>NC_053391.1:66862728-67462728 GCF_905171765.1 Bufo bufo | reverse complement strand
CTGTATACAAAAATATGTTATCCCAGTTCCATATGTCATTCCCTTGAGCATTCACTGGCAGTAGGAGGGAGAAAACAAAACTACAGAGCTTGCATATTGGGAACAACACCCTGATCTGGTCCAATTCTCTGCACTTACATTTGGGAGGGCGTCCAGGGTATTATAGGTTAGTGGGCGAGATACATTATACCTACTATCCATGGAATGATGAGGTCACCAGTGTCATCTAATTCAGCCTGTGGACAGTACACTGTGTTATATCAGGACGGCTATTGTTCATGCACACGACCGTAGTTATGGTCCGCATCTGAGCCGCAGTTTTTGCCCATTCCGTGTCCTGTCCGCCTCCGTTGCTCCGTTCCGAGGCCCCGCAAACAAAATATAGCATGTCATATTCTTGTCCGTTTTGCGGATAAGAATAGGCATGTCTACAATGGGCTGCCCGTTCCGTTCCACAAATTACGGAAAGGCACACGGGCGGCTTCCGTTTTTTGTGGATCCGTGTGCATGAGGCCTTAGAGATGAATAGTGAATAGATTCCAAAGAATCAAAATCTGACCCCTTTTCAAAAAAAAATGGATTCTATAGTAACAGAATTTGATTTGAGAGAATTTTTGCAAAGAGAGAATGAGAGAGAGCACCAGAATGTCATCAGCTGTTTAGGAAGATTGCAGCACTTTTGATTTAGGTGGAATCGATTTGGTTCATAATCGAATCCAAAGCCTGATTCATTCGAATCAGGCTAAATGCACACGTTTAGGATTGCGTGCGTATTTTTCTGTGCGGATTTGTATACAGAAAATACGCACCGTAGGTCATGTACATTGTATTGTATGAGAATTAGAAATTCTCATGCACACGATGTGGATTTTTTTCTGCACGGATTTTGACCTACGGTGCGCCGCATTTTAAAGTCCGCAACATGTCAATTTATTTTATTTTTCCTGTCCGGATTTTCTCTATTCACTTCATCAAATCTGCACCAATTGATGCGGATTGACCGCATGGATTTCCCTGTGAACACCTGCGGATTTCAGTGCGGATTGTCCACCCATAAATCCTGAACGTGTGCATTTACCCTCAGACCACAATTGAATTCCTGAAATTTGCTCATGAATATTCATCATTCATAGATAAACAGAGTATAGATGAATCAATCATATCTCATACAATCTATCTATTCATCGATATCTAGGAATACTTTTTGTATCAGTAATAATATCTATCCCTCTCAGTATGACATTGTCTAAGTGGATGTATAGATAGATAGCTCTCCATGGAGCTTCACTACCCTATATTCTTCCCGTATCTCTTCCTCCTACCTTGTTCTACATTCTGCCAATCATCTAAGACTAAAAGCCCCTTTACATGGCTCAATGTAGCAAGCGATTGTCGGGAAGGAAGCGTTCAGCGGGAAACTCCAAGCATAGCTGTGATGGTGTTAGTGATGGTGGCAGTGGTATCACTTGTAGCCACGGAAGGGCAGTAGTAGCTATAGTGCCACTCTGAGCAAATACAGAGCAGGGAATCGGCCGAGGAGCCCACAATGACATGGGAGGGTGAGAACTACTTTCTTGATACAGAAGGATCTGTGTTCCCAGAGTGATGACATCACCATGCACTCCCAGCATGATCCACTCTGGGAGACATTATTACTGCTGGAGGCCACTCTAGGAGACATTATTACTGCTGCGGCAACCATGGGGGACATTATTACTGCTGGGGGCCACTCTGGGAGACATTATTAATGCTGGAGGCCACTCTAGGTGACATTATTAATGCTGGGGCCACTATAGGGGACGTTATGTATAATGCAGGGGTTGGGATTTAAATTAAAAAAAAAAAATCATCAAATCAATTAAAAAACGGACGCAAAATGGATGTTTAAAACGGCCATCTATCAATCACACTTAGGGGGTTTAATCCATACCAGTGCTTTCTGCACTAGTCTTGGTATCCCCGTGCATTGCCGTTGGTGGAGCCATATTTATGATGAGGCACACACACATATAGTTGCCAACTCTCCTGAATTTGCAGAGACAGTCCTGGCGAATTTGGGCAGTCCTGGGCCAAAAATAGGTCGGGCTAATGATAACCCACGTAAGTGGGCATTTCTGGCTTAGTTGCAGGGTTTCCAGGGGTAGGGTTTTGGATGCCACGATTTTACCAACCTAAATGTTACTAAGTATGCACACCTTGTCATAAATTTGTCATATCCTCTGTAAGTTTGTGCGCCTAAACAGAAATCTCCGGCAGCTCGTAGATTTCTGGCTTCATTTGCACCAGAAAACTGCTGGCCACTCCTCTTTTCCACCCTTGGAAAAGGTTTTTAAAGCCACTTTTCTGATTTAAGGGAGATGAGAAATCCCCCCTTAATGTGCTGAATACACACACATTACATGTCAACTTGATGATTGCTACATCTGCATGTAAATGGACTATAATGGGGTCCATTTGTCTTTTCTTTGGGACTCCCTTTTTTTCCAGGACAAAAAAGTTCTGCACACAGGACTTTTTTTGTCCACTCTTTTTGATGGAATCTGTGAATTGAACGCAGAATGTAGATGTGAACAAGCCCTTTGATAGGGAAAACATATCCTTGATGCATATAACCATAATTATTATTTTTCTTATTGCAATTATTTATTTTTTATTTATTTATTTATTATACTCGCTTATATAGCAGTGACATATTTCGCATCGCTTTACAGACATTAGCATCACTCTGTCACCAATGGGGCTCACAATTCAAGCTCCCTATCCCTCAAGTTACCATATTAATTGGTTTTGGGGCTACTTTTCATAAACCTACCTGTCCGGGCCCAGGGGTGAGATGGACAGCTTCGGTGCAAAGCCATGCTCCCTGGTGACGCGACGGCATCCTTATCAACAGGATGCAATGCTCTTTCTCCCCACAGCAGCATGTGCTGGAAGAGACTAGCAGTGGGCTGATTGCTCAGCTGTTCTATGCCTCTGTGCTAATGTCCTGACTAATGGAGCGCCGAGACCGATATAGCGGGATTACAGAATAACTTGATGGACTTTTGTCTTTTTTCAACCTTAACAACTATCTAACTATGTAAATATGAGACATGGACCTATCAGGTTCTGATTCTGCGCTCTATTTAAACCCCTTACTGGCCAGACACCATAGCCAGTGATAGGTTTGCATTCCCTAGCTGTGCTCCCAATTGGATTGACCTCAGCTTGCTTTTGATCACTCTCTGTCTCGTGATTTGGTACCTTATTTCCCATCTGGTTCTGACTTCAGCTTGGCTAATCTGACCATCCTCTGTCGTCTGATTTGGTACTGCATTGACCGCCCAATTCCGATCCATTTCTGTATGACTTTGTCTTTGTGTAGTTTCTTCTTTGTGTGTGTGTCAGTCTTGCACCTAACAGAGTAGGGAACGTCACCCAGTTGCGCACTTGCCACCTAGGGCTTACACTGAAAGTTGGCAGGGAAAGCGGGTGGGGTTCCAGTTAGGGCTCACTGTCTGTGTGTTCCTGTCTACTGTGTTGAAATGACTATTATAAGTTAAAACCATTGTAACTTGAGTCCATAACTCTATGTAAAATGGGTTTAAAAGCCCCCAAAAATGTTATCCTTAACCCCTTAGTGACCAGCCTGTTTTGGCCTTACTGACCAAGCGTTTTTCTTCCTTTTTTCATCGTCATGTTCCAAGAGATTTAACTTTTTTATTTTTCCGTATATATAGCTTTATGAGGGCTTGTTTTTTTGTGGGCCAAGTTGTAGTTTTTAATGGTGCCATTTTGGGGTACACATAACTTTCTAATTAACTTTTATTAACTCTTTCTGGGAGGGAGATGGGAAAAACATCAAAACTGCCACTGCGTTTTTACGTTATAAATTTTACGGCGTTCAATTTTAGGATAAATAACATAATATCTTTATTCTCTAGGTCAGTACGATTACAGTGATACCGAATAAATATAGTTTTTTTTACATTTTACAAAAATTTTTGCAATAAAACCCCTTTTTTCAAAAGGAAAAAATGTTTTTGCATTGCAGTTTCCCAAGAACCATAACTTTATTTTTTCTTTCTATGGATTTGTGTGAGGGCTTCATTTTTGCGGGACGACTTGTATTTTTCATTGGTATTACTTTGGAGTAAATGGCGCTTTTTGATCACGTTTTTTATGTGACAACTAAGAATAAATGAGCAATTCTGTCTTTTTTATTTTTTTATTTTTTACAGCATTCACCATAGGGGATAATTTACATGATATTTATGTAGTCCGGGTTGTTACGGATGCTGAAATGCAAAACATATGGGGAATATTTTTTTTTTGCAATTTTTTTCATTGAAAAGCATATTTTCAATGGAAAAAAAAGCGTAATTTTTCTTTATGGGATTTTTTTTATTGAATAAATGAGTTTTTTTAAAACTTTTTTTACCACTTAATAGTCCCACAAAGGTATTATAACACACAGCTTTTGGATTGCTTTTAAAATGCAATGCACTATCCCTATAGTGCATTGCCATTTGATGGCAATGCTATTCTAACATTGACCAGCAGGCTGCGCCAGAAAGGTGGAGCCTTCTGGAAATTACTGAAGGCTGGTCTGGGGCCTACATCAGACCCCAGGTAGCCTTCACACACATTGGCACCCCGCGATCGCATTTGCAGGGTGCCGATGGGAGACAGAGGGAGTCGGCTCCCTGTCAGCACTTTACATGCGGCGGGCGCCATTGCCCACGGCATGTAAAGTGTTAAACAACCTGGATCGGCACTCCTTCTGGACCGGGCTGTTAGAGCAGGGCCGCAGCTCTCATGTGAGAGCCGGGTCCCTGCTCCCCACTGCATGGGGGACCTGTGCAGCTCTTAAACTGGGCCGCCGTAAAAAAAGCGGTGGCCCAGCCTAAGGCCCCTTAGTGACTGCTGTAAAAACACGTTTGGGTGGTCACTAAGGGGTTAAATAAGGAAAAATTTATTTTTGAGAAAAACATCAAAGACAGATAAAGCAAGTCCTTACATAAAACAGACAGGAATAAAACTCTATATCAATTTCTACGATGAGAGCAGGAGCTTCTTCAGGGTCTTGCATAGTGCATAGGTGTAGCAGAAAAACTGGTGTCCAAAGTAGCAGGCAATCCTGGCACAGACAGGGGGCAGTATAGAACATGTTGTACCACAGAGGAGCTACTAGACAACCAATACAGGTGTTTTATCAGTGAAATGGCCATGTTGATTGGTTGGATCTGAGGCATTGTATTTTGAGTCTAGTTTTATCTTACGATGGCTAAGGAAAGACCATTGTACTGTGATATTGTATCCTGAGTCCACTGTATCTTGAGGGATCACTGTATTATAATTATCTTATGTAACCGAGCAAACTACATGCATCATATTAAAAACACTAATGTATAATTTCCTTCTCACTTTTATATAAACTACTTCAAGGTCAGTTATCCCATAAAACATTAATAATTTCAATTATATTACCTTCCGTAGAACATCATAAATAAGCTACTTCCTATTGTTCCACACTCGTAAAAACAATAAACAAATTGATATGAAACTTAACTTACCAGAGCACATTGGAAATGGTAAGTAATGGAATTAATTTCTTTATTGCATTTATTTCTTTATTATACATTGTCTGTGAAGATTAAAAACTAGACACATAAAAATCCAGCAAACAATTACAGTTTCTATTTACCTGTTGGCAATTATAGACTCAAAGAAAATACAGTTTGTAACTAAATCTCGTCCTTGGTCTTTTATTGGTTTATTATAAAGTGTGAAAATTAGATTTTCCTTACCGTTTGTAAGAACTAAATCTTGTCTTTGGTATTTTGTTGGTTTAATATGAAGTGTAAAAATGATGGTAGTATTTCCTTTACAATCCATTTTTTTAATAGTTGTATGACTGCCTCCTGCTTATGATAAAATAACAATATACATTCTAGTAAATACTACTAGTAGATATCTGTTTTCTGTTCTATTACTTTTATCATGTTACTAAGCTGTGCCACTCTTCCTTACTAATCCAAGTAGGTTTATATAGTTTCCCCCTGTGTTTTAATATTAAAAGAAAAGAAAAACTTTGAATTTTTTTTAAATATTTTCTTTGAATTGCCATATTCCAACCAGCAAAACTGTTTTTATAGTTACATCTATGGAGATCTGTGAGGGCTCATTATTTTGCGGGTCTGTCTGTAGTTTTCATTAATAGCTCTTTGGAGTGTGTTTGACTTTTTAATCACTTTTTAATAAAATTTTTGGGTAGGTGAAGCAACGAAAAAACGATGAATCGCCCATTTATTATTTTTTTTTCCTGTTATGGCATTCAATGTATGGGATAGACACATTTATTTTTTAATAGTTCTGGAATTTTGGGAAACAGTGATAACTATAATCTTTATATTTTATTATTTATTTTTAATATACTGAAAGGCGGAGGGAGATTTGTATTTTTACTTTTATATATTTTTAAAACCTTTTTTTTTCCTTATTTTTGAAACTCCCATCTGATTGCATCTCCAATAGACCGCAATGAATTATCAAGTGTGGATAATAATAAATTCAACAGAGTAGGCTCCTCTTTTCCTTCCACACTGGAATGCTTCTATTTTAAGAGAATATACTATTTGTAACGACTGTAGTTATGGACAGACAAGGACGGTGGGCCCAAAGGCTAGTACCCAGCCTGCTTTCCCTACCTACTTTTAGTACAATCCCTAGATAGTTAGACTGCAACTGGTCGACGGTCCCTATGCTATATGCAGAGGTGGACTAACAAACAAAGACAGACAAACAAATACAGAGTAGTGTGCAAATCGGCCAAAACCAGTTGGGCTATGCAGTACCAAACAAGGGACAAAGAGTGACTAGAAGACAAGCCGAGATCAGAACCAGACAGACTACACAGTACCAAACAAGAGTCAGAGAGTGGTCAGAAGACAAGCCATGGTCAGAAACACGAGCAATCCAAATAAGCACACGAGCAAGTACCAGAAACACAGCTAGTGAGTGAGAGACTATCACTGGTGCTGGTGTATGGCCAGGAAGGGATTTAAAAAGAGCACCAGATCAGTACCTGATAGGTCCATGTCTCGGTGATCCATTAATCAGAAACACTACCACACAGTAATAGAGCATCTGAGCAATCAGCCCACTGCTAGTCTCTCCCAGCACATGCCCGCTGTGGGGAGAAACAGAGCATTGCATCCTTTTACTAAGGATGCAGTTGTATCACAGGAGGCAGTGCTCAGCAGCACGTCTCTCCCGGCGTGTTCGTGCAGACGCTAAGGATTACACCGCTGGGGCCCGGAGAGGTGAGTTTGTTACAATATTAGATAGAAAGATCCTGAATACGCACATAAAGTTATGCAAAATACAACCTATATGCTTCCATGTAAAATCCCATTTAAGCTTGCTAAGGGACTCTGAGTTAATGGAGGGAAGCACCTTGTTCAGCAAGAGTATGGAATATGAATGGCACAACATAGAGTCATAAAAATAGATGCTGCAGATCCAGAATTATTATGTGGGGAGCACAAGTAGTTACTAAAATAGACAGGCAGCATAAAAAGATGAAGGTTCCATTTAAATAATTGCAGTAAAAATTCAAGTAATGTGCAATGGATTTACACAGGTTCTGTTCAAGCTTCTCTTAGAACCGGTAACCATTTAAGGTGGCAATCTTGCAGTACAGCGCTTTTTCATGATGTGCTAGATCGTTATATACGGGATTTTGCACTAGTAGTTTGCTCCTATGTGTTACTGGCGCTTTATATTTCCGTGCAGTTGAACATCTAAATGTGCTATATTTTAGAAAAAGAAGAAAGTCATTAGCAGCAGTGAATACTGAATACAAAGAGAATCCACTCTATGGCTGACAACAAAAGGAACACATTGAGGGCACACAAAACAATGCTGTATGGCATTATAACAATACTATGAAAATATTGATGTTGGAATTTCATTTCTATTTGAATGGCTCTCTGAGCTCAATTTGTTGCCCAAAAAGCAGATTAAACTCAAGTTTATTATTACAGCGGGAGGCTCTAAGTGCTGTGTACAACACAACCAAATTATCCCAAGAAATAGCCTTTCACCCCCCGTAATTCATTCCCTGTCCTTGCAGGCATGTATTCAACATCGCATTGTGCATTTCAACAAATGCATCCATTACGGTATTCCACTGTAGGGGGAATTAGATGAAAACATGCTCATTTTCATTTGTGCCTCTGGAAATATCTCAATTAATTTATTAGTCTATTTGAAGTTGCTGTGTCTGATGTACAGATTGGAATATGAAGCAGATTTGTATGTTTCATATATTATATCATTATGATAATAGTCCCATAATAGCATGAAAGATGTCCGTCTGAAACATCGGTGGGAGTAGAAGCATTCACAGCACTGAAGGAAAAAGACTGTTAGCAAAATTAAAATACGCAAAAAACGAAAACTAATGCACAGACACTACACAACATCAATATACTAATAAACACCCCCTCCCATGATATACTGCCATACAATGTACAGTATCCAAATAACAATGCCGTAGGTTGACTAAAAACACTTCCATGTCTGATAACAATGCACTTAAAGGGGTTATCCAACTTTTTCAGACCTGAGAGAGTGGCCAGACCCGTGGTGGGTATAAAATCTACTTGGTCCCTGCACCTGTTGATGGGGGGCACATAACCCACATCCTGTTGATGGGGGGCACATAACCCAGGAAAGTTCTGCCTGGGTGACAGGCCAGTGATTGGCTGTAGTGGTCAGGTGCCACCTATCAACAGGATGTTGATGCCGAGAGAGACAGAAGCTGCAGAGCAGGCTGTGGAGACGGCGGGGACCAGGTAAGTATGATCACCACTGCGGGTCCGACCACGTTCTGAAGTCTGAAAAAGTAGGAAAATCCCTTTAACCCTAATATCCTCCAAAATGTATCTGTACAATATCGGTATACAGGGAAAGCATGGAGTGGGTTCAGAGCAAAGCCCCATCCCATACATGGCGCGCCAATTGTGTTATAGAAAATACAAGTGCTGACCCCTAGCAAATGTCAAGGCTCCTTTTACTTTAAATTATTTACAAATGGTCCATAAGACCAACAAACATAGAAACATAGAAACATAGAATGTGTCGGCAGATAAGAACCATTTGGCCCATCTAGTCTGCCCAATATACTGAATACTATGGATAGCCCTTGGCCCTATCTTATATGAAGGATGGCCTTATGCCTATCCCATGCATGCTTAAACTCCTCCACTGTATTTGCAGCTACCACTTCTGCAGGAAGGCTATTCCATGCATCCACTACTCTCTCAGTAAAGTAATACTTCCTGATATTACTTTTATACCTTTGCCCCTCTAATTTAAAACCATGTCCTCTTGTAGCAGTTTTTCTTCTTTTAAATATTCTCTCCTCTTTTACCTTGTTGATTCCTTTTATGTATTTAGCAGTTTCTATCATATCCCCTCTGTCTCGTCTTTATTCCAAGCTATACATGCTAAGGTCCTTTAATCTTTCCTGGTAAGTTTTATCCTGCAATCCATGTACCAGTTTAGTAGCTCTTCTCTGAACTCTCTCCAAAGTATCAATATCCTTCTGGAGATATGGTCTCCAGTACTGAGCACAATACTCCAAATGAGGTCTCACTAGTGCACCTTTTAATTCCATGTGCTTTCTATTTTTAAAACATAACATTTATTGAGTCCATATTATAAATATCTACTGACTAAATAATAAAGGTTTAAAAATATTAGCTGTGTCACATAGTTTCTTTTTGTCTTTATATACCAGTGAACACAATATAAATCATTTGCTCGGGGATATAGTGAATCTTTACAGCGCGCTCATGAAGGCTCACTCATCTAATGTCCCTATATCATATCTCATTTTCTTAATGCTCTTCATCCGTTATAGAAATATGTGCACCTCATGTTTTAAAAAGGAACTCAAACACTGCCCACCGACATGTTTCGCCAACTAATCTGGCGTCCTCAGGGGATTTGGGCAAAGTGTGTTTGAGAGGAGCGGGAACGATGTCTTAAACCTTCTGATGTTGACGTCAGGACTATTTGATGAAACTCTCATCTAATTTATACACCTTCCAACCAGTTATGGTTCGTATATCTGGACTAATGTGTAATCCATTTACTGTCTTTCCAATGTACAAAAAAACAATAAAAAGACACTTGAAAAGAAAAGAGAGGGGCGGGAACGATGTCTTAAACCCTCTGATGTTGACTAATTAGCTTATCGCTATTCTCTATCTTAACATGTAAATGCTTGGGGGTAGTTATGGAAGCGCCGATTGAAGCGGTCCCGCTCCCCTCTCTTCTCCCTTCTGCTGACGTCCTGCCTTACGATCGGTTCTTCTCCTTCCACGGCAGCTCCTGCACATGATTATGGACTTAGTCTCAGAGCGCTCCATTAATACTCACTGCGCATGTCAGGGGACTTAGGTTTTTATCATTATAGATATCGATATTCTCTGCGCATGTCTGAGCACTTTGTTGTATACTGCTCATTTTCTATAGCAGAAATATTCTATCTTCACTTTCATCAATTAAGTGTCATTATTAAAAATGTCCCCTCATAGTTCTTACCATTCGTAGCCGCTATATTACTATAGGGTATTACTCTACCGTATCCTTAAGGTCTTCTCACACTAGATACATGGATCTTATACTGTTATTAATAACCTTTGATGATTTATACAACTACCTTGAATCATATCTACTGTATCGTTTTGAACTTGTCCATAAATTATATTATTAATCATGCCATCATTATTACATCTCAATCATGTTGTTATATTCAATATCATTTATTCACCTATTCAATTATCATATATCATGATTAGCGATGGACGAACATCTGCCGGGACGGTTCGTGAACGCGATAGCACAAACACGATCAAATGTTCGCAAACCGCAAGTTCGCGGCGGGTCCCATTCATTTTAATGGCAGGCGAACCTGAAAAACCTTCAGCTCATATTTGCAGCCAAGAAATATTTACTAGAAGTGCACAAATAGTCCTACAACATGGACAGTGACATACCAGATGTATTATTCAAATTTGCGATCTCCATTCATAATTTTTTTCAATGCGAAATGTTGGCAATATCATTTTCGCGTACGCGCATGCGCAAATGCACTATACAGTACCCAAATGCACTATAAAGAAAGTATATTGGTATATAACACCCCGCTTCAATCAGTTTTTTTGGGGGGCGACTGGTATATCACACCAGTAGAAATTATTTGTTCCAATAACGCTTGTCCCTCTATATACCTGCAGTATCGCAGCAGAACCGCACACAACTGCCGCACAATACAAATGCACTATAATATTATTTCTAACATAGAAAGTATATTATAACATTGTACAAGGAAGGCAATCCATTAGAATATACATAAAGATAAAACGTAACCTTTAATAATGTTACTATGAGGGTCCATTCACACGTCCGTAAGTGTTTTGCGGATCCGCAAAACATGGACACCGGCAATGTGCATTCCGCAATTTGCGGACCGCACATCGCCGGCACTATAATAGAAAATGCCTAATCTTGTCTGCAATTGTGGACAAGAAAAGGACATGTTCTATATTTTTGCGGAAACGGAAGCACGGATGCGGAAGTGCGGATCTGCAAATGTGGATGCGGATCCACAAATGCGGATGCGGACAGCACATTCCGGCCCTATTGAAAATGAATGGGTCTGCACCGGTTCCGCAAAATTGCGGAACGGATGCGGACCCATTTTCCGGACGTGTGAAAGAAAAAGATATCCCTCAAAATGAAAATAAATGAAATTATTAAAGTTAAGCAAAAAGCATAGATGTGGTAGGCAATAACATGTGCTCGGCGGCACCAAATCAGAAACCATATGACCTACCACAATCCGGGGGGTTCCAGTGCACATCGATGAATCCCGGAGAGAAAGCAAAAAAACATCTCTCCCTGGGCTAGATGATGATGTGGTATTGAAGCACAGGGTGGGCAAAGAACTGTCCCTGATATTGCCCTACAGGGGGGTGCTATTCTGGCCCTGATAGCCTAACCACAGACCACCCGCCCTGATAAGAGTGACGGAACCTTACCCTATATAAAAATGGCCATAGTAAGCCCCTAGGCCCCTGACTTCCAGGTGATCACTATATAGATCTATGTGTTTTTGACTCATTATAAAAGTATATTATAAGTATATCGCACCCCTCTGTGTATCACACCTATCGATAGCACACCTATACCAGTCCGTAAAAGGACTTTTGTGGCCCTATTAGCTAGCGTTTGTTGTCCCTAACAGTCTGTCCCTGCTCCACACAGCAACCTCTCCCGACACTGGCAAAACACTGAATGTAAAATGGCAGCCAGATCAGGTTTATTTATAAAGTAGGGGGTATGTCCATGTGCTGAAACGTCTCAATTGGCTGTCCTGTACCACCTGATGGATCAGGACACATCCATCAGGTGGTACAGGACAGCCAATTGAGACGTTCTTCCCAATGTAAAAGAATATGTCGAATATCTCCATATGTTCGCATGTTCTACGAATCGCGAACAAGCAAAGTTTGCTGCGAAACGACCACCGGGTGAACTGCAAGGCCATCTCTAATCATGATTATACCCCCCTAGGATTAAATGAGGGTTTTACATATGTATTTTTTCTCTGACTGTAGTGATACTGGTATTGAAATATGAATACAGAAGAACTATTGTAAACGGTTTTGAAATTACTAAAAGACAGCAGCAAACAATACTTTAGGAGTGGTTATGGTGTATTATTACCCCTATGAAAAAGGGCTCTCACCCTAGAGGTTCCAGCTAACCTGCAATTAGCATTTGGAATGTATTTATGTCCCAGTACCGTATAAATAATAATAGAAAAGAATAAATACTAAATAAACTACATAACATTATAATCATGATAAAAAGAAAAAGGGTGCAATTCAAAAATTAATTATGTTGGATATTAAAACAATGAATTAATTTAGGTTATGGAGTGTGTTATTTTTATTTTTTTTGTATAATTATGATATATGATAATTAAATAGGTGAATAAATGATGTTGAATATAACAACATGATTGAGATGTAATAATTAGAGATGAGCGAATCTAAGCTGACGAAGTAAAATTCGATCCGAATTTCAGGAGAAATTCGATTCACAACGAATGCGAATTTCCTCGTGCTTCATGGTAACGAATCACATTTTTTTTTTAAATGGTGGCTACACATGTGAGGACATGGGGCAAGGAACTCTGGGAAGGCGGGATCACCCAAATTGACATGCCTGCATGCAGCCAATCAGCAGCCAGCCAGCCCTCTGATGTCACAGCCCTATAAATACGTCGGCCATCTTACAGTCAGATATTTTACAGCGTTCAGAGTGCAGGGACAGACGTGTGAAGGCGCTAGGGACAGCAATTAGAAAAACCTGATTGTGGAAAAAAAAGTGCCTCGTCGTCATCGTGCATCATCAGGCATGGAGCGCTCGATAGTAAGTATCAGCTGTCGTGATTGTTTATTGAGATCAGAGCTATATGGGAGATATAAATAGGGAGAGATGGCCACACTTTTACTTACCTCTTGACGAAGCTGAGGCGAAACGCACGTCGAGGTTCCTAGCCTGTCCCGTGCTCGCTGCCTTTACCCTCCATCATGTCTTATGGTATGTTTTAACTTTCTATCTGAAATCCACAGATGAGCTCCTCTATATCCTTTATTATAAGGTTCTGTGTGTGTGAGGGCTTTATCCTCCCCTCTATTGCTGGATTCTAGCGGTAGTCTTATTATTTTTTTCTAACCACACTCTGAGTTAAGTTGAGCTTTATCTAGTGGTTATATACCAGGGTGATGATCATATGTACTACACTTCAGTATAGTTACACTATTTGGGCTACTATGCTGTGAATCACCCTGATATATACTATTGGCATACTTGACATGTTTTCCATCTCCTGGTGGGTAGCAGCAACACCGGCCAGTGGATTGCGGGATCCGGTTTCCTGCTGATTCTTCATACTTTTTTGCTATCTTGAATATTTTATAAATTATGATATGTTTACTACAATTAAATAAAATATATTTTTGGAATATTTTGGGCATTATTTTGTTGTTTGTTTAACAACGTTATAGGTTTATAAGGTTATTCATCCCCTGCCCTGACTTACGGTTGTACATTGAGGCTTTCTTTTTTGGTTCTCTATTGTGGAAAAAAAGACAGAAAAAAAGTATTTATAAGTGCAAGGAAAGGTAGGGAGGAATCATTTAACAGCATCTTAGTGCAGGGAGAGACATCAGAAGGCGCTAGTGACATTGATAGGAAAGCGATTTACAAGTGCAGGGAACGATTATTTGGGGATCCAAATAGCCATTAGACAGCTCTGTCATTCCAGCTATTTGGGCTGCAAGTGCTATGTTGAAAAGCCTTTAGTGGCTTATATCTTAGTATCTTATTCAGTACAACAAGAAAAATATATACACATTTCACTTCTGCAGTTATTTCTGGTGAAAAATATATACGCACTGCTGCCGTTTTTCCTGGTCAAAGCGTATAGTAGCCTATTTTAGTCCAACAAGAAAAATATATTCTTAGTTCACTTCTGCAGTTATTTCTTTTGTAAGCGTAAAAGGGCGTATTTCAGTAAAAAAGGAAAATATATACGCACAGCACTGTTGCAGCTATTTCAAATAGAAAAATATATTCTCTCAGTGCATTTCTGCAGTTAATTCTGGTGAAAGCATTTACTCGCCTATTTCAGTGCAAAAAGAAAAATATATTCTCAGTTCACGTCGGCAGTTACAGGTATTAGTGGCCTATTTCATTATAGAAAGAAAAAAATATACGCACTTCACTGGTGCAGTTATTTGTGGCAAAAGGGTTTAGTGGCCTATTTTAGTACAGAAAGAAAAATATATACGCACTTCACTGGTGCATTTATTTTTGCTGAAAGCGTTTACTTGCCTATTTTAGTACAAAAAGAATAATATATTCTTAGATCATGTCGGCGGTTATACAGTATATGTTGAAAGAATGGCTGGGAGTCAGCAGGGTGGCAGCAGTTGGGAAGTCGGGAGCAAAATGTGCCCGGGGTAGACCACCTGCTTTGCAGCAGCCTACCTGCCCGGGAAGTAGTGGTGCAGGGGTTCACGGAAGTAGTGGTGCAGGAAGTTCACGGCGGTAGCAGTCAGTCAGTGTGGCGGTTATGTGTGTTATTTTGTATTTCAGTAGAAAAAGATAAATACATTCTCAGTTCACGTCGGCGGTTATTTGTGTTGAAAGCGTTTAATGGCCTATTTCAGAACAAACTGAAAAATACATTCTCAGTTCACGTCGGCGACAGTTATGTGTCTTTTAGTTTCAGTTTTAGTTTTCAGTCCAAAAAGGAAAAATATATATACGCATTTCACTTCTGCAGTTATTATTATTTCAGTACAAACACAAAATATATTCAGCATTCACTTTTGCAGTTATATGTGGTAAAACCTTTAGTGATGCATTTCGGTCGAAAAACTAAATATATTCATGCGTTCAGCGCTGCAGTAATATTTGTGGAAAAATCTTTATTGACGTATTTCGGTCGAAAAACTAATTTTATTCAGCGTTTAGTGCTGCGGTTATATGCGGCAAAAACTTTTGTGACTTATTTCAGTGGAAAAACTAATTGTAATCAGCGTTTTGCGCTGCAGTTATATGTGGTAAAATCTTTATTGACATATTGCGGTCAAAAAACTAATTTTATTCAGCGTTCAGCGCTGTAGTTGTATGCGGTTAAATCTCCATGATGTCTCCATGATAAATCTGCAGCTTGGGGGTCCCTTGTGGCTTCTACGCACTTTCAAAATAATCCTTCAGCGGAGCGAATAGATGCCGGATGACCGGGACGCTCCATGACTTTCCCAGGAGCTGCTGTGGGGAACAGCGGTTCATTTCTAAGACATCCATATACTGCGGGGGGAATCCAAAGATACTCTCCATCTCCGTGCTCCGTTATATGCAGTAAAATCTTTTGTGACATATTTTGGTGGAAAAACAAATCTTATTCAGCGTTTAGCGCTGTAGTAATATGTGGTAAAATCTTTTGTGATGTATTTTGGTGGAAAAACAAATCTTATTCAGCGTTTAGCGCTGTAGTAATATGCGGTAAAATCTTTTGTGATGTATTTTGGTGGTAAAACTAATTGTAATCAGCGTTCAGCACTGCAGCTATATGCGGTAAAATGTTTTGTGACGTATTTCAGTGGAAAAACACATTTTTTTCAGCATTCAGCGCTGCAGTTATTTGCGGTAAAATCTTTTGTGACTTATTTCGGTGGTAAAACAAATTGTAATCAGCGTTCAGTTATATGTGTTAAAATCTTTTGTGACATATTTCAGTGGAAAAACACATTTTATTCAGCGTTCAGGGCTGCAGTTATATGCGGTAAAATCTTTATTGAAGTATTTCGGTCGAAAAACTAAATTTATTCTGCAGTCAGTGCTGCGGTTATATGCAGTAAATTCTTTAGTGATGTATCTTGATGAACTTCGCGACTCTTCCGGGCTTAAAGCTATCTTTACGTTTTGTCTTCTCATTGTCTGTAGCTACTAGAGGCCTGTTCATGCCAGGCAGGTTCCCCCAGAAGTATCTTGGTCGATCGACACTCTGTCATTGTGCCATTCTGTGGCCTACTCATGTTGCTGCCACCTCCAGACTCGCTTATTGTATCACTCTGTGGCCTCCTCCTGATGCTGCCGACAGCTCCAGACTCGGTCATTGTGTCACTCTGTGGCCTACTCATGCTACTGCCACCTCCAGACTTGGTCATTGTGCCACTCTGTGGCCTACTCATGCTGACACCTCCAGACTCTGTCGTTGTGCCATTCTGTGGCTTCCACATGCTGCTGCCACCTCCAAACTCTGTCATTGTGCCACTCTGTGGCCTCCTCCTGATGCTGCTGCCACCTCCAGACTCGGTCATTGTGCCACTCTGTGGCCTACTCATGCTGCTGCCACCTCCAGACTCTGTCATTGTGCCATTCTGTGGCTTCCACATGCTGCTGCCACCTCCAGACTCTGTCATTGTGCCTCACTCTGTGGCCTCCTCCTGATGCTGCTGCCACCTCCAGACTCGGTCATTGTGCCATTCTGTGGCTTCCACATGCTGCTGCCACCACCAGACTCTGTCATTGTGCCACTCTGTGGCCTACTGATGCTGCTGCCACCTCCAGACTCAGTCATTGTGCCACTCTGTGGCCTACTCATGCTGACACCTCCAGACTCTGTCATTGTGCCATTCTGTGGCTTCCACATGCTGCTGCCACCTCCAGACTCTGTCATTGTGTCACTCTGTGGCCTACTCATGCTGCTGCCACCTCCAGACTCTGTCATTGTGCCATTCTGTGGCTTCCACATGCTGCTGCCACCTCCAGACTATGTCATTGTGCCCCACTCTGTGGCCTACTCATGCTGCTGCCACCTCCAGACTCTGGCATTGTGCCACTCTGTGGCCTTCTCATGCTGCTGCCACCTCCAGACTCTGTCGTTGTGCCACTCTGTGGGCTACTTATGCTGCCACCTCCAGACTCTGTCGTTGTGCTTTCACCTCACCACTATGTCATAGGTTCACTCTGTGAACTTCTTATGCTGTTCCCACCCTTCCCCACTTCATGACTGGTCCACTATTTTGGTTTTCATTTCATTTGACATCATCATTTATTTGACACTTCTTCTGAGCTGTCAGAAGAAAAGAGAAAAATGAGATGCACAACGGATCCTGTCTATGTAGCAGCTGTAAGGCCTGTATGGTCCGTTCAGAATTGGCTTATGATTTGGTAGCCAAAAGCAGTAGTCGGTACAAAACACAGAAGAAATTCAAATATTCGGTTCACGTATCATCTCTGTTTTAGATCCACTCCTGTTTGTTTTGGTATTATCAATACTGATGGATTACTGACCAAATGCTGACCGAGTGAAGGCGTATGCTCCACAGACAGGATTTGTTTTTTGAGGGGTTATTGTTGTGACGGATCAGAGGAACAGCAAAATAATTAGTGACATCAACACAAACTTACTGCTGACACCCTCGCCACTCTGTCGGGGGGCTCTACTTGTATAAGCGTTTAATAGAACAGGTTCTGTAGACATCTATGTGGAATCAGCTGACTACGGTGTAAAAGGAGTGCGCTTCTTCCTGACGCTAACATCGACCTGTAAGGCTTAGTTGATACTTGAGTTATTTGGTCCAGTTACTGCCCAAATAAGTGAAGTATGCAGTGATTCTAAGAGCGACCCCTGTCATGTGCATGTCATACTGACTCACAGTATTGTTTCACTACCACAGCAGACTCCCTATGCGTGTTACTGCAAGACACAGTGTTCTATACCCCTATAAAGGCTCTCTGCAGCCTGGAAATAGCAGTTTTTTAACGCGATTCGCCACAAGTAAATACAGATCAAAGCAAATTTTTCCCAAAAATTCGGCGAACTGGCCGAATCGAATTTTTGAAAAATTCGCTAATCTCTAGTAATAATGAAGGCATGATTAATAATATAATTTATGAACAAGTTCAAACCTATAGATGATTCAAGTAGTTGTATAAATCATCAAAGGTTATTAATAACAGTATAAGATCCATGTATCTAGTGTGAGAAGACCTTAAGGATACGGTAGAATAATACCCTATAGTAATATAGCGGCTACGAATGGTAAGAACTATGAGGGGACATTTTTAATAATGACACTTGATGATAGTGAAGATAGAATATTTCTGCTATAGAAAATGAGCAGTATACAACAAAGTGCTCAGACATGCGCAGAGAATATCAATATCTATAATGATAAAAACCTAAGTCCCCCGACATGTGCAGTGAGTATTAATGGAGCGCTCTGAGACTAAGTCCATAATCATGTGCAGGAGCTACTGTGGAAGGAGAAGAGCCGATCGTAAGGCAGGACGTCAGCAGAAGGGAGGAGAGAGGGGAGCGGGACCGCTTCAATCAGCGCTTCCATAACTACCCCCAAGCATTTACATGTTAAGATAGAGAATACAGATAACCTAATTATATGACTGACGTCAACATCAGAGGGTTTAAGACATCGTTCCCGCCCCTCTTTTTTCTTTTCAAGTGTCTTTTTATTGTTTTTTTGTACATTGGAAAGACAGTAAATGGATTACACATTAGTCTAGATATATGTACCATAACTGGTTGGAAGGTGTATAAAGTAGATGAGAGTTTCATCAAATAGTCCATGCCGTAATTGTGTTGAAGCAACTAGGTGGAAGCAAGTGGACATACCTTCCTAGGTTGGACCAAAGAAGAAAGAGAAGCAATACGTAAGATCTGGGCGAATAAGAACAAATAAAAAAAGGGGGGGAGTAGGGAGGAGAGAGGGGGGGGTTGGCTTCTGTGGGGTGTAAACTTTAAATGGAGGGGATGGAGTCAGCTAAATTAGTAATGCAAGTTATTGTCTTGCGATATGAGTCCCAGTCTTCCCAAGTCTTCTGTTATGTGATCTGGACTCCCATGCCGAGAGTTCTTCCATGAGGTATATATAATTTACTTTGTGAAGCTATTATGTAAGTGTAGGTGATGATTGTTGGTTCCAATGTTGGGGAATTAGAGATTTTGCTGTGAAGGTCATGTAATGGAAGAGTTTTTCTTTTGGTGTGGGGAATGTCTTGCAGCCTGATGTTCAATAGTACTGAGGCTGGAGTGGGAGTCACAGTCAAAGCATATAGTTTTTATTGTCTCTAGAATCTCAGACCAGAAAGGTTGGAGGATTGGGCATGAGCACCACATATGTAAATATGAACCCATCAACTGAAAGAACTTCCAGCAACTGTCAGTACTGAGGCATTTCATTTGTTTGAGCCTGACTGGGGTGAGATACCATCTAGTGATTAGTTTAAAGGTGTTCTCTTGGAGTCTTGTGCATCTCTAGACACCATGGGAGAGTCGATATAGATGTTTTATCAGGGACTCTGTCCAGGTCCTGTCAAGATCCCTACTCCATTCTTTAATATACTCTCTGTCTGAGGGTTGTTTTATTTGTTGGTGGATCTTATAGATCTGTGATAGAAGATGATTTGGGGGTGTCTTAGCAGCTATCAGTTTTTCAATCATAGTGAGATCTCTACTGGGATTTGGGTTAGAGAGATAAGGGGCCAGGAGAGATCTATCATGAGTCCTTTGTAATGAGTGGAGTGGAGGCCAGAGGGTCTGTTGATTCTTCCGAGTCCAAGAAATCTAGGACGTGTATGGATTTCAGGTCTGATGCTCTTATTTCAATGTCTGAGTATTGTGGGAGATATAGATTCGGGAGGTCTGACACTAGCATGAGAGGAGAAGTGAGAGGGCTAAGTTTGCCCTTGAGGGAGTTCCATATCTTTAATGAGGAACTGGTGATTGGGTTCTGCATCTGTGAGTGGAACTTATCATTCCTAAGGTCCCAGATGAGGGAGTGCAACGGACTAGAGGCTGAATGTTATTCTAATGTAACCCATAGTTTGCTGTTTTTTAATCTAGTCCATTGAATTATTCTGGACAAATGTACCGCTTGATAGTATACTTTCCAGCCCGGTACTGCCATACTTCCACGTGTTTTGTGTTGTGTGAACAAGGCGCGATTTAGCCTGGGTCTTCTGTTTTGCCAAAGATATTTGTTAGTGAGTTTCTTGATTGTCGAGAAAAAGGAGAGCGGTAGACGGATCGGGAGTGTCTGGAATAGATACAGTAGATACAGGAGTTTTGGCAGAAGAATTGCCTTGATAAGGTTTTTTCTGCCCATCCAAGATAGGTATGGCAAGGAGTAGGACCAAGATTCCAATATAGACGGAAAGGTGTGGGCAATGTGACTGTAGTTGAGGGTGTAAAGATTGTGCCAGGAAGAGCAGATCTTGATGCCTAGGTAGGTGATATGTGACATTGAACAATGGAAGGGATATTGAGATTGTAAGGTCATCTTTTCCTCTCTTCAGAGCTAATCCCTAGAGCCTCGGATTTAGTGGTGTTTATTTTAAAGTTGGAGAGAGAACCGTAGTGTAGCAGCACAGTTTGTAGTGCTGGAAAAGTCACCGGGGGGTTTGTCATAATTTGTAAAATATCATCAACGTATGCTGCTACGTTATGAGGAAAGTGGCCGTTCTCATATCCACTGATGTCCTGGTGTTCTCTGGTCATTTGAAGAAGTGGTTCTAGGGATAGCACAAACAGAATGGGGGATAAGGGGCATCCCTGTCTTGTACCATTGCGGATCCTAAAGGGGGAAGATAGGGTGTGGTTGATGCACAGTCTGGCGGTGGGTGAGGTGTACATCCCAAATATAGCTTCTACGAAGGATGGGAGAAAGCCAAAATGTAATAATACCTGGTGCATGTAGGTCCAGTCTACCCTGTCAAATGCCTTTTCAGCGTTGCCTTTTCAGCGTCCGTCCCCAGCAATATGAGAGGGGTCTTCTTTTGGTTGGCTATCTGGAGTAGTGAAAGTACTCGCATGGTATTGTCCTTCCCCTTTCTACCAGACACAAACCGCACCTGCTCTGGGGAGATTAGAGAGGGTATCAATGGTTTCATTCTGTATGCAAGCAGATTGGCGTAGAGCTTTAAGTCAGTGTTTAATAAGGATATCGGCCTGTAACTGCCACAAAGTAGGGGGTCTTTTCCCTCCTTGTGAATCAGTGTAATGTAGGCCTCTAACGACTGCTGTGGAATGGGTGTGCCCCTAAGGTATTTGTTGAAGGTCTCCACCAGCCGGGGTAGGAGGTGGAGGCGAAGTAGACATCGCATATCTAGATTTTAGTAAGGCTTTTGACACTGTCCCACATAGAAGACTTATCAATAAACTGCAGTCATTGAGCATGGACTCCCATATTGTTGAGTGGATTAGGCAGTGGCTGAGTGACAGACAGCAGAGGGTTGTAGTCAATGGAGAACATTCAAAACAAGGTCATGTTACCAGTGGGGTTCCACAGGGATCTGTACTGGGACCAATTTTGTTTAATATCTTCATAAGTGATATTGCAAAAGGCCTCGATGGTAAGGTTTGTCTTTTTGCTGATGACACAAAGATATGTAACAGGGTTGATGTTCCTGGAGGGAAACGCCAAATGGAAAAGGATTTAGGAAAACTAGAAGAATGGTCAGAACTCTGGAAACTGAAATTTAATGTGGATAAGTGCAAGATAATGCACCGGGGGCGTAAAAACCCAAGGGCAGAATATAGAATATTTGACACAGTCCTGACCTCAGTATCTGAGGAAAGGGATTTAGGAGTAATTATTTCAGAAGACTTAAAGGTGGGAAGACAATGTAATAGAGCAGCACGAAATGCCAGCAGAATGCTTGGATGTATAGGGAGAGGTATAAGCAGTAGAAAGAGTGAAGTGCTTATGCCGCTGTACAGAACACTGGTGAGACCTCACTTGGAGTATTGTGCGCAGTACTGGAGGCCATATCTCCAGAAGGATATAGATACTCTAGAGAGAGTTCAGAGAAGAGCTACTAAACTAGTACATGGATTGCAGGATAAAACTTACCAGGAAAGGTTAAAGGACCTTAACATGTATAGCTTGGAAGAAAGAAGAGACAGAGGGGATATGATAGAAACTTTTAAATACATAAAGGGAATCAACTCGGTAAAGGAGGAGAGCATATTTAAAAGAAGAAAAACTACCACAAGAGGACACAGTTTTAAATTAGAGGGGCAAAGGTTTAAAAGTAATATAAGGAAGAATTACTTTACTGAGAGAGTAGTGGATGCATGGAATAGCCTTCCTGCAGAAGTGGTAGCTGCAAATACAGTGAAGGGGTTTAAGCATGCATGGGATAGGCATAAGGCTATCCTTCATATAAGATAGGGCCAGGGACTATTAATAGGATTCAGATATATTGGGCAGACTAGATGGGCCAAATGGTTCTTATCTGCCGACACATTCTATGTTTCTATGTTTCTATGTGTAATATGACTGTCTAATAGAGCTAAAGTGGAGTGAATCCAGGGCGCTTGTCGAGAGTTGGGAGCATAGATGTTGGCAAGGGTGACTAGTGTAGTCTCCCTTCAGGGTCTGAGTATGATCTTGAAAGTTCAAATGATGTGTGTTTGGCAAAATAAATATATACTCCTTTGCAGTTTTTAGTGGGTGTGTGGGAGTGAAACCACTGGTTGAAGTAGTGTCTGTGGAAATATGGTCTTTTTGTCTCTAAAAAGTGGGTCTCCTGGAGGAGGAGAACATCCACTCTCATTTTCTTGAAGCAGTGAAGAGTTTGGCTACATTTTGTCACTAGGTTTAGGCCTCTTGCATTGAATAATACTAGTTTAAGGTCTGCCATGGTTGGCTTGTGGAGAGGTACACCTCTCCCTAAAAAGGGAGGTTGGATCACTTAGTGTGTATTGGCTATGTGAAGCCTCCAGAAGCCACTGGGCAGTACGGGTAGAGGAGGTAGGGCGGGTGTACAAATTGTGTTTAACAAGTATATTATGCATTATAAACATTAATTGTAAGAGAAACATTCGAAACTGCATTGTATTTGTGTAGTATTGAGCCAGTAGTGGAGCCAGCTAAGAATCTAACATAACTTTTGAACATATGAGAGGAGGGCCCGATTCGGCCCAAGCCGAAGCACGACTGTTCTACGCCAAAACGGTTCCTGTTGGGATGGTCCTGGTCGCAACACGGAGTGCCCCTCTTCCTGTATCTGGGTGTGGGAGGTAGGTGTAGAGGCTGCAAG
This sequence comes from Bufo bufo, assembly GCF_905171765.1. Lineage (NCBI taxonomy): Eukaryota > Metazoa > Chordata > Amphibia > Anura > Bufonidae > Bufo > Bufo bufo. The sequence goes on along the minus strand of NC_053391.1, from coordinate 67,439,022 downwards.
GTTTTAAAGCGTGAACTATGGAACTGGACATGTCTATGTAGACATGTAAGTAATCCAAGTCCCGCCCAAGCCCATCCTCTGCCAACTTATCAGAACTGAACACAAGGTGCAATTTGAGAGTTAGGCCTCTTTCACACTACCGTATGGCTATTTCAGTGTTTTGCAGTCTGTTTTTCACGGATCCGTTGTTCCGTTTTTTGTTTCCGTTGTGTTTCCATTTTGGTTCCGTTTTTCCGTATGGCATATACAGTATACAGTAATTACATAGAACAAATTGGGCTGGGCATAACATTTTCAATAGATGGTTCCGCAAAAAACTGAACTGATACGGAAGGAATACGGATGCATTTCCATATGCACTCCATTTTTTTTGCGGCCCTATTGACTTTATTGGAGCCACAGAACGTGATTTGCGGCCAAATATAGGACATGTTCTATCTTTGCACGGAACAGAGATACGGAAACACGGAAACGGAATGCATACGGAGTACATTCCTTTTTTTTTGCGGACCCATTGAAATTGTTTGTTCCGTATAAGGAACGCAAAAAACAGAAAAATAAAACGGTAGTGTGAAAGAGGCCTTAAACAAGGTGGGAACAATGTCCCTCTAGTTATAATAAACATGACTTATCCTCTAAGCCAGGTGCAATTTCAGGTGGGATCGACATCGATTCTTCTAGGTGTTAGCTTTAGTGTTGGGTGAGCATGCTTAGCCAAATACCAGTTCAGCTCGAGCATCACTATGCTCGGCCAAATATTGCGTGTGCTCGAGTCAGTGTATTTAAATCGAATTTATTTCTGATGGGCTTCAAACTCACAACCTTCTACATTATAGCTAAGAATGTTTACCACTACACTATAGAGCTACATGCCCAGTTACTTTAAAAAAAAAAGAGACTTCTGCCATAGTAGTAAGTATTCCTACACAGCAGAAGTCTCATATATATATATATATATATATATATATATATATATATATATACACTGCTCAAAAAAATAAAGGGAACGCAAAAATAACACATCCTAGATCTGAGTTAAATAAATATTCTTCTGAAATACTTTGTTCTTTACATAGTTGAATGTGCTGAAAACAAAATCACACAAAAATAAAAAAATGGAAATCAAATTTTTCAACCCATGGAGGTCTGGATTTGGAGTCACACTCAAAATTAAAGTGGAAAAACACACTACAGGCTGATCCAACCTTGATGTAATGTCCTTAAAACAAGTCAAAATGAGGCTCAGTAGTGTGTGTGGCCTCCACGTGCCTGTATGACCTCCCTACAACGCCTGTGCATGCTCCTGATGAGGTGGCGGACGGTCTCCTGAAGGATCTCCTCCAGGACCTGGACTAACGCATCTGCCAACTCCTGGACAGTCTGCGGTGCAACGTGACGTTGGTGGATAGATCGAGACATGATGTCCCAGATGTGCTCAATTGGATTTAGGTCTGGGGAACGGGCGGGCCAGTCCATAGCATCAATGCCTTCGTCTTGCAGGAACTGCTGACACACTCCAGCCACATGAGGTCTAGCATTGTCTTGCATTAGGAGGAACCCAGGGCCAACCGCACCAGCATATGGTCTCACAAGGGGTCTGAGGATCTCATCTCGGTACCGAATAGCAGTCAGGCTACCTCTGGCGAGCACATGGAGGGCTGTGCGGCCCTCCAAAGAAATGCCACCCCACACCATTACTGACCCAATGCCAAACCGGTCATGCTGGAGGATGTTGCAGGCAGCAGAACGTTCTCCACGGCGTCTCCAGACTCTGTCACGTCTGTCACATGTGCTCAGTGTGAACCTGCTTTCATCTGTGAAGAGCACAGGGCGCCAGTGGCGAATTTGCCAATCTTGGTGTTCTCTGGCAAATGCCAAACGTCCTGCACAGTGTTGGGCTGTAAGCACAACCCCCACCTGTGGACGTCGGGTCCTCATATCACCCTCATGGAGTCTGTTTCTGACCGTTTGAGCAGACACATGCACATTTGTGGCCTGCTGGAGGTCATTTTGCAGGGCTCTGGCAGTGCTCCTCCTGTTCCTCCTTGCACAAAGGCAGAGGTAGCGGTCCTGCTGCTGGGTTGTTGCCCTCCTACGGCCTCCTCCACGTCTCCTGATGTACTGGCCTGTCTCCTGGTAGCGCCTCCATGCTCTGGCCACTAAGCTGACAGACACAGCAAACCTTCTTGCCATAGCTCGCATTGATGTGCCATCCTGGATAAGCTGCACTACCTGAGCCACTTGTGTGGGTTGTAGACTCCGTCTCATGCTACCACCAGAGTGAAAGCACCGCCAGCATTCAAAAGTGACCAAAACATCAGCCAGGAAGCATAGGAACTGAGAAGTGGTCTGTGGTTACCACCTGCAGAACCACTCCTTTATTGGGGGTGTCTTGCTAATTGCCTATAATTTCCACCTGTTGTCTATCCCATTTGCACAACAGCATGTGAAATTGATTGTCACTCAGTGTTGCTTCCTAAGTGGACAGTTTGATTTCACAGAAGTGTGATTGACTTGGAGTTACATTGTGTTGTTTAAGTGTTCCCTTTATTTTTTTGAGCAGTGTATATATTTTCTTTTTTTTTAAGGTAACAGCAGGCCATGTAGCTCTATAGTGTAGTGGTTAGCCTTCTGGGCTGTGATGTAGAAGGTTGTGATTTCAAATCCCATCAGAAACGTTTCAGCAATAGAGGCTAAATGAAATTTATATATTTTATATTTTTTTTTGTAATTGTAAAAAAATTGTAATTACTAATAAAAAATATATATATACAGTACAGACCAAAAGTTTGGACACACCTTCTCATTCAAAGAGTTTTCTTTATTTTCATGACTATGAAGGCATCAAAACTATGAATTAACACATGTGGAATTATATACATAACAAACAAGTGTGAAGCAACTGAAAATATGTCATATTCTAGGTTCTTCAAAGTAGCCACCTTTTGCTTAGATTACTGCTTTGCACACTCTTGGCATTCTCTTGATGAGCTTCAAGAGGTAGTCACCTGAAATGGTCTTCCAACAGTCTTGAAGGAGTTCCCAGAGATGCTTAGCACTTGTTGACCCTTTTGCCTTCACTCTGCGGTCCAGCTCACCCAAAACCATCTCGATTGGGTTCAGGTCCGGTGACTGTGGAGGCCAGGTCATCTGGCGCAGCACCCCATCACTCTCCTTCATGGTCAAATAGCCCTTACTTTTAAAGTTTTCCCAATTTTTTCGGCTGACTGACTGACCTTAATTTCTTAAAGTAATGATGGCCACTCGTTTTTCTTTACTTAGCTGCTTTTTTCTTGCCATAATACAAATTCTAACAGTCTATTCAGTAGGACTATCAGCTGTGTATCCACCTGACTTCTCCTCAACGCAACTGATGGTCCCAACCCCATTTATAAGGCAAGAAATCCCACTTATTAAACCTGACAGGGCACACCTGTGAAGTGAAAACCATTTCAGGGGACTACCTCTTGAAGCTCATCAAGAGAATGCCAAGAGTGTGGAAAGCAGTAATCAAAGCAAAAGGTGGCTACTTTGAAGAACCTAGAATATGACATATTTTCAGTTGTTTCACACCTGTTTGTTATGTATATAATTCCACATGTGTTAATTCATAGTTTTGATGATTCAGTGTGAATCTACAATTTTCATAGTCATGAAAATAAAGAAAACTCTTTGAATGAGAAGGTGTGTCCAAACTTTTGGTCTGTACTGTATATATATATATATAGATAAAATCATACTTCTGATATATATGAATGCATAATATGTGGGAAACTACTTCTGATGTTTTAGCCATAATATATTTACATATATTATATATTCTAAATATATAATAATATATGTAAATATATTATGGTTAAAAACTTATTTATATGTTTAAATTAAATTTAGCCTCTATTTCCGAAAACTTTCGGATAGGATTCAAACTCACAAGCTTCTACATTACAGCCCAGAATGTTAACCACTATACTATAGAGCTGCATGGCCAGTTACAAAAAAAAATAAAAAAAATAAAAAAAAAATATATATATATATGAGACTTCTCAGTAACTGGCTCTATAGTTTAATGGTTAAGATTCTTGACTGTAATGTAGAAAGTTGTGAGTTCAAATCCCGATAGAAACTTTTCAGAAATAGAGGCAAAATTAGATTTAAATACACTGGGGTGTCCCCAAGCACTGACTCCATATATGGACATAGCTATATATGGAGTCAGAGCAGGGACTTCTAAGCCGAACTAGAGTCCCGACACCCTTCCCTCTTTAATAGCAGGGGGTGCCCCGTTTAATGCTCGGGTTCTCCCATTGACTTCCCTTGTGCTCGGGTGTTCTACATGAGCACTCGAACAACACTAGTTAGCTTTCCTTATCTTTTGTGATTCCTTCTGCTTTTCTCTGTGCCCACCATTTCCCATGGGGTGGGGGGAGGGATGGTCGGAAGTGTCACTAGGTCTTGTATAGTGGACCAGTTGGGAATGTCCAAGTCTGTAATTTTCAGAAGTTGGAGTAGATCTGATAATTCAGAGTGGTTCCTCATGATGATCTCATCCACCGTGAGAGAGAGGCCGAAAGCGAAAAGCCATCTGTAAGGAATGTTCCGGTGTCTCAGCACTTCTGTTAGATATATCAGCATACTTCTTTTAGAGAGGGTAATTCTGGCTAGGTCTTGGTAGATTGATATTGTAGAGCCCTCTATTGAAGTTGGTGGTTTGGTTCTCGCTAGGCGAAGGACTTCTCTAACTTTGGAGTGAAATAAGAGGCAGACCACATCTCTTGGTGGTTCTGAGCGGGAGGGTTTAGCCCTCAGGGCTCTGTTTGCTCTTTCAATTGAAATTTCCAGGGGATAGGAGTTTCCTAGGAGAGAGATGATAATCTGCTTGACGGTGTCTGGGAGGGATTCCGTCGTGACAGACCCAGGGACCTTTCAATCCTTTCAAACGTGCCCTGTTTTCTTGATGTTCCATCCAGTTCACCAATTTGTTCATGTGAGTCTGGCAAGATTGGAAGGAGGACGAGGCTCCCTTCGTGTAGGAGATCAGTTAAAATTGGGTGGTTTCCAGCTGTTCAACTCTGCCTCCTATGTTCCTTACATCTTGTTTGATATCTTGCAGCTCTTTTACCGCTGGTTCAAGAGCTTTGTCTAATGCTTTTCCCAGGAAGGATCTAGTGATGGGAAGGCCTCTATCTTCCTGTGTAACCTCTCCGTCGCTTTCCATATCTTGCGAATTATGTGGGGATGGTCTTCTATCAGTGTCTCTATCTGGAGACGTTTTGCGTGATTGGGAAAGTCTGGATGGGTTGAGTGGATTGTACTTCTGCACAAAAGTGTCTAGTGAACCACTTTGGCGAGATGAGGTTGTATTCCTGGATTTGTTTGGGCCTATCTTCACCAATACTGTTGAGTGTGGTCTGCACTCCTGTGTAGGGAGACGTTTGCAGTTTAATTAGTGTTCAATTTTCTTTATGTTATGGCCCCGTTATGCTGGGTGGGTGCGGTTAATGAGGCATTGTCATGGGCCGTTCTCTTTGACTGAAAGAAAGATTTTGGACAACTGAGCAACCAGGAAAAATTGGGTCTGTGGCCCTTTAAGAACTGTAAGTATTTATAAAATAAATAAATAGAGTCTCTGTGAAAATATACTTGTCCCCTCAAGCGCTGCAATTCTGAAGACAATGTGGGAAAAGTCTATAACTTGACGAAAATATAAAAAAGATTGCGCTGCAAGAGAGAAATCTTCTTTGTGTATCTGACGAAGCATCACCGCGAAACCCAGGTCGGGCATTATTCCAGTTATTTTATATGTTTTATAGTTGTATCTTTTGCCAGTATTAAATAGTTTTTATCTGACCTTTGGTGCGCACCTACTTCTCTTGCGACTTTCTCCTTGAGAGCTTTTGGACATCGATGTTGGCTGTTATCCAGGTTCTGAGCTGTCTATGAAAGATCTTACATACGCACCTGACAAGTGAAGCTCTGTGAGTATAATCTGTTTGCAGGCAGATTAAGTGTTGTGACATACTACACTATAGTGCTCTTTTTCCAGCAGAGTTCTACTTTGATACCATCAATATTTCTACACGCCTTCACTTATCAGGAATCCTGTGAGTATAACCTATTCACATGGTGCGTTAGATGCTTGGAACCTGCTACACCATAGTGCGTTTTTCTCATTACCCACAGGTTTCCATACCAATGTTGGATTGTGAGGTTGGCTTGTGATCCCACTAGTTGAAGATTTTATAAGTGAACTTTTATACACAAAGAAGATTTCTCTCTTGCAGCGCAATCTTTTTTATATTTTCTGTAAGTATTTATGGTTGGGTCCCTTTTATAGCAGAAAGAGACCGGAATAATTAAGGCAAGCCTTATTGGTGCTGTGGACCTGAAATGGACAAAGGAGGCAGACTGGGGCATTGACCGTTTTTTGTAAATGGCAGCAGGGTCAAGTACAATTAGGAGGTTATATAATCCTCCGCGGGAGTGTTCTTTTAATATAGCCAGGTGATACTGACCTAAAAATTTCAGAAGCCCTCAGCAGTGACCAGTTGGGGAGAGGTGGAAGATCTGGTGAGTATGGCTGGCTGTTGCCGAGGTCCTGAGCAGCTTTGGACGCTGTCCCTACTGTCCTGCAGGTTGATGTTGGTGGTTCAGGGAGTCTTGGGGGTGTCTCCCTCTGTGGCGATAGGGATCCAGGGGCTCTCCAGTAACCAGTCTGGCTGTGAGGGGGGTGATCGCGAACCTGAGCGCAGCTTGTCCCCGTTAATCGAGGCCAAGGCTTTTGGGGCCCGACTAGGCCGCTGCTGTATCTCGGGCTCTATAGATCCTGGGAGCTCTGGGGGTGGCTCCCCTTGTAGGTTGCGAGATGGTAAGGCCTGCTGGTTGTATATAGAGGCTGTAATTAGTATTTTTTGGGCTGGATGGCTAGTGATTAAGGCCGGCTGGTGAAAGCTCCAGGGGATGCAGTCCTCACTGTTAGGCCGCTAGCCACCATTCCCGCCCCTCTCAAACACACTTTGCCCAAATCGGCCAGTATACTCGGCAGGCAGCGCCAGGGCAGCTCTTACCAGGGACACCAGACTCCCTGAGTCCAGCAAAGCCACCGCCAGAGTGTCTCTCACTTCCACCTGGCACAGGTGGCTATTGTCTATAGTCTCGGGGGTACCTGTTGCACACTGCTTCCTGGCATACAATGAGTGGCGGTAGCCATAGTTAGTATCCATGGGTTTGCCCCGATGGGGACAGTCGTCCCTTATGTGGCCAGGCTCCTAACACCGCCAGCAGACCATCGGAGCTGGGTCTGCAGGGGGTACATCCCAGGTGGGTTTTGCTGGCACCAACCGCCGGGTCTGGGGTGGAAATTTCCGGGGTTTGACTGCCCCCTCCCAAAAGAACCCCCCTGTAGATTCCTGGTAGTCACCAAGTCGACCATCTCAAGGGCATTACCAGGAGACACCTGGCCGATCCAGTGCTGGAGAGGTTACGGCAAAGCCCTCCAGAATACATCAGCCAACAGACGGTCCAGCATAGCAGTGGAACTCAGCATGTCAGGCTGCAGCCATCTTTGCAACCGGTGTGACAGATCATAATACTGAGGTTTTACAGGTTCATCTGGGTTAAACTCCCACTGATGCACCCGCTGGGCCAGGACCAACACATTCACCCCCAGTCTTGCCAGAATCGCACCCTTTACTGTTGTGTAATTGATCGCTTGATCATCCGGCAAGTCAAAAAACACCTGCTGGATTCTGGATGCCAGGAATGGAGCGACAACCCCAGCCCATTGATCTCAGGGTAAGTTCTCCCTCACGGCCACCTTTTTGAACACCGCCAGATAGGTCTCAACGTCATCCGAGGGGGTCATCTTAGGGATCGCTGCACGGAGCACTTTACAGGCATCGTGGACGTTCTGGGACGATCCTGCCGCTTGTAAAGCCATCACATGCTGCAATAGCAGCTGGTTGGTTTCCTGCTGCTGCTTATTAGCCTCCCGCTGCTACAAGTTAGGCTCCACGAGCTAACTTGCAACAGCTTCCATTTTGTCAAGGGACACTGGTTGTAATCTCGCTGGTTTGATGTAAGATATACAACCATGTCCGGAAAAACTAAAATTTTTCAGCCTTCAGGCCAGCCTCGCTGCGCCGACCGCATCCTTCACCAATTGTGGGGATTCGCTCTGATAGGCAGGTTAGTGGACGCAGTATAGAGGCAACAAAAAAGTCTTAGAATTAAACAGTTCATTGTTTATTCACACTTTAAGTAAATGATAAAACAAAAAGTCAGTTTCAAGGAAAATAGTCCCCTTGTTATTCTGGTGTTCGTTCACACCATGCAGCAAAGAAGAAGTCCTTGGACAAAGCAGAATCCACCTGATTTCACACCAACAAGGTAGCAGGCCTTAATCCAGGCCCAAACTCCCAGGTCCCAACACAGAGACTGACAGAGCTCCACGGTCAGAGAGGAGTAATCCACACCACCTGACAGTGCTGCATGTGTTTTATAGCCCAAAACCAAGACCCGGCCTGGAACGTGGGGAGTACTCACCCACCCAGCACTTTGACTACTCCCAGTAAGAACCGTCCCGGATCAGCTATTACAGCCATACTAAACAGTAACGTGTCAAACAGCAACTGCTGCTAACACATGAAACTGTCTCCTAAGTCACCGAGGCCAGGAACCTCGGTGACACATATCTATAATCCACGATCATCCCTTGAACCCTCCTACAATATTTACACAAGAGTAAACTTTAGTTAAAGCGATACTTTGCATAACCCTTAGCAACTACAATGAAGGATGTCGACTTCTTAATCCCGGGCACATTAACAAATCTGTTCATTACCTGCACACCTACAATCACTGGTAGAGAAATACTTTGAAGCACAGCATAAAACCACTTCAGTTCTTTTTCTCTAATGCCTAATTTGCAGAACAAAATTATTCAAAGTAGAAAAGAAAAACTTCCTGCCAAGTAAGCATACAGTTACAGGCCACGATTTTCATGGTTCTCGATTGTGCCTACGACAGGTACTTGAATTTTTGCTTTTGAATGAAACGTACCAACAACAAAGCAGAAACTTTTTCCTCCAGCGACTTGGATTTAATTGAAAAATAAGCACTTCTTACAGAGAGACAGGTACAAACAATCGCCAGGAAATTACCATGTCATGTGTGCTCCAGAATAAACTGCTTACAGCTACACAAATATAGGAGCGGAGAAAGGACTGTTTTGGAGAGAGCTTAAATTTTAGCTTTTAGCTGTAGAGTCGTGCTGTGATAAATGTGTGTAGGTAGCACATTCCTGATTACAGCATAGAGGAATTGTAATGAAATGCCTTCTGTGAAGATCCAATAACCTGCAGATAGATAATAGATTCTTCTGACTATACAAGACAACACTGGGATGCTATATAAATACTTTCTGTTCCATTGTTTTTTTTTTTTATTAAAGTTGCCCCTTCATCTCAGTGAATAATATTATTTTTTGCTTAGTTTTTTTCATAAATCAGTAGTACATGTGAATATATATCTTACTATGAGAAAGTAGCATCATCCACATATTCCCATGCCTTCAGATTTCTGCAAATGTCCATAAGCTTTCTCAATACTCAAAAAGTTCATCCAGTATTAAAAGTTAAACATAGAGAGGAGGAGGGAAGAGGTTAAAACTTATACAGAATCTATTTTTCAGTGTAAAAACCAGTGGACAAAAAAAATTAAGTGCCACTGAACTTTCACACAATTTCATTTAATTTAATAGAGAATGGTGTAACTAGCAAATTTCAAAATTATTTAATTTAAAAAATGTGCCTGCATCAACCTGAAAAAAACTCTAGATTCACATCCACTAGGGGTCTCACTTCCACCTAAGTTTCAGGGAAGTGGGGATGTAGCAGAGATAGTGAGTCTGACAAAGCAACTGCTTCTACACAACTTCTGAACATCACAGTAGCCTCCTTTTTTTCTTTAAGTGTGATTGATCCCTCCTTATCAGCTTTCTGAGCTCCCTAGAAGAACACATAGTGAGAAGCAAGGTCACTACATATAGTACTAGCGAAAAGATACACCCACTGCTTCTGAGAGAAATGCATCTAGATGTTCAGCTGAAACAGGGAATAATATGGTTGAAAGAGACTTTAGGGAAGCCTAAACATGATTGTTCCTTCACAGTTATGATTGTACAGAGAAGTACAGCTATTCAAATTTTTTTTTTTTACTCAGGTACGCTTTAATTATGTTTTGACTCTCTGAATGCAGTGACACAAGAACATAAAATTGCAGTCTTTAAAGGAATTAGCCACGTCCTAACAATTTTTAACATATGCCAATCAAATAATAATAATCTTTATTTGCATAGCAACAACATATTCCACAGCGCTTTACAATCATGTACAACCAGAATCATAGTCATGAATAACACTGTGACAAACAAGTTAACAAATAAAACAAGAGGAGTAAGGGTCCTGCTCGCAAGAGCTTACAATCTATAAAATGCATCATGTAGCACACTAACAAACCATCCTGAAAATGTGGGCTACTACTAGGACATGGTTGAAGGTAAAGGGTTCACTTATATTCACGCCTCTTTGGCACAATGTGTACTTACATAGGTTAGATGATATTGCAGGTGACACATTTTGGCAAAAGAATAAAATTCTTTATATTTCACAGGTAGTTAAGGATAGAGACATTAAGCCATTTATAGAGATGACACATAATATAGAAAACTTTTCATGGCTTAGATCACGGGTGTCAAACACAAGGCCCGCGGGCCGAATCCGGCCCGCCAGACCTCGTCATGTGGCCCGCGCGGCCGCCGCCAATATGCGGCAGGCGAGCGAGCTGGCGGCAGCGGCTGGGCACAGGGAGATGAGCGCTTCCATTGTGGAAGCGCTCATCTCCAGTCATCTGTATCGCCGTCCTCAGGACAGCGATACAGATGCCTGCCTGTGCTGCGGTAGGGGAGGGAGAGGCGTGTCCCTTTCCCTTCCTCTGATAGGCTGCAGGCACTAGGCCGGCAGCCTATCAGAGGCCGGAGCAGGCGACGCGATGACGTCATCGCGCTGCCTGAGCCATACAGCGTGGGACACAGGCCAGAAGAGGCCTGCATCGCATCACTGACATGGAGGTAAGTATGTGTTTTTTTTTATTATTTTTATTATGTACAATACTTTTACTGGCGGGGGCTGTTTGTTATTACTGGCAAAGGGGGGGCTGTTATTACTGGCAAAGGGGGCTGTTATTACTGGCGGGGGCTGTTATTACTGGCACAGAGGGGCTGTTATTACTGGGGGCTGTTATTACTGGCACAGAGGGGCTGTTATTACTGGGGGCTGTTATTACTGGGGGCTGCTATTACTGGGGGCTGCTATTACTAGCAAAGGGGGGGCTGTTATTACTGGCAAAGGGGGGGCTGTTATTACTGGCAAAGGGGGCTGTTATTACTGGCGGGGGCTGTTATTACTGGCACAGAGGGGCTGTTATTACTGGGGGCTGTTATTACTGGGGGCTGCTATTATCTCCAAATACTTATTATGAAATCTTTCTCATTAGGATAAAACACCTCATCAGCTCCACCGAGCCCCCGGCCAAAGTGTGGAAGTGGCGTCCGAGATCCCCAAGGGCCAAGCCAAGTAACTGTAAGTTTTCCGGCCCTTTGAGGGTGACCAAACTGCTGATGCGGCCCCCGATGAATTTGAGTTTGACACCCCTGGCTTAGATACTTTCAATTGCGTTCAGCACTATCTAGTCTGGACTAGAGTTGTTGCGATACCAAATTTTTGATTCGGTTTCGATACCATGAAAAAGTATTGCGATACTCGATACCATTCGATACCACGCGAAAAAAATAAACAAAAAAAGCCACGTGCATTCCTCATTTTTAAAAATGGCGAATCGCGCAGTTTTTATTTTATTTTTTCTGTTCCGGCATTCACCACCTAGATTTTTTTTTTATATTTTAATAGTTTGGACTTTTCTGACGTGGCGATGTAATATGTTTATTTATATATTTTATATGTGAAATTGGGAAAAGGGGGGTGATTTATACTTCATATTTTAGTGTTTTTTTTTTTTTCACTTTTTATTTAATAACTATTTCCCCCCTTAGGGGCTAGAACCTGGGATCTTTCATCCCTTTTCCTATTCACCCTGATAGATCTCTATCAGGGTGAATAGGACTCCACACTGTCCCTGCTGCTCTGTGCTTTGTGCACACAGCATCAGGGATGTTACCATGGCAACCAGGGCTTCTGTAGCGTCCTGGCTGCCATGGTAACCGATCGGAGCCCCAGGCTTACACAGCTGGGGCTCCGATCAGAAGCTGCCACTGCACCACCAATGAGGGGGAGTGGAGAGGTCCCTGTGGCCACTGCCACCAATGATTTTAATACTGGAGGGTTGAGAGGGGCCGGCGCACTGTGCCACCAATGATTTTAATGGGATGGGGGGATTGAGGGGGGGGGCACACTGCACCACCAATGATTTTACCCCTTTATACAGGAGGCGGGTACTAGCAGATCAGCGGCAGTTAACTGCCGCTGATCGCAGCTCCCTGTCAGGGGCAGGGTGCCGGCAATGCGATTCTGCTGCCGGCACCCGCCTCCTGTATGTGTTAAAGACTGACTACTGTATATGAGTCCAGACTTTCACTATTAGGCCACACAGAGCGGCGCCCAGCGATGTCTCAGCACTCACCATTTAGTCCTGGGCGCCGCTCCGTTCGCCCGCAGTGCCCCCTTACTGTCTCCTCTCCTGCTCCACATGCTGCTGATTACTATCGGAGCGATGGGAGGAGACATCAGCTTCACTAGTGGGCGTTCCTTCTCCCTGGCTGTAGCGCTGTCCAATCGCAGCGCAGGGAAAAGGAACGCCCACTAGTGAAGCTGATGTCTCCTCCCATCGCTCCGATAGTAATCCTATCATTGGTGGCGCAGTGCGCCCGCCCCTCCTCCGCCCCTCTCTTCTCATTGCCGCCCCTCCTCCACCCCCTCTCTTCTCATTGCCGCCCCTCCTCCGCCCCTCTCTTCTCATTGCCGCCCCTCCTCCGCCCCTCTCTTCTCATTGGTGGCAGCGGCAGCAGCACAGGGGGAGGGAGGACAGCTTCCTTCTCCCCGTGCTGCTGAGAGAGAACATGAGCGCGCCGATAGCAGCGCGCTCATGTTCAGAGATACTAGACTGCGCAGAAGCGCAGCCCAGTATCGAAAAAACGGAAATCCCGGTATCGTATCGATACCGGGACAAAAGTATCGATTGGGTATCGAAATTTCGATACCCGCAACAACCCTAGTCTGGACGATAAACTGGTGTTGGATATAGACAGTTCATCCTTTTTGAATGACTGGGCAGGGGGGACACCGTCTAGAATGAAGATTTCAAATATATATAAGCTATTACTCAAGGCACGGTTTAGTGATATACAGTCACCAGGACAAAGAGCATGGGAGGTGGATTGTCTGAATTTACAATCAGAAGGGTGGGAGAATATTTTTGGGAATTTAGGCTCACTATCCCAGAACTTTAACCATGTTCTAGTACATTTTAATATTTGCCACAGATTATATATCACCCCCTTATGGATGAATAAATGTGGATTAAGAGACACGTCTAATTGCCCTAAATGCGATACCCCAGGAGCGGACTACCTTCATATGATCTGGACCTGCCCAGAACTCATAAATTATTGGAATACCATTAATAAATTTATTATGTATAAACTAAAAATACGAATCCCTCTTGAACCACAAGTATTCTTGCTTAATGATCTTTCCAAAATAAATAACCATAAGTACCAAAAGATCTTCCTGGGTAGGATACTGATGTTGGCCAGAGTTTTGGTCAGTCGGACCTGGTTTGCTCGATATACTCCAGATGTAAATAAATGGATAAATCTAATTGATAAGGTAAAAAACTATGAGAAAATCATGTATAAACAGAGGGAAGCTGATGAGAAGTGGACTAAGATATGGGGTGGTTGGAGGATTTGACTAGATTAGCTGTGATAATTATTTATTTATTTATTTATTTATTTATTTTTGTCGCACCACAGGTAGGGGGAGGGGGGTGGGTAAAAGGGAAGGGAAAAAATTATTTTCTGTATTCTTTTTTGTATTGTAACTTATCTGATATATTAATTAATAAAGATAATTAATTTAAAAAAATAAAAAAAAACATGGACAAGTGTGTTTGGAATAAATCAGCCATGATTTTCTAATCTTGGACAACCGCTTTAATCTTTTCCGGACATAGGGCGTACCGGTATGCCCTGATGTCCCGGTACTTAAGGACACAGCGTGTACCAGTACATCCTATGTATTTCCGATCACCGCCGCTCGGCGGTCGGCAATCTGAACCTGGTGCCTGCTGAAATCATTGAGCAGGCACCTGCGGACAATGCGCCGGGGGGTCCTGTGACCCCCCCGTGTAGGCGATCGCAGCAAACCGCAGGTCAATTCAGACCTGCGGTTAGTAGCGCTTTCGGGAGGGTTCTGATCCCCGCGGTCACAATGCTGTTATTTTATGTTTAACCCCCCCTGCAGCCCTCTGTGTTATGTGTCGGCGGGCGCAGGGGGATGGGGGTGTAGGCGGTGCGGCAGTGCGGGCGTGAGGGCCGTGATCATCAGGGCGATGCTGGGGGGGTGGGAAGGCACGCGATCATCCGCCCGCCCCCTCTCTCAGGATGGCCGAACGGTTTGCAGAGTGTCAGCACATTGCTGACACTCTGCTTGAAATGCCTGACATCTGTGCTGGCACAGTTGTCAGGCGTTTAACCCCTTCCATGCCGCGGTCCTTAGGGACCACTGTATGGAAGAGGTTAACAGGGAGGGAGCTCCCTGTCCCATCGGGGGCTGCTGTGCCTTTTCAGCCAACGATGGGAGAGGGAGGGGGCCCCCCTCCCTCCCCATCACCCACTGCTCTGTTGTGGCAGCGAGTGATGGTTACCATGGCAACTGGATGCCTTCACAGGCTTCTGGCTGTCCATGGTGCTGATCAGAGGCTGTCCATGGTGCTGATCAGACTTCTGCTAAAGGCAGAAGTCTAATCAGACTTTGTAAAGTGAAAATACAGTACAGTACACTATATAGTGTACTGTACTGTATTATACAGACATCAGACCCACTGGATCTTCAATAATCAAGTGGGTCTGGGTCAAAAATAAGAAAAAGAAAGTAAAAATAAAAAAACACATTTATCACTGATAAAATATATATATATATATATATATATATATATTCCCTACACATGTTTGATATCATCGCATCCGTAACGATCTGATCTATAAAACGGTCATGTTACTTTCCCCGCACGGTGAACGCCATAAAAAATAAAAAATTAAAACTATGATGAAATTGAAATTTTGCCCACCTTACTTCACAAAAAAGGTAATAAAAGTGATCAAAAAAGTCGTATGTACGCCAAAATAGTACCAATCAAACCGTCACCTCATCCCGCAAAAAATGAGCCTCTACATGAGACAATGGCCTAAAAAATAAAAAAACTATGGCTCTCAGACTAAAACATGATTTTTTTGTTTCAAAAATGCTTTTTTATGTTAAACGTAAAAAAAAAAATTTAAAAGTAGACATATTAGGTATCGCCGCGTCCGAAAGAACCTGCTTTATAAAAATACCACATGACCTAAACCCTGAGATGAACACCGTAAAAATTTTTTGTCACCTTAAATCACAAAAAGTGTAATAGTGCCCCCAAAATAGTGCCAATCTAACCATCATCTCATCCCGCCCAAAAACTGAAGAAACTATGGAGTATGGAGACACTAAAACATGATTATTATTTTTTGTTTCAAAAATGATATTATTGTGTAAAACTTAAAAAAAATTAAGAAAGTATACATATTAGGTATCGCCACATCCATAACGACCGGCTCTATAAAAATATCATATGACATAACCCCTCAGGTGAACACTGTCAAAAAAATAAATTAAAAACTGTGCTAAAAAAACATTTGCTTTGTCACCTTACGTCCCTAAAAGTGCAACACCAAGCACCTCATCCCGCAAAAAATGATACCCTACATAAGACAATCGTCCAAAAAACAAAAAAACTATGGCTCTCAGACTATTTCAGACAAAAATATTATTTTGTAAAACCTAAATAAATAAAAAAAGGTATACATTTTAGGTATTGCCACGTCCGTAAGCACCTGCTCTATAAAAATACCACATGACCTAACCCCTCAGGTGAACACTGTAAATTAAAAAAACTGTGTCAAAAAGCTATTTTTTTGTTACCTTACCTCGCAAAGAGTGTAATAGCAAGCAATCAAAAAGTCATATGCACTCCAAAATAGTGCCAATCTAACCATCATCTTATCCCGCAAAAATGATACCCAACCTGAGACAATCGCCTAAAAACTGAAAAAACTATGACTCTCAGACTATAGAGACAATAAAACATTATTTTTTTTGTTTCAAAAATTATATTATTGTGTAAAACCTAAATAAATAAAAAAAGGTATACATATTAGGTATCGCCGTGTCCGTAAGAACCTGCTCTATAAAAATAGCACATGATATAACCTGTCAGATGAACGTTGTAAATAATAAAAAATAAAAACGGTGCCAAAACAGCTATTTTTTGGCAAATTT
Organism: Bufo bufo; assembly: GCF_905171765.1. Taxonomy (NCBI): domain Eukaryota; kingdom Metazoa; phylum Chordata; class Amphibia; order Anura; family Bufonidae; genus Bufo; species Bufo bufo. The sequence continues at coordinate 67,422,418 of NC_053391.1, read as the reverse complement.
TCCATTTTAATCCTTTTTTTTCCCATAACAAAGCAAGCAGGGCTCCAGACAAAAAAAAATCTCAAGGAGCCATTGGCTCCTAATCTTAAAAATTTAGGAGCCAAATGAATTTTTTAGTCGCCAAATGTAAAATACATATAATTATAATAAAAAATAAAAGACTTGTCTGGCTACAGTGCGGGGAAAGCAGACTGGGGTGACGTTACGCAGTCCGGCATGCTGCCCAGGTGTGGCATTGCACAGTAGGGCCCATCCCTTGCGGCTCTTCAGCGTACGGGGCCCCAGTGAACACTGAACAGACGCGTCCACTCTGGGGTTCACCTGAACCCCTACTACTTTGGTGTAAGAGCGGCTCAGCCCCAGCTCCGGCCCCAGCTGGCTGAGCAAGGCCTACAGCTGAGCCCATATCCGGTAGTTATCCAGGCAGTTAAAGAGAAGGGCAGACTTCATGGGCCCCCTTGTAGGGAGGCTTCCAGTAGGGCCCCTTGGGTTTGTAGTAGGGGGGCTGTAGCCGGTAAGTGGGCCCATAGTTTGGGAAGGGCGGATAGGGAGGGTGCATGATCAGAGTCCTGCAAGGAGCAGGTGGGCTGCGCGGCTGCCCCTTATATCAGCCTAACGTTACTTTAACGACCGGCAGCCTTAACACCTTCACTGCCAGCCACACCTGAGCCTCCCCAGCGTGGTGGCATCTCTGCATCGTAGGCTGTACAAATGGCAGAGTGCTCCCTCATACCGCTGCACGTGTGCCAACTGATGGAACTGGTCACAATCACACTTATCAGGCTCACACCAGAAAAGGTTCCCCCCCACTTTAGCATAAAATAGGAGATGTGCAGAGAAAGTTAGGTAGGTAGGTAGGCGGGGGGAATACTGGGCAGCAGCAGCCATTAGCAAGTGGTGAGGTGATCATCAGTCATCTCACCACTTGCTAATGTTAAGTATGTAAAGGGTTAATAGGAGCTGCTGGTCAAGACACTAAAAAGCCAGTGAACCATATCTCTTTCAAAAGTCTTAGGAGGAGGAGATAACCTCCAGGAGATAACCTCTCCTCCTACTAAGCAAGGACTATTGAAAGAGATATGGTTCACTGGCTTTTTAGTATCTTGACCAGCGGCTCCTATTAACCCTTTTATTCCCTTATTAAGAATGTTTGTGAGCCCAGGCAGGTAGCTCACACGGAGCACCAGCAGCGCCCCCCTGAGTGTTATCAGGGTTGTAAAGACGATAAGGATTAGCCTTTATCAGCGGCAGCGCAGGGGTGACTGCTTCTCAAGCTAACCTCTGTTCTATGGAGCGGCTCCCTGTCTTCATGACTCTGAAGCTGCTGCTGTGTTCAGCGCGGGAGAATGGGGGTGTGAGAGGAGCATCCAATGGTACAGCAGCACACTGATACTGACCAATCAGCAGCCTCCTCTCTAATAACAGAGCTCTATACTGTGCGGAGCTCTGTTATTGGATTGCCGCCTGCCTGCTGGATGAAATGCCGTTCTTCTTAAAGCGGCAGAGCAGTGCAGGCTCTAGGCGCAAATGGCGACAAGACTACAAAGTCTTGTCGCCATTTTGCAATTCTAAGTCGCATTGGCGACCATTTTGGTCGCCATCTGGAGCCCTGGCAAATTAACAGCCAAACAAAACTCAATATTTATGGCCCTGATTCTGTAGTTTAGCCCTCATGCACACGACGTTGTTTTTCTCTGCCTCCGTTCCGTTTTTTTTGCGGCTAGGATGGGGGCCCATTCATTTCAATGGGTCAGCATAAAAATGCTGATAGTTCATCCGTTTGTGTTCCGCGTCCGTTGTCCGGGTTTCCCTTCAGCAAAAAAAATAGTGCTTGTCCTACTTTTTTCACATTTGCGGACAAGGATAGGCATTTATTACAAGGGATCTGTGGGAAAAAACGGATCCTCCAAAAAAAAAACGGATGCCACATAAGTTTTTTTTTACGGATGCACAATTTGCGCACGCAAAAAAGCAGCTGTCGTGTGCATGAGGCCTTACAGAAATGCTTCATATGTGGTCGTAAACTGCTGTATGGCCACACGTCAGGGCCCAGAAGGAAAGGAACGCCATATGGTTTTTGGAAGGCAGTTTTTGCTGGACTGGTTTTTTGACACCATGTCCCATTTAAAGCCCCCCTGATGCACCTCTAGAGTAGAAACTCCAAAAAGTGACCCCATTTAAGAAACTACACCCCTCAAGGTATTCAAAACTGATTTTACAAACTTTGTTAACCCTTTAAGTGTTTTACAAGTGTTAATGGCAAATGGAGATAAAATTTCAGAATTTCGATTTTTTGTTACCTTGCCTCACAAAAAGTGTAATATAGAGCAACCAAAAATCATATGTACCCTAAAATAGTACCAACAAAACTGCCACCTTATCCCATAGTTTCAAAAATGTGGAGTTTCTACTCTAGGGGTGCATCAGGGGGCTACAAATGGGACATGGTGTCTTAAAATCAATCCAGCAAAATCTGCCTTCCAAAAACCAAACGGTGTTCCTTTCATTCTGCGCCCTGCTGTGTGACTGTACAGAAGTTTGCGACCACATATGGGGTGTTTCTGTAAACTGCAGAATCAGAGTAATAAATGTTGAGTTTTGTTTGGCTGTTAACCCTTGCTTTGTTACTGGAAAAAAATTATTCAAATAGAAAATCTTCCAAAAAAGTGAAATTCTGAAATTTTATCTCCATTTTCCATTAAGTCTTATGGAATGCCTAAAGGGTTAATAAAGCTTGTAAAATCAGTTTTGAATACCTTGAGGGGTGTAGTTTCTTAGATGTGGTCACTTTTATGGAATTTCTACTCTAGGGGTGCATCAGGGGTTCTTCAAATGGGACATGGTGTAAAAAAAAGGCCATCAAAATCTGCCTTCCAGAAACCATATGGCGTTCATTTCCCTGGTGCGCCTTGCCGTTTGGTCATACAGTAGTTTACGACCACATATTGGGTGTTAATGTAAACTACACAATCAGGGCAATAAATATTGCATTTTGTTTGGCTGTTAACCCTTGCTTTGTTACTGGAAAAAATTTATTAAAATGGAAAATTTGCCCAAAAAATTAAATTCTGAAAATTTATCTCCATTTCCATTAAATCTTATGGAGCGCCTAAAGGCTTAATAAAGCTTGTAAATTCAGTTTTGAATACCTTGAGGGGTGTAGTTTCTAGAATGGGGTCATTTTTGGGTGGTTTCTATTATGTAAGCCTCACAAAGTGACTTCAGACCTGAACTGGTCCTTAAAAAGTGGGTTTTTGAAAATTTCTGAAAAATGTCAAGATTTGCTTCTAAACTTCTAAGCCTTGTAACGTCCCCAAAAAAAAAATGTCATTCCCAAAATGATCCAAGCATGAAGTAGACATATGGCGAATGTAAAGTAATAACTATTTTTGTAGGTATTACTATGTATTATAGAAGTAGAGAAATTGAAACTTGGAAATTTGCTAATTTTTGCTAATTTTTGGTAAATTTGGTATTTTTTTATAAATAAAAATAAATTTTTTGAACTCCATTTTACCAGTGTCATGAAGTACCATATGTGATGAAAAAACATTCTCAGAATGGCTTGGATACGTCAAAGCGTTGTAAAGTTATCACCCCATAAAGTGACACTGGTCAGATTTGCAAAAAATGGCCTGGTCCTTAAGGTGAAATATGTGTCCTAAAGGGGTTAAAGGGACACTTCCATAAATTTTTTTAAATCAAATATGAACAAGTAATATGTAACTATGCCAGTCAAGAGGCCCCAAGTTGCCCGTCCATGGTCTATATCAATACTGCAGATCCATGGCTGTTACATCTATGGCAAGAAATGTGCCAAGGACATGGAGGTCACTTCTCTGTCTCACTGTACATAAAATCATTCGCCAAACACTTTATTTTAGACCCTTTCACACGAGCGAGTTTTTAATTTTTCTCGTGAATTGAACGCATTGCACCTGCACTCAATCCTAACCCATTTATTTCTACAGGTCTGTGTACATGACTGTTGTTTTTCATGCATCATCTCTGCATTACATGAAAATGGTAGCATGTTCTATATTCTGTGATTTTAACGCAGCCATGGTCCTAGAAGTGAATGGGCTTAGGGCCTAGGACTCTCCTCAACCGCCTCCAAGCTCTTTAACACCAAGCCAACTTTAGTAATGTCAGAGTGAGAGCGACATATATGGCTAGAGTTAAACACACTGCACTGTTGGATATTTTTGTTAATTAAAAACTATCTAAAAAATATCCCTTTTGGAGATGCCTGCTTCACAAAAGGTTTGGATTCGATGAAATTAGAACCTTTTGGAAAATATGTAACACATTTGATTCACATAGAATCTAGTTGCTCATCTCTATTTGCTGTATATAAAGAAAATCATATTTTATGATCATTAATCTGAGTCTCTGGCTATAAGCCAAGTCTGTTGATCAAATATAGAAGGACAGCGGAACTGCATAATGTATCCCACTGATATTCTAATTTGAGATCCTAACAAGGACCCATGCTGCTCAATAAATTATATGTCAGCAATCTTTTATCCCGCAAGCTCTGTATTGTATCATGCACAGCGACTGAACTGTCTTCCTATCTGTTGCTGATTAGCTCTGGACAGGGCAAATTACTGCGGTCATTAACATCTTGCATAAGCTGAAGTGCCTTTTTATAATTACTTCAACAATCCGACTGCGGGAAATGAGCACTAAACATAGCCCTGTTTATGTAAAATACTGAAGATATTCAGAGTCACAGATAAAAGCCAAGTAATAAGTCCTAGATAATAAGTCCGCAGCTCTGAGCTCAATTTATAATACAATGTCTATCTATCTATCTATCTATCTATCTATCTGTCTGTCTGTCTGTCTGTCTGTCTGTCTGTCTGTCTGTCTGTCTATCTATCTATCTATCTATCTATCTATCTCTATCTATCTATCTATCTCTTTGGGCCATGGATGGGTACATGCTGTGAGCAGAGGATGTGGTAATTATGAGACTCCACTGTGTTCCTAACAAAAAAAAAGTCCTAAACGGAATGGCATAATGCTAGTGCGAACCCACCCTTATAATACAGGTCAAATATTTTCTCCCATTGATTGTCAATGATAAATGGGCAAACAGTGATTTTTCACACTGGGAGTCACTATATCCCATATTTTAGTCGGGCACACTGTGGCTGAATCTGTATGAAGTTCATATTGTGGCTCTTTGGCATGCAGTGTATGGAGACACATTGTAGTTACAGTAGCAGTTGGCACGGTATGGAGAGCAAACATTGACAAAATGACCGAATGTTTAAATATTTTTATTTTTTTATTGTAATTATTCTCTTGGTATATCAATATATATTTTTCCAAGTCCAATGTTTCCAATCCTGCAGTTTTCCTGGCCAGTAAGCCTAATAATAGGCGACACTTCCTGGTCTATGCAGATTACTTTTTCAGCAGTCACCTCATTATCCTCACAGGCAAGATTATAAAGACAAATAACGACTATATATAAATAACACAGGATCCACTATTCACAATAGGTAATATCATAGCTCATCTAAACCCTTGTGACCTTTGCATCAACACATACCTAGAATGCTCCTCCTATAGATGAACATTTCATATAAATGCTGCTAACAGCAGCATTTGCGGACAAGCATAGGACATGTTCTATCTTTTTGCGGATGAGGAAAGCATACGGATTATCCATGTGCTTTCTGTATCCGTGTGTCCATTCTACGTCCAGAAAGTGCGGACCACAGACCCATCGAAAACAATGGGTCTGCAAATAAAAAATGGACAGCAAACGGACCAATCGGGTTGACTTCTGATGGAGCTCTGGGGACCATTATTGCTTCAGAACATGTGCCTGCTGGAGGATCCTCTGATGTGCCAGTTCCACCTTATTTAGATTTATTTTTTATTTTTCTGAGTGATCCTTAAAAATTTAAAAATAGTAAATAAAACCTTAATTTTAAACCTAGTCATCTCTCGACTTTACACTCTTTTTGCTCTTCATTTGTTTTGGGAAGGTACTGGTTCTCTTTGTGGAGATACAGCTGGTGTCGGGTGTCTTACAGGCAATGCTGCTTGGAAAAAAATATGGAGATTCGCTCTTCTCCAGAAAAGAAAGAACTCTTTAATGTCAGCTATAGGTACATTCTTGTAAGTCAATATCCAGCCCATTCCAGTAAAGAGCCGTGAAACTTGACTAGGGATATCTGTATGTGCTCATAGGTAGCTAATGGTCTGTTCATTGGGTTCCAATAGTTTATAAGCAAAATATACAGTTTAGTGGATTCCTAAGTGTTGACACTTCCCCCAGTATCCGGTTTCATCACTGCCCATTAATAAGCTGAGACGGACAAGATCAATGACGTCTGACTGAGCAGTCTGTTCCTTTGGGATATTACATTGGCCATGGTGGCCAGATCAGACGTCGCGCTACATTCCCCCCTCCATTTTGTTAATTCAATTAAATATTCCAAGCGACATAAATAACAACCACGGTGTGCCCGCTGTGCCAGCAGCATTTTAAAGTAATTTCCTTTGATCTGGAAATGCAAATAAAAGTCAATAGTGTTTAGAAGAACAGTGATGTTGATATATTAATGCCATTAAGTGGGTCAACACTTCTTTTGTAGTTGGTGAAGTGATTTTTCCCGTATCTTAATGGTTTATCTGATACATTGTATGTTTAAGGGCATTCATGTTATGTCATGGTGATTTCCCAGCTTTGATAAGGAGAACCATTTATTTTTCTGAGTAAGAACCTTAGTCTGCTCACGTATTGCTTAGCATTTTTGATCTTTTTATATTTTTCCCGTAAATACTTTCTTTTGGCTTAAACCTATTTTCACTTATTTAAAGATGGCAGCTTTACATCTACAATATTGAATATATTAAAGGGAATCTGTTACCAGTGACCTCCTTCTCAAACTGTTTGCATAGACATAGCTGTGGTTCACCTGATTAAAACGTTGTTTTTCTTATGTTGATCAGAGGCTTCTTTCCTGAGTTTTGATACTTTTTCTTAATATGCAAATTAAACCTTTAGTGCAATGAGGGCATCACCATGGCTCTTGTTGCACTTAAACTCTGCTCCTCTCTGTGGCCAGCCCCTCCCACGCTGCTTTGATTGACAGGGCCAGGCAGTGGCAAAGCAGCCAGGGAGCGGATGGCCATAGAAAGGAGTGGAGCGTGGGTGCACCAAGAGCAATGTTGATATCCTCATTGCACCAAAGGCCTAATTTATATATTAAGAAAAAGAATCATAACTCTGGAACGGAGCCTTGGATCAACAAAAGAAAAACAGCGTATTAATCAGGCGAACCACAGCTATGTGCCTATGCAAACAGCTGGATAGATCGGTCACTGGTGGCAGACTCTTCCAGGAAAAACTTTGGGATAACTATTATCCTGCTTTTGTGTCCAAATGCAAGACAAGGAGCTAACGTTAATCATATTACACACAGACTACATGGATGGGGCGGGCAGAGCAGGAAGTCTGTGAGACAATAGCTGAATAGCAGGAAGTGACGTCAGAAAGGGGCTGGTGTTTTGGCAACATCTCCTGCATAACCCATCAACATGCAGCAGAAGTTATTACCTGTGTGGTCAATTATCTATAGTATACGGAGCACCTTGGAAAATAAAATTTGGGGCCCAGAATAAAAAAATTAAAAACTAATGGTCTTAGTATGTTATATGACTCTACTGGGTCATTTTTTGCTAATTGTGAAACTTTGCATGAAATGTCACCTTAATTATAGTTAGACATCTACATATTAAAAAGTTTGTCTCATGAAGATGATGGAGATATGGACATCATAAATGGAGAGCCTTCCACTCGGGATCCTTCTCTATAGAGACATTAACTAAGAGCAGCCTCTGTTCGAGCAGATTAAGCACAGTCCTTTATTACATGGTTTGCGTTTCTGTGAATATGTCTGGCTGGACGAAGCTTTCCCTGGTGAGGGCAGCTAATTGCCACTGGTTTCAGGAACTGGACCTGTTAGAAAAATTGGTATTAAAGGGGTTATCCAACCCCTATAATGCCCCTCATAATGCCCTGGCCCCGCATACTTGTCGTACTTACCCCACTCCCCAGCACCCGCGTTGCTTCTGATGCCCGAACGGCCGCCGTTGCATCTCCCTGTTGCGTGGATCAAAACATCCGGTCAAAGGGGAGGGGGGGCTAGCCAATAGCAGGCCATGATGGGGACGAGCCTCCCTAGCGTCACCTGCGATGCTTGGGAGGCTGGTTCCTGTCGCAGTCTGCTATTGGCTACTCCCCCCCCCCTCCATCGCGTGGATCGGCTCTGCGGGCATCAGAAGGAACGTGGCTGCCGGGGAGCAGGATAAATATGACCAGTATGAGGGACCCGGGCATTTTTGGGGGCATTATAGGGGTTGGATAACACCTTTAATGTTTTTAGAGAAAGGGTTGTTTTACGAGATAACACATTTAAAGGGGGTTTCCAGAAACAACATTTATTAACTATAGGATAGATTTTTAATTGTATGATCGCTAGAGTTACAACATCTTGGACCCCCACTGATCATGAGATCGGGGTTTCTGGTGTCCCCTGTATGAAAGGAGCAGTGGTACGCAATTGTGACTATCGCTCTGTTCAGTTTGAAGGGACTGCTGGAGATAGCTGAGCACTGTACTGGACAGGACCATAGAACTTAATGGAGCAGTGGTAAAGCATGCACAGTTCACACAGGAACCCTCAATCTTGTGATCAGTGGTGGTCCAAGCAGTTGGACCCCCAGCGATCATACATTTAGCATGCGTGACTTTCGCTCCGTTCAGTTTGATGGGACTGCTGGAGATAGCTGAACAGTGAGCACTGTACTGGGCAGGACCATAGCAGTTAATGGAGCAGTGGTAAAGCATGCTCAGTTCACACAGGAGGCTCAGGAACCCAAGTATGGGGCACATACAGCCTTTATCCGTGTTTTACAGATCTGCGGTTTGCTGAACAAAAAACAGATACTGTCCTGTGCGTGAGTCCTTAGTAGGGATAAGTGAACCCGAACCTCGCCGGGTTCGGGTAATGAAGGAAATCCGTTATAGATTCCATTATAACAGAATGTAGCGGAATTCGTGACGGAATGCCTTTAAGAGGCATTCTGTTTTGATCTGTCATAATAAAAGTCTGTGGCCAAGCATAACGGATCCGTCTTGTTTCCGTTATGCAGGACTTTGTTTTCCTCCTTGCATAACGGAAACCAGACAGTTCCGTTATGCTTGCCCATAGACTTATATTATGATGGATCTGAACGGAATGCGGTGAGGTTCGGATTCGCTCATCCCTAGTCTTTAGATGTGATGAAAGCGTTTTACTACCTCTAATTCCATCATTAGCACAAACAGTTATGTGACAACATGAAAGATGTTCATCATTGTCTGGTAAAAGCGGCCCACCCTTTCCCTAGAATAACCCCAGAACATAAAATCAATCAGAAGAACTAATTCTAGAGGGTCTATTAGCCCTGACTACAAGTATATATGAGACATGCAGTTCTAACAGAACGTCTCAATTACACTGAAAGGCGCCGTAAAAAAAACTAAAAAACTAGACTTGTAAAAAGATCAAAACTTACTAAACATTATTCAATCACGATAGTGCGCAGTGAAATATTTACGCCCTGGATGAGGATAGTACTTAGTGCGACACAATTTAATTCATGAGATGCTATTGATTGTACACCTCATTTATCATTACCTTCATCTGTTCCAAGGGGATATGAATTGCGCTTGTAATAAATAAATGCCGCCTTGCTGTTCCTGCGAGCCAGGTGTTTGTCATGATTAGAATCTAACTTTCCCTATAAAGTTATGCTGAACCTACTGTAGTTACTTGTGAGACCTGAGTATCCTTCAGTTACCCTTGCAAAAATCATAGCTGGCTACATGCACATATCTGGAATCAACATAGTGTTCAAGCCTTAGTCCAGCCATACACGTAAGGTAGATGCTGGCACCACTCCGTTTTGGCCGATAGCTATCACTCCCGATTCCCTCATAGACTTGTCTGCTCGAGCCAAGCAAGTATTTGTTCTCTGTAGGAAGCATGGAAGGAAGCCACTGAAAGACTCTTGTGGCAGCAGCTTATCTCCCCAAAAACAAAAGGATCAGGAAATTTTAATCCAACATGCCCGATCCTTATGGTCCCCAACCTCTGCCTCATTCGATGGTTGGCTGTTCCTGCTGAAATCTGCTGCTTCAGCTGATGTGTCTAATGTGTACGGCGAGCTCTAGGCTTGCCATACATCTTGGATATCTTAGGGCGGGTTTGCATCGACGTTATTTATTTTCCATTATAGGTTCCGTTACAGGCTACTTTCACACTGGCGTTTTGAATTCCGTTTGTGAGATCCGTTTCAGGGATCTCACAAACGGTTCAAAACGGATCAGTTCAGCCCCAATGCATTCTGAATGGATAAGGATCCGTTCAGAATGCATCAGTTTGGCTCTGTTCCACCTCCATTCCGCTCTGGAGCTTGCAGCGTTTTGGTGTCCGCCTGGCGATGCGGAGCCAAACGGATCTGTCCTGACTTACAATGTAAGTCAATGGGGATGGATCTGTTTTATCTGACACAATATGGTGCAGTTGAAAACGGATCCATCCCCCATTGACTTTCAATGTAAGTCAGGACGGATCAGTTTGGCTTAGACTTTTTTTTTTTAAAGAATAATGCAAACGGATCTGTTCTGAACAGATACAAGCGTTTGCATTATAGGTGCGGATCGTCTGTGCAGATACCAGATGGATCCGCACCTAACGCAGGTGTGAAAGTAGCCATAATGGAATTCTAGGACGGAATGAATACGGAGGCCTTTAAGAGGCAGGACTAGTTTTTCCGTCATGTATAACGGAAACAAAAGGAACTGTTACTTGTTCCCATAAACGTGTATTAGGACGGAGAAAAACTGAATGCCTCCTAAAGGTTTCCGTTTTGCATTCCGTCATAGAATTCCGTTATATTCTGTTATAACTCTGTTATATTGTAACTATAATGGAATTCAATAACGCCAATGCGAACCCTCACTTAGTACCCTTGTACACATGCACACTTGGACGATCGTCCATGTGTTCTGAATATGGAGAGAGGAGTAAGCTCCTACCAGAGATCTCTGTCGGTGGCTTATCTCCTCTGAGAACAAAAGGATTGGGCATGCTGAAACCAAGCAGCCCGATCTCTCTTTCCCTTGACATCTGCTGTCAGAAGAAAGTTGAGACAACCCCATGCTCATTTCAGGAATTCCACTGAAATTGACAGGTTTGGCCAGCGTTAATTTGTATGGCCACCTTAAGGATATCAGTATGGCTTTGTTTACATTTGCAGGATTTCATACTTTTTTGGTGCAGTTTTAAAATGTATCTTTGATGGTGTCATATTAAATGTTAGATCTTGTTCTATGTTCATGGGCTTACAATAGGTTTCTGTTACAATCAGGTTTCTGTTACATAACCTCCATTTTCACGGATCATATATGGGGACACTCATTTTTGTCTATTCACTTTGTAAGACTTAGGCCTCTTGCACACGACCACATCCATTTTGCTGTCTGCAAACCGTGGATCCGCCAAACACTGATCCTGGCCATGTGCATGCCACCTTTTTTTTTTGCCCCTGTCGAAATGTCCTATCCTTGTCCGCAAAACGGACAAGTACATGTTCTATTGCTTTGCCGGCCGACAGAATGGAGAAATAGATGCGGACACCTGTCGGTACCCTGTTGCATCTTTAGCGGCTCCATTGAAATAAATGGATCTGCATCCTATCCACAAAAAAATATGTTTGGGTGCCTAAAGAGGTAAATCAATGTTTGCCTAAGGGCTCATGCACACGACCATATGTTTTTTCCGGTCCCCAAAAAGCATCAGTGTGCATTCCGGAACAGCTGGCCCCTGATAGAACAGTACTATCCTTGTCCGTAATGGATGATGTCATCTCGGGCCGTGCGAGATTTCACTCCAGATCTTCAAAAAAGATGGCGGCGGGTGGTCCTTCACGATCAAATGGATCAGGTAAGTATGATATATTTTTTAAAATGTGCACTCTGTTAATAATATCAGATGCCACAATCATGTATGAATGTGGCATCTGGGGGGGTACAATGATGGGGGGCTGCGCAATCGCTGCTCCCTGTCATTGCAATCACTACCTACAAAGAAATGCACTTGGTAACAATGTAATAAATTTACAAAGCAAATTTTTTTGTAATATTCCACGAAGCATCTGAATCAAATTTTCCCAAAATTCGCTCATCTCTAAAAATAATGGCCCAGATCGTGTTTGTTTCTGTGCCAAAAATCTGTTTAAAAAAGGGGTGCAAATTGGTGCAATTTGGCACATCTAGGGCTTCTACGCTTTAATTCGACTTGTTCAACAAGGATGTGGAGCATTGTAGCAAAGGGCGGGGCCTAAAATCTGCCATTTTGTACCAAAATTTTGGCAAAATTGTGGCGTAAAAATCTGTTTCAAAGTAAGTCAACCAATAGTTGATATAGAATCAGTGAAAAGTGTCTCTCCCTGCATCACATGTATCATCCGGCTTGAGACCCAGTGATAAATCTAGTGCAGGTCTAGACAGCAGGTCTGAGCTTACATCCTCTTCAGGATTCGTAAATTTCGGCCAATGTTTTCTAAAGTACACTAAAAATTTGTAATATATGGGAGATTTCAATGTTCTAGGATATTACTCAATTTCAAAGTATATACAGTATGATACAAAGGGCAACTGCACTGGGCTCGCCTGTGGCACCCATGTCCTGTGAGCCACCAGCATGACTGAGAATTGAATTCCGACCATCCCTCCATGGGAACAATAGCACTTGTTATTAGTCTATTAAACCCTTGGGAAAACTTAAGGTCTGTCCTTACATGTTAGAGTTCAGTGGCAGGGTCAGTATGTGTGGAAGCAGATATGCTCTCTATGTACAAACCAGGACAGAAGTAGCATTCATTTACACCATACAATCTGAAGGTAGCAGAATATACAGAACATAGTAGTATAGTACTGCACCCAAGAGTTGGCACTCAACACACAAGATAATATGAAGAAAGGCACATCCTTATAACACACCCAAATGGAACTTGATTGCAATCTACTAGCAATTTATTACTAAATGCTGGAAAGAATAGAGGAAAGGTGCAACACAGAGTCATAAGAATAGATGCTCCAGAATTGCTATTGAAGAATGAACCGGGAGCTACCAAAACAACTGTTCAGTGAACCCTACTGTGTATGGGGATTTGAAGCAGATGGATGGTCACTGCACCTCTGCAAACCAAGTTGCATTAGCAGAAAAGGCTTACATTTTCATGGCAGTATCGAAATTGGACCTCCACTGATTGGCAAAGAGTTGCTTTCTTTAATTAGTGAAGTTTTCTGCTTCATCAAACATATTGTACTATCTGAAGCTTGCTGTACTAAGTGGGCTGCTGAATAAGTGGAGTTAAAGAATTGGAGTTTAAGACAAAGAGCAAGAAACTAAGGTTTGATAGATTTTTCTTGTGTGTTGTTGGCTTGATTCTAGCTAGTTCTCCACCTGCAGCAGACAGAGTCTAATTCTAACTCATATTTACTGTTTTCCTACTTTACTATTCATCCCCATTTAAACATGGACAATGCTACTAAGTGTGTGTCCTGTGCAATGTATGCGTGCCTTGAAGAGTCTTTTGAGGGTAAATACATTTGCACTAGATGCAATCATGTTGCATATTTGGAAGCCCAGATCTTGGATCTAAATAAGCAGCTTGAAACACTCAGGGGCATTGCAGACCTCGAGAGAGGCCTAGACCTCACTGTGCAGGCACTTACTAGAGTCAGTGAAATGGATGTGGGAGGAGGAGGGCAAGATCAGGACAGTTGGGTAAGCAGTTGTAAATATGCCTGTTTGGCTGATATTAGGGATGAAAGCCCAGGGCCAGCAACACTGTAGCAGGGTGTTTCTTCTAGCAACCAGGAGGGTGACCACTGCAGGAAGGATGGGAAAAGGAGTGCAGAAAAGGTCAGGCAGATGCTGGTGGTAGGGGACTCTATTATTAGGCAGACAGACAGGGTCATCTGTCGCCGAGACCGTGAATGCCGAACAGTGGGTTGTCTGCCAGGTGCTTGGGTTCAGCATATTGCGGATTGGACTGGCAGATTGCTGGGTGGGGCTGGGGAAGACCCAGCGGTCATGGTACACATTGGCACCAATGACAAAATCAGGGGGAGATGGAAGGTCCTTAAAAATGTTTTAGGGAACTAGGTGAAAAGCTCAAGTCCAGGACCTCCAAGGTAGTGTTTTCAGAAATACTACCAATGCCACGAGCGTCACCAGAGAGATAATGGGAGCTTAGGGAGTTAAATAAGTGGCTCAAAAGGAAGGAAGGCTCTACAGTAGGGACAGGCTGAGCCTTAATGGGGAGGGTGCAACTGCCCTTGGGGAAAAAATGGTTAGACGGCTGGAGGAGCTTTTAAACTAGGATTTGGGGGGTGGGAGGTGTAATACTAATAAGGGGGTAGATAGTGTAGATAGTGTAGATAGAGAGTGGGTTATAGAAGGGGACAATGGGGATTTAGTGGGGGCTGGGGTTAGCGAGGAAAGTAGGGAGAAGACTGGGCATAACAATACACTTATGAAAAATAGAACTGCTGGTAACAAGAACCTGTTACATACAAACATCAACCAAGGTAACCCAAAAATCCTGGATATTCACTTCACAGGTAATAGTAATTTAAAATGTATTTTCACAAATGCCAGAAGTCTAGCTAGCAAAATGGGGAAACTGGAGGCTATGGTACTAGAAGAACACACAGATGTAGTTGGTGTGGCTGAGACATGGTTGGATTCTTCGCATGACTGGGCTGTAAATATTGAGTGTTTTACACTATTTAGGTAAGAAAGGGTCAATAGAAAAGGTGATGGTGTGCACCTGTATGTGAGGAGTGATCTGAAGACAAGTGTGAAAGAGGCAATTGTGGGTGAGGATAGTGAGGATGTGGAAACCTTATGGGTGGAAGTTCAAAGGGATATAAACACTGAACAAATAATGCTTGGTGTCACAGAGGAGATAGAAACGCAACTGTATAACCAAATAGAGCGGGCGGCACAGACAACTTCCAAGACATTGACTGGGGTCATGGTTCTGCCTCAACTGCAAAGGGGAGAAAATTCCTCAACTTGCTGCAGGACCACTTTATGGTCCAGTTTGTAGAAGCTCCCACTAAGGGCGATGCTCTGTTGGATCTGGTAATCTCTAATGATGCAGAGCTTGTTGGTAATGTTACTGTTCGAGAAACAGTAGGTAATAGTGACACAATATAATTATGTTCCCCCTAAACTATAAGAAGCAAACTCTGTCAGGCAGAGCAAAAACACAAAATTTTAAAAAGGCTAATTTCCCTGGGTTGAGGACAGCATTTCAGGGCATAGACTCTGAGCAGCTACTGTCACATAATAATACTGAGGATAAATGGGAGAGCTTTAAATCCACACTGAGTAATTGCACTAAAAAAAATATTCCTTTAGGTAACAAGTATAAACGGCTAAAATTAAACCCCCCATTGGCTTACAGCTACTGTAAAAAGGGCAATAAAATACAGAAATAGGGCATTTAACAAATACAAATCTGAGGGGTCAGCTGTAGCGTTTGAAGATTGCAAAGGGCTTAATAAAATCTGTAAAAAGGAGATAAAAATAGCAAAAATACAAAATGAACAGCAGGTAGCAAAAGAGAGCAAAACAAATACCAAAAAGTTCTTAAAATATATAAATGCTAAAAGAAGCTAGGTCTAAGCAGGTAGGTCCACTACATAATGGTAAAGGGGAGGTATTCACTGAAGATAAAGAAAAGTTATTTTTTTAGCTCTGTGTAAACAAAAGAAGAGAAAGGACATCCAGTGATATACTCAATTGGCTAACTGTAGATATGGTCCAAGACAAGTTAAATAAGGTAAATGTGAACAAGGCTCCGGGTCCTGATGGATTACACCCAAGAGTGCTTAAAGAGCTTAGTTCAGTCATTGCTGTGCCCCTGTTTATAATTTTTAAATATTCTCTAGGTACTGGTACAGTGCCAAGTGATTGGTGCAAGGCAAACGTGGTGCCCATATTCTAAAACGGATCAAGGTCCTTCACAGGTAATTATAGACCTATAGGCTTGAAAAGTATAGTTTGTAATTGAATTAAAAACTGGCTGAAGGACCGTGTCCAGAGAGTTGTGTTCAATGATTCCTATTCAGAATGGTCCCGGGTTATAAGTGGTGTACCCCAAGGTTCAGTGCTGGGCCCCTAATTATTTAATTTATTTATCAATGATATTGAGGATGGGATTAATAGCACCATTTCTATTTTTGCAGATGACACTAAGCTATGTAGAACTGTACAGTCTATGGAAGATGTCCATATACTACAAGCTGACTTGAACACTCTGAGTGATTGGGCATCAACTTGGCAAATGAGGTTCAATGTGGACAAATGTAAAGTTCTGCATCTTGGTAGTAATAATCTCTGTGCTTCATATGTCCTAGGTGATGTAACACTGGGAGAGTCACTTAGAGAGCTGCTTCTAAGGCCACCAGGATATTGTCATGCATTAAATGATATAATACGGTACTACCACTTTTTTAAAGCGTTGGTGCAACCTCATCTGGAATATACAGTTCAGAAAGGATGCTCTGCAGCTGGAAAAAGTACAGAGGAGAACGACTAAACTGATAAGGGGCATGAAGGTTCTTAGAAGTTAGAAGTAAGATTAAAAGAATTGAATGTATTTAGTCTTGAGAAGAGATGTCTAAGGGGGAACATGATTAGCCTATACAAATATATAAATGGGCCATACAAAAAATACGGTGAAGAACTGTTCCATGTAAAATGCGCTCAAAAGACAAGGGGGCACTGCCTCCGAATGGAGAGGAAAAAGTTCAGTCTTCGGAAGCGTCAAAGCTTCTTTACTGTAAGAACGGTGAATCTATGGAATAGACTTCCTCCAGACGTGGTCACAGCAGGAACAGTGGACAGTTTTAAAAAGGGTTTAGATGAATTCTTAAAAGTAAACAACATTAATGCTCATGAAAACGTGTAGAAATCTGAGTCTCAATTCCTTCTGGTTGAACTTGATGGACGTTTGTCTTTTTTCAACCATGTTAACTATGTAACTATGTAATTATACCAGTGCACATCTGGTTTCTTTAAAAAAAAAAGCCATTCCTAAATCCCAAATACAAAGGGTTAAGCGTAAAGTGTCTGATCAACAGGTGCAGGAGCAGAGGGTAGGACAAATGTTGGGTAGATTTCAATCAAGAGGTTATCCGGAGCGGGTTCTTGGCGAAGCGACAACGGTCTGTACACAGACCAAGAAAAAGGATAACACCCTACGTATCCCATTTATTTATTCAAAAGTTTCACATATTCATATTCATGATAACATTGTTCAGAAACATTGGTCACTTTTAAATAAGTCATATCCACAGATAATGAGTTTAAAAACCCTCAATTAATTTGTAACAAGAGCGAGACTAATTATCGAGATCGGTTGCTTCATGCGGACATTGGTACAATGCAGACTACATTACGACAAAGAATATTGGGCAATCAAAGAAACGGCACCTATGCATGTCTGCATTGTGCTCAATGTTTGCATATAATCAAGGGAGATTCTTTTCACTACCCCCATACTGGAAGGACATACTAAATTATAGTTTTTTTTTGTACCTGCGATTTGTCTTATGTAGTATATATGATCAAGTACCTGTGTGGTTTGGCCTACATAGGGGAAACAATACATCGATTAGGGATTGCATATGTAAACACAAGTCAAACATACGTACTGGCAACTTTCTGTTACCATTGCCAGCTCACTTCCATAAATTTCGTCATTCGATCTCTCAACTTAGGTTCCAGGTTTTGGAGCAAGTTAGACGACATAGAAGAGGAGGTGATATTAAAACACAACTGTTGCGCAGGGAGGCGTTCTGGATTCATACCCTGGGGACATTGCAACCCAGGGGATAGAATCGAGAATATGAAATTACCCATTTGACATAAGATCTATGTTCATTATGCTTATGAGTTAAAGGGAACCTGTCACCGGGATTTTGTGTATAGAGCTGAGGACATGAGTTGCTAGATGCCCACTAGCACATCCACAATACCTAGTCCCCATAGCTCTCTCTGCTTTTATTGTGTAAAAAAAACGATTTGATACATATGCAAATTAACCTGAGATGAGTCAGAGCTTGAAAATATGACTCTTCTCTGGTCACACAAGTAAGATATGACTCTTTTATGTTAATTTGCATATGTATCAAATTGGTTTTTTTACACAATAAAAGCACACAGAGCTATGGGGACTGGATATTGCGGATGTGCTAGTGGCGATCTAGCAGCCAATGTCCTCAGCTCTATACCCAAAATCCCGGTGACAGGTTCCCTTTAATATATTAATTTCTGGATTATTTTGGGATTTTTGTACAGACTGGGAATTTACGATGATTTACTAACAAGCAAGTGATATTTACATCGATTTTTATATAGATGTTATTTATTTAGCTTATTTTGTATGTTGTTCATCTGAGGTGTCGTTACAGTGGTTCAGTGGAGTGATTCACTAGCATAGCAATTCATTATCATAGTCAGCTGTTGGTGTTTTATGTCAGAGAGGAGGAGGAGTTTGGATAGGTTTTTAAGGCTACACACTTTGTTTGTAATGAGCTGATGAAGGCTGGACGGGCCGATAAGGTTCCTCAATATGTTTCTGTATTGATGAAATAAAGAAAGAGATGTTTTGAAGACGAAGAGTGTCCGTAGGGATTTTTTGCTATATTTCCATTGGAGTGATTCCTTTCCCTTGCCGACGAACTGGAAGTCAGGTGCTGACCATTTCTGCAATTCATCGAACACATGGACATTGGAGTGTAATACTAGAAATATCAGAGAACAAGCACCCTGCAACCATTGTTGGAAGAACACAAGCAGGTGGTGTTACAGTCTGGGGAATGTTTTTGTTGCATTCTCTGGGCCCACACATCCATGTGGAAGACACTCTCAACTGATTTGGGTATGAATCCATCCTGGCAGATCACGTACACCCATACATGCTATTTTCCTTTCTTGGGATGGATGGAATCTTCAAGAAATGCAATGTGATATGTCACACAGCTAGAAATGTCTGACACTGGTTGGAAGAGCATGACCAAGACTTCCAAGTACTACCCTGGCCACCTAATTCCCAAGACTTGAACCCAATTGGGCATCTGTGAGACCAACTCGATTGTCATTTTTTCTCTATGGATCCTCCTCCATGCACCCTCCAGCAGCTGTGGGATGCACTGCAGTCAGCATGGCTACCAGGTCCTTATTGATGAACTCCCAGCCCGTCTAGCTGCTGTCCATGCTACACACAGTGCTTACTCTGGATATTAGCTGGTGGTCATAATAATATGACTCGACTGTGTAATACCACACACAACATTGATGATTCTGCTGTAAGCATACAATAAAAGAGGACTGTGCTTTGTTTGGTTAAATTTCCTAAAATACAATGTGAGGAAATAATCAATATAACATTTAGAAAATGGCTAATGACATGGCCGACATTTAGACAATTGATCCAAATAAAAATGAACTTGTAGGATTAATGATTGCTTACTACATACTTATTTCTCTTTTTCTACCAAGATCAATTTTCCAAATATTCGGAAATAACCTACAGTGAGATCCAATAAAACATTATTGCCCAGGCATCATTCTTATACATCAAGAATTTTTTTTTATACTACAAGGAGATTAGATTTCAAGGATGGCTGACCCCAAACAGCCTTGAGGAAAATTGACTGAAGACTACTGACTATAGGAATTGAGAAGAGACACATTTCAGTGTACAGGACACTTTGAGGGGGAATTTATTAAGACTGGTGCTTCATAAGTCGCTCTTAATCTGAAGTGTACTGGCAGTGGCGTACCAAGGGGGGGGCGGGAGGGGCGGCCCGCCCCGGGTGCCACTCACAAGGGGGGTGCCAGCCGCGACTGAGGATAAAAAAAAAAAAAAAAAAAAAAAAAAAAAAAAAAAAATGTGGCGAGTGGGCCGGCCCAGGCGTGGCGCTGTGATAGGGGCAGGGCTCCAGATGGTCTCTCCCTCCCCCTGTGCTGCTGCCGCCGCGGCCAATAAGAAGAGGGACAGGGCCGGGGGAGGGGCTGTGGCCACTGCGCCACCAATGAAGATAACTGAGCTGTTAATACAAATACAGGAGGCGGGTGCTGGAATCACATAGCCTGCACCCGACCTCTGTGACAGGGAGCTGCGATCAGCTGCAGTTAACCGCTCAGGTGCCGCTCCCTGTCATAGAGGTCGGGTGCAGGCTATGTGATTCCAGCACCCGCCTCCTGTATTTGTATTAACAGCTCAGTTATCTTCAGAGTGCCCCCCCCCCAGTATAATAAACATTGAGTGCGCCCCCCCCCAGTATAATAAACATTGAGTGCGGCGCCCCCCCCCCCCAGTATAATAAACATTGAGTGCGCCCCCCCCCCCCCCCCAGTATAATAAACATTGGTGGGCAGTGGGCAGTGGCAATGAGGGTTAAAAAATAAAAAATTAACTCACCTCCTCCAATTGATCGCGTAGCTGCTGCCGGTCTCCTTGTAATTTCTTCAGGACCTGTGGTGACGTCACTGAGCTCCAGCCTCTATCACATGGTCCATTACCATGGTGATGGATCATGTGATGTATCATGTGATGAGCTCAGTGACATCACCACAGGTCCTGCGTCCTGAAGAAAGTACATGAGACCGACTGCTACGTGATCAATTGGAGGTGGTGAGTTAATTTTTATTTATTTTTTTAACCCTCATTGGCACTGCCCACCAATGTTTATTATGTTGGGGGGGGGGGGGCGCACTATGCCACCAATGTTTATTATACTGGGGTGTTGGGGGGGGGGGGGGGCACTGCACCACCAATGTTTATATGTTTATTATGCTAGGGAGGGGGGGCGCACTGCGCCACCAATGTTTATTATGTTGGGGGGGCACACTGCGCCACCAATGTTTATTATACTGGGGTGTTGGGGGGGGCGCACTGCACCACCAATGTTTATATGTTTATTATGCTAGGGAGGGGGGGCGCACTGCCCACCAATGTTTATTATGTTGGGGGGGCACACTGCGCCACCAATGTTTATTATACTAGGGTGTTGGGGGGGCGCACTGCACCACCAATGTTTATATGTTTATTATACTAGGGAGGGGGGGCGCACTGCGTCACCAATGTTTATTATACTGGGGTTTAAGGGGGTGCAGGTTTTTATTTTATTAAGGAAGGGTTAAGGGGTCTATTAAGGGGTGGTTAATGGGTTTTATTAAGGGGGGTTAATGGGTTTATTTCGTTAAGGGTGTGTGCAGAGGTTTATTTTATTAAGGGGTTTTATTTTTATTTATAAATATTATTGAAAACATTGAAAAAAGTTTGTGCATGTTTTCTTAACTTTCTTGGGGGGGGGGGGGGGGCCAAACAAAGGGTTCGCCCCGGGTGCCAAATGCTCTAGGTACGCCCCTGTGTACTGGAGTAAGATGTGGAAAAATTTACCCCAGAGGCACACTGTGGGGTGTATATTCACCAGAAAAACAAAATTTATGAGCAGGTGTAGGCTTGCACTAGAGTTGAGCGAATTGAATCCAAAGAAGTGGAATTCGATACGAATTTCCGGATAAATTCGATTTCCTGCAAAGCCGAATTTCCTCGTGCTTCTTAGTAGCGAATCGATTTAACCTAAAATAGTGTAAAAAAACAAAACAATCATACTTACCTCCTCCATTGGCTCGCAACGGGCCGGATGCCGCCATTTTCTCGGCCGAAATCCCATGCGTGGTTACGTATGACGTCACCACACCAGCCGGCGTTACAACGTCATCTCGTGAAGCGCAAGATTTTGCCCTAGATCTTCAAGCAAGATGGCGGTGGCCTGCCCATCGTGAGCAAATGGAGGTGGTAAGTGTGGTTTAATTTTTGTTTCTGTTGCTTTCACATCAGTATTTTCCCTTTCCGGTATTGAGATCCATCATAGGGACTCAATACCAGAGGAAAACGCTTCAGTTTTGTCCCCATTCATTGTCAATGGGAACAAAACTGAATTGAACGGAGTGCACCACAATGCTTTCCGTTCTGTTTCATTGTGTTCCCATGGCGCACACAAAAGCGCTGCAAGCAGCGTTTTTGAGTGTGTCCTGGGATGCGGAGCAAAACGGATTCATCATGACTCACAATGTAGGTCAATGGTGACGAATCCGTTTTCTCAGACACAAAAGAAAACGGATCTGTCCCCCATAGACAATAGTTTTAGAGATGGATCTGTTTTGTCTATTTTAGCCTTCATTTTACACTGTTCTTACTCTCAAATGCCACGATGATGTATGATGGGGAGCGGCGCTATAGAGAATAAACGTACTACATCTTATGTAAGGTTAGCTATAATGTCTTCTGATTTCAACACAGGAATGAATTGCTCTTCAAAAAACAACTAGATCAATTGTACAGATCTGAAACAAAACTCTACATCTTAAAGCAAGTTGATGAATTAGGAGTTTGTCAACTTGACATACATTAAATTAAGCAAGGAATGTCAAAGAAGGACGTTGAAACTATGGTTGTAAACAGAATCTATCTGACAGATATCCTCTGGTCACCAGCTCTGGGCATATGTTTACTATGCTCCATTTCATTCCACTTCTGACATATAGAGCAGGAAAATGAAAGGCTTGAGAAGACAATATACACAAAAACAAACAACATTTTTCAGGTTTCAAATTATATTTTTGTCTGGAATAAATGCAAATATGTTGAAAATGCCACCAATATTTTGAGAAACTTAGGAGAACATGGACTGTATGAACCAAATGTCCCCACACAATAACTTGAGAGAAAAGTCATCTACGTTGATGTAAGCTCTGTCAACAAGGGGGTGAATAGTTTATTAAAACATAACTTTTATTCCAATACCCCAATAGATAAAAATGCCCACAGTAGTCCTCAATTAATTTCAACATGTCCTGTTCATATGGGAAGAACTATAATAAACAAAATCCATCCAACATTATGCAAGATATTTGGTGGTATCTCTCCACCTTGCGAGATAGGAATATAACCGATTAGTCTTACCTCATCTATTTTATTATGGGAAAACAGCTGGGACCTGCCGGTTAGTAAGCCTGTAGCACCGTGGCGATGATCATAGACATCCCACACCAGTTACAGAAGTTATGTACTGTATGTCTAGATTAGCTTGGGGTAGCTTGTACCTATATACCCTAACAACTTTAACTTTGCTCTCGGAGTTACTTTTCACCCCCGGAGGAGCTGGTCCATAACATGCATGTTGTAAATGATCGTTTTAGAGCAATATAGCTTTCCTTAAGTAGGGTCAGGTTTCAGACAGTGTTGCTCTTGTCAAGTCGGGTGCTATGTAATAGGCTAAATAGGGCCAGTGCAGGACCTCCGATAAGGGCTTAACAGGGACATTTATCATCCTTGGTTTTATGCTCCTTGCAGAGACTCCATCTTCGCACCCATTGGTTATTCCATAAAACAAGATAAGTTAGGACTAATCAGTTATGTTCCTATCTTCCAAGGTGGAGAAATGCTACTGAGTATCCTGCTTAAAGGGATTCTGTCACCTCGTTTTACCCTATAGAGCTGCAGACATGGTTGGGCTCCTTCTCAGGGGTGGTGGCTGGGCTCCAGAACGGTTAGTATAGCCCCTTGGGCACCTTACCAGGCTGATTTGCATATATATATAAAATAATTTTTTACACTCAATAAAAGCACTCAGAGATATGGGACAGGTATATTGCGGACATGCTAGCGGCGATCTAGCCGTGCATGTCTGCAGCTCTATAGGCTAAAACGAGGTGACAGAATCCCTTTAATGTTGGATGGATTGTGTTTCTTATAGTCCCATATGGACAGGACATGTTGAAATTAACTTTTTGAAATTGACTTTTTTGATATTTTCTATTGAAGTACTGGGAAAAAAGTTAACTATTAAAAGAAAAACTTCCACCCCTTGTTGACAGAACATAGACTGTTAATTGCAGATGAAGTCCATAATTTGACAGAAGATATTCAGATATTGATGCCCTAAAGACCTTCTTGCTAATAGTTAAGAGTCAATATCCTCAGTAACAGGATGTTTGATTAGGCCAAGCATGCTGGTGATTCTAGAGAGGGACATAAGCAGGATCCTTACCCCTCTGGTATGGGTGAATATTGGAAAAAATGAATCTTTCTGATGAATCTTTTCTGATATATTTTAGCCCTACATCAGATATTGGATGAGAATCTGGAGGCCTCATAGACACCTAAGAGGATCCATAAATTTTTATTTTTAAGCTGGTGCTGAAGGGGATTTCTGGGACTTTGATATTGATGAGGTTCAAACACCTTGCACCCCCACTGATCAGCTGCTTGTTGCAGCCGCTAGCACTAGAAAACTTTATATAGGATGGTTTTCAGCGCCAGTGACTGCCATGAACAGCTGAACGGTGGGGGTGTAGGGTGTCTGGGGATAAGTCATCAATATCTAAGGGGCCCCAAGCACATTAGTCTACTGTCAGCGGAATCGGTGGATTTGGGCGACATTCTAGTATGTGTGGGAGTCTCCCGACTCTCCCCTGACAGATGATGTCGAGCGAGAGAAGGATCAGGTGAAATGAATACTTTCATCTGATCTTTTTGTTCTCAGGGAGATAAACCACTGCCAGAAGTCTCTTTTGCTTTCTCCCATCTCTCCATTAAATACACATATACGTTTAGACAAGCTTAACTAATTAAACACTTACAGTTAAAAAACAATAATTAAAGGCGTTATCCAAGATAAGAAAAACATGGCTGCTTCCTTCTAAAAATAGGTTGTGTGTGTTATTGCAGATCAGTCCTATTCATGTTGATAGAGCTGAGCTGCAATACCAGATACTACTCACTGATAAGTGTGGCGCTGTTTCTTGTAGAAAGGGGCTCTATTACTTCAGCAAATGGCATTTAACTGACACGAATGGAGCCTAACAGATCCCATTGACTGGGATGGTTTCCGTTCGTGAGAACATTTTTTTAGCGGAGAAGAAAAAAATCTCTTCGCTATTTTTTACAATTTCTTTGATGGTAGCCTTGAACAGAGTTTCCGACGCAGATATCAAAGGAGCCTTATTAGTCCTTCAATTTGACTTTGACATGCTGTAATTAGACAACTTCCATAATATACTGAACTACTGATTTAGTACAGGCTATTATACTTTCAGTAGAAAACAGCACCTGGTGGACTTACAGTGCCTCTGGTGTTACAAATCCATGAGGCACTGTTGGTGTACGACTCGTAAAGTATCCATCACTCCATAATTTTTTATTTTCAGCTCCTTTCAGAAAACTGGAAATGACAACACAGACGTAAACTCTAACATCCAAAACAATCCTGGGGACCCATGGAAAACCCCAAAAAGATCATCCCAAAAATGGTCACTAAGGGACAATCTTCTTTTACCTAATTAACTTGTTTCAGTTATATTATAGGTCAACAATTGACAGTTGGGGAATACGGTCAGGTTTCATAATGCAGTTTTGGAAGCCAATATCAGGAGTGGATCATAAAAGGAGAGAAAGTATAAAGGACATATACGACTTCTCCTCTTTTTTTGAATTCACCATTGCTTTTAACTTTCTAAACTGTTACAAGAAAGTCGATTATGTGGCCGCACACTGGAAAAAGTTAAAAGAACTTTAAAAGATTTACCATCTTTGTGACTTACAAGCCAATTCACTGATCCTGGGTCTTATTGACACATACATCCATGTCAAAAGGCTTTACCTAATTTAACAGATCTATTGAATAGCTGGAAGTGCAGTAACTACTCAAATATAGACATTTTTGTAAAGACAGCTCTTAAAAAAAAAAATACTACAAAAACAAGTGGCACGCCAACATAGAAAATAGTAGAGCTGGGGGGCTTCCCTCCGCCTTGGACTCTGTACAGCTTTTGGATGCATTACAATAATTACTGCTTTTCGGATTCTCAAGGTGAACATGTTTAATTTGGTTTATCTGTTCTTTACCTTTAAATTTGCAAATTCTCTGCGGGTTCGAGAAATACACAGCTGGAAACAGCAGATAAACAGACGCATTTATGATCAAGACCAAAGAGGCTCTCAGATGTTCTCTAAAATGTGAAGAAAACGCTGTACGCTGAGTCACATCCACAGTGATGGGATTAGGAGAAATAGCCTTTAGGGAAGCAGGTTCCAAATGGTGCCAGGGACCGAGGATTATAACAAAAACACTGTGACATTATGAAAATACCTTGGAGTGAGGCTTTTGGGTCGGTGAGTGCTGCTTGCCAGTTCTAAAGAATGTGCCTCATTAAAATGAATAGGGTAATCTAGAACCAAAATATTTGCTGGAATAAGTTATTTCACTTGTAGCTGATTAGCTGTAATTCAGAGCGCAGTTCAGTTGGCAATGCAAACAAATATTCCTGGGCTGCTGAAAATAGTCTGATATGCCCAATGCTCGGCTTCCTCCCTGGCTCACAATTTCAGGCAGACAGAAAATGTGCTACTCTATGCAGAGTAATTCGCCTCTGTATAAATCAAGGTCAGTGCCTTTTACAATGCATTTTAGTTTTGTTCTTGTCATGAAATGAGTACTTTAAAACATTATTCAAGGCAGCAAGGAAAACAGATACTAAGAAAATGAAAAATTGATGGATGAATAGGGCAGCCACAATGGAGCTTTCCTGTATATATTATATAGTGGCGCAAATGATGCATTGTATTGTTAGGTTATTGCTGTATCATAGGTCAGTGAGTGCATGTTGTTTTATTATGATTTCATTTTTGGCCCAAGGTTAGCATTTAGCATCATTAGTCTTAAATAAGCTCTTTTCTTAATTATTGGGAATTGTTGTCCACAATTGGAAGCCTAATATTAACCTTTGCTTTTTATAGACTCTTTTTGTTAGAATTTGCTAGAGTATCTGACCGCGAGTGTTCAATTTCCCTACAGCACCGCCACAGAGGGAATGAAGCATTACATGGTGCCCATGAAAGTCAACTGGCTGGGTTGACCTCTGCAGTTAAGTGCCTAACTACATTTACATTTAAATTAAATACTTACTTTTAGTACAGGGATCATCAACCTTTAGCACTCCAGCTGTTGTGAAACTACAACTCCCAGCATGCTTTTTTCACTTCTGTGGGAGTTCAGAGAACAGCCAAGTAAGTGTGCATGATGGGAGATGTAGTTTTACAACACCTGGTGTGCCGGAGGTTGCTGACCCCTGTTCTAGTATTTCTCACAGATTACAGCTAACACTTATAGGCCTTAGCAGGACACTTTGTGATCAGCTATTGTCTAACCAGTAGGGATTGTCCAAAGTGGAAAGCTCCTTTAAGAATAATTATACATTTTAATACCATACACTAGGTTGAGTAAGGAAATCCTGTGGCCTTTGTTAGCATAGGAGACCTTCATTTGGCATCACCAGTCAGCTAGCAGGGACCTTCAGTTTCTTAATTGTTGAGGGTAACCAAGGTGTGTTTGGCAGGAAACCTCTTTAATCTCCACTCTTTATTTTAATATTTGCATCCGTCTCTTTAACTATCCATATGTGATAACTTCCAGAGTAAGCTATTCCACCTCACCGAACACAACCAGATTCTCCTTTTAAACAATTTCCTTTTCCTTTTGTCAGATGTAGAAACTTTTTTTTTCAACTTTCTTTTATAGGTTTAAAAATGCAAATAAGCTTCATCCTACTTCTAAAAATGTTTGATCAACAATGCTCAGAAACCAACTGTTGTGTCAGCTCAGAACACCAAAGAAATGTAAAAAAGCTGAATAGAAATGAGAGGGAAATGGCAGAGTTCTGACAAGTTACACTAACACCCTGTAAGTCTAGATTTTTTTTCACACCATCTTTCTCTCTAGCATTTGAAGCTCATGCTGCTCCACCAGTAACACAAGCTGTTACCTAAAAGTGCCTTTAAAGTCATCAATCAAGCTCTCAGCCTGACTTTTTGCTGCATGTAGAGTACAAAGGCTAAACCTCTGAGCCCAGGACTTTCTGAAGAACATTTCCTTTTTACCCATGCCTTCTCCTATGGTTCACAAGGAATTTATAATTGTACAACTCTGTAGACTACAATAAGAACACCGCCTACAGCATAACATGTACATTTGTCTTGCTACTCATCTTACCTAGTCCAAGCCAGTTTCTGGCTTACCTTGCACCCAATGATAACATCAGATCATGTTGGACTATTCACCTGCATCTCTATGATTGGTGATTGAGGTTCATGATGATTCTTGCCTCTGGATATTTCTCCTGTCTTAATCCTTGAATACTTTGCCTGGTACCTGTTGCTCTACTCCTGACTCTGAGCCTTGACTCCATTTCTGAGTCTGTTGCATCCTGACTGCTCTCATAGTGATGAGAAGAGATGAGCAAAGTTCTCAAAAATGCATCTGTTTCACTGAATGTCATAAAGAACTTTGCTTCGTGATGAATTACGAAGTGGGTGCAATAATGGGGAATGGCAATTTTGCCACCCCCTATCATTGAACCCCTCAGATGCTGCGTTCATCACTGATCACGGCATCTGAGATGACCATTGAGGGCTGTCAGGGGTTAATCTGTTAGAAAAAAATTACTCACCTTATCCATTTGATCGCGAAGAATCCGCCACTAGTGATGGACGAATATCGTCCAGGACGGTTCGCGATCGCGTGAAAGCGATCAAATGTTCGCGAACCGCAAGTTTGCAGCGGGCCCCATTCACTTTAATGGCAGGCGAGACTGTAAAACCTTCTGCTCATATTTGCAGCCTCCAAATACTTAGTAGAAGTGCACAAATAGTCCCACAACATGGACAGTGACATACTAGAGGGGGATCAATGACAAAAATTCCAACAAAAAATATGTATCTTAATCAGGGGACATTTTAATGCGTCTTAAAGGGAAATTTTCTGAAATGTGCCCTTTTGGAGCCTAGAAAATTTTTATTTTAGGCCACAGGAGTACGGGCCTTAAAAATTAGGCATTCACCTGACATAAAATAAATTATGATTATGTGGCTCGAGAACGTACATTATGCGGTCAGTGGATAAAAATTTTACTGTAGGCCACTGGACTACAGGCCCCAAACATTAGGCATTCACCGGACAGAAAAGATGTGGCCGGAGGTATATTACACGGTCAATGGATATCAATTTTACTGCAGGCCAGTACAAATACAGGTCAAATACATATGTTTAAAAGAACAAAAAACATAAAATTGGATTAAAAACATGGTTAATGAAATCCCCCCTCTTGAAAAAAAACCCTAATGATAATAGTTGAAATTCGATAACACGTGGTCGTCACTGGTGTTGAATTCCTCCAAGGCCGCAACAATTATTCATTCAGCATACATAAAAGAAGAAGTAAGTATGTGGCTGGAGGTAGATTACACGGTCATTGAATATCAATTTTACAGCAGGCCAGTGTACTACAGGCCCCAAAAAGTATGCATTCAGTGGAGATAAAAGATTAAGTAAGTAAGTGGTTGAAGGTAGATTACACGGTCATTGGATATCAATTTTCCAGCAGGCCAGTGTACTACAGGCCCCAAAAATTATGCATTCAGCGGACATAAAACAACAAGTAAGCATGTAGCTGGAGGTAGATCACACGGTCATTGGATATAAATTTTCCAGCAGGCCAGTGTACTACAGGCCCCAAAAATTATGCATTCAGCGGGCATAAAAGATCAAGTAAGTAAGTTGTTGAAGGTAGATTACACGGTTATTGAATATCAATTTTCCAGCAGGCCAGTGTACTACAGGCCCCAAAAATTATGCATTCAGTGTACATAAAAGAAAAAGAAAGTGGCTGAATGTAGATTACATGGCCATTGGATATCAATTTTCCAGCAGGCCAGTGTACTACAGGCCCCCAAAATTATGCATTCAGCGTACATGAAAGAACAAATAAGTATGTGACTGGAGGTCTATTAGATGGTCAAAGGATATCAATTTTACTGAAGGCCAGTACAAATACAGGTCAAATACATATGTTCAAAAGAACTAAAAATATAAAATTGGATTAAAAACATGTCTAACGAAATCCCCCCTCTTGAAAAAAACACTAATGATAATAGTTGAAATTCGATAACACGTGGTTGTCACAGGTGTTGAATTCCTCCGAGGCCCCAACTATTAGGCATTCACTGTACAGAAAAGAACAAGTAAGTATGTGGCTGGAGGTAGATTACACGGTCATTGGATATCAATTTTACAGCAGCAAAACCGCAAACAAATGCTGCACTACCTAAATGCACTATATAGAAAGTATATAATTGGTATATAACACCCCTGCTTCAATCAGTTTTTTTGGGGTGCAACTGGTATATCACACCAGTAGAAATTATTTGTTCCAATAACGTTTGGCACTCTGTGTAGCTGCAGTATCGCAGCAGAACCGCACACAACTGCTGCACAATACAAATGCACTATAATATACTTTCTATGTTAGAAAGTATATTATAAGTATATTACACCCCTCAGTAAGTCACACCTATCGATAGCACACCTATACCAGTCCTTAAAAGGACTTTTGTGGCCTATTAGCTAGCGTTTGACGTCTCTGTCCCTGCTCCACACAGAACCCTCTTCATAAACTGGCAAAAGACTGAATGTAAAATGGCAGCCAGATCAGTTTTATTTATAAGGTAGGGGGTATGTCCATGTGCTGAACCGTCTCAATTGGCTGTCCCGTACCACCTGTTTGATGTGTCATGGGTCGAAGTTCTTCACAATGTAAAAGAATATGGCGCCAGCGGACATTGCTATATGTTCGGCGAATCGCAAATGAGCAAAGTTCGCCGCAAAACGACCACCGGGTGAACCGCAAGGCTATCTCTATCCGCCACAGCCATCTTGACCGAAGATCCAGGGCGAAATATCGCACGGTGTGTGATGATGTTATCATGCTGGCCGGTGTGATGATGTCATACATCACTGCACATGAGATTTTGTGCTGGATCTTCAATCAAGATGGCTGCGGCAGACTCTTCACTCGTGAACTTCGATTTGCTCAACACTAGTGATGACCCTTGGCTCTATTCCTGACTACAGTGCTACTACTACTATCAATTGGTTCTGTGGACCTTGGGACATGAGGGTATATTCATTACTCAATATTTGTGGCTTAGTGAATCCACATTAAAGGGCATTTCCACTCATAGGATTGCTTAAGAGTCCTGAGACTTTCTGTGACTACTACTACTAATAGTGTAGAGTCACACAATTCAGATACAGGAAGAATAGACAATGCAGCATCCAGTGGCAGTCATGAGTATTATTAAAGGGATTCTGTCACCTCGTATAACACAAATTCAGATTTTAAACCAGTCATGCTCCACAGCTTACCTTTAATCGGCTGTGCTGTTTTTTATTGTAATTCGTCCAGCAGTTTTGCAGAAAAACGACTTTTATAAAACCCTGAAGGTGCCCAGAGAGGCGTTATGTTCCCCTTTGTGTGCCCAGTAAAGCCCCTCTAACAGTACCCAAAACGCCTTCCTCCAGAATCCCTAACCGCCCACAGCGTCTCATCCCTCTCCTCCCCCTCCCAGACGGGCGAGCGAAGTCTCGCGCGAGCATCGGACGTCACTGGGCTCGGCGCATGCCCAGTGATGACGATGAAGCTCCTGCCCTCAGTCTCCAGCAAATCGCACTGGCGCAGCCCTCAGTGGGTACTGCGTCAGCGCGAGACTTCGCTCGGCCATCAGGGAGCGGGAGGAGAGGGATGAGACTCTGTGGGCGGTTAGGGATTCTGGAGGAAGGCGTTTTGGGCACTGTAAGAGGGGCGTTACTGGGCACACAAAGGGGAACATAATGCCCCTCTGGGCACCTTCAGGGTTTTATAAAAGTCGTTTTTCTGCAAAACTAATAGACGGATTACAATAAAAAAACAGCACAGCCGATTCAAGGTAAGCTGTGGAGCATGACTGGTTTAAAATCTGAATTTGTGTTATACGAGGTGACAGAATCCCTTTAAATTATCAAATAATTGGGATTTAACCTCATAACAGCCCGGCATTCACTAATGACTATAGTGTCCACTCATTAAAGTGACCAGCAGAGTGGAGGTGGCCAACAAGGCTGAAGCTCCACCGGTTGTTTCACATTTACATCATGCGGATAGTATGCAATGCTACAATTAATCGAGTAGAAAAACTTAAGACATATACACAAGCGTTTCTCCTAAATAAAGTAGTAGTACTGGGCCATAAGTTCACCATATTCAGGTCACTTTATTATCAATTATCTATATTTCTTTATATGTTTGTCCTATGATAGATCTGAACCACCAATCTAGACTATTGACTAAAAAAGAGTAGTATGTTCCATCATGGTGTGAAGGGTACTGTAGATGCAGTGGAGTGCCTGAGAGTTAGCAGTAGATCTGATTTTGGGTGTCCACCTTTAAAGGAGTATTCTGGTTACAATAGTTTATCACTCCTGCATCCATTGGATAGAGAGGTGGGGGGGGGGGGGGGGGGCACTGGGAACACCACAAATCACAAAAATGGGGATCCTGTGTCCTCTATAGTGTCCCCAGCAGTGACAATGCCCCTCTGTAAGGCCCCTCTATAGAGCCCACAGTAGTAATACAGTAGTAGTAGTATATCCAGTAGCTATAATGCCCCCTGTGGTAGCCCCAATATTTATAAAGCCCCCCTGCAGTGCCTCCTGTACTTATAATGACCCCCTGTAATGCTCTCTCCTGAGATCCTCCGTCTCGCGGAGGCGGTAGCGAACACATCACTGTGCCCTCCTGAGCCGCGTCATCATGTTATCTCCTGAGATTCAGCACAGGAGGTCATGGTGATGACATTGCAATCTCCTGCCTCATAGGTTTTAGACCTAAGAGTCTTATCTGCTGGCACGGGAGCCATAGGGTATCGTGCCGCGCAGTGAACTGTCGCCCCCTCCGCAGTCTGGTGGCTGGCCCGGCACCCCCACATAAGCTGGCACCCAGGACGCGACAAACTCCAGCCACCACACCCCCCGGCACGCCACTGACAATGCCCCAACCCCTTTAAATTGTTTTATGAAACTAAGCAGCACAAAGTATTAGACCTACTATATGCACACACAAAAAAATATATAACAGGTATATGTTACACAAGTCTTTGACTTTTGTTCATATAAATGGATAGATAGATAATAGATAGATAAATAAATAGTGTAGGGTTCGAATATTCGAATCACGAATATTAATCGCGAATATTGGCACTTCGAGAATTGGCAAATATTTAGAATATAGTGATATATATTCGTAATTTTGAATATTCTAGATTTTCTTTTCATCAGTAACCTCCCTTCTTGCTTGTGGGCCAATGAGAAGACTGCAATGTCTTTGTCTGAGCTTAGCGACATCCCTAGCAACCAATAGGAAAGTTGCCTACCCCTTACTATATAAGAACCTCCCCAGCAGCCATTTTCTACAGTTTTTTTAAGTTCTGAGAGAGAGAGCAGTGTCATTGCTGTGCTCTGTGCTTTCCACACTACATTAGATAGATAGTTAGATTATATATATAATACAGATAGTTAGTGGGAGATAGTCAGTGTAGGTTAGATCCTGTGTGGGGGTTTTAACTCAGTCACTGTTCACACACACAGGCGTCAATTTAGGCTACTTTCACACCTGCGTTAGGTGCGGATCCGTCTTGTATCTGCACAGACAGATCCGCACTGATAATGCAAACGCTTGTATCCGTTCAGAACGGATGCGTTTGCATTATGAAGAACAAAGTCAAAACGGATCCGTCCTGACTTACATTGAAAGTCAATGGGGGACGGATCCGTTTTCAATTGCACCATATTGTGTCAGTGAAAACGGATCCGTTCCCATTGACTTACATTGTAAGTCAGGACGGATCCGTTTGGCTCCGAATCACCAGGCGGACACCAAAACGCTGCAAGCAGCGTTTTGGTGTCCGCATCCACAGCGGAATGCAGGCGGAACGGAGCCAAACTGATGCATTCTGAGCGGATCCTTACCCATTCAGAATGCATTGGGGCTGAACTGATCTGTTTTGAACTGTTTGTGAGATCCCTGAAACGGATCTCACAAACGGAATTCAAAACGCCAGTGTGAAAGGGGCCTTACTCTTCACCACAGGAAGAGTTTATTCCAGCAAACAATAATAAACGTGTCCAAGCTTTAGCTTTAAGCTTTCTTCAGCCCACACATACTCTGCCTGTTAAAAAAAAAAGCCGCCACCTGCATTTAACTAAACAAATAGGTATGAGCCTCCTAATGGATAATTACTGCATGGGCGATTATCTTTCAGCTGGCAATAAGTTATTTAACCCCAACTGGTGCAATGAGTTGCTTCTCATTTATTAAACAACCATGTCGAAAGACACATCTCGTGGTCGTGGAAAAGATGTTAGTCTGTTTGAGAAGGGTTAAATCATTGGCATGCATCAAGCAGAGAAAACATCTAAGGAGATTGCAGAAACTACTAAAATTGGGTTAAGAACTGTCCAACGCATTATTAAAAACTGGAAGGATAGTGGGGACCCATCGTATTCGAGGAAGAAACGTGGTGGTAAAAAAATCCTGAATGATCGTGATCTGCGATAACTTAAACGTTTGGTGAAATCAAATCGAAGAAAAACAACAGTAGAACTCAGGGCTATGTTTACTAGTGAAAGTAAGAGCATTTCCACACGCACAATGTGAAGGGAACTCAAGGGATTGGGACTGAACAGCTGTGTAGCCGTAAGAAAACCACTAATCAGTGAGGCAAACCAGAAAAAAAGGCTTCAATTTGCTAGGGAGCAAAAAGATTGGACTCTGGAGCAATGGAAGAAAGTCATGTGGTCTGATGAGTCAAGATTTACCCTGTTCCAGAGCGATGGGCGCATCAGGGTAAGAAGAGAGGCAGATGAAGTAATGCACCCATTATGCCTAGTGCCTACTGTACAAGCCTGTGGGGGCAGTGCTATGATCTGGGGTTGCTGCAGTTGGTCAAGTCTAGGTTCAGCAACAGTATGTGCTCCAAGAATGAGGTCAACTGACTACCTGAACATACTGAATGACCAGGTTATTCCATCAATGGGATTGTTCTTCCCTGATGGCACGGGCATATTCCAAGATGACAATGCCAGGATTCATTGGCCTCAAATTGTGAAAGAGTGGTTCAGGGAGCATGAGACACATGGATTGGCCACCACAGAATCCAGACCTTAACCCCATTGAGAATCTTTTTATTTTTTTTGGTGGCGACTTTTTTTTGGACAGGCTTTAAGCTTTCTTCAGCCCACACATACTCTGCCTGTTAATAAAAAAAAGCCGCCACCTGCATTTAACTAAACAAATAGGTATGAGCCTCCTAATGGATAATTACTGCATGGGCGATTATCTTTCAGCTGGCAATAAGTTATTTAACCCCAACTGGTGCAATGAGTTGCTTCTCATTTATTAAACAACCATGTCGAAAGACACATCTCGTGGTCGTGGAAAAGATGTTAGTCTGTTTGAGAAGGGTTAAATCATTGGCATGCATCAAGCAGAGAAAACATCTAAGGAGATTGCAGAAACTACTAAAATTGGGTTAAGAACTGTCCAACGCATTATTAAAAACTGGAAGGATAGTGGGGACCCATCGTATTCGAGGAAGAAACGTGGTGGTAAAAAAATCCTGAATGATCGTGATCTGCGATAACTTAAACGTTTGGTGAAATCAAATCGAAGAAAAACAACAGTAGAACTCAGGGCTATGTTTACTAGTGAAAGTAAGAGCATTTCCACACGCACAATGTGAAGGGAACTCAAGGGATTGGGACTGAACAGCTGTGTAGCCGTAAGAAAACCACTAATCAGTGAGGCAAACCAGAAAAAAAGGCTTCAATTTGCTAGGGAGCAAAAAGATTGGACTCTGGAGCAATGGAAGAAAGTCATGTGGTCTGATGAGTCAAGATTTACCCTGTTCCAGAGCGATGGGCGCATCAGGGTAAGAAGAGAGGCAGATGAAGTAATGCACCCATTATGCCTAGTGCCTACTGTACAAGCCTGTGGGGGCAGTGCTATGATCTGGGGTTGCTGCAGTTGGTCAAGTCTAGGTTCAGCAACAGTATGTGCTCCAAGAATGAGGTCAACTGACTACCTGAACATACTGAATGACCAGGTTATTCCATCAATGGGATTGTTCTTCCCTGATGGCACGGGCATATTCCAAGATGACAATGCCAGGATTCATCGGGCTCAAATTGTGAAAGAGTGGTTCAGGGAGCATGAGACACATGGATTGGCCACCACAGAATCCAGACCTTAACCCCATTGAGAATCTTTTTATTTTTTTTGGTGGCGACTTTTTTTTGGACAGGCAGTGTATTTGATAACATAAAGTCCCACACTCTGGGTTCATTCCAAGCAGGATAACAAAACAGTAGAATCTCACCAGTCTTTGGGATCTTTCTGAGATCAACTCCCAGCCCAGCTTGTTCAGCTTTCAGATAGCTCATCCACACTTGATCTCCCTAGCTGAGATCTCCCCAGCCTCTTTAACCACACCTTTAGGAAAAAAACCTGGATGGAGTACGGGAGTGACCTGTTCCACCCAAACTCTCTGGTCACTCCTAATATCTGGGCCCAAAATCCACTCCCTAAAACCTCCCAGCA
This sequence comes from Bufo bufo, assembly GCF_905171765.1. NCBI lineage: Eukaryota > Metazoa > Chordata > Amphibia > Anura > Bufonidae > Bufo > Bufo bufo. The sequence goes on along the minus strand of NC_053391.1, from coordinate 67,385,723 downwards.
AAGTAATGTTACTGGCGTATTACTTCCCGGGTATTATATCACTGAGGAATACATCCTTAGTGAGACGTACCGACCAACCACGATTCTCCCCTCTAGGTTATTACACCTGATATAGTGTAGCTGTTACAGTGCAGTGTGTTAGGTAGTGTGATAGGTTCTGCTGTCCATACATACATGCACACCTGCTAAAATGTGAAGTTTCACCTATTGCACCAAAATATTCGCATCATTAGTGCCGATTAGTGCAATTGCGAATATATTGGAGCACTCTATCTGCATATAAAGAAATTTTTTATGTTCTGCCGTTCCAACCATTTTCTCCAGTCTCAGGAAACTTCTAGCAGCTTGGAAAATGTAGCAAAAGTGACCCACGCCTGTTTTCGCGCGCATTAAGTGAATATTACATTGCCTATTTTTTGCAATCAAGAAAATTATCTCAAATTTGGGAATATATGACGAATATTTGCCCAAATATTTGTGAAATATCTCAAATTCGAATATAGCCCCTGCCGCTCATCACTATGGATAAATAAATATATATATACTGCTCAAAAAAATAAAGGGAACACTTAAACAACACAATGTAACTCCAAGTCAATCACACTTCTGTGAAATCAAACTGTCCACTTAGGAAGCAACACTGAGTGACAATCAATTTCACATGCTGTTGTGCAAATGGGATAGACAACAGATGGAAATTATAGGCAATTAGCAAGACACCCCCAATAAAGGAGTGGTTCTGCAGATGGTGACCACAGACCACTTCTCAGTTCCTATGCTTTTCTGGCTGATGTTTTGGTCACTTTTGAATGCTGGCGGTGCTTTCACTCTAGTGGCAGCATGAGACTGAGTCTACAACCCACACAAGTGGCTCAGGTAGTACAGCTTATCCAGGATGGCACTTCAATGCGAGCTGTGGCAAGAAGGTTTGCTGTGTCTGTCAGCGTAGTGTCCAGAGCATGGAGGCGCTACCAGGAGACAGGCCAGTACACCAGGAGATGTAGAGGAGGCCGTAGGAGGGCAACAACCCAGCAGCAGGACCGCTACCTCCGCCTTTGTGCAAGGAGGAACAGGAGGAGCACTGCCAGAGCCCTGCAAAATGACCTCCAGCAGGCCACAAATGTGCATGTGTCTGCTCAAACGGTCTGAAACAGACTCCATGAGGGTGATATGAGGGCCCGACGTCCACAGGTGGGGGTTGTGCTTACAGCCCAACACCGTGCAGGACGTTTGGCATTTGCCAGAGAACACCAAGATTGGCAAATTCGCCACTGGCGCCCTGTGCTCTTCACAGATGAAAACAGGTTCACATTGAGCACATGTGACAGACGTGACAGAGTCTGGAGACGCCGTGGAGAACGTTCTGCTGCCTGCAACATCCTCCAGCATGACCGGTTTGGCATTGGGTCAGTAATGGTGTGGGGTGGCATTTCTTTGGAGGGCCGCACAGCCCTCCATGTGCTCGCCAGAGGTAGCCTGACTGCCATTAGGTACCGAGATGAGATCCTCAGACCCCTTGTGAGACCATATGCTGGTGCGGTTGGCCCTGGGTTCCTCCTAATGCAAGATAATGCTAGACCTCATGTGACTGGAGTGTGTCAGCAGTTCCTGCAAGACGAAGGCATTGATGCTATGGACTGGCCTGCCCGTTCCCCAGACCTGAATCCAATTGAGCACATCTGGGACATCATGTCTCGCTCTATCCACCAACGTCATGTTGCACCACAGACTGTCCTGGAGTTGGCAGATGCTTTAGTCCAGGTCTGGGAGGAGATCCCTCAGGAGACCGTCCGCCACCTCATCAGGAGCATGCACAGGCATTGTAGGGAGGTCATACAGGCACGTGGAGGCCACACACACTACTGAGCCTCATTTTGACTTGTTTTAAGGACATTACATCAAAGTTGGATCAGCCTGTAGCGTGTTTTTCCACTTTAATTTTGAGTGTGACTCCAAATCCAGACCTCCATGGGTTGAAAAATTTGATTTCCATTTTTTTATTTTTGTGTGATTTTGTTGTCAGCACATTCAACTATGTAAAGAACAAAGTATTTCAGAAGAATATTTAATTAATTCAGATCTAGGATGTGTTATTTTTGTGTTCCCTTTATTTTTTGAGCAGTATATATATAGATAGATAGATAGATAGATAGATAGATAGATAGAAATACCAAAAACCCCTTTCACTGGCAGTTTAATATGGAAATGCCCCCGACCCTTTTGATCATGTAAGCAGATTATAATGTGTTGAGTCAATAGTGGAAGCTATAATTCTCTGTTTATTATGGGGAGAGAAATATCCAATCTTGACTCTGTATCTTCCCTGTTGTGAGAGGCTAATTTATGGCAGCAGATTTTTCCCAGTGCCTGTGAAGTCATTTCTCAGCATCATTGCAGGGTCTTACTAGAAAGGATGGCTGCCTAATCTGAAATGTATCCAAGCACATTTACAATGGTGTGAGAGATTGCTCATACTGGGATCCCAGCGAAGCTACAGATTGTTTTACTACCTCCTGCTTTCTCAATCCTGCCGGCACGTAAACATTTGTTGACTGCTTGCCGTATGCACATTTGTTCCAGCGTGGCGGCTTTATCCTTGATTATCCTTGGGCATCTTTCAGTAAACTGCAATTGTCCTGGATTCTGTTCCTCATTATCCACCAGCTTAGTAGCTACTTGATGGTGGTTTTTGGGTAAACCAAATCCAAAAGTGGATTATTTTAGCAGAAATGGAGCACCAGAATTATGCATACAGCCCTGTAGTTATATATGGAGCACAATTATGATACATACATCGGGGTGGATGGGGTCCGTTTCGCACAGTGGGTTTTATTACATATACATACACATATTTGCAAGTTTGAACCAATGCTGTATTGGATCGCAGCCATTCAAGTACTCATATTAATTTGTGGTTTTAATGACTTTTGATATCTACTTTTTGCACAAGGGGTAAAATAAATGTAATATGTGTGTACTGGTCACAGAGGGGTTAATCCCAGTCTCGGTTTGAGATCCTGGGACTATTTCAGCTGTGTGGCTGGTTCACACATGAGGTTACGGGTAAGGACTAACAAGTCCGAAACATGTCAACCTAGCGGTGGAGGGAGAAGCTGTCGATGTATGTGAATTGTGACCATTATGAATAAAGAAAACATCTAAGTTTCATCCTGAATGCTGGAACTTCTCTTTCTTCGTGTTACAAGTGAGGACTGGTCCGGTCTGTTCCATGCATGGGAAAAGATATGGTGAGCTGGAAAAATGTGTTTGTTTATACTTATTGAATTGGACTTTCCGTGTTACTCGCCGTTTTCTATACCTAGTTTATGGTCTGAATATTTTGCAAGGCGTACTGAGTTGGACTCCTCCCTCCACCGGCGCTATGGCTTATGTTTCTATCTCTGACCGTTAAAACAGAGCGGACAGAGTGTTTTACACACATGATCCTCACATCATGGATCAGTTGAAGATGAAGTCCAAACTGCATGAACTTGAAAAATTGGCAATACAGGAGACGAAGTTGTGGTGGGATCGCGCAACCCTAACTAAACATATAGAAAAATCTATGATTCCAAGATTATTCTGACAAATTTGTCATAGACTGGAATATTATTCTATCGGATTGCTCATTAAAATTAATGGCCCTTATTGTTACCTATGAGAGTGAAAAATTGACAGAAATACAGAAAGATATTGAAATCTGTAAACAATCTATAAAAAAAATATGAGAGCGTGCAAGAGTACAAAGATTTAGAAACTAAAATAGAAACATCTATCAAAGATCTGGAACAAAATATAACCGATATAAAACAAACTAAGTTTTGTATTTGATTACAATAACCCCTCAGATTTATGAATGGGGTAGGCGTGAGAAATTTCCCCGTACTCCCAAATCTATCTTAAAGAATAAAAATAAGAAGAAACAAAAATGGGAATCAAGAGAAGCACGACAAGTGAGTTTTAACTCTTCAGATCCTGATATTTCAGAGCTTACCAGTGACTCACAGGAGTCTATACAAGATGGTGATTCGGAGTCTCAAGAACGATTTAAAACCCCTGTAAGATCTTCGTATTACAAAAGGCCAAAAAAATGAATACAGATCTAAACGAGCTGATGTTTCAAAAAATTAAGAAGAGGGGGTAGGAAACATCGCAGGAAAAACGTATACGATGAGCACACGACAACAGAAAAATAAAAAATAACCATATGATGTGATCAATTTATCACAAGTGACATTAACACAGGATCAATTAAATGTTCTTTCGCTGGGACTTAATTTTGCACCTGAATGAGACTTTGATTTATTTTCGACCATTTTGGACATCAACAAATTTGTATGCAATTTGACCTTGAAAATACACTTTTCTCAGTTTGATGAGAGTAGTCAATTAGAGGAGAGCCTTATTGAATGTGCAAATGTACAAATAAATAATGAATATGCTAGTTTAACCTTTCAGGAACAATTGGCATTGGTTAATCTAGTGGAATTACAAAAATAAAATTTGTATGTACCCTCTCCAATAGTTAAACAAGAGTTTAAAATCACTAACACTCAGTTTTATCTGATTAAATCTCGGACTGAGAGTATGGATATATTCCAAGAAGTATTGGAGAGAGAACTTACTGTTATCCATGAGTCTAATGCCAACGCTTCATGTTTTTCAGCAAAAGAGAAAAGGAGGCATTAAAACAATTAGGAGCACGCACTGATCTCACCTTTAAAATGGCTGATATAGACGGCTGTGTAGTGGTATTGGATACTGGAATGTATGTACAACAAATGATGGAGATGTTGTCAGATACCTCAACGTACATTAGGTTACAAAGCGATCCACTACAGATATATCAAAAAGAATGTATTACCATTCTGGAAAAAGGAAAAAATTATGGGCTTATAACTAGGGATGAGCGAACCCGAACTGTATAGTTCGGGTTCGTACCGAATTTTGGGGTGTCCGTGACACGGACCCGAACCGGAACATTTTCGTAAAAGTCCGGGTTCGGGTTCGGTGTTCGGCGCTTTCTTGGCGCTTTTTGAAAGGCTGCAAAGCAGCCAATCAACAAGCGTCATACTACTTGCCCCAAGAGGCCATCACAGCCTTGCCTACTATTGGCATGGCTGTGATTGGCCAGTGCAGCATGTGACCCAGCCTCTATATAAGCTTGGGTCACGTAGCGCTGCACGTCACTCTGCTGATTCAAGCATAGGGAGAGGTTGCAGCTGCGACGTTAGGGCGAGATTAGGCAGATTAACTCCTCCAAAAGACTTCATTCTGTGATCGATCTCCAGCTGTGGATCATTGAAGTGCTAATATCGAATTGCTCACTTTTTTTAGGCTGCCCAGAGCGTTTTTATATCACTTTTTTCTGGGGTGATCGGCGGCCATTTTGTGGCTTGTGGTGCGCCAGCACAAGCTATCACCAAGTGCATTTAACCATCAATAATGTGGTTATTTTGTGCTATATCCTACATCAGCTGCAGGCTGAGCCTGTGTCACCGAAGTGCATTTAACCATCAACAGTCTGGTTATTTTTGGGCCATATACTACATCAGCTGCAGGCTGAGCCTGTGTCACCGAAGTGCATTTAACCATCAACAGTCTGGTTATTTTTTGGCCATATACTACATCTGGTGCAGGCTGAGCCTGTGTCACCCAAGTGCATTTAACCATCAATAGTGTGGTTATTTTTTGGCCATATACTACATCAGGGGCAAGTTGAGCCTGTCACCCAGCGCCTAAAAAATAGACCTGACATTTCTATTCAACCAAATCTGTACTGTTTTAGCTGGTCAAGTTATTTGTAGTGACCGTAAAAGCACAGTTTTTGTTCTGGGTTGAAAAACTATTCCCAAATTTGCCATTCTCAAAATAAGTAGTTTCTGCTATATCAGGCATAATTGAAATATATCCCAAAAAGGATATATTAGATTCAAGGTGCTGATAGTGTCATTCAGAAAAACGTAACACACACGCTACCGTGCAGATACAAGTCTAATTCTGTGATTAAACCTATACCTGTCACACAGCGCAAAAAAAAAATAGGCCTCACATTTCTATTCAACCAAATCTGTACTGTTTTAGCTGGTCAAATTATTTGTAGTGACCGTAAAAGCACAGTTTTTGTTCTGGGTTGAAAAACTATTCCAAAATTTGCAATTCTCAAAATAAGTAGTTTATGCTATATATATCAGGCCTACTTGAAATCTATCCCAAAAAGGATATCTTAGATTCAAGGTGCTGATAGTGTCATTCAGAAAAAATTAACACACACGCTACCGTGCAGATACAAGTCTAATTCTGTGATTAAACTTATACCTGTCACACAGCGCAAAAAAAAATAGGCCTCACATTTCTATTCAACCAAATCTGTACTGTTTTAGCTGGTCAAGTTATTTGTAGTGACCGTAAAAGCACAGTTTTTGTTCTGGGTTGAAAAACTATTCCAAAATTTGCAATTCTCAAAATAAGTAGTTTATGCTATATATATCAGGCCTACTTGAAATCTATCCCAAAAAGGATATCTTAGATTCAAGGTGTTGATAGTGTCATTCAGAAAAAATTAACACACACGCTACCGTGCAGATACAAGTCTAATTCTGTGATTAAACCTATACCTGTTACACAGCGCAAAAAGAATAGGCCTCACATATCTATTCAACCAAATCTGTACTGTTTTAGCTGGTCAAATTATTTGTAGTGACCGTAAAAGCACAGTTTTTGTTCTGGGTTGAAAAACTATTCCAAAATTTGCAATTCTCAAAATAAGTAGTTTATGCTATATATATCAGGCCTACATGAAATCTATCCCAAAAAGGATATCTTAGATTCAAGGTGCTGATAGTGTCATTCAGAAAAAATTAACATACACACTACCGTGCAGATACAAGTCTAATTCTGTGATTAAACCTATACCTGTCACACAGCGCAAAAAAAAATAGGCCTCACATTTCTATTCAACCAAATCTGTACTGTTTTAGCTGGTCAAGTTATTTGTAGTGACCGTAAAAGCACAGTTTTTGTTCTGGGTTGAAAAACTATTCCCAAATTTGCCATTCTCAAAATTGTGGTGAACGGGAACAATGAGGAAAACATCTAATAAGGGACGCGGACGCGGACGTGGACATGGTCGTGGTGGTGTTAGTGGACCCTCTGGTGCTGGGAGAGGACGTGGCCGTTCTGCCACAGCCACACGTCCTAGTGAACCAACTACCTCAGATCCCAGTAGCCAGCAGAATTTACAGCGATATTTGGTGGGGCCCAATGCCGTTCTAAGGATGGTAAGGCCTGAGCAGGTACAGGCATTAGTCAATTGGGTGGCCGACAGTGGATCCAGCACGTTCACATTATCTCCCACCCAGTCTTCTGCAGAAAGCGCACAGATGGCGCATGAAAACCAAGCCCATCGGTCTGTCACATCACCCCCATGCATATCAGGGAAACTGTCTGAGCCACAAGTTATGCAGCAGTCTCTTATGCTGTTTGAAGACTCTGCTGCCAGGGTTTCCCAAGGGCATCCACCTAGCCCTTCCCCAGGGGTGGAAGAGATAGAATGCACTAACGCACAACCACTTATGTTTCCTGATGATGAGGACATGGGAATACCACCTCAGCACGTCTCTGATGATGACGAAACACAGGTGCCAACTGCTGCGTCTTTCTGCAGTGTGCAGACTGAACAGGAGGTCAGGGATCAAGACTGGGTGGAAGACGATGCCGAGGACGATGAGGTCCTAGACCCCACATGGAATGAATGTCGTGCCACTGACTTTCACAGTTCAGAGGAAGAGGCAGTGGTGAGACCGAGCCAACAGCGTAGCAAAAGAGGGAGCAGTGGGCAAAATCAGAACACCCGCCGCCAAGAGACTCCGCCTGCTACTGACCGCCGCCATCTGGGACCGAGCACCCCAAAGGCAGCTTCAAGGAGTTCCCTGGCATGGCACTTCTTTAAACAATGTGCTGACGACAAGACCCGAGTGGTTTGCACGCTGTGCCATCAGAGCCTGAAGCGAGGCATTAACGTTCTGAACCTTAGCACAATCTGCATGACCAGGCACCTGCATGCAAAGCATGAACTGCAGTGGAGTAAACACCTTAAAAACAAGGAAGTCACTCAGGCTCCCCCTGCTACCTCTTTTGCTGCCGCCGCCTCGGCCTCTTCTGCTGCTGCCGCCGCCTCGGCCTCTTCTGCTACTGCTGCCGCCACCTCGGCCTCTTCCTCCGCCTCTGGAGGAACGTTGGCACCTGCCGCCCAGCAAACATGGGATGTACCACCAACACCACCACCTGCGTCACCAAGCATCTCAACCATGTCACACGGCAGCGTTCAGCTCTCCATCTCACAAACATTTGAGAGAAAGCGTAAATTCCCACCTAGCCACCCTCGATCCCTGGCCCTGAATTCCAGCATTTCTAAACTACTGGCCTATGAAATGCTGTCATTTAGGCTGGTGGACACACACAGCTTTAAACAGCTCATGTCGCTTGCTGTCCCACAGTATGTTGTTCCCAGCCGCCACTACTTCTCCAAGAGAGCCGTGCCTTCCCTGCACAAACAAGTGTCTGATAAAATCAAGTGTGCACTGCGCAATGCCATCTGTGGCAAGGTCCACCTAACCACAGATACGTGGACCAGTAAGCACGGCCAGGGACGCTATATCTCCCTAACTGCACACTGGGTAAATGTAGTGGCGGCTGGGCCCCAGGCGGAGAGCTGTTTGGCGCACGTCCTTCCGCCGCCAAGGATCGCAGGGCAACATTCTTTGCCTCCTGTCTCCTCCTCCTCCTCCTCAGCTTCCTCCTCCTCTTCTTCCACCTGCTCATCCAGTCAGCCACACACCTTCACCACCAACTTCAGCACAGCCCGGGGTAAACGTCAGCAGGCCGTTCTGAAACTCATATGTTTGGGGGACAGGCCCCACACCGCACAGGAGTTGTGGGGGGGTAGAGAACAACAGACCGACGAGTGGTTGCTGCCGGTGAGCCTCAAGCCCGGCCTGGTGGTGTGCGATAATGGGCGAAATCTCGTTGCAGCTCTGGGACTAGCCGATTTGACGCACATCCCTTGCCTGGCGCATGTGCTGAATTTGGTGGTGCAGAAGTTCATTCGCAACTACCCCGACATGTCAGAGCTACTGCATAAAGTGCGGGCCGTCTGTTCGCGCTTCCGGCGTTTACACCCTGCCTCTGCTCGCCTGTCTGCGCTACAGCGTAACTTCGGCCTTCCCGCTCACCGCCTCATATGCGACGTGCCCACTAGGTGGAACTCCACCTTGCATATGCTGGACAGACTGTGCGAGCAGCAGCAGGCCATAGTGGAGTTTCAGCTGCAGCACGCACGGGTCAGTCGCACTGCGGATCAGACCCACTTCACCACCAATGACTGGGCCTCCATGCGAGACCTGTGTGCCCTGTTGCGCTGTTTCGAGTACTCCACCAACATGGCCAGTGGCGATGACGCCGTTATCAGCGTTACAATACCACTTCTATGTCTCCTTGAGAAAACACTTAGGGCGATGATGGAAGAGGAGGTGGCCCAGGAGGAAGAGGAGGAAGAGGGGTCATTTTTAGCACTTTCAGGCCAGTCTCTTCGAAGTGACTCAGAGGGAGTTTTTTTGCAACAGCAGAGGCCAGGTACAAATGTGGCCAGACAGGGCCCACTACTGGAGGACGAGGAGGACGAGGATGAGGAGGAGGTGGAGGAGGATGAGGATGAAGCATGTTCACAGCGGGGTGGCACCCAAAGCAGCTCGGGCCCATCACTGGTGCGTGGCTGGGGGGAAACACAGGACGATGACGATACGCCTCCCACAGAGGACAGCTTGTCCTTACCTCTGGGCAGCCTGGCACACATGAGCGACTACATGCTGCAGTGCCTGCGCAATGACAGCAGAGCTGCCCACATTTTAACGTGTGCGGACTACTGGGTTGCCACCCTGCTGGATCCCCGGTACAAAGACAATGTGCCCACCTTACTTACTACACTGGAGCGTGATAGGAAGATGCGCGAGTACAAGCGCACGTTGGTAGACAAGCTACTGAGAGCATTCCCAAATGTCACAGGGGAACCAGTGGAAGCCCAAGGCGAAGGCAGAGGAGGAGCAAGAGGTCGCCAACGCAGCTGTGTCACGGCCAGCTCCTCTGAGGGCAGGGTTAGCATGGCAGAGATGTGGAAAAGTTTTGTAAACACGCCACAGCTAACTGCACCACCACCTGATACGGAACGTGTTAGCAGGAGGCAACATTTCACTAACATGGTGGAACAGTACCTGTGCACACCCCTCCACGTACTGACTGATGGTATGGCCCCATTCAACTTCTGGGTCTCCAAATTTTCCACGTGGCCAGAGCTAGCCTTTTATGCCTTGGAGGTGCTGGCCTGCCCGGCGGCCAGCGTTTTGTCTGAACGTGTATTCAGCACGGCAGGGGGCGTCATTACAGACAAACGCAGCCGCCTGTCTACAGCCAATGTGGACAAGCTGACGTTCATAAAAATGAACCAGGCATGGATCCCACAGGACCTGTCCATCCCTTGTGCAGATTAGATATTAACTACCTCCCCTTAACAATATATTATTCTACTCCAGGGCACTTCCTCATTCAATACTATTTTTATTTTCATTTTACCATTATATTGCGGGGCAACCCAAAGTTGAATGAACCTCTCCTCTGTCTGAGTGCCGAGGCCTAAATGTTTGACAGTGGCCTGTTCCAGTGGTGGGTGACGTGAAGCCTGATTCTCTGATATGACATGAAGACTGATTCTGCGCTGACATAAGGCCAGATTCTCTGTTACGGGACCTCTCTCCTCTGCCTGGGTGCCTGGGCCTAAATATGTGACAGTGGCCTGTTCCAGTAGTGGGTGACGTGAAGCCTGATTCTCTGCTATGACATGAAGACAGATTCTGTGCTGACATAAGGCCTGATTCTCTGTTACGGGACCTCTCTCCTCTGCCTGGGTGCCTGGGCCTAAATCTGTGACAGTGGCCTGTTCCAGTGGTGGGTGACGTGAAGCCTGATTCTCTGCTATGACATAAAGACTGATTCTGCGCTGACATAAGGCCATATTCTCTGTTACGGGACCTCTCTCCTCTGCCTGGGTGCCTGGGCCTAAATGTGTGACAGTGGCCTGTTCCAGTGGTGGGTGACGTGAAGCCTGATTCTCTGCTATGACATGAAGACAGATTCTGTGCTGACATAAGGCCTGATTCTCTGTTACGGGACCTCTCTCCTCTGCCTGGTGCCTGGGCCTAAATGTGTGACAGTGGCCTGTTCCAGTGGTGGGTGACGTGATGCCTGATTCTCTGCTATTGAGGGAAATTGTGGAGTCCGCACACCTTGATATAATGGTGGGTGCTCGCAGAGGACTTCCGTCGCAGAATATATAGAGAGATAATCCACGGCACACCAATGTCTTTTGCTTTGTAAATTTATTATTGGTACAAGAATATTCACAAGTTTTGTCAATATATGACTGGTCGCGCCATCATAGTAATATGAGCATTAATAACATATCTTTGTAGGCCGTAATGTGTCCCAACGTTTCGGTCCTGTCAGAGACCTTTTTCAAGGGATCTTTAAATAAATATAACGGTTTTATTGGCGTCTACATGTTGCGACCATAATATACTGTTACATGAAGACAGATTCTGTGCTGACATAAGGCCTGATTCTCTGTTACGGGACCTCTCTCCTCTGCCTGGGTGCCTGGGCCTAAATCTGTGACAGTGGCCTGTTCCAGTGGTGGGTGACGTGAAGCCTGATTCTCTGCTATGACATAAAGACTGATTCTGCGCTGACATAAGGCCATATTCTCTGTTACGGGACCTCTCTCCTCTGCCTGGGTGCCTGGGCCTAAATGTGCGACAGTGGCCTGTTCCAGTGGTGGGTGACGTGATGCCTGATTCTCTGCTATGACATGAAGACAGATTCTGTGCTGACATAAGGCCTGATTCTCTGTTACAGGACCTCTCTCCTCTGTCTGGGTGCCTGGGCCTAAATGTGTGACAGTGGCCTGTTCCAGTGGTGGGTGACGTGAAGCCTGATTCTCTGCTATGACATGAAGACTGATTCTGCGCTGACATGAAGCCAGATTCTCTGCTATGGCATGAAGAGACTGATTCTCTGCTGACGTGAAGCCAGATTCTCTGCTATGGGACCTCTGTCCAATTGATATTAATTTTTATTTTAATTAATTTCCCTATCCACATTTGTTTGCAGGGGATTTACCTACATGTTGCTGCCTTTTGCAGCCCTCTAGCTCTTTCCTGGGCTGTTTTACAGCCTTTTTAGTGCCCAAAAGTTCGGGTCCCCATTGACTTCAATGGGGTTCGGGACGAAGTTCTGGTCGGGTTCGGATCCCGAACCCGAACATTTCCGGGAAGTTCGGCCGAACTTCTCGAACCCGAACATCCAGGTGTTCGCTCAACTCTACTTATAACCCAACGGGAATTTGAATATTTGTACGTTGAGAGACCAACAACTCCCATCATTCACGCGCTTCCAAAGGTACACCTAAAAATCCACCCACCCCCACTCAGACCCATTGTGTCTGGGATTGGGTCAATGTTTGAAAGGATGGGAGAATGGGTGGATGCAAATATACAACCTTTGGTGAAGCAGTTACCGGGGTATCTGAAAGACTCTTCAGATGTACTCAGAGCTTTCTATGATAAGACATGGGCTGCAAATTACAAATGTCTAACGTTAGATGTTGTTTCGTTATATCCATCAATACCACATCATGTAGGATTGGAAGCTCTGCAGCATCATCTTTATAGTTACAGCAACTACACAGAAAGGTTTATTGATTTCATTGTTGAAATAACATCTTTTTTATTGAGATATAATTATTTCTGTTTTGATTTTAAGTTTTATCAGCAGATTAGAGGAGTGTCTATGGGGGCCAAATATTCCCCATCACTTGCTAATCTAACGATGGCCTAACTGGGAGGAGAGGTACATTTATTCTACAGATAGCCAGTTTTCTGGGGACATTGTCTGGTATGGCAGATACATCGATGATTTGCTCCTCATTTGGGGGGGTGATGTGTCTGCCATACCAGACTTTGTTAAATATATAAATGGTAACCCATTTTCGTCAAAATTTACCCATTATACCCATCCCTCCATGGTATGTTTTTTAGATCTGAAACTCACTGGCAATACTGACTATATTATTAATACGACTACGTATCGGAAAGATACTGCCTGAAATACCATACTCAAAGCTACCAGTCACCATCCAAAACATACAATAAGGGCAATACCAGTTGGAGAGTTTGTACGAGCTCGTAGAAACAGTAGCACATTGAACACATTTGAGAGGGAGTGTCGATTAATATGGGATCGCCTCAGGATGAGGGGATATTCCCATTGGATGTTATGTGGAGCTAAACAAATTGCTTTAAATAAAGAATGTGCGGTTAAAAGATGTCCCGAGGTGGCCTTTTGCCTGCTTTTCTGTAGCACAGTTGTCATTAAAAGCCACTTTATTTCACGGGTCCCACGTATGTAAATTCCCTCTTTGAAGTCAAGGAGGCAGGATCTTTCCTTCATCAAGTCATGCTCGCCAGGCCCTGTTCCCTGTTCTTGCTCTATTCCCCTTGATGGATGTTTTGGGTCTGTGTTCACGTCTTCTTCTTGTGTCTCCAATTCTCACGCAAGAACATACTGTCTTAGCTATGGCACTTGCACGGTGCAGCTGGGTGTACATTGCCTCGCTTCTTGGTCCACTCTCTGACATCACTCAGCAGCTATTGGCTGAATCTGGACCTGACAGACTTGCTCCCCCCCCCCACCGCATAAACACATACGTCCATCCAATTCAGCCTGTTATCCCGCAAAGTTGATCCAGAGGAAGGGGGGAAAACCCTCAAGAGGTAGAAGCCAATTTTCTTTATCTTAGGGGAAGAAATCCTTCCAAACTCCAAATCTGGCAATCAGAATTACTCCCTGGATCAATGACCTCTCCAGAATTTTAGTAACTGTATAGCGTCTGCAGCCATGGCGTTCTCACAGCTTTCCCTAGGCCATGTTACGTTTAGCCCTACTGAAGTGAATGGGACTGAGCTGCAATACCGAGGATAGCTGCTATACAATGTACGGCGCTGTGCTTGATGAGCAGAGAGAAGGCTATTGCCAGCGCCTGTTCCTTCTCAAACAGCTGATTGCAGGGGACGTTTTACAGGCTAGGGCAGCACTAAAACCTGCCCACCAGTGCCGTTAATGTCACTGGGCTCATTGCAGAAGCTTCGGCCTAGATTACCCTATGGAGAGCCCGGTACGTTACCAGATATCTAAAAAATGACTTTGCCCTGCATGATTCAGCTCAGAGCAAAGAAGAGCATTCGAGCATGAAATGCTCTGATGCTTATATCGGGGGGGGGGGGGGGGGGGGGCTGCCTTTAAAGGGTTATTTCAGGAGAACAACTTATCCCTTATCCACAGGGTAGGGGGGTGTCTGGTGTGTAAGGGATCTGACCACATGGGCCCCCTCTCATCACAAGAACAGGGACCCAAGTGCTTGGCTATCTTGGGCAGCCCCATAAAGTTGAATGGAGAGGAAGACACGCGTGTGTGTCTGCCAGTCCATTCAAACAGGGGAACACAGGTCCCCGTTCTAGTGATCGGTTGGAGCCCTAGAGGACAGGAGACATCTGTTATGGGACAACCTCTTTACATAGTAACATAGTACATTAGGCCGAAAAAAAAAAGACATTTGTCCATCCAGTTCGGCCTGTCATCCTGCAAGTTGATCCAGAGGAAGGCCAAAAAAACCTTGTGAGGTAGAAGCCAATTTTCCTCAATTTAGCGGAATAAAAAATTCCTTCCCGACTCCAATCAGGCAATCAGAAGAACTCCCTGGATCAACGACCCCTCTCTAGTAGCTATAGCCTGTAATATTATTACACTCCAGAAATACATCCAGGCCCCTCTTGAATTCCTTTATTGAACATCATAAACAGTCCAGTCTATCAAATATGACACAAGGAGATTTTTGGAAGAATATGCGAATTGTATTTTGAAAGCATCTTGCAGGACAGTGTTCTCGAGGTGAGTGCGACATGGTAAACATCACATCTATATCAGCACAAGACACGTGACCAGAATATAAACAACTGCAAAAAAAATCTTTAGCACAGCAAAAAACATCATCATTTTATTTCTTAATTTCCGTCTTAAATAGGAAAAAATAATCTCCAGCTTGATTTTATTTTCCATATCTCGTCTCATTTTCCCACTATAATTAGCCTTATGGAATGATTTCTAAGAGTCTTTTTCAGGGGGAGATGTGCAGTAAAATGCTAGGGGTACTCGCTTACATCTGTTCATTTCTTCCAAAGTTCTTTAAGCCTATTGAAAGTTAGGAGTTGCTAATAGCTCACTAGTTTTCAACAGACGTGTTATTTTGATGATGTATCTCGCAATATGCCCAGTGGGAACGAATCTTCTTCAAATGATTCTATTTTTAAATCCCTGGCAGATGGATCTAAGATTAAAACTTTTTCAATTAAAACCACTTTTTTTTTTACCTAAGCAAAAGAAAATAAATATATGTTTCCGGCGTCTCGTAGGAAAATGAAGAAATATTTTTCTCTGGATTTTCCATCTTTTTGCCAATACTTATAAGGGTGATTCACTAACAGTACAGTCATCACACACACTTCAGATGCAAACAACCTGTGAGTGCCTTTTAGATGCTAATGACATATACAGTACTGTGCAAAAGCTTTAGGCAGGTGTGGAGAATGCTAAAAAGTAAGGCTAGTTTCACATTCCACATCACTGTTCTGCAGAGACGAGCCTGATAGAGTTCTCTGGATCCAGCATTTACTGACGCTACCGAAATGCCCGCCAGCCCTATTACCTTTAATAGGGTTTGGCGGAGATCCAGCCACTATCCGGCAAATATGCCAAGAATTGGCCGGACAGAAACCAATGTTTTTTGTCCAGCAGTTTCCATGCCAGAACAGGCTGTACCACACATGAAAGTAGCCTAAGAATGCTTGAAAGAGTCAATGTACTTTTACACAATTTCATTCCATTTAATAGAGACTGGTGTAACTTAATTTAAAAAATCTGCCTGCATCCACCTGAAAAAGGCTGTAAAGTCATGGCCACTAAGGCCCCTTTCACACGGGCGAGTTTTCCGCGTGGGTGCAATGCGTGAGGTGAACGCATTGCACCCACACTGAATCTGGACCCATTCATTTCTATGGGGCTGTGCACATGAGCGGTGATTTTCACGCATCACTTGTGCGTTGCGTGAAAATCGCAGCAAGCTCTATTTTGTGCGTTTTTCACGCAACGCAGGCCCCATAGAAGTGAATGGGGCTGCGTGAAAATGGGATGGGATGGGGACCCGATCATTATTATTTTCCCTTATAACATGGTTATAAGGGAAAATAATAGCATTCTGAATACAGAATGCATAGTACAATAGGGCTGGAAGGGTTAAAAAAATATAAAAAATAATTTAACTCACCTTAATCCACTTGTTCGCGCAGCCGGCATCTCTTCTGTCTTCTTTGAGGAATAGGACCTTTGATGATGTCACTACGCTCATCACATGGTCCGTCACATGATCCATCACCATGTTATAAGGGGAAATAATACAATCTACACAACCTTGAACCCAAACCTGAACTTCTGTGAAGAAGTTCGGGTCTGGGTACCACATTCTGTTTTTTATCATGCACGTGCAAAACACATTGCACCCGCGCGATAAAAACTGAACAACGGAACGCAATCGCAGTCAAAACTGACTGCAATTGGGTACCTACTCACACGGGTTTGCCGCAACGCATCCGGACCTTATCCGGACACGCTCATGTGAAAGAGGCCTAAGGGTTTCACTTCTACCTAACTTTCAGTCCACTGCCTGTTGTCAGGCAAGATCTGTCCCTGGTAACAGAGACTCAAAAGAAGACTGAGAGGAAGTGTGAGAGCTAGCTAAGATCCTGAGTCTGATAAATGAACCGCTTCTACACAGCTTTTCAACATCATGGGAGCCTCCTGCTTTTTCTGTAAATGTGATTTACCCCTCCTTATCAGCTTTTTGAGCTCCCTAGAAGTAAAAAAACATAGTGGGAAGTAAGGAAAGTGAGGTCACTGCACACAGTACTAGCAGCTTTAAGAAAAGGGATACGCCCACTGCTTGTGACAGAAATGCATCTAGCTGTGCTGCTTAAACAAGAAATAATATGGCTGACAGAGACTTTAGAGAAGCCCAAACATAACAGTTCATTCACAGTTATGATTGTACAGCCATTATGCAATTTTTTTTAAACTTAGCTATAACTTAAAAAATAAACTATTAATATTTTTTATCAATTAACAAAATGTAAAGTGAATGAACAAAACGTGAATCTAAATCCAATCAGTAGTTGCTGTTTTCTGGCGTGTATTTGGCGTGTACCTGGTGCAAATTGAGGCACAAAGGTTATTTGCGCCGCAATCTGTGACTTTTCACAGCACATGCCAGGTCTCAAAAAGGGGGCATGGGCGGGGAAAAGGTAGGGGTGTTTTAGGTGTAGTAAATTGTCTAAATTTAAGCCAGCAAGGAAGCTGGCTTATATTTAGACTAGCAGTGGATGCGCCGAAGTTATGTAGAGGCCGGCGCTTCTACATAACTTTGGCGGAACCACCGCCAGCGCAAGGGTACATTAAGCCCGGTGTCTAAAATGCCAGTCTTAATAAATGACCCCCATAGTTTTTGAAGGAACTCAGCAAGGAGGCAGTTCAATGCACCTTCGAGAACTAACCACAGATATTCTGTGGATGTAGGCCTGCTCAAATCCTTCTATCTCTTCATGTAACCTCTGTGGAGGTCAAGTCATAACTTCCAGAACTCCTTGTTCTTCTTTACACTGAAGATATGAAGTTGGTGTCCTGCTGGAGAATGAATTTTAAATTAAAACTATTAACACTTCTATTTTTGAAAGTATTCTTACTTTGCAGCATTTCTATCACACCTGTCTAAAACTTTTGCACAGTACTGTATATAGAATTTAAAGAAGTTTTCCAAAATCAGAAATGTAGAAAACGTTCCACTAATTTATATGTTGGTTGCCTTTCTATGAAGTGGTTTTCTGAGATTTGGCTAGATTTGACAAAACCCCTTATCTTCACACAATGGCACAGAACACAGATATTTTCACAGTACTTCTGGCTAAATTTGGTTCACCGCTAGAGAAATGACAGTAGGAATTACTAATTGTAAGCATTGGGCTTGCTGCCAGATCTGTCAGCTATATTTCTGTAGCATATATTCTTAGAACACTTTTCTGTGCCATCCCTCTGTCATTCCTCCTGGAAATGTATGCATACATTTATAATATATACAAGGTCCTGTCCATCTGTCAGGAGATGAGGGGTCCCAAGACCTATTCATCACACAGGGCAAGTCAGAGCTTTTATAAATCCCAAAGACTTTAAAGGGATTGTAATTAGTGTTGAGTGAATCGAACTCCACAAAGTGAAATACGATCCGAATTTCGGGGAAAATTTGATTTGCTGCAAAGACAAATTTCCTTGTGCTTCATGGTAACGAAGCGAATTTACCTGAAATGGTGTAAAAAAAAAAAAGATTCTCACCTCCATTTGAACGCGAAGAGCCATTTTGATTAAAGATCTTGCACAAAATCCCGTGCACGGTGACATATGGCTTCACCACGCCAGTCTACGTGATGACGTTATCACTGGATGTACGAAATTAGCGCTAGATCTATAACCAAAATGGCCACGGCTGGATCTTTGCGATCAAATGGATGAGGTAAGTATGATTTTATTAATGAATTTTTTTTTTTTACAATAGATTATTGCTATCAGATGCCGTGATCATGTATGAACGCGGCATCAGAGAGGTACAATGGTGGCGTAGGGGGGGTCGGGGGGGGCGCAATCCCCACTCCCCATCATTGTACCTATCTGATGCAGCGTTCATAGCTGATCGCAGAATCTGATAGTAACAACAGAGTGGTAAATTAAAAGAAAAACTGAAAAAATCATACTGTACCTCATCCAGTTGCTTGCGATGGGCCGCCATCATCTTGCTTGAAGATCTAGTGCAATATCTTGCGCGGTCCACGATGACGTCATCGTCACCATGCACGGGATTTTGTGAGAGATCTTCAAGCAAGATGGCAGAGGTTGGCCCGTCATGGGCAAATGGATGAGGTAAGTATGATTATTTTAGTTTTTTACCCTAGTTCAGGTAAAATCGATTCGCTACCATGAAGGATTAGAAAATTTGGCTTTGTGGTGAATCAAATTTATCCTGAAATAGTGTAAATACAAAACACTAGTTTCTACATTTCTCAGACTTGCCCCGTAAAGGACGAGGCTTAGCAGAAAGGGGTGGAGCCTAATGGTGAGGGGTTGGGGGTCTAACATGCGCCGTTTGGAGCCCAAATTTTGCTACAATTCTGAAGTAAAATTCTGTCTCAATGTAAGCCAACCAATGATTGGTATAGAGTTTGAGAAGAGTGTCTATCTTTGCACCAGAATGACAATACATGCAGTGGTCCACATATGCCCTGCACAGTGCTATAAATCATATATACAGTATCTTACAAGAGTGAGTACACCCCTCACATTTTTGTAAATATTTTATTATATATTTTCATTGGACAACACTGAAGATACAACATTTTGATACGATGTAAATTACTGTATAGCTTGTATAACTTTGATGTTCCCTCAAAATAACTCAACACACAGCCATTACTGTCTAAACTGCTGGCAACAAAAGTGAGTACATCCCTAAGTGAAAATGGCCAAATCGAGCCCAATTAGTCATTTTCCCTCCCCGGTGTCATGTGGCTCCTTAGTGTTACAAGGTCTCCGGTGTCACACTCTCTCATACTGGTCACTGGAATTTCAACATGGCAACTCATGGCAAAGAATTCTCTGAGGATCTGAAAAAAAGAATTGTTGCTCTACATAAAGACAACCTAGGCTATAAGAATATTGCCAACACCCTGAAACTGCGCTGAAGCACGGTGGCCAAGACCATACAGCGGTTTAACAAGACAGGTTCAACTCAGAACAGGCCTTGCGATGGTCAACCAAAGAAGTTGAGTGCATGTGCTCTGCATCATATCCAAAGGTTGGCTTTTCAAAATAGATGAAAGAGTGCTACCAACGTTGCTGCAGTGGTTAAAGGGGTTGGTGGTTAGCCTGTCAGTGCTCAGACCAACACACCGCACACTACTGTACATCAAATTGGCTGTCGTCCCAGAAGGAAGCCTCTTCTAAAGATGATGTACAAGAAAACGTGCAAACAGTTTGCAGAAGACACACAGACTAAGGACATGGATTACTGGAACCATGTCCTGTGGTCTGATGAGACCGAGATGAACTTATTTTGTTCAGATGGTGTCAAGCTTGTGTGGTGGCAACAAGGTGAGGAGTACAAAGACAAGTGTGTCTTGCGTACAGTCAAGTATGGTGGTGAGAGTGTCATGGTTTTGGCTGCAAAACTGCTGCCAGCTGTCGGGAGCTACAGTTCATTGAAGGAACCATGAATACCAACATGAATAAGCAAAAAAGAAAAGGAGGTGCGCTCACCTGGCTATAAATAATGATGGAAGCACAGAGCACACCGGGAACATAGTGTGAAAACAATGTCCAAAAAGAGGAGCAGAGATTCAGCTTCCAATACAAAACATGGCAGCTTTTATTGAAGTAGTGTATTAAAAACCAAAATGGACTTGGAGATGGACTTCCTTTTTGGTTTTTAATGCGCTACTTCAATAAAAGCTAAGAAAAAGGGATTACAGCCAGCTCACCTATATTATCCTGTGTAGCGGTGCACGGGGCGGACCCAAGCCAGTCCCGATGTAAGTCCACATAGAAAGAAAAAGGCTCCAGCACCAGAGTAGACGCTTTAGCAATCCCGGTCTTTATTCACCCAAAAAAATATGTTCAGAGTAAATACAGCATACAGTGGCACTGAGTCCCACTCACTCCCAGTAGATTTACGCGTTTCGAACAGTAGTGTTCTCAATCATAATATTAATTACACTACTGTTCGAAACGCGTAAATCTACTGAGAGTGAGTGGGAATCAGTGCCACTGTATGCTGTATTTACTCTGAACATATTTTTTTTGGTAAATAAAGACCGGGATTGCTAAAGCGTCTACTCTGGTGCTGGAGCCTTTTTCTTTCTATGTGGACTTCAATAAAAGCTGCCACATTTATATTGGAAGCTGGATCTCTGCTCTTCTTTTTGGACATAAATACCAACATGTACTGTGACATATTGAATCAGAGCATTCCCATCTCTTCGGAAACTGGGCCGCAGGGTACTATTCAAACATGATAACGACCACAAACACACCTCCGAGACGACCACTGCCTGGCTAAAGAAACTGAGGCTAAAGGTGCTAGACTGGCCAAGCATGGCTCCAGACCTAAACCCTATTGAGCATCTGTGGGACATCCTCAAACGGAAGGTGGAGGAGCACAAGGTCTCTAACATCCACCAGCTCTGTGATGTCATCATGGAAGTGTGGAAGAGGATTCCAGTGGCAACCTGTGAAGCTCTAGTGAACTCCATGCCTAAGACAGTTAAAGCAGTGCTGGAAAATAATGGTGGCCACACAAAATATTGACTTATTATACTCATATTGGCACAATTTTTGCATTTTCACTTAGGTGTGTACTCACTTTTGTTGCCAGGGGTTTAGACATTAATGGCTGTGTGTTATTTTGAGGGCACTCCAAATTTACACTGTTATACAAGCTGTACACTGACTACTTTGCATTGTATCAAAGTGTCATATCTTCAGTTTTGTCCCATGAAAAGATATAATAAAATATTAGCAAAAATGTAAGGGGTGTACTCACTTTTGTGAGATACTGTATATCCCCTGTAGTGAAATGCAAAGTAGAGTCTTCCCGGTTGTCATTATGTAATAAGTTCACACTGTTCCAAATGATCAATGAATCAATAGAAATCATAAAAGTGCTTTACATGAAAGGAAATTTGCCAATAGCCTCTGTGTAATAGAAGAATGTGACAATTTCCCATTGCCTCCTCTATTGATATTGCATACTAAGTGGTGCGCTGAGTCAATCAATCAAGGTAAGCTAGCCCTGAAAGCAGCCCACATACATTACTGAGGGAAAGGAGGTTATGTCGAGAGCAACCTCAGAATTCAACAGCCTGATCCCTTCCTTGTGTCTACTGTGAAGCATACGCCGGAATCCAATTGAAATTCCCATCACATTGCACATAGGGGCAGAGAAGTGAAGAAATTACACTGGAGCCTTGCCTTGAAAGAGAGAGACTAAATTACTTTGATGTATTTTAGAATTAATTTAACATTTTGCCCAGATACTCCACTTATATTTTATGTTTAAAGTCTGCATTACTGATTAAAAAAAATGAAAAAAATACAGTCTTTCCGAGATTAAAAGTAAGTCATTTCCAATGAGGAAGCTCTCCAGATATTGAAAACTGGAAATATAATCTATCAATGAAATTGCATATAAACCATAAGATGGTACAAATGCTGCCAGGTTCAGATAGTGGCCGAAAGCGTAAACATTTGGAAGGCAAATAAAGACCTGATGGCATTATTAGTAGGCATGTTTGTCTTTGAATATACATATTAAGGTCCCCTATACACCAGATGAAAGTCAGCCAAGTTCACCGATTTTGGGGGCCAGTTGACTAATTTATATGGAGGTGGCCAACATTCCCAGTGTCCTGACATCCACCAATAGAGAAAAGAAGGATCTGGTCTATTACATGCTCATTCAATTTTTTTTAGTAAGCGATAAGCAGTTACCGGCCAAGTTGAACATACATATTTATGTGGAAGTCAAAGTGCATGGGGAAACTTGGGGGCACATTTATTAAGACATTGAAGGAATGCCCAACTGTGAAAGTAATGGTGAATCCTTCACAGTCTACCTCTATAGAGAATCTAGTAGTGTGAAGTAGGAGCAGTAGTAATCATTAAAACATAACTTTTAATGTATAAAAGCTATATAGCATATAATAATGCCCTGAAATAAAAAAATATATAATAAGACAGAGAATGGCAAAAACTTGTTTACCATCTTGTGCGTATATATATATATGTGTTAATGATCAACCTTACCAATCCTGTAGTTCTGCCTGATGTGAGCATAGCTCAAGATGGAGTGCAGCAAGCGACAAGTCTCTCCTGACGCTCCTTTTCAAGATGCTTTGCTTTGATGTCACATATGACTTCAACACGTGAAGGGTGGGGGCAGGGACCTATTCTGTTCCTATTAGTCCCTAATCAAGCTGTTAGACCCTAATGACCTGCTAATACAGAGTCATCACCCTGAAAAGAGCAGACCCGTCCGGAACCTTGCCCTTATCTCAAGGCCCTGAACAGCCCTCATGCTGCAGTACAATATACATGCTTAAAGGGCGATATTTAGGATAGAACCAAAAAGGTGCACCCAAAGAAAATAAATGACAAATATAAAGTGCAAAGAAAACAACAGAAAAGTGCAACAAAAATTTATAACGTGTCCCAAAGCGTTTCATCTAATTGTTGCTAGCCCCAGAATCATCAGGGGACACTGGGCTAATGTCTCCTGAAATACAAACATATAAAAGGAGAAAAATAGGACAATAAGTACTGGGTATCTTCATATGGGCAAATCAGTATATCCATATTCCCCAGCAATGCACTTACTTCTAACAAGGAGTATATGTAATCCCAGAAGAGGTCCGTGGAGGGGATGCAGGATAGCAATCCTACTTATGTGTCATAAATTAGGGCATGCATGTGATAATGCTTGTTAGGTAGGTGGGACACTACCTGGTTTTGAGTGTCCCTGGTTAATACTTGGCATTTCTAGCAGTGATGAATAGCGCTTCGTGCTAGTTTTAATCAGACAGACCCTCCCCCTATTCCCTAATCCCCATAGACTGGATTTCCTAAAAAATACCTAATACCTGTGAGCAAGAAAATAACGTTGGAAGAATTCAAGTGAATCAGTCACTTAAATATGCCCCACTTTTCAGCTATGGGTCTCCTGTTTTAATGAGGCGAGCCTACCCCCAACTCTTTTGTCAAATGAGTTGATAACTATATTATCTACAGCCAGCCTGGGTCCACCAGAATGAGAGGTTAGCAGCTCTTTGTCGCTTCTTCTATGATATCTATATAAACTAAGAGGGCAACTGGAATGGGGTTATCGTGGAGAGAAAACCCCTTTAGAGAAGACATCTCCAGCTTGGAAGAATTGGCAAAGGCTTCTCCCGTAACTTGGATTAAAATTTTCATTATGTGTACAATGTGGCAATTACTGCATTTTAAGGGGTTGGGTCAGCACAACCTGCCTGTAGGTGCAGATCGCTATGGCGAAATACATATACAAACGGAAAATGCAAATGTGATCGCACACTACATCCAGCACTCTGCCCTCCATGCTGGACGAGACATTGGTTTATATTTTGGCCAAAGCATAGTAAGCCACTCACCGCGTCAAGGCTGTCTCATGAGTGGTCCCTAACTCTTGTTCCTACCTGTTCATGGGCCATGACAGCCACATAAAATCCAGGGAATGCAGGTCAGCATTCAAGCCAAGTACACTTTGCTTGTAACCCCGTCCGGTGCCATTACAGCTTTCATCGGATCCAGGGATGCAAGTACCAACATGCATGCTGAACCCACCATATACTTCTCCTGGAGCCAAATGGCTAATGGTAGGTTCTATACAAGCAGACTCAGTTTTATACTGACTTTAAAACCAGCCTCAAGGACAGATTAACTGGTCAGGTGTGCAATGACTCCAAGGAGATCGCCACGCCTCCAATATATACTACAAAGAAAAAAATAAGGGGTTGGGTCAGCACAACCTGCCTGTAGGTGCAGATCGCTATGGCGAAATACATATACAAACGGAAAATGCAAATGTGATCGCACACTACATCCTGTGCTGACCCAACCCCTTATTTTTTTCTTTGTAGTATATATTGGAGGCGTGGCGATCTCCTTGGAGTCATTGCACACCTGACCAGTTAATCTGTCCTTGAGGCTGGTTTTAAAGTCAGTATAAAACTGAGTCTGCTTGTATAGAACCTACCATTAGCCATTTGGCTCCAGGAGAAGTATATGGTGGGTTCAGCATGCATGTTGGTACTTGCATCCCTGGATCCGATGAAAGCTGTAATGGCACCGGACGGGGTTACAAGCAAAGTGTACTTGGCTTGCATGCTGACCTGCATTCCCTGGATTTTATGTGGCTGTCATGGCCCATGAACAGGTAGGAACAAGAGTTAGGGACCACTCATGAGACAGCCTTGACGCGGTGAGTGGCTTACTATGCTTTGGCCAAAATATAAACCAATGTCTCGTCCAGCATGGAGGGCAGAGTGCTGGATGTAGTGTGCGATCACATTTGCATTTTCCATTACTGCATTTTAAGTCCATATTGACCAATATAAAGTATTTATATAAAAAAAACATTTTTAAAAGTCACCAGTCAACACTCAAAAAGTCCCACCACTCCCAAGAATAAAGGGCAGATCTAAAGCAGGGGTTAGCAACCTTTGTCACTCCAGCTGTTGTGAAACTACAACTCCCAGCATGCTCTATTCTCTTCTATGTGGCTTCTGAGAAGAGCTGAGCAAGTGTGCATGCTGGGAGTTGCAGTTGCGCAACAGCTGGAGCGCCGAAGGTTGCTGACCTACAATCTAAAAGGAATCCTTGGACAGGTCATAACCTGCCTGGTATAAAGTTATTGTAAGGGATCACGCACTTGTGGGGTTGGCAATTACTCTCAGACTTCGGGGTTTAAAAGTTTAAATAGCGCTTTATTAGCTCGTCAACGCAACACAATTTGTGGCGTCCAAGTTAACAGTCACTTGGCTGAAACCACAACACAACAAAACATCAAAAATAAACACCTACCCATCTGGGCTCTACCTAATACACACATCGTCTCTATCTCACCAATACAGCGCAGTTCACACAGTTCACCATCTGAGGCCTGATTTAATTCCCCAGTAATGATCCCAGCAGTCACATCTGAGATCACCTCAGGTTAGGGGATATAGCCATGCTGGAGTAAGGGTGTGGACTGGTAGATCCCACTTCCACCCACCCACAGGTTCAATGAAATCCAGCCCAGAACAGAATCTAACCAAATCTGTCTCAGCAAACTACACTTTGCTGAAACCACTTTAGCTTTCTGGATTTCATTTACCTCACCCAGCTGAGGATTCTGGGTGAAATATACACCCCTTCTAGCACTTTACCATACACCTTACCAGAAAACATATACAGGTATACATCCTAAGATACATATACAGTAGAAAGATAATAATATAAGGGCAGACTATATAGACCATATGATCTTTTCTGTTGTCAGTCTGTTGTGAGATATCCAACAGCTGAACTATCTCAACTTTAGGGGTTCAGACTCACAAACTCCTCACTGATGTTATCTACTTACTAGGCTGCATGACTGATGATAAATGTTTGCAATTCTTAATTCAGATTTCTATGGCATATTCACTGGGACCCACACCTACATGGACAATGGTGGTCACCCAACCTGCCTGTTGCGGCAGCCACCAGCTGCTACATTCAGGCGGAAAATAAATGGAGGGGTGACCCCTCAGTATTAAACACTCGGACAACCCCTTTATTTTGTATCTTGAGGGACCCCTTGTATTAATATATCTATATGTGCCATTTTAATATAATTATACTTTTTAAACTACAGTATATGTATTTAGAAAGGTTACCTTATACTGATCTGGATTTCTGTGGGTCTCTGATCAACAACATTTGTGAAGTTATTTGCTATATCTTTCCTTTCTCATAGTTTTTGTCTCGGGTACAATAAATGTCTTCCTTGAGGAGCAGTCATGTACTTTATAGATACCTTGGCCATAATTAGGAGACTAGTTAACAGATGAGCATTCAATTGTTTTATCACACGGAAAGAGGTTATTGATAAGGTGAAAATGCTCATTCAGTTTTCTAATTATTGTTGTCAGAAAGTCTATAGAAGATCAGAGGGTTCACTGCTAATATTAAGGACAAAAACAGGAAGACAAAAATCAATGAGAAAAGTATCGGTAACACTGTGAATAGCTATACAAATACAATACGACCAAATGTGGGTCACCTCACTGTCCATAAATTAGTTTTATAACCCTAGTTTTATTTTAATGTTAGCAAAACATCAGATCTTTGGGGGCCTTTTTAAATAAAATAAAACACTAAAAGAATTTTTGATGCACCTCTAATTCATAGAAAGGTATAAATATGAGAAGTCATAAAGCTGCCCATGAAGTCCTAAAACCCTAAGCTACTACCTCTTTAGGTTGCAGAGCAGATCATGAGAACCCATTCATGGGAAATGGATGGATTGGTGCTCTGATGGAGCTGCCCACATGATAGTAAGTAAAGATGAACAAAGTTTTCAAGAATTTGATTCAGTAGCTTCGCCAAATTTTCCCCAAAGAATTTGCTTTGATACAAATTAATTAAACAATCAATCACAAAGTGTGTTACATCAGGTCTATCCTGGCCTGCAGTTAAACTTTCGAGACAATGTATCCTGGTGCACCTCACTATGCAGTGCAGCAACATGCAAAGCTAGTCCTTTCTGGTAGCAAAGCAGGTCACATATATGGCTGTGCGTATCATCGTGCAGGCCACCAATATACCTAGCTAACCCCTAGCAAAACAAAAGAAAAGCATATAGCATCCATCAGTAAAGCAAAAAAATAAATGCTGTGCTCCCAAGCGGGTTTCCCAATGACTCTTTAATGGAATAAAATAAAGACATGTAGACAGCGCCGCAAAAATAGTGGAGAAAAAAAGTTTATTTTAATCCATGTTATTGCGGTGCAAATACACGAGTTTGATTCCCTTCTGTTAGCTCTAGAATGACTGTGTGTCACTATTAGGCTTAGTTTACACTTCACTTATTTGGTGAGTTATTGTCAGCCCAAAGCAGGTGCGGGTCAAACCCACAGAGCAGGTGCAGATCTATTCATGATACCTAATCTGAGAGTAGGCTTGGCTCCTGAATTTGCCCCACAATAAGTGTTGGAAATAACTGACCAAAATAACAGAAGATCTTACAGGTCAATGTTAGCGTCAGGTCTAATTTATCGGTCTGAACCGTGCAGTGGCCCAAAATTCAAGTAGTGGCCCCATGATAGTGGGGAAGAACAGCCCAAATAAAAAGCGGATCCTGTAGTTTGAGCATCCGTTTTATTTGGTCAGCATTTGATCAATATTGGTAAGGCAAAAACAGGAGTGGATCTAAAACTGAGAGAACGTGATGGAAATATTTGCTTATCTTCTGTGTTTTGGACCCACTCCTGCTTTTCGCTTCCAAATCATGATAAAATCCTGATGCAAAATACTGACCATGTGATAGAGACCTCATGCTCAATTTGCATGAGTTTTGGCCATTTGACTTTTTGAAATTGGCTTTATTTAGATGAAAAGAAGTCCTGTATGCAGGACTTTAATGGCCCTGTCACATGATCAGTATTAGGTCAGTTTTTTTACATCAGTATTTGATCAGTATTGGTAAGGCAAAAACAGAAGTGAGTCCAAAACAGAGATAACTCGTAATGTAAATATTTGCATGTCTTCTGTGTTTTGGACCCACCCCTGCTTTTGGCTTCGAAATCATGATAAAATCCTGCTGCAAAATACTGACCGTGTGATAGAGGCCTTCTGGACGCTCAAACAACAGTACCGTTTTTTTATTTTTATTCTTCTGACAGATCAGAAGAAAGGAAAACAAAAACAGTAATATCAACACAGACAAACAGGGACACTAGTGGCCTAGTAGAAAGCAGAAAAGTCCCTCGGTGCAAAATTCTGTCAACCAGGCACCAGGGTCAGATGTAAAATCTTTTATTGCAGCGATACAACGCGTTTCGGGGAATCACTCCCCTTCATCAGGTACAAAAAAGCTGCAGGAATTAATTTACTCTATTGCCTACACCACAATTGTAGCGATTGTTACAGTTTATTCTGAGCTAAAAGATCCTATCAACAAAGGTTTGCTCATTTGACAGCTGATGGACGGGTCTTCGACCGAGCGGAATGATCGGCCACATATGCTCTTTTCAGCCGATAATCTGGCCATGTTAGGGTACTTTCACACTAGCGTTTTTCTTTTCCGGCGCTGAGTTCCGTCCTAGGGGCTCAAATCCGGAAAAGAACTGATCAGTTTTATCCCCATGCATTCTGAATGGAGAGCATTCCGTTTAGGATGCATCAGGATGTCATCAGTTCAGTCTTTTTGACTGATCAGGCTTTTCAGAAAACCGTAGCATGTTGTATTTTTACCTCCGGCCAAAAATCCAGAACACTTTGTCTGAACGGAATTGCACGCCGGATTCAAACAACGCTAGTGTGAAGTAGCCTAACATAGTAACAGTAACATGGTTTATAAAACTAAAAAAAGACATCTGTCCATCCAGTTTGGCCTGTTATCCTGCAAGTTGATCCAGAGGAAGGCAAAAAAAAAAAAAAAAATTCCTTCCCGACTCCAATCAGGCAATCAGAATAACTCCCTGGATCACGACCCCTCTCTAGTAGCTATAGCCTGTAATATAATTACCCTCCAGAAATACATCCAGGCCCCTCTTGAACTCTTTTAGTGAACTCACCATCACCACCTCCTCAGGCAGAGAGTTCCATAGTCTCACTGCTCTTACCGTAATGAATCCTCTTCTATGTTTCTATGTAAAAGACCCTTCAGTAATATCGACAACAAAGACATTGATTATATAAGACTCAAGTCAAGCCCTGATCCATGCAGTATAAGAAATGTCTTTCTCTGTGTATTCCATAGGAAATTATACATTTGTACTTGTCAGAGTGCTACAATTGTTTGCACTTTTATATTGTATGTATTTAGGCTTTATGGCCCTTTAAACGGTAGTGGTAGAGTCGGGACAGCCAATATAAAACCACTAAATCATAGGCTTAATCTATGAAATGTAATCCACGCTGAAGTCTCTCACTGCCCCTTTACCTTATATGCACTCAGTGGTTTCATCTTATCATTTAACAATTCTCCAGACCCTGATTTATTAATACCAGGTGTGGTTTATTTGTTGCTTCTTTAGCTATTTACTCCTCTGCTACAAGATGCTTCCCTTGTACAATATAGAGATGTCTTTAGCCACTGAACAAAAGGATGTGAAGAAGGTTATTACTATTATCTGTAAAATACAATCCCATTTAATGACTTTTTTACATAGTATGTAGTATATTTCGGTATGTCGAAGCCATTGTAACAGGTTCATACATTCAATGCAACATACAAACCAATTAAAAGAAACAAGCTCTTCTTTAAACAGGTTTCTCACTTTACTATGTCATTCATGTCACATCCTAATGTGCAGTGAGAAGTGGTTGAGACTTCATAGTCAGTCCAGTGGGACAGCACAACAGGGCTGAAATATGTCCATCAATATTGGGAACAATGACGTAGCAATAAGGTTATGACCCCACTTTTGGGGTTTCCTGATGTCATTTTGAAAACCAAAACCAGAAGTGAAATCAAAAGGAAGAGAAGTCGTATCTGTCCTTTGTACTTTATCTCCTTTTATGATCCACTCCTGATTCTGGCTTCCGAAACTGCATCAGGAAACCTAAAAGTGCGGCCATACCTTAGGTAGCAGTCAATCCCTGGTCCCTGTGCTTGAGTGGAACCAAGTGGCCATGTGCCACATAAGAAGGTGATGTAGTAGAGTTAACACACATGCTTAAACACCTCCGGACCGCCGAACGCAGCGACGCGTCCTGGAGGTGGTTGATTGATTCCTCCTGGACGCGCCGGCGCGTCCTCTCGCGAGACGCGAGATTTCCTGTGAACGCGCGCACACAGGCGCGCACGTTCACAGGAACGGAAGGTAAGCGAGTGGATCTCCAGCCTGCCAGCGGCGATCGTTCGCTGGCAGGCTGGAGATGTGTTTTTTTTTAACCCCTAACAGGTATATTAGACGCTGTTTTGATAACAGCGTCTAATATACCTGCTACCTGGTCCTCTGGTGGTCCCCTTTGTTTGGATCAACCACCAGAGGACACAGGTAGCTCAGTAATATGTAGCACCAAGCACCACACTACACTACACCCCCCCCCCCCCCCGGTCACTTATTAACCCCTTATTCACCCCTGATCACCCCAGATCACCCCATATAGACTCCCTGATCACCCCCCTGTCATTGATCACCCCCCTGTCATTGATAACCCCCTGTAAGGCTCCATTCAGACATCCGTATTATTTTTACGGTTCCACTGATAGATGGATCGGATCCGCAAAACACATACGGACGTCTGAATTCAGCCTTACAGGGGGGTGATCAATAACGGGGGTGATCACCCCATATAGACTTCCTGATCACCCCCCTGTCATTGATCACCCCCCTGTAAGGCTGCATTCAGATGTCCGTATGATTTTTACGGATCCACGGATACATGGATCGGATCCGCAAAACACATACGGACATCTGAATGGAGCCTTATAGGGGGGTGATCACCCCATATAGACTCCCTGATCACCCCCCTGTCATTGATCACCCCCCTGTCATTGATCACCCCCCTGTCATTGATCACCCCCCTGTAAGGCTCCATTCAGACATTTTTTTGGCCCAAGTTAGCGGAAATATATATTTTTTTTCTTACAAAGTCTCATATTCCACTAACTTGTGTCAAAAAATAAAATCTCACATGAATTCACCATACCCCTCACGGAATCCAAATGCGTAAAATTTTTTAGACATTTATATTCCAGACTTCTTCTCACGCTTTAGGGCCCCTAGAATGCCAGGGCAGTATAAATACCCCACATGTGACCCCATTTCGGAAAGAAGACAGCCCAAGGTATTCCGTGAGGGGCATATTGAGTCCATGAAAGATTGAAATTTTTGTCCCAAGTTAGCGGAAAGGGAGACTTTGTGAGAAAAAATAAATAAAATTTTTTCGCTAACTTGTGCCCAAAAAATAAAATTTCTATGAACTCGCCATGCCCCTCATTGAATATCTTGGGGTGTCTTCTTTCCAAAATGGGGTCACATGTGGGGTATTTATACTGCCCTGGCATTCTAGGGGCCCTAAAGCGTGAGAAGAAGTCTGGGATCCAAATGTCTAAAAATGCCCTCATAAAAGGAATGTGGGCCCCTTTGCGCATCTAGGCTGCAAAAAAGTGTCACACATCTGGTATCGCCGTACTCAGGAGAAGTTGGGCAATGTGTTTTGGGGTGTCATTTTACATATACCCATGCTGGGTGAGATAAATATCTTGGTCAAATGCCAACTTTGTATAAAAAATGGGAAAAGTTGTCTTTTGCCGAGATATTTATCTCACTCAGCATGAGTATATGTAAAAAGACACCTCAAAACACATTGCCCAACTTCTCCTGAATACGGCGATACCACATGTGTGACACTTTTTTGCAGCCTAGGTGGGCAAAGGGGCCCACATTCCAAAGAGCACCTTTCGGATTTCACAGGTCATTTACCTACTTACCACACATTAGGGCCTCTAGAATGCCAGGGCAGTATAACTACCCCACAAGTGACCCCATTTTGGAAAGAAGACACCCCAAGGTATTCCGTGAGGGGCATGGCGAGTTCCTAGAATTTTTTATTTTTTGTCACAAGTTAGCGGAAAATGATGATTTTTTTTTTTAGATTTTTTTTTCCTTACAAAGTCTCATATTCCACTAAGGCCTCATGCACACGAACGTTTTTTTTCACGGTCCGCAAAAACAGGGTCCGTAGGTCCGTGATCCGTGACCGTTTTTTCGTCCGTGGGTCTTCCTTGATTTTTGGCGGATCCACGGACATGAAAAAAAAGTCATTTTGGTGTCCGCCTGGCCGTGCGGAGCCAAACGGATCCGTCCTGAATTACAATGCAAGTCAATGGGGACGGATCCGTTTGACGTTGACACAATATGGTGCCATTTCAAACGGATCCGTCCCCATTGACTTTCAATGTAAAGTCCGGAGTCCCTTTTATACCATCAGATCGGAGTTTTCTCCAATCCGATGGTATACTTTAACTTGAAGCGTCCCCATCACCATGGGAACGCCTCTATGTTAGAATATACTGTCGGATATGAGTTAGATCGTGAAACCTCATTTCCGACAGTATATTCTAACACAGAGGCGTTCCCATGGTGATGGGGACGCTTCTAGTTAGAATATACTACAAACTGTGTACATGACTGCCCCCTGCTGCCTAGCAGCATCCGATCTCTTACAGGGGGCCGTGATCAGCACAATTAACCCCTCAGGTGCCGCACCTGAAGGGGTTAATTGTACTATCATATCCCCCTGTAAGAGATCAGGGCTGCCAGGCAGCAGGGGGCAGACCCCCCCCCCCCCCTCCCCAGTTTGAATATCATTGGTGGCCAGTGCGGCCCCCCCCCCTTCCTCCATTGTAATAAATCGTTGGTGGCACAGTGTGCGCCCCCCCCCCTCCCTCCCTCTATTGTAATAATTCGTTGGTGGCACAGTGTGC
The DNA here is from genome assembly GCF_905171765.1 of Bufo bufo. NCBI lineage: Eukaryota > Metazoa > Chordata > Amphibia > Anura > Bufonidae > Bufo > Bufo bufo. The sequence continues at coordinate 67,352,212 of NC_053391.1, read as the reverse complement.
CCCCCCCGCCTCCCCCCCCTTCCTCCCTCTATTGTAATAATTCGTTGGTGGCACAGTGTGCGCCCCCCCCCCCCCCTTCCTCCCTCTATTGTAATAAATCGTTGGTGGCAATCATTGGCCCCCCTCCCTCTATAGCATTTTCAACATTGGTGGCCAGTGTGCGGCCTCCCATCTTGCGCCCCCCCCCCCCCCCGATCATTGGTGGCAGCGGGTTACTAGCAATAGTACAAGATTCATACTTACCTGGGAGCTGTGATGTTCGTGTCCGGCCGGGAGCTCCTCCTACTGGTAAGTGACGGTTCATTTAGCAATGCGCCGCACAGACCTGTCACTGTCACTTACCAGTAGGTGGAGCTCCCGGCCGGACACGAACATCTCAGCAGCAGGTAAGTATTAATCTTCTACTATTGTACTATTGCTAAGTAACCATGGCAACGAGGACTGTAGTAGCGTCCTGGTTGCCATGGTTACCGATCGGAGCCCCAGCGAATAAACTGGGACTCCGATCGGAACTCCGCTGCCACCAATGATGATGGGGGGGAGGGGGGGGGAGATGGGAGGCTGCACACTGGCCACCAACGTTGTTAATGCTATAGAGGGGGGGGGGCAATGGGGGGCGCACACTGTGCCACCAACGATTTATTACAATAGAGGGAGGAAGGGGGGGGGCGCACACTGTGCCACCAACGAATTATTACAATAGAGGGAGGGGGGGGGGCCGCACTGGCCACCAATGATATTCAAACTGGGGAGGGGGGGGGAGGGTCTGCCCCCTGCTGCCTGGCAGCCCTGATCTCTTACAGGGGGATATGATAGTACAATTAACCCTTTCAGGTGCCGCACCTGAAGGGGTTAATTGTGCTGATCACGGCCCCCTGTAAGAGATCGGGTGCTGCCAGGCAGCAGGGGGCAGTCTTGTACACAGTTTGTAGTGTATTCTAACTAGAAGCGTCCCCATCACCATGGGAATGCTTCTGTGTTAGAATATACTGTCGGTTCTGAGTTTTCACGAAGTGAAAACTTAGCTTTGAAAAAGCTTTTATGCAGACGGATCTTCGGATCCGTCTGTATAAAAACTAAACTACGGCCACGGATCACGGACACGGATGCCAATCTTGTGTGCATCCGTGTTCTTTCACGGACCCATTGACTTGAATGGGTCCGTGAACCGTTGGCCGTGAAAAAAATAGGACAGGTCATATTTTTTTCACGGCCAGGAAACACGGATCACGGATGCGGCTGCAAAACGGTGCATTTTCCGATTTTTCCACGGACCCATTGAAAGTCAATGGGTCCGCGAAAAAAAACGGAAAACGGCACAACGGCCACGGGTGCACACAACGGTCGTGTGCATGAGGCCTAACTTGTGACAAAAAATAAAAACTTCCATGAACTCACTATCCCCATCACGAAATACCTTGGGGTGTCTTCTTTCCAAAATGGGGTCACTTGTGGGGTAGTTATACTGCCCTGGCATTTTAGGGGCCGAATGCGTGAGAAGTGGTTTGAAATCAAAATCTGTAAAAAATGGCCGGTGAAATCCGAAAGGTGCTCTTTGGAATGTGGGCCCCTTTGCCCACCTAGGCTGCAAAAAAGTGTCACACATCTGGTATCCCCGTACTCAGGAGAAGTTGGGCAATGTGTTTTGGGGTGTCTTTTTACATATACCCATGCTGGGTGAGAGAAATATCTTGGCAAAAGACAACTTCTCCCATTTTTTTATACAAAGTTGGCATTTGACCGAGATATTTATCTCACCCAGCATGGGTATATGTAAAATGACACCCCAAAACACATTGCCCAACTTCTCCTGAGTACGGAGATACCACATGTGTGACACTTTTTTGCAGCCTAGGTGGGATAGGGGCCCACATTCCAAAGAGCACCTTTCGGATTTCACCGGCCATTTTTTACAGATTTTGATTTCAAACTACTTACCACACATTTGGGCCCCTAGAATGCCAGGGCAGTATAACTACCCCACAAGTGACCCCATTTTGGAAAGAAGACACCCCAAGGTATTCGCTGATGGGCATAGTGAGTTCATAGAAGTTTTTATTTTTTGTCACAAGTTAGTGGAATATGAGACTTTGTAAGAAAAAAATAAAATAAAAAATAAATCATCATTTTCCGCTAACTTGTGACAAAAAATAAAAAGTTCTATGAACTCACTATGCCCATCAGCGAATACCTTAGGGTGTCTACTTTCCGAAATGGGGTCATTTGTGGGGTGTTTGTACTGTCTGGGCATTGTAGAACCTCAGGAAACATGACCGGTGCTCAAAAGTCAGAGCTGCTTCAAAAAGCGGAAATTCACATTTTTGTACCATAGTTTGTAAACACTATAACTTTTACCCAAACCATTTTTTTTTTACCCAAACATTTTTTTTTATCAAAGACATGTAGAACAATAAATTTAGAGAAAAATTTATATATGGATGTCGTTTTTTTTTGCAAAATTTTACAATTGAAAGTGAAAAATGTCATTTTTTTGGCAAAAAAATCGTTAAATTTCGATTAATAACAAAAAAAGTAAAAATGTCAGCAGCAATGAAATACCACCAAATGAAAGCTCTATTAGTGAGAAGAAAAGGAGGTAAAATTCATTTGGGTGGTAAGTTGCATGACCGAGCAATAAACTGTTAAAGTAGTGTAGGTCAGAAGTGTAAAAAGTGGCCTGGTCATTAAGGGTGTTTAAGCTAAGGGGGCTGAGGTGGTTAACTAGATGTGTTAAACTAAACTGGTTGTGTTAAGCCAACATCTTCAATTGCTTTTCCATGGCTTTTATTTCGGGTTGTCACAATGAGTTAAGAAATTTGAGTTAAGCTCTCAGAAGTCACTAGAGGAATTTTTCTCCTTGAACTCTCTTCCAGAGACTTCATCACACATACTATGGGACTCCCATAAAGCATATATGAGAGGACAATTCATCATTAGTCAAGGCTCCCAACTTAAAAAAGAGAGGAGGGCCAGGGTGGAGGGATTGCTTTCTAAAATTCACCATTTGAAAAGTCTACATAAAAAAAACCTTCTTGATTCACACCTGAAGGAACTTACTGATCTAAGAGTCTCTCTAAAGAACCTCCTTAACGTACATTCAGCTAAATATTACCTCCACACACAATTAAAATATTTCGCCCATGGGGATAAGGCCTCAAAATTTTTGATGCAACGTATCAAACAGAGAAAATCCCACAATTACATCCATAGAGTTAAAACCAAAGAGGGCAAAGAAGTCTTCTCTACCCCTAATATTGCAAAAGAATTTCAGAAATACTACTCTTCATTATACAACTTAAGAGAAGCTGGGGGAGAACTTTATACCCCTCCTTCTACTGAAGAGACAATAACATCTTTCCTCTCCTCTCTCTCACTACCTACCTTGGCCTCCTCACATAAACAAGCTCTACAGATTCCATTCTCTATAGAGGAATTGGAAAGGGCTATTAAACTTCTGCCTAAAGGGAAAAGTCCAGGGCCAGATGGCCTACCAGCCCTATACTATGGTACATTTTATAAAACACTGGGTCCATACCTTTTATTATTGTGCAATAGCTCTCTATCTGGAGTACCACTTTCATGCGATATGACTAGAGCCCATATCACTCTGATCCCCAAGGAGGGAAAAGATGGTTCTCAGTGTGCAAATTACCGTCCTATTTCCCTTCTAAACTTAGATTTGAAGCTACTAGCCAAGATGTTGGCTACCAGATTATCCAAACTTCTCCCATTGCTAATTCACAGGGACCAAGTAGGTTTCATTCAGGGGAGGGAAGGCAAAGATAATACCACGAGGGTGCCAAAAAGACAAAACACCCTCTTGTGCTTATCAGTACCGACGCCGATAAGGCATTTGATAGAGTAAATTGGGATTATATGAGAGAGATATTAAAGATCTTCGGTATTCCCGACCCATTTATTAATGCCACTTTCTCCCTCTACACAAATGCCTCAGCCTAAATTATTATTAATGATTCTCTCTCCCCTTCCTTCACTATTCGAAATGGCACAAGGCAGGGGTGCCCCCCTTTCACCATTACTCTTTGTATTGGTGATGGAATCCCTACTCCAAGGAATTAGGAATAAATGAGAAATCGAAGGACTCCTTCTTGGTCATCAGAACCATAAAGTTGCCGCCTTCGCGGACGATCTACTTATCTTGACCACCAACCCAACCAAAGCCTTACCACACATTTACAATTGTCTCAACCTCTTTATCCTCCTATCTGACTTTAAAGTCAACATGAATAAGTCACACATATTAAGCATCAACATACCAGAGCCCATTAAACAAACCTAATGGCAAGCTCCCCATTTAATTGGAATACACCTTACATCACATACCTTGGAGTGAGGATAGGATCCGACCCCTCCTCACTTTTTCAACTTAACTACACCTCCCTCCTGCGTTCTATAGGAGATCAACTGTCCAACTTGGAAAAATTTTAATTGTCCTGGTTTGGCAGGAAAAACTTAGTCACATCACTGATAATACCTAAATTTAAATATCTCCAACAGGTTCTCCCAATCCCTGCCCCAAGATCCTATTATATAACACTGCGCCGAAAGATTAGCCTCTTCATTTGGGATGGGAAAAGAGCGCGTCTAGCTTACAACACCCTTAGTAGACCTAAGCAATTTGGTGGGACGGCTCTTCCGGATCCTGAGTTATATGGCAGAGCTAGTCTTATATCAAGATTGATTTTTTGGCTTGGCGACTCTGAGGAGAAACATCTATGGAACAGACCGACTTTAATTTCCCCTTCTCAAGCCTACTAGTAGGCTCTGCCGTTCCTCAGAGCCTGGATAGGGCGTCCAACCCAATTATTAAAACTACCCTCCTAAAATGGAATTGGCTACAGACTTCCAACCTTTCTATCCCCCTCCCATCACCTCTAATACAAGTCAGAGACATTCTAGCATTTGCCCCACCAACCTTACTAAAAAGCTTACCCTCTGCCATCAGAAATTCTTCGATAGAGGCAATATCACTCTACAATGACGAGGGAAAACTTCTGAAGGGAGATGAAATCTCACATTTGTTCCCAGAGTGCAAATTTCCTCCACCCCTGGTTTCCTTCCTTAAAGCATTTGTCACCAAGAATATTCCCAGGAGTGCACTATTAGGACTTCTGACATGGTTGGAAGGCCTCATTTCAAATCGGGTCAAAAGATCCAAGCTAATATCCCAAATTTATAAAAAGCTAATTTCTCCAATACTATTACACAAATCAGCATTTATTGGTCTCTGTGAGAGAGATCTAGGGTCCTCTTTCACCTATAAAGGCTTATCACAACTCCTTATCACACCCCTTTAGTCATCAAGATGCGTGCGAACACAGGAGAATGGTTATAAAATCCTAACCCGTTGGTATAAGACTCCAGAGCTAAAGTGCTTCTATAACTTAAATAATTCGGACTCCTGTTGGAAATGTCTGGCCGAAAGAGGAACCTTCTTCCCCATATGGTGGACTTGTCCCTCCATGCAATCCTGGTGGACCGAAATTTTTAGCAAAGCTAATAACATCTGCAATCTTAAACTTAAAATGACACCTCAACTTGCTCTGCTAGGCACCCCTCCTGAGGTTGAACCAGGGATCCCTCCACCTCTATTAGGTCCCTCTTGAGCGCAGCTCGTTTACTAATTCCCTGATTCTGGCTGTCCTCTGACCTTCCTTCAATGTCCCAATGGATAAGTAAAGTTGATCAGTTATACAGATTTGAAGAAATAGCCGCATGGGAAGACCGTAAGATTGGTCAGATCAGATTACACTGGCAAAAATGGGCTGAATATAGAAAATTCTGACCAAACATGGGTCTTGCCTTTCCCTTTCAAATATAAGATAAACAAGCTCAACATCTAAAATCCCCTGGCTTGGTATCCCCAGGCATAACACTTCCTTAACCCCTTACTTACATTGGCTTGTAATATACCTCCTGTCTTTGTTTATTCAGGTTTCTCACAGCTATGTACCGTATGTATGTATGCAATATGACATTGTGACCCTTGCTTTCTTTATTATCCATACTTGTACATGTTAGCTGATATTTCAAATAAAGAAATTATAAAAAAAAAGAAAAAAAAAAGAAATTTGAGTTAAGCGTTTGAGTGTTAACTCTGCTACATCCGTTTATCAGCATAAATGTCATGTGGTAGATGCTGGTACAGATTAAAGTTAGGCCTTTTCCTGAGTATGTATGAGTTTTGCTGCCATTCAGAAAGGCCTTCTCTAATGTACAGTATCACCTGCCTGTTCTAGTTCAGGCTTATGAATGGCTCTTTGATACAGAAAATGTTATATTCATTTGCCACAAATCAGACTGGACCCTGTTCAGACTGAAAACTGTTGATGAAGAGCTATTTTCAATTCTTTATCCACTTCCAATGACAATTTTAAAAACATATGAAACAATATTAACTCAATACAGAAAAGAGACTCCTTCCCACGTGAGCTTACAATGCAGAGAAAATGTTAATTAAAGGGAACCTGTTAGCACCAAAAAGGCCCCTAAACTGTCCATAGTACCTTAACAGGTGATGTTATCTGGTTTCTAATAATGTGCTTGTCTAATTCATCTGATGGGCATGATCATTGTAAACCAACTTATCTACCGCCGCAGCCTGCATGCCAATGAGGATCTTGAAGTTGTGCCCCTTTCCCACCCCTTCGTGTTTGATTGATAGGCTTTTTGCTTTCCTTCATGCGCGATTCCTTCTTGAGATCTTGCGCATGCGATGTTTGCATGGTATGATAATGGGCTATGACGGGCACACGTGCAATCTTTTAACGAGGAACTAAGCATGCAGAAAACTCTGCAACACCAAGCACAGCCACTATACAACGGATGGTGTTGCGCTTGGTTAGCTGTAAGGAGGCTGCAGTGCCCAACAGAGAATTTCATCCCTTTCAAACAGCCGATCAGCAGGCGTGCCGGGTGTTGGACCTGCACTGGATCAAATTCTATCCTGAGAATAGGTCAACAGTATAGGAGCCCCTTTAAATGGAATCTGTCAGTTTTATGCTGCACTGCATCTGAGCGTAGCAGGAAATAGTGACAGACACCCTGATGGAAAAGCTGGGGTACTTGTATTGTCATTTTCTTAAAATCACTATATTGCATCTCTAGGGTGCCCTAGAGTTTTATCAGGACTTCTGTCACCAGTTTTATGCTGCCCTCAGATAGAGCAGCATAAAACAGGTAACAGGTTCCCTTTAAGTGGGTTTTCTGGGGATAAAAATAAAAAATAAGCCATACTTACGCTCACCGATCATCTGATGCTTAAAACGCTGATCTGCTCCCTGCTGTTCTTCGCTTCCTGGTTCCGACTGAATACAGCAGAAATGCCAGGAGGCCCACTAAGTCTCATAGCCGAGACGTGGGGAACATTACAACAAGTTATTGGGCATTTCCTGGCATTTCAAGCGTGGGATAAAGATGTGAAGCGCAAGCAGAGACCAGACCAGTGTGAGCACAGCAGTAATAGGGATTTGGTGAGAATGAGTATGGCTTATATTTTTTTTATATACAGTCAGGTCCATAAATATTGGGACATCGACACAATTCTAAGATTTTTGGCTCTATACACCACTACAATGGAATTGAAATGAAACGAACAAGATGTGCTTTAACTGCAGAATGTCAGCTTTAATTTGAGGGTATTTACATCCAAATCAGGTGAACGGTGTAGGAATTACAACAGTTTGCATATGTGCCTCCCACTTGTTAAGGGACCAAAAGTAATGGGACTGAATAATAATCATAAATCAAACTTTCACTTTTTAATACTTGGTTGCAAATCCTTTGCAGTCAATTACAGCCTGAAGTCTGGAACGCATAGACATCACCAGACGCTGGGTTTCATCCCTGGTGATGCTCTGCCAGGCTTCTACTGCAACTGTCTTCAGTTCCTGCTTGTTCTTGGGGCATTTTCCCTTCAGTTTTGTCTTCAGCAAGTGAGATGCATCTCGATCGGATTCAGGTCATTTGATTGACTTGCCCATTACATAACATTCCACTTCTTTCCCTTAAAAAACTCTTTGGTTGCTTTTGCAGTATGCTTTGGGTCATTGTCCATCTGCACTGTGAAGCGCCGTCCAATGAGTTCTGAAGCATTTGGCTGAATATGAGCAGATAATATTGCCCGAAACACTTCAGAATATATATATATATATATATATATATATACAAGAGAACCAGTTCCATTGGCAGCCATACATGCCCACGCCATGACACTGCCACCACCATGCTTCACTGATGAGGTGGTATGCTTAGGATCATGAGCAGTTCCTTTTCTTCTCCATACTCTTCTTTTGCCATCACTCTGGTACAAGTTGATCTTGGTCTCATCTGTCCATAGGATGTTGTTCCAGAAATGTGAAGGATTTTTTTAAATGTCATTTGGCAAACTCTAATGTGGCCTTCCTGTTTTTGAGGCTCACCAATGGTTTACATCTTGTGGTGAACCCTCTGTATTCACTCTGGTGAAGTCTTCTCTTGATTGTTGACTTTGACACATATACACCTACCTCCTGGAGAGTGCTCTTAATCTGGCCAACTGTTGTGAAGGGTGTTTTCTTCACCAGGGAAAGAATTCTTCGGTCATCCACCACAGTTGTTTTCCATGGTCTTCCAGGTCTTTTGGTGTTGCTGAGCTTACCGATGCATTCCTTCTTTTTAAGAATGTTCCAAACAGTTGTTTTGGCCACACCTAATGTTTTTGCTATCTCTCTGATGGGTTTGTTTTGTTTTTTTGAGCCTAATGATGGCTTGCTTCACTAATAGTGACAGCTCTTTGGATCTCATCTTGAGAGTTGACAGCAACAGATTCCAAATGCAAATAGCACACTTGAAATGAACTCTGGACCTTTATCTACTCATTGTAATTGGGATAATGAGGGAATAACACACACCTGGCCATGGAACAACTGACAAGCCAATTGTCCCATTACTTTTGGTTCCTTAACAAGTGGGAGGCACATATACAAACTGTTGTAATTCCTTCACCGTTAACCTGATTTGGATGTAAATACCCTCAAACTAAAGCTGACATTCTGCAGTTAAAGCACATTCTAGTTCGTTTCATTTCAAATGCATTGTGGTGGTGTATAGAGCCAAAAATCTTAGAATTGTGTCGATGTCCCAATATTTATGGACCTGACTGTATTTTTAGCTCTTTGTGGCTATTTTGTAGACAGAGTTAGGAGTGGTTATAAAGAGCAGCTTAGCTCTAGATGGCCCAGTATGTCCATGCTTTACATAGACAGTCCAATCATTTTAATGGGCACAGTTATATTAGAGACAAGTGAATGGCTCAAAATTCAATTCGCATTTGACTCGGCCGAATCAGTCAACCAATTTGATTCTGGTCTGAATCGATTCTAGCTGAAAATGATCTAACCTATCTGACAATTTGTTTTTCATACTCTTAGGGCTCCACCCTCCACTCTCTCTCCACCCCCCTCCAAAAAAAAGTTCACTTGAATTGAATCACCAAAAATTTGGATGCACCTTTTTTGCTCATCTCTATGTGTTAATACTTCAAATAAACAGCCATTTTACCATTTTTTGTTTGTCCTCCGTTTAAATATGCAAATGATCTGAGCTGGAAACACCTATGCAAAGACTATTAGACTAACTATGCCACCCACCCTGGTTATCTTGATGCTTACTTAGAATATGAAACAGTTTGACAGAAAAACTACCTTTGTTACCCATAGCAAATAATCAAACTGAACTTTCCTGCTGCCTGCGGCAAAAATTTAACCCACCCCCCTGCCAAATTCTTGACCTAACCCCTTCCCTCCAGCCAGAGGTTTAACTTTACCAGCATGCACTTTCTATAATGCCTGTGTCTTCTTATGTGGTACAAGGGTCTTTGGGCCCGCTGAGGCTCCTGGGCCCGGCAGTGACTGCTACCTTTGCACCCCCTATAGCTATGCCCCTGGATTTCTTGCTATGGACAACAAGGGCAGTATTTTTTTTAGACAGTTTTATAAATGTGCCCCATTTTGCAGTTTATACCTGCCTGACTTTACTACCCGAGAGGACTCTTTTCCTCTCCCTTTTCTGTGTCCCTTTTTACTCATCCCGTGTATTTTATCCTATGTACTGTTAGCATGCCAGATTTGGCATTTTGGGGGAACCAGGCAAATTCATGTCGGGGAGCACCATCACATCTAAGCTCTGTTTTGTCGACCCACTAAGCCCCACTCTCAGCTTAGTGCAGGCTGGGCACTTCTTCTACTGCCCTTCCAATACCCCAGATAGGGTATCTGCAAATGTTTTATTAATATCATATTATGTTTTACGCATCTGCCGTGAGCTTCAGCAATGATAAGGTATGGTTGGCATTAGAAATGGTAATAGTTACCATTCCATTCCTTCCCACTTGTTAGGAGTGGGATGGTCCTATTTCCAGCCAGGAGGGAGAGCTCTATAGAGTTCTAGATTTAGCTTAGCAAACCTGGAGTAAGGAAGCACACCCATCTGCTCCTCTTTCATGGGCCTTGAGACTGAAGTTACAGCTCGTCTTTGAGGAACACTAGTCCAGAGAGGTTGCAGGTTCCCAGGCCATAGAAGATCTGCAAGCTACAGCATTTAAAATGAGCAACGTGATCATCACTACAGCTAAAAAAACATCACTGCAGGTGAGGGGATAACACATTAAGACACCCATCACTGCAATTCAGGACAGGCACATTTAAAAGCCTGCATTACACAAGTGGACACCTAAAGCCACAAGTGCCAGCTTATTACTGTTAGCGACAGGAAATCGAGGGAGAGAAAAACACTATCCTAGAGTGCTATTGTCTTCCATCTTGCCTGCCATCATACCTCATCATCGGGGACATCACAGCTTATACACACTATGGCCAAATGTACTGTAACTCATCCTTTGCACTCAGAAAAAACATTCTTTGCACCGAACCCCAAGGAGCAACGGTCTGAGGGAGTACACCGTGCAATCTTATCAGGGCTACTAACACACCCATGCTCTGTACCAGCTCCTCAGGGACTCGCTGCACACTACTGCTGGGAAGGGACCCCAGAGGCCCTGTGCAACTGGCTGCGCAGGCAATATATTCGCCCCTTTACTAGTTCTGTCAAACAACATCTTTTGGTGATGAGGGGATATCTGGGGACCCAAGCATTTGTTTGGTCTGTGTGATGGTAAAGACCGTTCCTGGTTGTTAGATGGCAATCCTAGTTCTTACCATTACAGAAGTTTAATACATTCTGCATAATGTAGGATGCTGACAATATTTGCACTGTAATTATATACCCCCTTGGTGTATAGCTAGCAGATTAGAAACAAGCTCTACATCAAAGTAATCCCACCTTTATGAACACTTGACAGAGAGAAACAAGTCAGGTATATAGTATTTGTTTATCGTATACCGACTAGAATAATAATGTCAAAAAAGAGACAGGAATGATGGAGTCCTTAAATCATCCCTCAGAAGCCTGTGCCGGGTGATATAATTTATAACAATTCCATATGAATGAGAAATAAAAACAATCTTCACATGTTTTAAACAACTACATAAAGTAAATCTCTCGAGGCTCTAAAAAAACACTTAATCCCGCAGTACTTTATGCATAGTATAAATTTATGACCTGAAGACACTGTAAATAAAGTTTTCAGAATAAACACCGCCATAAAGCACACAGCATATTACCCCAGCAAGTGCTGCACATGCAATTGTGACTCTATTACAAAGTGGAGATGTTATTTTCCCCACTCACATAGTTCATAATTTATCGTAATGCACTAATGATATACTCCCCCAGGCAGTGGATGCCAAACATTTTGTAATAACATGGGGGAGGAATGAGAGGAACATACCTAATTATGTGCGCAACAATACAATGAATAATGATAGGCATAATTGCATGCAAATAATATTTCATGCATTTAATGGCTGCAGGGTAAGTTCTCCAAAGTGAAGAAATGGGCCGCCATCCCAAACTTGGTGCCTTCTGATCTGTGGCGTGCTGTAATCCAAAGAGGCTGGACAGACTTTAAACTTAGAAGCTTCATCATCTGTTACCAGGAGTGATGGGAAGAACTAGGAACAAGTGGAGCTTTGTAAGAAAGCACTCGCCATGTTGGGGAGAAAATGTATTGTTATTTTTAGTATTTGTAGCTGTGGTATGGATCGGTGCAGCACAGTCGAGGGATTGATTAAGCTATGGTGTCTATACATGTCACCATAGAGGCCATTGATTGGTAGCAGCAGTGATGTGCAGGGAGTTGGAACATCAGACTTCCAACCATGCAGGTATCAGGAGTGGTGGGGGCATAGATGCTGCAGCAACAGGGACAACCCATTTAAAGAATGGTTGTCTAAAATGATCAGAGTACATCTTAATAAAGTCTGTACAGTTTTGCAAATGAGAATGGGTAAGCACTGCAGTGACTCATGTACTCAGTGAGATTCGTGTCTATAAGGGTATGGCCACATGCACAGGTTTTTGCTTGCAGTTTCGATTAAGGATGAACACATTGATTCTACTAGTTCGGAATTTTCCAAAAAGTTTGGATTCAAACAAAGCCGAAGCCTGTATGCGAGGTGACACTATTTGCATATACTCTTCCTAGAAACCAAGAGTAGTGTCACCTTACATACAATACTCATGCATATTTTTTAGTCTCCATAATGATAAAGAGAGTATCTAGATCTAGAGTGGATCATAAAACAAGGTAAGTATACAGCACATATGTCACTTCTCCTCTTTCTTTTAATTAATTTCTGGTTTTGGCACCCAAAACTGCATCAGAAAGCCTGACCATGTGGCTGTACCTTAATTTCTGTAAATATGATACCAATGGGCAGACACCACATGAGTACAGAGATCAAAGAGTGCAGGTCAACAGGCAACAAAATAGTTAATGGTAGATTCTTACAAAGTTATTTAAACCAAAAAAAGGAAGATGTTTAAAAAACATTGTTGATTTGCCATAAATGTCTAAGGTGGAAATAGCCCTTTAGCTCTATGCAGGAGTTAGGAGTAGAGATGGCCTTGCGGTTCGCCCGGAGGTCGTTTCGCGGCGAACTTTGCGTGTTCGCGATTCGCCGAACATGCGAACATATGGAGATATTCGCTCCCGCCATACTTTTTACATTGTATAGAACTTTGACCCATGACACATCCATGAGGTGGTACAGGACAGCCAATTGAGACGTTTCAGCACATGGACATACCCCCTACCTTATAAATAAACCTGATCTGGCCGCCATTTTACATTCAGTGTTTTGCCAGTGTAGGGAGAGGTTGCTGTGTGGAGCAGGGACAGGCTGTTAGGGACACCAAACGCTAGCTAATAGGGCCACAAAAGTTCTTTTATGGACTGGTATAGGTGTGCTATCGATAGGTGTGATACACAGAGGGGTGCGATATACTTATAATATACTTTTATAATGAGTCAAAAACACATAGTGATCACCTGGAAGTCAGGGTGGTTAGGGGCTAGGGGCTTACTAAGGCCATTTTTATATAGGGTAAGGTTCCGGACGGGGTCGCTCTTATCAGGGCGGGTGTTCTGTGGTTAGGCTATCAGGGCCAGAATAGCACCCCCCTGTAGGGCAATATCAGGGACAGTTCTTTGCCCACCCTGTCCTTCAATCCCACATCATCATCTAGCCCAGGGATGGATGTTTTTTTGCTTTCCCTCCGGGATTCATGGATGTGCACTGGAACCCCCCGGATTGTGGTAGGACAAATGGTTTCTGATTTGGTGCCGCCGAGCACCTACCACATCTATGCTTTTTGCTTAACTTTAATAATTTAATTTATTTTCATTTTGAGGGATATCTTTTTCATTCACACGTCCGCAAAATGGGTCCGCATCCGTTCCACAACTTTGAGGAACGGGTGCAGACCTATTCATTTTTAATAAGTTCGGAATATGCTGTCCGCATCCGCATTTGCAGATCCGCACTTCCGCATCTGTGCTTCCATTATCGAAAAAAAAATAGAACATGTCCTATTCTTGTCCGCAATTGCAGACAAGATTAGGCATTTTCTATTATAGTGCCGGCGATGTGCGGTCCGCAAATTGCAGAATGCACATTGCCGGTGTCCGAGTTTTGCGGATCCGCAAAACACTTACGGACGTATGAATGGACCCTCATAGTAACATTATAAAAAGGTTACGTTTTATCTTTATGTATATTCTAATGGATTGCCTTCCTTGTACAATGTTATAATATACTTTCTATGTTGGAAAGTATATTATAGTGCATTTGTATTGTGCGGCAGTTGTGTGCGGTTCTGCTGCGATACTGCAGCTATATAGAGGGACAAGCGTTATTGGGACAAATAATTTCTACTGGTGTGATATACCGTCACCCCCCCAAAAAACTGATTAAAGCGGGGTGCATTTGGGTACTGTATAGTGCATTTGTGAATGCACGTACGCGGAAATTATATTGCCGATATTTCGCATTGAAAAAAATTATGAATGGAGATCGCAAATTCAAATAATACATCTGGTATGTCACTGTCCATGTTGTAGGACTATTTGTGCACTTCTAGTAAATATTTCTTGGCTGCAAATATGAGCTGAAGGTTTTTCAGGTTCGCCTCCCATTGAAATGAATGGGACCCGCCGCGAACTTGCGGTTCGCAAACATTTGATCGTGTTCGCGAACCGTCCCGGCAGATGTGCGTCCATCACTAGTTAGGAGCTCTTATTCAGAAACATGGAGCTTTGACCACGCTAAAGATAAATTAAAGGGGTTTTCCATGACTACAATATTGTTGACATGTCCTCAGGATAGGTCATCAATATCAGATCGGTGGGAGCTTGACTCCCAGAGCACCTCTTCTGAAGAGGGCCGGTGAGCACTGCAGCTTCTTCCTAGACCAGTGATGTCACATTCATTGGTCACACAGCTTATGTGCAGCTCAGTCGTATTCAAGTGAAACGGCCTGCTTTGCAGTACCAAGCACAGCCACTATAACATGTACAGCACTTGGCGCTTGGTAAGCTGCAAAGAGGACGCGGGACTCACCTGAGCATGGCGGCCTCTTCAAACAGCTGATGGGCGGGGGGGGTGCCATGTGTCAGACTCCAACTGATCAGATATTGATGATGTGTCCTGAGGATAGGCCATCAATACTTTACTTCTGGTAAACCCCCTTTAAGAAATGAACAAGCACAACTACAACATGAAGTTAAAAGCTAGCCATTCCATATAACTGACGTAGTAAGTTTGTTCACAGCCATGAAAACAATTCTATGAAAACTCTTACTGAGCAAGCAAAAACACTCACATATGTCACTGCTTAGTTTGGGGTTAGACATATTTTTGAAAAATGGGATTGCGAAATATAATGGCCAAAACTATGTGAACAAACCGTCTAATAAGTGGGATCATCTATCATAGCGGCAGCCGCTGCTTACAATGTGGTGCCGTCATACGATGGCTCCAGTCGGTTCATCAAATTTCTGCCTCACTAGATCTGCCCACGTCAAGTGTTAGTGCTGGCATTGTGCAACATCCAGGATTAAAAGCTCAGCCTTTTTCCTGCCGTATCTCACCTTGCTTGTATCATCTGTAATTATCTGAAATGTCTGAGGCTCCTGTGAGGTGCATGTATGCAGAATTTTCAGAAACAAAGAACTGAGCACAACATCATTAATCAGAGCCATCTGGCCTGAACCCATTTCGCTATTCAATTAAATCTACAGTACTTTGGAAACGTTATTTATAACTTCAACCAAGCAACAGTGGCGGAGATGATGCCCCCACAGAAATATGTACATTACAATGCATGCCATGACACAAGGTGGTTAAAAGTTACAGCTATATCATTATACTCAGGGACTCTATGTTCAGCTTAGAGTAAGGGTGGGTTCACATCACGTTTTACGCCTCTGTTTGACAAAAATTAAACAAAAACACAGCACACAATGTTCTTCTATCCTGCACAGTCCAGTAAAAATAACGTATACGCTTTTTTTTACAATGGAACTCTATGATGACAGATGCCACTGTATGGCATCAGTCTGAGGCATCCGTTTAACATTTACGTTTTCTGTATACCTTTAAATACCCACCTTTAGATACTATATGAATACTGGAAAGCAATGAGAATCTATTGTCAGGAGATGACCATTTTTGATTAAACCAAGATTTGGAAATTGCTAAATTATCATCATGATTGCAGTTTTTTCACTGGCCACTAGGTGTCAGTACAATTAGAATTTATGCATGAGTTAAAAAGTGTCGCTTTCCAGCATTGCTGTAATAAGTAAATTTTATCAGAATGCATAACCATAAGTAGAGAAAAAATAATACTGCCATGTAAAATCTAAATACTAATAATTTGTAGGCAAATAAAGCAGCCACATATGTAATGTCTCATTTGCCTTTCAATCCACCCCATGCCAAAGATTTTTTTTTTTTTTTTAATGGAGCATACACAGATAAGGCTGCTTTCACATTAGCATATTACAAACACATTTTCCTTTTGTATTACATTATAAATTCTTGGTGTAATGACCCAGACTAGCAGCATAATGGGGATCTAGGGGCATGCAGGTAATTCAGACACAAAAATGTGCCCGTATTAAACGCGTGTGGAACGAGCCTATGGCAACCAATGGAACATAGGCTGGAAAGTGTCCATTCAAAATATAAGAGGTGTGAACACTTCCGGTGCTATGTTCTGCAGCTTCTCCTTATGGACAGGATACGGAGCCAACATGTCTACAAGTATGAATGAGGTGTACGTTGTTGAGGGAAACATAATACTGGCACCAATGTAAAGTAAAAGAAAAAAGGGTATGCCCACTCCCAGTATTGTATTTTTGACTGGTGCACTCCCTTTTGCGAAGCCAGTGTATCCTCCCATTAAAATGGTCAATGAAGAGACATTGTGTAAGGGAAATCATTGTATAGTGCACATTATGTCCTGACATTTTCTGTGACGGTTTTATAGTGCCTGGCTGAATGAAGGCTACAGCGATATTCCGCAACTATGACCCATTTTGGCTTTGGGTGCTCTTGATATAACAGGAGCTGAACCTGCTAATTAGTTTGGCACTATTTCAGACATTTGGAATGTAGGTAGTGATAAAATGCGGCAGAAGGTACCTCTTGGCATCCATATTATTGTACTCATTATGTTTACTGATGTATCCTAGTGAAGAAGAGAGATTTTATAATCTGTAGGGCTGCTATGGAAAATTAATTTCCATATTATTCACTGTGTATGAACATCAAGGCTGCAAGAAATTAAATCTAAAAGTGTAATATGGAGCGAGCGCGGGTATGCAACCAAAAAATGATTGGTTTCTTTATTTCTTCGTTCTGGTTTCAATAGACTGTGGGGGCAGGGAAACAAAAGAAAGAAGGATTAGGCCAAATAACTTTGAGGTCCTGAATCGTACAATTTGGGATTGTGATGCTTTTCAGCTGTTGTTGTCACACTTAAAGGGGTTGTCCGAGTTATGAAAAAAAAAAATATAGCACTGAAAATCTGATATATAACTGAGCTAAGCAAGTTTTATGCAAAAAAAAATATATTTTTCCTCATTTCCCTGGTTCTTTTCTGGCCCTTTGTTTACATGCAATAAAAACAATCTCTGCCCCTCCCCCTGCTCTGCTAAGGGAGTGGCTACAAGTGCTACCCTGAGTGACATGTCTGCCTGCTGGGAGACTCTGCAGCATGTTGTATGTGTAGAACTACAAATCCCAGCTGTATAATGACACTACTAAGGGAGTGAATACAAGTGCTGCCCTGAGTGACTTGTCTGCCTGGTGGGAGACTCAGCAGCATGTTGTATGTGTAGAACTACAAGTCCCAGCTGTATAATGACACTACTAAGGGAGTGAATACAAGTGCTGCCCTGAGTGACTTGTCTGCCTGCTAGGAGACTCTGCAGCATGTTGTATGTGTAGAACTACAAGTCCCAGCTGTATAATGACACTGCTAAGGGAGTGAATACAAGTCCTGCCCTGAGTGACATGTCTGCCTGCTGGGAGACTCTGCAGCATGTTGTATGTGTAGGACTATAAGTCCCAGCTGTATAATGACACTGCTAAGGGAGTGGATACAAGAGCTGCCCTGAGTGCTGGGAGACTCTGCAGCATGTTGTATGCGTAGGACTACAAGTCCCAGCTGTATAATGACACTGCTAATACACACAGGATCTTCCCCCTACCTTCTTGTGCAATGCTCTCTCTAGTCTGTCAGATCCTGTGCCCAGAATTGTCTCCTCATTGCCTGCTGCAGCTAGCCAGTATGTGCAGCTGAAGGGGTTAAGAATCTTAGGAGAGAGAGAGCAGACGGCAGGGAAGGGGGCGTGGCCAGCACAGTGACGTCTCGTTTACAGGCTTGTAAACGACCTTTATCAGAGCAGGGAGAGAAGCTGATATCACAGGTCATGTGACCCTCAGTGAAATCTGAGAAACCAGCCACTGGAGATAAAGTGAGTTAATTGGAAAGCTGTTACATTTGCCTAGTTAGTAACATAGAAAGAACAAAAGAATAACTCGGATAACCCCTTTAATTAATGAGCAACGGAATGCCAGCCATACAGCAAATGACCACACACTTGATCAGATGGCTTCTATCTATTCTGATACCTCCAAACATCTGCAGTGGCCAAATATGCAGGACTGGCAGTGATTTATTTCCCCAAGAACAAAAGGATCAGGCATGTTGAACTCCAACTGTCTTATCCTTATTTCTCCTGATAATTACCATCGGGAAGAGTCATAAGGTCCCCATATGAATTAGATGGTCAACTAGACCCATCAAAATCGGGTTCGGACAACATTTATTTAATTGTGTATGGCCAACTTGAGTGGTCCACACATGGATGTGCGTCCTGACTCCCACTCTATGATATTTATATACCTTATCGATATGGTCAGTGTTTGTCTGGGGCTCTTAAATAACCAATGATATGTATAATGATTTTATAGACCCTTTAATCACCCCTAGATGCACGCAGATAATCATTTTCATCCATTTCGGGCTATATGAGATGCCTAAATATACTTAAAGGGGTTATCCCATTACTAATGCAGAAACCATATAGTACATGACAATCTCTGTCTAACAAAGCTAGAACCAGCCCTGTACCTCACATGGATCCAGAGATCTCCCCATTCATTGCTCTGCTAGATTTACAATCAGGTCCATACATATTGGGATATCGACACAATTCTAAGATTTTTGGCTCTATACACCACCACAATGCATTTGAAATGAAACAAACTAAATGTGCTTTAACTGCAGAATGTCAGCTTTAATCAGGTGAACGGTGAAGGAATTACAACAGTTTGCATACAGTATGTGCCTCCCACTTGTTAAGGGACCAAAAGTAATGGGACAATTGGCTTCCCAGCTGTTCCATGGCCAGGTGTGTGTTATTCCCTCATTATACCAATTACAATGAGCAGATAAAAGGTCCAGAGTTCATTTCAAGTGTGCTATTTGCATTTGGAATCTGTTGCTGTCAACTCTCAAGATGAGATCCAAAGAGCTGTCACTATCAGTGAAGCAAGCCATCATTAGGCTGAAATAACAAAACAAACCCATCAGAGAGATAGCAAAAACATTAGGTGTGGCCAAAACAACTGTTTGGAACATTCTTAATAAGAAGGAACACACCGGTGAGCTCAGCAACACCAAAAGACCTGGAAGACCATGGAAAACAACTGTGGTGGATGACCGAAGAATTCTTTCCCTGGTGAAGAAAACACACTTCACAACAGTTGGCCAGATTAAGAACACTCTCCAGGAGGTAGGTGTATGTGTGTCAAAGTCAACAATCAAGAGAAGACTTCACCAGAGTGAATACAGAGGGTTCACCACAAGATGTAAACCATTGGTAAGCCTCAAAAACAGGAAGGCCAGATTAGAGTTTGCCAAATGACATCTAAAAAATCCTTCACAGTTCTGGAACAACATCCTATGGACAGATGAGACCAAGATCAACTTGTACCAGAGTGATGGGAAGAGAAGAGTATGGAGAAGGAAAGGAACTGCTCATGATCCTAAGCATACCACCTCATCAGTGAAGCATGGTGGTGGTAGTTCCATGCCAATGGAACTGGTTCTCTTGTATTTATTGATGATGTGACTGCTGACAAAAGCAGCAGGATAAAGTCTGAAGTTTTTCGGGCAATCTTATCTGCTCATATTCAGCCAAATGCTTCAGAACTCATTGGATGGCGCTTCACATTGCAGATGGACAATGACCCAAAGCATACTGCAAAAGCAACCAAAGAGTTTTTTAAGGGAAAGAAGTGGAATATAATGCAATGGCCAAGTCAATCACCTGACCTGAATCCGATTGAGCATGCATTTCACTTGCTGAAGACAAAACTGAAGGGAAAATGCCCCAAGGACAAGCAAGAACTGAAGAAAGTTGCAGTAGAGGCCTGGCAGAGCATCACCAGGGATGAAACCCAGCGTCTGGTGATGTCTATGCATTCCAGACTTCAGGCATAATTGACTGCAAAGGATTTGCAACCAAGTATTAAAAAGTGAAAGTTTGATTTATGATTATTATTCTGTCCCATTACTTTTGGTCCCTTAACAAGTGGGAGGCACATATGCAAACTGTTGTAATTCCTACACCGTTCACCTGATTTGGATGTAAATACCCTCAAATTAAAGCTGACAGTCTGCAGTTAAAGCACATCTTGTTCGTTTCATTTTAAATCCATTGTGGTGGTGTATAGAGCCAAAAATCTTAGAATTGTGTCGATGTCCCAATATTTATGGACCTGACTGTATATCAAGCTGATAGCTCAAGTATACTGTATACTGTGGGTGGAGGAGCTGTGCATATACACTGGGTGGAGGAGCTGTGCATATACACTGGGTGGAGGAGCTGTGCATATAGACTGTGGGTGGAAGAGCTGTATATATAGACTGTGGGTAGAGGAGCAGTGCATATAGACTGTGGGTGGAGGAGCTGTGCATACAGACTGTGGGTGGAGGAGCAGTGCATATAGACTGTGGGTGGAGGAGCTGTATATATAGACTGTGGGTGGAGGAGCAGTGCATATAGACTGTGAGTGTAGGAGCGGTGCATATAGACTGTGGGTGGAGGAGCAGTGCATACAGACTGTGGGTGGAGGAGCTGTATATATAGACTGTGGGTGGAGGAGCAGTGCATATAGACTGTGAGTGTAGGAGCGGTGCATACAGACTGTGGGTGGAGGAGCAGTGCATATAGACTGTGGGTGGAGGCACTATGTATATAGACTGTGGATGGAGGAGCTGTATATATAGACTGTGGGTGGAGGAGCAGTGCATATAGACTGTGGGTGGAGGAGCAGTGCATATAGACTGTGGGTGGAGGAGCAGTGCATATAGACTGTGGGTGGAGGAGCGGTGCATATATACTGTGGGTGGAGGAGCGGTGCATATATACTGTGGGTGGAGGAGCGGTGCATATATACTGTGGGTGGAGGAGCGGTGCATATAGACTGTGAGTGGAGGAACTGTGCATATAGATTGTGAGTGGAGGAGCAGTGCATATAGACTGTGGGTAGAGGAGCAGTGCATATAGACTGTGGGTGGAGGAGCAGTGCATATAGACTGTGGGTGGAGGAGCGGTGCATATAGACTGTGAGTGGAGGAGCTGTGCATATAGACTGTGAGTGGAGGAGCTGTGCTTATAGACTGTGAGTGGAGAAGCAGTGCATATAGACTGTGGGTGGAGGAGCGGTACATATAGACTGTGAGTGGAGGAGCTGTGCATATAGACTGTGGGTGGAGGAGCGGTGCATATAGACTGTGGGTGGAGGAGCGGTGCATATAGACTGTGAGTGGAGGAGCAGTGTATTTAGACTGTGGGTGGAGGAGTGGTACATATAGACTGTGAGTGGAGGAGCTGTGCATATAGACGGTGGGTGGAGGAGCGGTGCATATAGACTGTGGGTGGAGGAGCAGTGCATATAGACTGTGGGTGGAGGAGCTGTGCATATAGACTGTGGGTGGAGGAGCAGTGCATACAGACTGTGGGTGGAGGAGCTGTATATATAGACTGTGGGTGGAGGAGCAGTGCATATAGACTGTGGGTGGAGGAGCAGTGCATATAGACTGTGAGTGTAGGAGAGGTGCATACAGACTGTGGGTGGAGGAGCAGTGCATATAGACTGTGGGTGGAGGAGCTGTATATATAGACTGTGGGTGGAGGAGCAGTGCATATAGACTGTGGGTGGAGGAGCAGAGCATATAGACTGTGGGTGGAGGAGCGGTGCATATATACTGTGGGTGGAGGAGCGGTGCATATAGACTGTGAGTGGAGGAGTGGTGCATATAGACTGTGAGTGGAGGAACTGTGCATATAGATTGTGAGTGGAGGAGCTGTGCATATAGACTGTGAGTGGAGGAGCTGTGCATATAGACTGTGAGTAGAGGAGCTGTGCATATAGACTGTGAGTGGAGAAGCAGTGCATATAGACTGTGGGTGGAGGAGCGGTGCATATAGACTGTGAGTGGAGGAGCAGTGCATTTAGACTGTGGGTGGAGGAGTGGTACATATAGACTGTGAGTGGAGGAGCTGTGCATATAGACGGTGGGTGGAGGAGCGGTGCATATAGACTGTGGGTGGAGGAGTGGTACATATAGACTGTGAGTGGAGGAGTGGTGCATATAGACTGTGAGTGGAGGAGCAGTGCATATAGACTGTGAGTGGAGGAGCTGTGCATATAGACTGTTGGTGGAGGAGCTGTGCATATAGACTGTTGGTGGAGGAGCAGTGCATATAGACTGAATGGAGGAGCAGTGCATATAGACTGTGGGTGGAGGAGCTTAGCTGTGCATATAGTCTGTGGGTGGAGGAGCTGTGCATATAGACTGTGAGTGGAGGAGCTGTGCATATAGACTGTGGGTGGAGGAGCTGAGCTGTGCATATAGACTGTGGGTGGAGGAGCTGTGCATATAGACTGTGAGTGGAGGAGTGGTGCATATAGACTGTGAGTGGAGGAGCGGTACATATAGACTGTGGGTGGAGGAGTGGTACATATAGACTGAATGGAGGAGCAGTGCATTTAGACTGTGGGTGGAGGAGCTGTGCATATAAACTGTGAGTGGAGGAGCAGTACACATAGACTGTTGGTGGAGGAGCTGTGCATATAGACTGTGGGTGGAGGATCTCAGTTTTAAGGGGAGGGGGGTTGGGGTAGACATAAGCCTTGGGCTCATGCCCCTGATGTTTTAGGACCCTATCAACACCCCTAATCACAACTCAGGAGGCAGTTGAAGGATGAAACTGAGCATGTGCGGCCATCTCAGGGAGCAGGACAAAGAAATAAGAAATAAAACTAAACAGCAGGTGGCACGGCTGCATTTTATTGAATAACTCAGAGGCTATGCTAAATTTTCAATTACGGTGCATGCAATTACAAAAATATTCAGATCCAGGTGCTGGTTTGAAAACTGTTGAATATTTTTTGTGGAACAACCGCATTAAAGAGGCACATGTCACACATGCCACAAGCACCCTTCCATCTTATCCATCTTCACTTATTAGGGAGATTATCTTGCACCCTGCCTTAGGCAACTCCAGAGCTAGATACCCCTGCCCTGGTCTCAATCTTAAAAAGTTTATCTGGGTTAGAAAACCTAATATTTTAGAGTATCCTAATTTAATAAAGGAGTTCCCTCCGTATCTGTTACCCAAAGCAAGAAGGAGCTTCTTCTTTTGCTCTTTCTGTCTCTCTCTCTCTTTCTCGCCGGAGGACCTGGAAAGTTCATACATTGCATAAATAACCCTTTGATTTTAATGGACATCATGTAATGTACTGTTTTTCCTGTGGTGGATCTGCAGGGGAATTGCACACTTGCTGCTAAGTTCCTGAATAGGTTATAGATGGTTCCTCAGGTACTCAGAAGCAATTTTCTTTGTGATCAGATGGGGAAAACTTAAAATGAAAAGGATTCACCCAAAGTGAAAACCTTTACCCCCTTTAGATTTAGTATTCACAGTTAAAACATTGGTAGCCTTATGCCGTGTATACAAACTGTAGTGTTTCAGAAATAACTGTCTGGCAAAACTGTGATAACATCTAAATCGGATCCTTTAAACAGAGTATAGTCTACTGACAGTGGAGTACCTGCAATGGAGGTAGACCACGCGACTGCTAAGGGGCTCAGGGCGAGGGGTAGCCCAGCTCTAAACTCCTTCTCTTTTTCACAAACACTGAGTTTTCATGCAACCACCACTAGGGGGAGCTCAATGTATCCAGATTATGAAAGCTTCTAATTCACTCTTTTGTAACTGCATAAACTCCTAAGCACGGAGCTCCCCCTGGTGGTGGCTGCAGGGAGTAAGCTTTGTAATAGATGAGAAGCAGAAGACTTTTCAATGTATTTATGCCAGTTGTCTGGAATACATTGAGAAATATGAGTGTCATATTTATGAGTTTCATATTACTGAAATGGAAGGGTGAGGGCAGGCATGATTTTTTTTTATTAGAAATTTTATTAATTAGATTTTCTTCCATTCAATACAAAAAAAAATAGAAGTTCATCAGAAATCTGTGGTGTTGCGTTTTGCATTGCCTGGGAGTGATTGACGCACGCATACTAAAAAATCGGGTGGGGCAGGGAGGGCCATACTAAGGCCTATTGCACACGACCGTATGGCTTTTTCAGTGTTTTGCGGTCCGTTTTTCACGGATCCGTTGTTCCGTTTTTTGTTTTCGTTGTGTTTCCGTTTCTGTTCCGTTTTTCCGTTCCGTTTTTCCGTATGGCATATACAGTATACAGTAATTACATAGATAAAATTGGGCTGGGCATAACATTTTCAATAGATGGTTCAGCAAAAAACGGAACGGAAACGGAAGACATACGGATGCATTTCCGTATGTGTTCAGTTTTTTTTGCGGACCCATTGACTTGAATGGAGCCACGGACCGTGATTTGCGGGCAATAATAGGACATGTTCTATGTTAAAACGGAACGGAAAAACGGAAATACGGAAACGGAATGCATACGGTGTACATTCCGTTTTTTTTGCGGAACCATTGAAATGAATGGTTCCGTATACGGACCGTATACGGACCACAAAAAACGGCCAGTAAACGGAAAAAAAAAACGGCCGTGTGCAGGAGGCCTAAGTTTTGTTATGGGCCCTATGAGATCTTTGTATGCCCCTCTCTATAGGTGACAAATTATAATACTGCCAACGGGATCGTAAAATGTATATTTCTTGTATTCTGCAGTACTGAAACTGCAGTAGCACAAAAGCAAAACAAACCTGTACAGTAGAAAACTGTGAATTCTGAATTTCATTATTTTTTTTAATAACCCGGATACTTGTTCTCACTTAATGTACTTGCTATAAACATCATGTTTATCTTGTTCTGAGGTGAATGAAAATCATCGGCTTAGTGATCTGTCTTCTACAACTTGTCTACAAGCCTCGGGTCTGTTAGGAAAATAATGAAAGTGGAGATAAATTCCCCACTACTAGAGATAGGAAAATACCTAAAAATTTCACAGAAGTTAATTACATTTTTAATTAAAGCGTGGGACACATGTAAGATATTCATAAAAAAAAAAAATAACCTCATCCGCTAGTAAAATTAAAAATTCCTGCTAAATTGAATTACTTGCTTTACAAGGTTATTTTCTTAAAGTAAACATCCCTTTAAATCTTCGCCATAAAACAATCACATAATAAAAAGTTTGTGTGCAGAAAAAGCTGATTTTTAAATCAATATCCTGCTGCTCTCGATGCTGAGGAATGCGAGTCGTTTCTAGGACTCCTGCCCCACCAAGTGGACTAAGAGGGATTTGACTTTCTGTCATTATTTTTTCCCAGAGATTATGAAGAAAGTCAGTATCCATGGAAACAAAGCTGGTTTTCCAAATTTAGAATGGATATTGGGCTCCACCTAGATACTTCCAGAAACATATTTTAATTATGAAATGTTGCAGCTTTGAAGAGACAGCAACAATAAGAGGATGAGGGAAAATGTTTAACCTCATTTTTCTACAAAACATGCAGATTAGATTAGAAAATGCCGCTGACAAGAATTCCTAGGCTGCCATGAAATGCCACCCAAATGTAGAAGAATGCAAATTCAGGATCCATGTAGGCATTTGATTAAGGGCTCATGCACACGAACGTATTTTCTTTCTGTGTCCGTTCAATTTTTTTTGCGCACCGTATACGGAACCATTCATTTTAATAGGTACTCAAAAAAAAACGGAAGGGACTCCGTGTGCTTTCCGTTTCCTTATGTCCGTATTTCCGTTCCGCAAAAAGATAGAACATGTCCTGTTCTATCAGGGGCTAGCTGTTCCGTTCAGCAAAATATGGAATGCACACGGACGTCATCCGTATTTTTTGAGGGTCCGTTTTTGGCTGACCGCGAAATACATATGGTCGTGTAAACAAGCCCTAATTCAGAGGTTCTCGGGGCAGTACCTAAAATGCCCTTTTTATATGTTTTAGTTAATAAAATATGTTTAAATAAATTTTATAAAATTTCCATTATTAATACAAAATATCTAAATAAATAATAACCAAATCTATATATTGTCATTAAACAATGATATCTAAACATATTAATTATATAACCCCTTCAAAACCCCAAGAATGTCCGGTGGGAGCTCGAGCGGAGAATTACAAGAAAAAAAGAACCTTCTTAAAGCTAATAAAGTCATCCATACCCAGCCCTTCTTCACGTATTTATATCTAATAAGATGTAGTTCTTCATACTTAAATATTAGTTTGATAAAGGCTATCGATAAGGTTGAAATAGGTTCAGACCCAAATTATTAATAACCGAGCAAGAAAGAGTATCTTCAAAATAAAGGTCATTTTCTGGTTTATCTGTCTATTGTTAGGAGGAAGCCCCAGACTAACTGTAAGCAGATCAGGAGCTAATTGAATAGAACACCTTGCATTTCTCAAATCTGGATCCAATAAGTAAAGATATTGCGAAATAACATGAAAAAAGGAAGCCTCCGGATATGAACACCTTAAACATGTAGCCTCCTCCCACCTCCGATTCTCACACAGCTCAGTTAGCTAACCGGTAGCAAGAATACGATTCTACAATCCCAGTTGGGATCACGTGGCTCTTCATCTGACGCTACAACCACTTTCTGTAATGCAGTGGGTGTGGACCCAATGGCATTTTGTCACTATTGGGGTATAAAAAGTTGCAAATTATGCCACCTGCCCTATGTACACCATAACTTGCGACCTTTTAGGCTTCTCTGCACTTTTCCAAAGTGCAGAGAAAAGGTGTGTGGCCTAGCTGGAGGTAGCGGGGCTTTTGCCGCCTACCAAATGTACTAAAACTTTCGCCAGAAAGTGTTGTAAGTTTTAGCTGAAGTCTATGCCAGCGTGTAGCACTGTGGCACTCATCAGGGCAGAGATTTGCTTAATGTATTAGGGGGCATCTGAAACTAGCAAACTGGAACCTATTGGTCAGACACCCTCTCACAAGGGACAGAGCCCTAAATACCCCTGGGTTGCTGATGAAGATTAAGCTGCATATGCACTGGTCACGCCCTACAGGCAGCGAGGGGCACTACCAACAAGTAGCAGCTTGTAGTCAAGATGAAATAGCCATCATTACTGATGGCCTATGTTTTAGCTAGGTCATCAATATCTGATCAGTGGGGATCCAACTCATAGCACCCCCAGTCGATTAGCTGTTTGAAGAGGCCATGGTCTCCACCTTGGCCAGTGACATCGCGCTCATCGGTCACATGGCCTATCTACAGCTCAGTCCCCTTCAAATGAATGGGCCTGGGCTGCAATACCAAGCACAACCACTATACAGTGTATGGCGCTGTGCTTGATATGCTGCTAGAAGGCTGCGGTGCTCACTGGAGCTCTACAGCCTTTATAAACAGGTTGTCAGGAGTTGACCCAACCAAGCAGATATTAATGAACTATCCTGAGTATAGGCCATCAGTATTGAACTCCAAGAAAACAAAAAAGAGCACTATTTCTTAGGGATAATTTATTTTGAGTGTAATTAAATTTTGTCTTGTGTTTGCATTGTCATATTTTTGCACCAAATTAATCAAATGTAGTATGGTGTGTTGGATAAATTTGGCATACGTCCCTTTCATTGCAGGTCAAACCCCTTTCCCATTAAGCTATGCCCCCTTGTCGTATGAATGTAAAAAAATTTGCAGCACTCGCCAGTATGAAAAAATCCAATAGTGGTTTTATTCCAAAAACATCAGGTAAATGCAACATTTCGACCTTGGTCTTTTTCAAGCAATCATTTTCATACTGGCGAGTGCTGCAGATTTTTTTACATTGATTTGACGTCGGGACCATTTGCCAAGATCCCCATCTGCTTGCACCACCACTACCTGTAAGGTATTTATTCATGGTTGTCCCTATTTTGGGGTTCAGTAGTGCTGCCAAACCTCTGCATACACCCTTGTCGTATGAGCCAGAAAAATGATGTAAAAGTGTCTAAAACACTTAATAAATGTGGTTCACAGCCATTTTGGCTGCAAATTGTACCAGAATTCTGAAGTGCAGGGTGTGATAAATTACCTCTATAGTACAATAGCCTAAAGGGCTACAAAGTGGTCAAAATGTATAATGCCTTTTTGGCCTGTGAAACATATAAAGGGTCATGCGCACGACTGTGCTTTGAGTCCGCATCCTATCCTCATTATTTCCGGATCCCACACAATCCCATTCATTTCTATGGGTCCGCTACAAATGCAGACAACACACCGATGAGTGCCCGCACCCTAGGGGCTGCTCTGCAAATTCTAGGACATGTCCTATTCTCTGTTTTGCAGACAAGAATAGGCAGTTCTAGTGAAACACTGCAGCATGCACATGAACAGTATCTGGATTTTGCGGATCCCCTGTCGGTCTGCAGACCGCAAAATGGATGTGGTCGTGTGCATAAGCCCTAAGAGTTATTTTTTTTTTTAATTTTGTTTCACGAGGCAGAACATGGTAATGCCCAGTGCAGGGTGACAATGTGATGAATGTTACATCTGTTTATTATGGTCATTGTGTTATGATGCTATGTGTCGGGTCATAGAAAAGCAATGTCTCGGGGATGATTTGTGGCATCTCTGAAACTTTGCAATTCATATGTAATAGTAGCGCTGCGCACTAATAGAAAGCACAACACTAATAATATAATGCATTACTAACATCATTCACTGCAGATAAAAAGCGTAATAGTAATGACTTTACATTCCTTCCTTAGAATAGTCCATCCTTTATAGCTAAGTACTGTATGTGCAATATAGAGGGTATATTATGTGTCATTTTCACCAACTGGGAGTAAAAGGAAAATGGGAGCCCCTGGATATAATACATATTACTGGTCAGGAAAAGATGAATGGTCGCATGCTACTATACCCTTAAATAGCTAAATTTTAAATCACTCAAACCAAAGTTCATCAGATTTTTTTTACATTTTCTAAATATTTCCCATATACATTATACAATTGATTTGACAGGGCATAAGACAGGGGCATAAACGCTATGTTGCATAGGGTATAATCATGGGCCGACTGGGAAATTAAATTGGCCCTAGAAAAAAACCTAAAAGTGGCCCCATGCTGATGTGGGTCCAAATTGACAAAAGGTGGAGCAATACAAGTAGGTGAGGTCAGGAATACCATAGCGCAAAATACTTTCCTGCTAGAACTATATAACAATATATATATAACAATATATTGCCCCAAAAACCATCCTTCTGTTGTGGCCATAAATTTCTGACATTTATTGTCCACTTTCAGTTGTCTCTGAGATAAGGAGCAGGGGGCTTAGGAGATGAGATGTGGGCCACAGCAGGTGAATTCAGAAAGGCATGTTGGTCACTGTCCGGGAACTTGATTCTCACAGCCAGCGGCCCCCTGGGCATTGGCCCACCAGGATATTTCTCTGTAGGATCTAAGGCTAATCCGCCACTAGTTATAATACAACAAAACACGAAAAAACACCAGGGGAAGATGCAAGGCACTGTATTTGTATGGGTTTTCATATACCGTATTTATAGGCGTATAACACGCACTTTTTCCCCCTGAAAAAAGGGGGCAAATGATGTATGCGTGTTATACGCCGATATAATGCCGATATAATGTTACAGGGGTGTGGAATTCCTATCGCCCGACGCCCGGGACATGCAGTTCCGGGCGCCGGGCAGGTAGTTTATGCAGGCAGCTTAGCCCTGTGGGCAGGTAGCAGGGCTAGGGTTGCGCCGGGTTTTCCTCTAATACACAGCCCGGTGCAGCAAGTCCGGGCTGCTTACCGCAGTGTTATCAGCGCTCCTGTGCAGGCCGGAAGTCGGGCGCCGCGGGCCGGAAGTCAGCTCCCAGCGGAGGCACAAGTTACCGTAGTCAGCTGTAGTAGGAGCTCCTGACATGGTGGCAGCCTGTGCCGTGATAGATAGCCCAGCAGGTAGTGTGTGTGGTGACTGCTCTGGGTCAGCTATGCTCTGCTGTCAGGCTGCCGCTCTGCTTCTTCTCCCTGGCATTGAAGTGTCAATAGGAGTGCTGCCAGGTTCCAACTTCCAGCCACTCACCCTCCATGAATAGGGGGGGGACGGGGACTTCCCCATACTAACGTCTCCCTCTTGCCCCCATACAGTATAACGTCACCTTGGGGCTGCCCTAGTGCCCCATACAGTATAACGTCACCAAGCGGCTGCCCCCGCACAGTATAATGTCACCCTGTGGCCCCTGCCCCCATACAGTATAACGTCTCCCTGTGGCCCCCACCCCCATACAGTATAACATCTCCCTGTGGCCCCCGCCCCCATACAATATATAACGTCTCCCTGTGGCCCCCGCCCCCATACAGCATTTAAATTTTTTTCCTGAAATTTCCCTCTTAAAATGAAGGTGCGTGTTATACGCCTGTGCGTGTAATACGCCGATAAATACGGTAGTCAAAGTGATTGTCCAGGATCAGAAAAAAGCAGCATTTTTTTTTTCTTTAAATACCTCGACAACTGTGTATGCGATTTGAGATAATCCCTATTTAAAAAATGGAGTTGAACTGCCACACCACACATTTCATGAACAGACTTGATTACAGCCGCTTCTGTAAAAAAAAAATATATATATATTTTTTTCCCTAGTCCTTGAGAATCCTTTTAATCTTGGTCCCAAATAAAATGGTTACACAAATTTTTTTTTACCCTTGAATACCTTTTTATTCTAATTATATCTAAAATTCAAAATTCTACACTTACTGATTAATAAAATTATCTTGGAGCATTTGATTTTTTTGCTACAGAGCCTCACATTTCCTGCATAGACATTAAAAGTTAAAGGGAACCTGTCACTGGGATTTTGTGTATAGAGCTGAGGACATGGGTTGCTAAATGGCCGCTAGCACATCCGCAATACCCAGTCCCCATAGCTCTGTGTGCTTTTATTGTGTAAAAAAATTATTTGATACATAGGAAAATTAACCTGAGATGAGTCCTGTCCCTGACTCATCTCACGTACAGGACTCATCTCAGGTTAATTTGCATATGTATCAAATCGTTTTTTTTAAACAATAAAAGCACACAGAGCTATGGGGACTGGGTATTGTGGATGTGCTAGCGGTGATCTATCAACCCATGTCCTCAGCTCTATACACAAAATCCCGGTGACAGGTTCCCTTTAAAGGATAAAATATGAGCTACCTGTATCACCACTAGAGGGAGCATAGCATATGCGCTAACTGCATTCTGTGTTATTATACAGTTCAGTGTGTAAACAGTATGCAGTTAGCTCCTAAGCTCCCTCTAGTGGAGACTGCAGGCGGCCAGACATTTCATTTTATGAATGTGCAGGAGATTTTGGAGTCCTGTCTCTGAAAAATGGAACTCTGAGGACTATAAAGACATCTAAAAGAATTAATTAGCACAGAAATTTGGACCGAAGCAACATGCTATTTGAAGGATATTTCGCTATGGTCTGCAAATTAAGTCCCATAAAACCTTTTCATCGAAGAGCTGTTCTCCAAGTACATTTTTCTCTCCAGTTTCCTCAGTCACTCTATAACAGCCCTTTACCTACTTTCTTCATTCAACCTTACTAATTCAGGAAAGACGTTTTAATTTAGTTTTAATGTAGTAACACCAGGGATTTCAAACTCAACGCCGGCTTCCTTCGCGCTGCTGACGTTATAACATTTACTCTTCAATTATGTATTCGCCATGATTTTTCTTAACACTTTAGGATTCACCATCTTTTATTTAACATAAACCTTCTTATTTATATGTTTTGTTAGTCTTTGAAATTAAATCATCGCTGTACAAATTGAATCTGTTTTTTGGGGATTTTTTTTTCCACCAGCAAAATCAGCAATTTAGATTTAGTCTAAGAGAAAGTAAAATTTCAGTTCTGCTCCACTTACGATGCAGCATTAAAATAATGAGAGTTTCAGTGGTAAGTGAAATTGTTTTTGAGTGAAAATGGGAAAATTAAAGGACTATCAGAGTACTAAAGCGCTTGGAAGAAGCAGCTATCAGAAACGCAGTAATAGCCTGGTTCAAATAGCACACAGAAGCGGAATTGAATGAATATAAGTATATGTGATTTCTTTTCTACCAAAGATAAATGGCACCAAAGAACATAGTCATTTGTTTTGGCCAGTAATTTGCCTTAATGCACATGCCCCCATTTAATGCAATGTTTCTACAGTCCACAGGATACTGAGTAAATCACAATGTTACTTTGGACTGTTATTAATTATAGTAACTTTGATACATTATTCACTATGTGTAGGCTTTTCAAACAGAGAAACTGGTTGCAGTAAATATGGAGGATATGAAGCCTCTGAAAAAGCACAAAGTAATGAAAAATGAAAAATAAAGAAACAATTGTAGTACCACACAGCGAACACACGGTGGCACTACAGCTGTATTCCATTTAAACTGCCTTACTTTTCTAACATGTAATTTGTGTGTTCTATTGGACAGGAATCGTATATACTGTTGTTGTAAATATGCAATATCTGTCGCAGATGATTAATTTTGGAGCTATCATTTTATGAATAAGGCTCTATTCACACTAGTGTATTTTCAGTCCTCATCCAGCCTTCATTTTTTGCAGATCGCACACGGACCCTTTAATGTCACTGGTGCTGCAATAAATGCGGACAGCACATAGCACTGTGTGACTTCCCGCAGTGAACTCTGCTCCTGTAATGATTTTTACTGACATTATGCGAGTACAAATTATTACCGATGATGTCGGGCAGAGACACACAGCATTATAAATCATTATAATGCTGTGCAGTCCGGTCAAAGGAGAATAGCTCACTATGGGAATTCATGTTCCCACACGGAGCACATTCCACACAGTCAACACGCTCGTCTGAAACTGGCCTAACTTGTGCTGCAAATTTAGCAAATTACCACTACCATCATGTTTTCCTGGCGAATTATTAATATATCGAAGACATATGACCTGTATGCAATCAGTTCACAGTGTAGTGCAGGCCCTGGCAAGACCAGGGAATGTAACTGCCAAACCTGAGTGGTGGCGGAGCAGAAGAGATAAGCTCATTTATTTTATGTTATCTCTGATAGGGGTCTGATCTGAGCTGTGATGGGGGTCTGATCTGAGATCTTACATGGGGGTCTAATCTGAGCTCTAATAAGAGTCTGATGGGGGTTTGATTTGAGCTCCGATGAGGATGATGGGAGTCTGATCTGAAATCTGATATGGGGGTCTGATCTAAGGTCTGATATGGGGGGTCTAATTTGAAGTCTGATAAGGGGGTCTGATTTGAGGTCTGACATGGGGGTCTGATATGAGGTCGGATATGCAGATATATTAGTCCAATCACCCTGTCATCCAGTCATACACCCAGGAAAGGGCACAATCGTAGATTAAAACAATCATGTTGTCTGCTCCCCATAGTAGCCGTATATTCAAAGCTATGAATAAAAGAATTAGGACTCATAGATCTTACAAAAGGATCAGAAATTGATGAACAAAATAAAGTAAAAACATTAATAAAAAAATATTTGCGCCAAAACTTGGCACAATTGGCTTTTGACAGAATCTCTGCCAATCTCTGTCTGATCATGACCTGGTAGTCCAAAATATTATACTTTTGACTACGCTTGATCTCTTTCATGCTGGCATATAATTTCTTTTGTAGGGTAGTCAACTGCTTGATTCAGTTAACCAAAAAAGAATATTCACGTAATTTTTTGTTATAGTGAAGGTAGCGTATGCAAACATAATGCTTATCATTTGTAAATGTTAAACATATTCATTTTTAATACCTTTATTCTGTGGAAAAAAAGAAACAACATTTTAAAGGGATTCTGTCATGAGATTTGAGCCCTATAAGCTAAACATATGGCCAGGTCCGTACTAATAACATGAATCCTAAACTGCCCTTATTAAATCTGCTTGTGGCTCTATTAGCCCAAAAAACTGTTTTTTATAAGCTGTCACTCACCTACCTAAGGTGCCCAAGGGGTTTTACGTTAACCCAGGGTGCCCGCCCGCACCCCTCGCAGTCTGGTGCCCAGCGCCGCTTTCCTCACCTCAGCCCCGCCTCTGAAATTCTCCCGTCCCTCTGCTAGATCCGGCGCCTGCGCACTAGGCTCAGCCTCATGTGCCGCGGACTCCTGGCAGCGGCTTCGTTGAGCGAAGTGCGCATGCGCTGGCCTGATGCGCATGCGCACTTCGCTCAATGAAGCCGCTCCCAGGAGTCCGCGGCGTCTGAGCCTAGTGCGCAGGCGCCGGATCTAGCAGAGGGACGGGAGGATTGCGGAGGCGGGGCTGAGGTGAGGAAAGCGGCCCTGGGTTAGCGTAAAACCCCTTGGGCACCTTAGGTAGGTGAGTGACAGCTTATAAAAACCAGTTTTTTGGGCTAATAGAGCCACAAGCAGGTTTAATAAGGGCAGTTTAGGATTCATGTTATTAGTATGGACCTGGCCCTATGTTTAGCTTATAGGGCTCAAATCTCATGACAGAATCCCTTTAATCCTCACCAATACTTCCTGTATCTCAATAAACTTTATTGAAAGAAAAGATTCCTGGTGTTTAGACAGAAGACATAAATGACTTATCCTTCTCTAAGTTTTTATATATTAAAACTAAGTATATGACAAATACAGGTGAGAAACATAATTTCAACAGGGCATTAGTCGAGGGCCATAATGGAATGCATCTACGGCAGGAGTAAGTGATTACAAAAGCTCAAGGTATGTGCTTAAGGCTAGCCATACATATTAGGTAGGTGTCAGCTGAACACTTGCTTGATCAACATCAATCTCATCCGTTTGTCGAATACATATGCATGTCCAGCTTCCCGTTCTGAATGGGAAGAGGAGAGAAAGCCGCTGCCAGACACTTCTCAATGAGAACATAATGATTGGGCATTTTCAAATCTTACTGCCTAATCCTTATCTACCTTGACATCTGCCATCGTAGAAATATCAGGAGGCCCCAAAAACATTAGAACCATCTAATGGGTATGGACAGATGTTAGGTATAGGTGTTCAAATGCAGGGTTAGTGTATGGTAGTGCACTGCCGGCTGAACACGCTGAGAACGGCTGGTTTTGTCCAACAGTCTAATGTGTATGGGGACTCCCCTCTCCCCCAACATCATCTGTCGAGGGAGAAAAGGTTCAGGTGAAGGAATCTTTTTGTTCTCCCATGAGATAAGTCACCACTAGAAGTGTCGCACTGAACTGAACATACACATTCAACTGAACTGAACATATATGTGTATAGGAGAGGGAGCCAGGAGAGATAGAGATTGAATGTGTATGACCAGCTTTACAGTGTGAACAGGAGAATGAAAGTCAGTGGAGCGTACAACGAGCAGACTCCACCAACAGAAGTGAGCTCCATGTGCATAGACAGATGAATAATTGTCGAACCACACAAGGAATTAAACTAAATTTTAATGGGACATTCCATTAATTGGAATATACACAAGCTTAGTAATACATACAGTAGGTTGATAAAATTCAATGAATTGGATTTCCTGCCTGAAACACAGACTTCGATAAGCTTAATTCTCCATTGAAATATTCCATACCTTTCCATTTCAATTGAGGCCAGTGCAAACACAGCCAGAGATTAGCTAAACACACTTAACGATTCTTGATTGTTTATGCAAATGACGGTTTCTGAACCGCACCGCTCTGAATTGGGGTAGTTTTAATGCCATTGAAGCTTATCAACCTTTTAATCATTTTGCAAACAGATGTAAGTCATTTTAATTTCCCATTTAACAAAGTCAATTTTTAGAGTTTATCAGGGGAACTGGCAGAGCAGACAAATCAAATATATTGATCTAATAAAATCAGCTGGAATTTGGGACAATACGCTGAAATTCATTACTAACATGGTTAGAGACAGTGCACGGGGCATTAACTCTGCTAAGCATGATGCTTATTGATGCAAGACTTTCTGATTAAATATTTAGAGAATGTTTTTTTTTTTCAGATTGTTATGTAAGATAACAAGTGGTTTCTGGACCAGTTCCATGACTGGTCTGGTGAATGGAAAGCACAGATGAAACTTTTCTCTGCTAGTAAATCCAGTGATACCTCTCCAAAAGGCAACCAATTTAAGAAGACATCAAGACCTGACTTCTCTGTGAAGAATATTCAGTTTCCATATCTTGTGTTTATGTTGGTCTCTTTGAGAGGACCACTCCTATAGAAGACCCTTTGTCAGGGCAATGTTGGTCAATTCAAAGAGGTTTCACGATATTCTATCATTGACTGAGAATTTGATGATGCCAGATCGCGAAGATAATGATTATTTTATGATCTGTTATGAACAAAGATGAGCAAATCAATTCTAAAATGTATTTAGAATCTCCCCCCAAAAAAAATCACTGAAACTTATGTTATTTGATTTGGCTGAATTGGTCAAATTGGAGCCTGCCAATTTATAGATTAGAAGACAGCATAGCAAGACGGGAAGATAATAAAGGAGCATCATATGATCTTGGGTGGGGGCCTTGGCCTACAGGTTTGCCCATTATGCCTTGCAGTTAGCCTCAGCCAATCATGATATGATATGTGTTATGCATGCATTATCTATAGATACAAAACACAGCTAGCTAAGGTTCAAATAGGAACAGTGTTGGGGAAGATAATAGGTAGATAGATTTAATTAATAGATACAGAGAAAGGTGCTAGCTAGGGACAGGGCAGGGTCAGACTCTGTGTGTTTGTAACTGGGTTGCAGTCATTTCCATTCACTAAAGCTATGCTTGTACTACATATCAATATTTAAAGCTACAGTACTAGTTTTTTTTATTCATGTGTAGGAGCCAGCTAGCAGTCCAATTAAAATACAAAACTTCTGAAATGTACTGGCTGCCATATTTATATGAATTTCTTTTTTCTAAAAAAACTGTTACAAACGTTCTCAAAACCAGACAAACCTGACCAGACACATTTTTCCATGTTAAATTTACTGTATATTGTAGTGGATTCTATCCAATTGCATATTTTGTCTTAAAAAAAGAAAAGTATTGCAAAGTTTCTTAAATTAATGTGTATTAATAAGTATACCAAACACATCCACATGAAAAGGGAGACGTTTTTGCTTCTTCACTTTCCTGCAATTTAGGCCATAAATTATATATTTTTTTAAATAACACCCAACCTGTTGACACTCCCCTTTCAAAGGGGGTCATTTTTGGACTGCTAATTCAAAACTAGCTTCTTCTGATACCACTATGTGTGCATAAACTCCAGCAGACATTTTTCCCCAAAAGGGATTATTGCTGTTACAGACTTGTTTTCATGCCTTCTGGTGTTCTTTTTATTTTCTTGCAGAAGTCCACCTAATAAGCGCAGTTCCGGTGGTCACATATGCTAAGCAGCTCAGTCCTACTGTCTGGGGCTGCTTGTACAGAGTTGGAATACATGTTTTATTGAGATCTAACAAAAGAGATTTCATATTTCCTTGCAGGACAACCCTTTTATAAAGAGCAATGAAAACCCAATGAGATGATTGTCTACTCTTTAATCTTCACAATAGATTCATGAAATATTAGACAAAGCGAGCCTGAATAGTATATATCACAGTGAGTGTTAGGATGAAGGATCATGATGGAGCATCGCAGCTCAGGGTGAATTTTTCACTGCAAGGCGCCAGACCTATATTGTAACTCATCATCATTCCAGGGCCTTGGCAACACAAACCCTGCTTTGTTTTATTGAGAAGCCATTGTCTTGATGACATAACTCATTTAAATTAAAGTTGTTCTCCATTATTATATATATATATATATATATATATATATATCGTAACCAAACGAATTTATAATTATCAAACATATATTACTCAACAGCAGGAAGCAGGAGTCTATTGCAGTACATGTTACCAAAGGGTTAATTCCTGGTATTTATTCTACCGCTATACCATGTTTGACATATTAAGGTTTTA
Source organism: Bufo bufo (assembly GCF_905171765.1). Lineage (NCBI taxonomy): Eukaryota > Metazoa > Chordata > Amphibia > Anura > Bufonidae > Bufo > Bufo bufo. The sequence goes on along the minus strand of NC_053391.1, from coordinate 67,313,834 downwards.
CATGACACATTTAGTTATCATGCAAAGCATCAGACCCTTCTGACATTGTCTTCATTTTCCTTTTGAATAATTCAGTAAGAATAATATAGGCAACATAAACTTTCTCTAATTATAATAAAACAATGTCAAAGTCATAGCAAAGCACAGCAGCTTAGCATCAGGGAATGTAATCTGCATGTACAATGCTCATTATTGACATAAATGTTAAATCTTTCTTCAAATATTAGAGATAACAACTGTTTGCTAGTTATCTGGAAGTCAAAATCTGCATTATATATATATATTAGTGTTCATCAAGCATGCTCGGCCAAACACTGCGTGTGCTTGAGCGCGATGCTCGAGTCAGTGTATTTAAATGTAATTTAGCATCTATTTCTGAAAGGATTTGAACTCCCAACCCCATGTACATTAGAGGCAAGGACCTTATCTACTCACCTATGAAACTGAATGCTAAACTATGTAAGAAAAACCTCATAGCAGTTTCTGATGTAGTGAGAATTCCTATTCAACAGAAGACTTATTTTATATTTCTGTACAGGTTAACATGTAGCTCTATAGTCTAGTGGGTAACGTCCTTGCCTATAATTCACAGAGTTGGGAGTTGGAATCCTGGCAGAAGCATAAATATATATACAGTACAGACCATTTCAGGGGACTACCTCTTAAAGCTCATCAAGAGAATGCCAAGAGTGTGCAAAGCAGTAATCAAAGCAAAAGGTGGCTACTTTGAAGAACCTAGAATATGACATATTTTCAGTTGTTTCACACTTGTTTGTTATGTATATAAGTCCACATGTGTTAATTCATAGTTTTGATGCCTTCATAGTCATGAAAATAAAGAAAACTCTTTGAATGATAAGGTGTGTCCAAACTTTTGGTCTGTACTGTATATACACGATTTTAGCCATAATATATTTGCATATATTATTATATATTTAGAATATATAATATATTATAATATATGTAAATATATTATGGCTAAAAACATAATAGTTTTCCACATATTATGCATTCATATATATCAGAAGTATGATTATATATAGATAGATAGATATTTTTAGTAATTACACATTTATTTTGTGCCATACATTTCTTACAATTAGTAAAACAAATATAAAATATCATCTCTATTCCTGAAATGTTTCTGCCAGGATTTAAACTCCCAACCTTGTACATTAGAGGCAAGGATGTTAACCACTACACTATAGAGCTACATATTAACCTGCACAGAAATATAAAATAAGTCTTCTGCTAAATAGGAATAGTCACTACATCAGAAACTACTATGAGGTTTTGCTGATACAGTTTAGTGTTCAGCTTTATAGCTGTAGATAAGGTCCATGCCACTAATGTACAACGTTGGGAGTTTGAATCCTGGCAGAAACATTTCAGAAAGAGATACAATTTATATATTTTAAATTCTTTTTAGTAATTGTAAAAAATGTATGGCACAAAATAAATGTGTAATTGATATAAATATATATATATATATATATATATATATATATATATATATAGTTTCCAAAGATGAGGCAGCACTCCAATTGAAGTAAAAAGTGGATCCTTTATTCCCCTCTGTGCAACGTTTCAACCGTCTCAATGCGGTCTTTCTCAAGCATATCAAATGGTGTCATACAAGGGTATATATACCCACAATACATTGCAAACAATAAAAGTGACAATTATTCAAAATTTAGATAAAGTAACATGAATAGTACATTATATAGTGCATAAAGACTCCCATATTTTATATGACCAGGTGGTCTACATAGCATAGTATTCATCATAGTTCAATACAGTGTACAAACACATTAATCATTGTGATAACATAAAAGTGAGTTAATTGACCGATATCAGATTCATCAATAAAGTGTCATATCACCTGTGTACATAAAGAAAGTTCATTAAGATTAAAAACAACTCACACCGGGGCGTATGGACCGGAGCGGCAAAAATCTGCGTCCTCACCGCCAGACTACGCATGCCCAGAGTCCCCGCCACGTCACAGGAGAAACGCCCCAAGCCAAGGAGCCAAGCGTCATCACCATGGAGATGTGAAACCACATGACCAGAGCGATAGACCCGTGACCCATCAGGAGGACGCGCCGGGTAGAACCACGCCCACAAAGCCGGACATGCGTCGCCAGGCAAAAATTAAACATTGCCGACACGGCAACAGCAGTCCCGCAATGTGCGTCGAGGTCCGCCCCAAGTCACATGACAAGTACGGGCACCGGGGCACAGAGATCGGCAGGGGAAGAGGAAAAAAATATAGACGAGGGGAGAGAAACATAACTGGCACCGCAACATAGAAATATGTGGGTAAGGGGACCAATAAAGGTCACCATCAGATCACTATATAAGTGTAACAGAAAACGGAGTGAACGTGGCTTAAATAGAGTATATCAGCACTGGAAAGAATAACCTGTGCCATACTTATATACTAGGAAAACAGGACGGGGGCCAAAGGGTCCCGCCGTTCTCACGGCAGAAACCCCGGTCCATTGCTGGATCTTAACAAGGTTCCAAGTAGAGCTTCAACATGCAACAAGAAGAAATGAGAGTGAGACAAAACATTTTTTGAGCATTCAATTAATTGAAAATAACGATTAAACTGAAACAGGCTGTTTTTTAGCTGATCCAAATTTTAGGACCACATGCCTTTAAAAAGCCAAATCTGTGCAAAGATGTGGATTCATTGTCATTTTCTGTCAGGTACTCACACGTTGTGATGGTAAAGGCAAAAAAACTCTCCCTTTTTGAACGTTGTCAGGTTGTTGAGCTGCATAAGCAGGGTCTCTCCCAGCGCGCCATCGCTGCTGAGGTGGGATGCAGTAAGACAGTCATTTGGAATTTCTTAAATGATCCTGAGGGTTATGGAACAAAAAAGTCAAGTGGAAGACCCAAAAAAATTTCATCAGCACTGAGCCGGAGGATCCAATTGGCTGTCCGTCAAGACACTGGACAATCCTCGACCCAAATTAAGGCCCTTACTGGTGCTGACTGCAGCCCCATAACCATCAGACGGCATCTGAGACCGAAGGGCTTCAAAAACAAAAAACGTCTTCAAAGACCTCATCTCCTTGAAAGCCACAGAACTGCTTGTTTGGACTTTGCAAGAGAGCACCAAACATGGGACATTCAAATGAGAAAAAATGTAACTTTGATGGTCCTGATGGTTTCCAACGTTACTGGCATGACAAGCAGATCTCACCTGAGATGTTTTCTACACGCCACAGTGGAGGGGGCGCCATAATGGTCTGGGGTGCTTTTTCCTTCAGTGGAACAATGGGGCTTCAGGGAGTGCAGGGGCGTCAAACGGCCGCTGACTATGTTCAGATGTTGCAGAGAGCATTCCTCATGACTGAGGGCCCTCGTCTGTGTGGTAAAGACTGGGTTTTTCAACAGGACAACGCTACAGTACACAATGCCCACAGAACAAGGGACTTCTTCCAGGAGAATAACATCACTCTTTTGGCCCATCCTGCGTGTTCCCCTGATCTAAATCCAATTGAGAACCTTTGGGGATGGATGGCAAGGGAAGTTTACAAAAATGGACAACAGTTCCAGACAGTAGATGGCCTTCGTGCGGCCATCTTCACCACTTGGAGAAATGTTCCCACTCACCTCATGGAAACGCTTGCAGCAAGCATGCCAAAATGAATTTTTGAAGTGATAAACAATAACGGCGGAGCTACTCATTACTGAGTTCATGTTTGGAAGTTGGATTTCTGTTTTGGGGGGGTTTAGGGGCTTTTTGGAGGTGTGGTCCTAAACTTTTGATCAGCTGAAAAACAGCCTGTTTCAGTTTATTCGTTGTTTTCATTAAATTGAATGCTCCAATTTTTTTTTGTCTCACTCCCATTTCTTCTTGTTGCATGTTGAAGCTCTACTTGGAACCTTGTTAAGATCCAGCCATGCTAAATATGATTTTTTGCCATTTTTCAAGTGGTCTTAAACTTTTGATCAGGACTGTATATAAATGTTTCTGCTGGGATTTAAACGCCCAACCTTGTACATTAGAGGCAAGGACTTTAAATACTACACTATAGAACTACATGTTAACCTGCACAGAAATGTAAAATTAGTCTTCTGCTGATTAGGAATTCTCACTACATCAGAAACTTCTATGAGGTTTTTCTGACACAGTAGCATTCAACTTTATAGCTGAGTGGATAAGGTCCTTTCATCTAATGTACAAGGGGTTGGGAGTTCAAATCCCAGCAGAAACTTTTCAGAAAATAGATTTAAATGCACTGGGGTGTCCCAAAGCACTGACTCCATATATGGATATAGCTTTATATGGAGTCAGAGCAGGGACTCCTAAGCCGAACTTGAGTCCCGAAACCCTCCCCTCTTCAGAGCAGGGGGTGTCTGGGGTTCTCCCAATGACTTCCATTGTGCTTGATCAACTTTATATATATATATGTACAGTCAGGTCCATAAATATAGGTACATCGACACAATTCTAACATGTATGGCTCTATACACCACCACAATGGATTTGAAATGAAACAAACTAGATGTGCTTTAACTGCAGACTGTTAGCTTTAATTTGAGGGTATTTACATCCAAATTAGGTTAACGGTGTAGGAATTACAACAGTTTGCATATGTCCCTCCCACTTGTTAAGGGACCAAAACTAATGGGACAATTGGCTTCTCAGATGTTCCATGGCCAGGTGTGTGTTATTCTCTCATTATCCCAATTACAATGAGCAGATAAAAGGTCCAGAGTTAATTTCAAGTGTGCTATTTGCATTCGGAATCTGTTGCTGTCAACTCTCAAGATGAGATCCAAAGAGCTGTCACTATCAGTGAAGCAAGCCATCATTAGGCTGAAAAAAAAAAAAAAACATCAGAGAGATAACAAAAACATTAGGCGTGGCCAAAACAACAGTTTGGAACATTCTTAAAAAGAAGGAACGTACCGGTGAGCTCAGCAACAACAAAATACCCGAAAGACCTCGGAAAACAACCGTGGTGGATGACCGAAAAATTATTTCCCTGGTGAAGAAAACACACTTCACAACAGTTGGCCAGATCAAGAACACTCTCCAGGAGGTAGGTGTATGTGTGTCAAAGTCAAAAATCAAGAGAAGACTTCACCAGAGTGAATACAGAGGGTTCACAACAAGATGTAAACCATTGGTGAGCCTCAAAAACAGGAAGGCCAGATTAGAGTTTGCCAAACGACATCTAAAAAAGCCTTCACAGTTCTGGAACAACATCCTATGGACAGATGAGACCAAGATGAACTTGTGCCAGAGTGATGGGAAGCGAAGAGTATGGTGAATTAAAGGAACTGCTCATGATCCTAAGCATACCAGCTCATCAGTGAAGCATAGTGGTGGTAGTGTCATGGCGTGGGCATGTATGGCTGCCAATGGAACTGGTTCTCTTGTATTTATTGATGATGTGACTGCTGACAAAAGCAGCAGGATGAATTCTGAAGTGTTTCGGGCAATATTATCTGCTCATATTCAGCCAAATGCTTCAGAACTCATTGGATGGTGCTTCACAGTGCAGATGGACAATGACCCAAAGCATACTGCAAAAGCAACCAAAGAGTTTTTTAAGGGAAAGAAGCAGAATGTTATGCAATGGCCAAGTCAATCACCTGACCTGAATCCGATTGAGCATGCATTTCACTCGCTGAAGGCAAAACTGAAGGGAAAATGCCCCAAGAACAAGAAGGAACTAAAGACAGTTGCAGTAGAGGCCTGGCAGAGCATCACCAGGGATGAAACCCAGCTTCTGGTGATGTCTATGCGTTACAGACTTCAGGCTGTAATTGACTGCAAAGGATTTGCTACCAAGTATTAAAAAGTGAAAGTTTGATTTATGATTATTATTATGTCCCATTACTTTTGGTCCCTTAACAAGTGGGAGGCACATACGCAAACTGTTGTAATTCCTACACCGTTTACCTGATTTGGATGTAAATACCCTCAAATTAAACCTGACAGTCTGTAGTTAAAGCACATCTTGTTCGTTACATTTCAAATCCATTGTGGTGGTGTATAGAGCCAAAAATGTTATAATTGTGTCCATGTCCCAATATTTATGGACCTGACTGTATATGTTGCAGGAAGGCGCAAGGGTCCGTTGTTGACGGAAGGTATGTGTCACGGAGGATCCTGGCCTTGGTGGAGTAAGTCAATTTTCATATGTCAGCAGCAGTTGCTGTTTGACACCTAGCTATTTAGTATAGCTGTATAGCTGATCCGGGATGGCTCTTACTGGGAGTAGTAGAGTGCTGGGTGGGTGACTACTCCCAACTTTCCAGGCCGGGTCTTGACTGACATAAAAAACCCAGACGGCAGTGTCAGCTGGGTGTGATTACCTCTCTCTATGACAGAGGAGCTCTGGCAATCACTGGATTGGGATATGCGCCGTGTGCTAGACTGGAGGCCTGAGTTTGGGAGGTCTGCTCTGTCCTGAACAATGCTGATCGGGTGTGAACTAACACCTAGTATAACAGGTGACTGTGTTGCTGTATGAACTGTCTAGGTGTGAATGGTGACCAAAACTGCAAATGGACTGTTGTACTGTTTTGTTGACATAAATGTGAATAAAACACTGAAGTTTTTTTGCGTTACAAACTGGTCTTTGCCTCTATACTGCGCCCGCGTGTCCTGTCTACCAGAGAGAATCCCCACAATATATATATCAGTGTTACAATAATGAAACCCTTTCATTGTCAAGGCCATTTTCTCTCCAATGTATTCACTGAGGAAAATAAACTGTCAGATGACATGCAGAATGTAAAAATAAATTCCCAATTAAAAGTGTCCTGTCTGACCCAGGAAGAAGTACATCAGCGACTTAAAAAGATTAAAATAGACAAATTGCCAGGACCGGATGGCATACACCCCCGAATCCTAAGGGAATTAAGTAATGTCATAGACAGACCCTTATTTCTGATATTTGCGGACTCTATACTGACAGGGAATGTCCCACAGGATTGGCGCATGGCAAATGTGGTGCCAATATTAAAAAAGGGTCCAAAAACAGAGCCTGGAAACTATAGGCCGGTAAGTTTAACATCTGTTGTGGGTAAACTGTTTGAAGGTTTTCTGAGAGATGCTATCTTAGAGCATCTCGATGGAAATAAGCAAATAACGCCATATCAGCATGGCTTCGTGAGGGATCGGTCATGCCAAACTAATTTAATCAGTTTCTATGAGGAGGTAAGTTCTAGACTTGACAGCGGCGAATCAATGGATGTCGTATATCTGGACTTCTCCAAAGCATTTGACACCGTACCGCATAAAAGGTTATTATATAAAATGAGAATGCTCGGACTGGGAGAAAACATCTGTATGTGGGTAAGTAACTGGCTCAAGGATAGAAAACAGAGGGTGGTTATTAACGGTACACACTCAGATTGGGTCACTGTCACTAGTGGGGTACCTCAGGGGTCAGTATTGGGCCCTATTTTCTTCAATATATTTATTAATGATCTTGTAGAAGGCTTGCATAGTAAAGTATAAATAAAGGACAGTATACTACTACAGAGGGATCTGGATAGATTGGAGGCTTGGGCAGAGAAGTGGCAGATGAGGTTTAATACTGACAAATGTAAAGGTATGCACATGGGAAGGAATAATGCAAGTCACCCGTACATACTAAATGGTAAAACACTCGGTAACACTGACATGGAAAAGGATCTAGGAATTTTAATAAACAGCAAACTAAGCTGCAAAAACCAGTGTCAGGCAGCTGCTGCCAAGGACAATAAGATAATGGGTTGCATCAGAAGGGGCATAGATGCCCGTGATGAGAACATAGTCCTACCACTTTACAAATCGCTAGTCAGACCACACATGGAGTACTGTGTACAGTTCTGGGCTCCTGTAAACAAGGCAGACATAGCAGAGCTGGAGAGGGTTCAGAGGAGGGCAACTAAAGTAATAACTGGAATGGGGCAACTACAGTACCCTGAAAGATTATCAATATTAGGGTTATTCACTTTAGAAAAAAGACGACTGAGGGGAGATCTAATTACTATGTATAAATATATCAGGGGTCAGTACAGAGATCTATCCCATCATCTATTTATCCCCAGGACTGTGACAAGGGGACATCCTCTGCGTCTGGAGGAAAGAAGGTTTGTACACAAACATAGAAGAGGATTCTTTACGGTAAGAGCAGTGAGACTATGGAACTCTCTGCCTGAGGAGGTGGTGATGGTGAGTACAATAAAGGAATTCAAGAGGGGCCTGGACTATTTCTGGAGTGTAATAATATTACAGGCTATAGCTACTAGAGAGGGGTCGTTGATCCAGGGAGATATTCTGATTGCCTGATTGGAGTCAGGAAGGAATTTTTTATTCCCCTAAAGTGGGGAAAATTGGCTTCTACCTCACAGTTTTTTTTTTTGCCTTCCTCTGGATCAACTTGCAGGATAACAGGCCGAACTGGATGGACAAATGTCTTTTTTCGGCCTTATGTACTATGTTATTATGTTACTATGTATGTAATACCTGACCGTTGGAGCTAAAGTATAACATAAACTAGAGATTTTTGATCTTTACAGTTTTGAATATTTTGCAAAGATACTGGGGAGATTTATCATGACTGGATTTTCCATATTCCACCTCTGTGTGCCTCTTAATAAATTGGATGCATCCAGGGGTGGATTGGCTATAGACCTTACAGGGAACTTTGCCAGTGGGCCGATGCCCATGGGGCTGCCTGGACACTCCTCACGGCTGACCAGTGGTAGTTTTTGGGGATGTACTTTTTGCTGCTGACAGTATTTTGTGGTATTTGGCTCTGTTAAGGTGGTATAATGTGCCACAATATGGTATTGCTGGCTCTGCCTTCCATCAATAAGAACCCAAATACAAAACAAGGCCACTTTTGTTATTTTTTTCAGGGCCACTTTAAGTTACCAGTCTGCCCTTTGGTCCTCCATGCACCTGAAAGTGAAATCTTGAGCTATAATGTATGTAAGTTTCTAATAGCTAATACCATAGACTGCAATTATATAATAATGCAGCCTACATGATTTTTACATGCTTCCTGTCAAGCCATGCTGCAAACATGTCTTAATGTTCGGCTTGCTATGACAGGCCTGGGAGCCCTCACAAGAGCCCATCCCTCTTTTAACAGCTCAGGTCATTATTGAATACGGCATTCGAGTGGGGAAATGACTAGGATCAGAATAATCTCTGATCCCAATCACTGGCAGCAGGTGCCTGCTGTGTTATACAGATAGCACCCTCTGCGTATGGTGCAGGATCAACTAGTGAGCCAGTTCCTTACATCCCATTAATGCCACCTATGTGATTTTGCATTAAGGGGTTAATACTAATACCTAATATTTACAGTATTATATAGTTTTCATTACTGGATTAATGATGATGAGGGTGTTAATTGTGGCAGTGTAGGGCACTTCTAAATAGGTCTATGTAACAGATCTTGAGTGTGGACCCACTGTGCCAACTAACCGGTTTAGCTTTGGACTAAACCTACGGGAGTTGTCCTGGCAGTTCCCTGGTATTCACCCTTTAACTCCAGAACAGGGATCTGAACTTTGCTGCAGGGAACCAATCAAGCTGCTACCTCCTGGAGTAGTACAGGTGTAGTTGGCAGCTGACCCACGGGGATCAAAGACACCAGTGCCAGGAGTAAGGCAAAATATGTAGTCAGCAGAAAGACCAGTCCAGAAAAAGGCAAGGTTCGTACACGGACTGACAGACAGAACAAGCAAACAATAGAATACCCAAAGCTCAGGCACGGAAGTGGAACAACCAGCCCAGCTAAATAAGTAGGCTGATCAGCACCTTAGCAGCAAGAGGGAAGGATTATCTCATGCAGCGGTGATGAGAAGTTCACTGGGCACTAGTCCTAATACACACAGGGAGAGCGGACTGATGTCCATGCCTGCCTGGGAAAGTGGGACACATGGGCCACCAGCAAAACAGTTTATAATTACTGTAAGGGGTGGTTTCTTTGTTTTTCAACACAGAGATAAAAATTCCTTGCTTCATGTACACATCTAAATGACAAAGTTCTGTCTGAATACATCTGCCACTAGAGGGAGCTCACTGTAAAGGGATTTATAAGCTATTATACAACTCATGAATAAATCAGAATGCAATGAGCTGCCCCTAGTGGTAAAAGAAAGACCTACTCCTGCCCCAAATTGTCAATGTGTTCGTCTCTATTAAAATGATTTAGCTTTTTCTTCAAGAACAGCATAAATGTTGAGATCTGTATGAATATACCAAATATTATGAGATCTGGGAACTGAAAACTGTCTATTCCAAATATATTTAGAAAATGTTTTAAACAATTCATATAATTAGTTTGGCGATTAGGCATAAAATCAATTCGCAGATATAATCTCATGTCTTCAGCATTGCCCGGGGCCGAGGCTGGTTTTAATCCATCATTGGCGACACATTATGTTTTCTTTTCACTTCATTTTACTTGTAAAAATTCAATCTACGTACGAATAGGCTGGAGGAACTAACTACATGTCTAAATGTAACTATTTAACTTATTTTCTGTAGCGTGGCTCGTTTTAATTAGAAAAGCTAAATGTTGAACATTCCTTCTGCGCTCTCAATTTGTCCAGTCATTTAGACCAATTATCCACGGAGCCAAGGAGCCCAAAAACACATTTTACATTTTTAACTTCACTTTAAAAATGTTTGACTATTTCACTAAATAATCAGAAAATCACCCGGAATGTCGATGAAGCTAAAATGAACTTTTTTGTAATGCTGTGGAATATCAGGGCTAGAGCAGTCTATCTATCAGGGACACGACTAATAGTCAAAGTTATCATAGTTAGACAGACACGTGCTGCTTCCCCAGATAAACTGCTTGCAGGAAAATACTGACCCCATGCTTGCTGCTTTCCCTAGTCGCTTGTTATGGCACCACGAAAAATTGTTGATTTCATAAACATACAGAATAAACTTAGAAAAGGTTTTTCATACATTTAAAGAAATGAATGTAATATAAAGAAGTGTTTATGATTGTTCCCACCTTCAAGAGCTTTCAGCAGTATTTCTCCCAACCCCCCGAGGGGACATATCTTCTAAATGGGGAAAGAGAAATAAGATGCTACCAGACCCTTTTGGTGGCTGCTTATTTCCCATGGAAACAACTAATCAGTTATGTTGAAATCCATCATACCCGACCTTTCTTTCCTCTGTTCAGGGAGAGTTTGAAGGCCTGCATGCCCAAAAGATGCCAGCCCAGCTAATCAGTTGACATTAGGCATGAGCATGGACTCCTTAAAGGGGTTGTTCAATGAAAAATATTCAGCAATTTTCAAACCAGCATCTGGATGTGAATACTTTTGTAATGGCATGTAATGAAAAATGTACTATAGCCACTACATTCACTGAAATCTAACTGTATAGCACCACCTGCTGTTTGCTCTTTTTCTAACTTTTCTGTCCTGCGCACTGAGATGGAAGCACATGCTCAGTTCTACAGATGAGCAAACCTTTCAAGATTCGGTTAGTTTCAGGTCATCAAACTTTTTGAAAAATAGATTCTACCCAAACCGACACACGAGAAAGAGAGAGAGAGAGAGAGAGAGATAGAAAGAGAGAGAAAGATATAGAGATGGTAAAATGGATTTGTTCATTCTTAAAGGGATTGTCTGTTTTTGCTATATTGATGACCTATCCTCTCTTTCTCTACACGCACACCCCCTCAGCTGCCAGCTTGAAATAAATCTAGCAGAGCAATAGCAGCAATGGATGGGCAGATCTCTGGATCCATGTGAGGTACAGGGCTGGTTCTAGCTTTGTTAGACAGAGATTGCCATGTATTATATGATGTCTGATTTTCATTATTTACATCATTCATAGGATAACCCCTTTAAGCCTAGTTCCCCTTACTCAAACAAATGATACCAATGTACCCCAAGGGCAATGATGAAACCTACAGAATGGGAACAGCTTAGCTGGAGACATGGCATGTATCCTTCTGTGGTTCAAGTACCAGAGGTTGAAAACCTGGGATATAGACATATGACTGGCCTTTGGCGTGTGCATACAATACATTTCTACAGGATGCATTAGCTGTTATTGCTAAAGATACAGATAGCTTGGCACCTGAGGCATGCAATTACAGCAATTACAGCAATTTTAATTGCAGAGCAGTATTATTTGGACATTGCATACTATTGTTATTAGATGAATTTATGTATAGATCTGTATTCCATCACTGCATGGTAGTATTTGGGCATTGTATGGTGAGATATACTTAGGGACTGTATATTACATTATTTTTGCAGTGTTGGGTGGTAGATGTACTGCATAGTATTGTTATGTGTACTGCCCAACTCATGGCACCAGGGCCGCACCACCAATTAGGCGAGAAGAGACGATCGCCTCAGGTGGCATGGCCCTAAAGTTAAGTGGGGTTGGGGTTGGCGGCAGGGCAGTGGCAGATAAGCGCTTCCATTGTCTAAGCGTTCATCTCTCTATATTCAGCTGTATTGCCATCCGCAGCTGAAGGCTGCAGCAGGGCACCGGAGCGTCGTCTCCCTGCCCCATTCCTTCTGATAGGTGATAGGCTTCAGGCCTCATGCCTGTAGCCTGTCAGAGGCCGGTGCAGGCGGCGGAATGATGTCGTTACCAATGCGCCGCTTGAGCCCGGTGGCATACAGTGTGGGACAGAGGCCTGCATCACATCGCTGAAAGGGCCATGGGGGTAAGTATGTGTGTTTATTTTTTTTATTTGACACCCTGCTCTTTGGTCAAATTGAAGAAGGGGGAAATGGAGCATTATGGGGGCATCTACTGGGGGGACAATATAAGTGACATTTATTCCGGCACACACTATGGGAGCACTATATAAGGGAATTTTATTCTGGCACAGACTATGGGGGCACTATATAGGGGAATTTTATTCTGCCATAGATTATGTGGAGCAGTATGGGAAAGGGGGGAGAGGAGCACTATGGGGGCAGCTACTGGGTGCACTATATAAGGGAATTTTATCCTGGCACATATTATGGGGGGCACTATGCGAGCATCTACTGGGGGCACTATATAGAAGTATTTTATACTGGCACACATTATGGGGGCACTATGGGGACATTGGCTATACTGGGGCCACTAAGAGGGGGTATTTTATTTACTGGCACACAGTAGGGGCATTGGCACACATTATGGGGGAACTATGGTGACATTGGTTCTACTGGGGGCACAGAGGGGGTATTTTCTATACTGGCACACATTATGGGGGCATTTTTTGTACTGGTACACAACCGGGACATTTTTTGTACTGGCGCACAACGGGGACATTTTTTTTGTATTGGCACCCATTATGGGGGCATTATTTTGTACTGGCACATGTTATAAGCGGCAGTTATATGCTGTTTCTATTTCTTCAGTATAGTATTGGGAGGCACAGCGGGCACAGTACTGGGGGTGGCAGGATGGGGTGTTCAGAAGGTGGGGAGGATGATGGAAAAGTAGGAAACTAAAATGTCTGTTTGTCAATTTCTAAAGAGATGAAAGATGGCTGAAAGGAATCATCATGGTGGTCTGGTCTGAAAGGAGAAGATGAGGAAAAGGAATATTTACATCAGAGGAGACATCACTGGATGTAAGAGGTACATATGTGGTGTTGTAATACCCTGCATGTTTTGTAGTGCTGTATATAATGTTAAGAGGAAAGAGGTTAGGTTGAGAATTTGGCTGTTTCAATTTTCGCCTCAGGCAGCAGAAAGGCTAGGTGCACCCCTGCATAGCACAGCTGTTTGTGTACATGATATGCTTTAATAAACTGTATGACCATATAGAAGGTCCTGTACTTGAGACCATACACAGTCTGGCACTATCAGCACTGTTTGGATTGTGTTAGACTGTGTAGGGACACATGCCAAGCTGGTATCACCCAATTGTCAATTTTCTCATACATGCTTAGGAGGAATAGCAGAGGAAAAGCAAAATGCATAGTTACATATGTAATACCCCAGAGTGGCATTAACACCTCTTCTATACCCCCCACTATCTTGGTTGGTGCAGCAAGTGTCATCTCATATACATTTACTGTCATTTCCTGCAATGTGTGTATGTACTTCCTTATTTTGTAACTTTTAAGGTGTAATGTATCTGGTTCACCAGCAGGTCGCAGCTAATCTGTGCAGAGATAGTTTCTCTGGAGAGGAATTTCTAGTTCCATTTCAGCCCTCTTTATAGAGGGACGAGTTAGTTAGTTAGTTAGTTAGAGGTCAGTCTAGCCTACCCTGCTCAGGGAGAGGATGTGTGTCAGCCTGCAGAGCTCTGTCTGCTCTGCTGTGCCCAGAGGTTCAGCCTCTGAAGTCTACATGGTTGTTTTTCCCCTCCTGGGCTTGCATTACCTTAACCCCAAGCTAAGAGAGCTTGAAGCCAGGAAGAAGTTCCTAGGACTAGAGATAAAGTAAGAGACAGACTGCAGCAAAACTAAGTTCCAGCAGAAGAGGAAAAGTTCCTGTTTACTCCAGCTAGCATAGAAGAGCTGACAGAGCTAAAGATATAGCAGAACTGAGATTGCTGCAGAAGTGTTTGCCTGCCAGAATAAGCCAATACCTGCTGATGACCAAGATATCGCTTGGGAAACTGTTTGGATTACCGTTTTATGCCAAGTAAAGCTGTGTTCTGCGTTACTACAAGTCTGGACTCAAATTATTATTAAGTCTGGACTGAATTGTTCCTTTATCATCCAAGTTATTCATCCATTTTCCACTTGCTTTGGACTACACCACATCTGGGATCCAAGGATAATCAGGTAGGAGCACCGTGGCACGTGCATACAACATCTACAGAGACATTGTAGGCCACTCTACACCACTCTGGCATTCCTATATCTGGGTCCAACACTACCATTTACAAAGGGGACTCCAAGTCCTCGTTACTTAACCGCAACTGGTGTCACGATTACTTGCTCTATAAGAGGGACATATTTTGTAGAAACCTCCTAAGGGGCAAGGGATACCCCCGACACGGGCAGTGGGCCGCTGCACATATACGAAACCAGAGCTAGTCCTCTTTGAAAACCAGGTGCCAACTCATTTTAACATTGTACCAACTGCAAAAGAGCACACCCAACTGGCACCTCACGTGTTAATTTAAATATTATGCAACTGCACAGACATACAGATGCATACTTCTGCATGTGTTCAGTGGACAGTTTTCTTTCAAACAGTCACAATAAACCAAGCCTAGAGCTTGACTGCAGGATCTGACTACACATAGGGTTTGTAGTCTGTAACTATGGAGACACATAAGTCTGCATAGTAGCAAAATTGTAGAATTTTTAAACTATATTTTTATTTTATTTTACATACATTGAAGCAAAAAAAAAAAAGTTGCAAAAGTGTGAACACCCTTTATGGTTACTTTATATCAAGTTGAAGAAGTAATGAAAGAAGTCAACAAAACACTACAATGAAAAAAGAAGTTGATTATAAATCCAGTGGCAAAATTCTAATTTAGGCTTGTTTCACACTTGCGAGATACAAATTCGGCAGGCTGTCCTGGCCGGGAACAGCCTGTCGGATACGTCCTTGCTGTGCGCTGCTGGCCTTCTGTCCGGCCCCATTCACTATAATGGGGGCCATCGGAGATCCAGCCGCTACCCGGCAAATATGCAGAGGAGCAGCCGGACAAATACCGCTGCACACAGCAGTTTTTGTCTGTCCTTCTCGGCATATTTACCGGGTTGAGGCTGGATCTCCACTGGCCCCCATTATAGTGAATTGGGCCGCCCGGAATGCATAAAGAACCCGGCAAGGACGAATCCGACAGACTGTTCCCGGCTGGAACAGCCTGCCGGATCTATTTCATGCAAGCCTGAAACCAGCCTTAGCATCTTAGTATATCACAGATATCGTAGTATCTTAGTATATCACAGATATCTTAGTGTCTTAGTATATCACAGTAAAATGGCAGATTATTGAAAAAATGTAATCCCCGTTTCCACATTTGTTTACTTAACCAGACACAACTATAGGAGGTGCAGATGCTGTGACCACACTTGGGCCTTGGAGGTCAGGAAGCTTAAAGGATTTCTTTGCTCCCCTGTCCCATATGAGCGCACAGACATGGGCAAGAAATAGTTTGGAATAGTGAGGAGCCCGGTAACAACATTTGAGGCCTAGGAACTTCAGGTTACCGCCCTACCGCCCATGTTCTTTTCTGGTGGGCTTTTAAGCTGTTCTTATGTATTTCAAGGCTCCTCCTCTACAAACATTTTCTAAAACTCTTCCTCTGGGTTTATAAGCTACAAGTGGTGGACTGCTGGGAAATTTATTTTTTTGCCCAAAGGCATATTACCAAGAAATGTGGGCCACAGAGTTCTGAAAGTATTTTTTTACTCTCCTCACCTTCAAGTTATGATACGCTCTAATAGTTCTTCGCAGAAAATCCATTACATTAAAAACCAGTATAGCACTTTAGCCTCAAATTACTCATACATTATACCTCTTAATCTGTGACATCCATTATAATAATTGCAAAATATTATGCTTAAACAGTTTACCTTTATACGTGCTAATAAAATTATGATATGCTTTTTGCATTTACCGCTCTATAGACAAATATGTTGCCGGACTGGGAATTCTTGAATCAGTATGTAAAGTACTCTTCATAATTAAGCGACAACTACTCTTTGATTCCCTGCCAAGAATATAATAACTTTGTTGCTCCAGAATGTAAAACTTTCACAAAAAGAGCATCTATCTATTTCATGGGCCCTGTGGTGATTAGTTTGGCTCTATTTAACAGTGGATTTCAAAAGTGAGAGAGAAATGCTGACATGCTAAATGTGGAGGCCTCCATAACTAAATGAGAAGAAATAAATAATTGCTGGTGAACTTGTCAGACAGATGTCTCAGCCGTAAAGATTTTAATGGCTTTTGGAGAGTACATGCAAGGTACAGAAGAGGCCACATGAACTGTTGCTATGATAGTCCATGAGCCAAAAGATATCTATCCAGTTTCAATATATATATTACATGCTTACCAACATTTAAATTCTCAAAATTGGGACATTTAGGCTCTTTTTCTTCAAAGACCTGTGAATGCCCCCAGAATATTTGCATAAAATTTGCCCTATAGGATTTTTTTGCCAAAAACTGGGACTGATGGCACTAGTGGACTTCGATTCAAATTTGCCGCAAGCCGAATTTCCTTGTGCTTCGTGGTAACGAATCAATTTTCCCTGAAATGGGGTAAAAAAAAAATCTTACTCACCTCATCCATTTGAGCGTGAAGAGCCCGCCGTTGCCATCTTGATTGAAGATCCTGCACGAAATTTTGTACGCGGTGACATATGACTCCACCATACTGGACGACGTGATCATGTCATCACACACCGCGTGACACTTCTCGCTAGATCTTCATTAAAGATGGTCGATGACAGGCTCTTTGGGATCAAATGGATGAGGTAAGTATGAATTTTTTTATTTTAGACCTTAATATTAATGTCAGATGCCGCAATCAGCAATGAACGCAGCATCTGAGGGGTACAATGATAGGGGACGGCGCAATCTTCAGTCATTGTGATTGCACCTGCTACTGACAAAGAAATGCGCTAAATGATGAGGTAATTCGTCGCAAAGTGATTTGTAAAATTCGGTGAAACAACCAAATCGAATTTTCAAGAACTTCGGTCATCTGTAGATGGCACATCTGCAGGGGCAAAGCGATAGGGAGTGCAGAGGTAGCAGTAACTACCAGGCCCAGGCGCCTGAGGGGGCCCAAGGACCCTTGTGCTGCATAAGAAGACACCAGTATTACATGCTGCTCAAGTTACACCTCTGGCTGGAGGGAACGGCTTAGATGAAGAATTTGGCATGGGGGGTCGCCGTATTAAGGCTATTTGCTTCCCTGCCCCTTGCCACAAAGACTGAGGAAGGGGGGCCCAAGCTGAACTCTTGCACCAGGGCCCGAAGAGCCTTTAGCTACAACCCTGTACATCTGACAATATGAGATATCCTCAGACTAGAGATGATCGAAGGGATGTAGTCTTTACAACATCAGATGGGCCTCACCATGGCACTGGCATCATTGTGCAAGCAGATCTCCCGATATTTCTCAAAACACAGTTGATCTTCATGGTATCATTGTCATGAACTGCAATCATTACAGATCCACGTTCAGTTCAATGTCTTATTAGTTGGTCAAATAAAGATTTTCCTATATTTAAGGGTAATTACTGTTGGCAGATCTGTGTCTTTCACATGAAAGGGACAACCCCTGCAGGGTTTTTGGAGATTTAATTTATATTCTTGGTCCAAATTCTACTTCAGAAGTCCTATAAGTGACCCAAAGTCTAAGTGCATTGCACAATTCTTTCTATTAGAAGGGTTTCTAAATGTTAGGCTGTTCACAATATGTTTGACTGTAGATCCCAGGAGATCTGCTTTAATCTGTTCAAGGATTTGGTGTTCAAATGTTCAGTTCATGGTATTTTGTCTTACACTATGGTATTGATGACCCCCAGCAACTTTTATTGGTTATATCTACTTGTGTTGATCAACTTCTGTCAATTTGGACCTGCTTGCAACATGGGGCCACGTTTAGGCTTTTTTTCCAGCACCATTTTAAGTTCCCAGTCCACTCTTGAGTATGTATCATGCATGCTGAATTACTATGACGGTGAGTGCGCAATTTAAACTACCTTCTTGTGTCTATTTTTGAATAAAATCAAACCCTCTCCAAAAGGCTAATTGTTTAAGAAGACAACCCCTTATCCAGCTTACATTTTCTATGATACATTTTCAGTTCCATATATAAGTCCATTTTTAAATGAAATTTTGGGCAGCCATGTCAAAAAGGGTTCACTGTGTTTGTCATTCTGCCTACTCTAGTTTTCTGGCCTAAAAAAGTTACAAAGCTGTGTTTTTGATACTTTTTAAACATCATTGAGACTTTTTCAGTCACAACTGGCATTTTTACTCCACCCCCAACAGATCTTCGAAAAGAGGGCAGGAAGAGGGATGGGCCATCATCTGTGACACATTTATTATTTTTTACGCCAGAAAGACTGAATGACTGAAATCTACAGTAGCTTCGAGCTGCCAATGATTTCAGTTAGGAGCACGGACTGTCAGTGGTGGTATTTAATTTATGATGAGGCCTCGTCTTGTCATAAATGAAATGCCTGCTCTGGTGGCACAGGCCCTATAAAGGTCGGAGTAGTACCCGCCGGTCTTGATAAATCAAGGCCCATGTTGAAGAGGAGAAGAACACTCCTGTATTAAGGAGATAGGTGAAAAGGATGGATATTCATGATGCAGGGCTGTTTGTGCTACAGATAACACAATCTTTATGGGTGATGATATTTTGAAAATGAATGCAATACTCACAATGCATACCCATATTGAAGATATTTGTGTTGGCATTGTGTTATTTCAGGTTGTCTAGCACTTTTCTGTCTCATTGATGAACATTCCAGTAAATCTATCTCCATGCACTTCATGCACATGATGTGGTCACAGGAAGGTCCATCTGCTATTCAATCAACTTCCTCTTCAGACAACACAAACTTGTTTTATTTCCCTCCCAGGAGCCTGAAGTGACATGAGGTAGGACTTAAAGGGGTTATCCCGTGAATAATGTAAAAAATTTAAATCAGACATCATATAGCACACGACAACCTCTTTCTAACAAAGCTAAACCAGCCCTGTACCTCACATGGTTCCAGAGATCTCCCCATTCATTGCTATATTTATATCAAGCTGACAGCTTAAAGGAAATGTGTCATCAGAAAATTACCTGCTATTTAATTCACTTTTTTATGTTTAACATATTTCTAAATCATTTTTTATTATATTTTTAATTTTCCATGTCACTTTTCATATTTAAAATAAAATAAAATAAAAATTCTGTAATTTTTGCACTGACCACTATGTCTAATAATTGGCGGCACTTCTTGGTTTGTACAGATTACTTTACTGCAGTTATATACCATGCTAGTACTGCCTGTAATTATATCACCTCTGTGTATGGATAATAGACAGGATCCCCCTTTCACAATGGACGATTGTCAAACCTTATCTATTCTTCCCTTGTAAAAAATCTGTAATCAGAAAATAAAAACAGATTAGATGAAAAGGAGATGTGCTACTACCTGATTTTAACTGCCAGATAATATTTTTGGTGACACATTTCCTTTAAGGGGAGTGTTTTTACTGCTGCAGCTCAGGAGGGGTTTCTTTCTGCTGCCACTCTCTTCCTATCACAGCTCAGGAGGGGTGTCTTTTTGCTGACGTTCTCTCCCTATCACAGCTCAGGAGGCAGTTGAAAGATGAAACTGAGCATGTGCGACCATCTCGGTGAGCAGGACCAAGAAATAAGAAAAAGAACATACAGCAGGTGGCGCTATACAGATACATTTTATTGAATAACTCAGTGGCTAGACTAAATTTTTAATTACATGCAATTACAAAAATATTCAGATCCATGTGCTGGTTTGAAAACTGTAGAATATTTTTTTGTGGGACAATTCCTTTAACATACACTTTAGAAGTTAATTAAAAAAATTCGTGAAATTTAGCAAATTTGTTTTAGCCAACCAGACCACCATCGTGGCAGTTTGCAAGTTGTCAGTTTGAAATTTTTGTCCGATAAACGAAAGATTAAAGACGTCTATGAATTTCCATCTGTTATCAAGATAGATGGTAGATATGGTGCAGAAGCTTTTCACTCTGAGATGTTCTTTCTGCCCAAGAACTAGTTAATGGGACCTGACCTCTCAAGCATATGTGTTTGATGGGCAATTTAAATGCTACAAGGCAATGGAACGTAGCATCATTAAAACTTAACAGACCAAGGGAAAAATCATTTAAACTATCAGATATACACATAAAAAGGTTAAAGCACCCACATTATGCTGTCTCCTTATCCACCGTGTGGTAAATGGTTATTATAGCCTTTCCTCCTATTACCACCTTAATTTAGGCTAAATACTTTTCACCTCTCTGAATATCTAATATTCTATCAAATCTAATCAGATCATCCGTTATCTGCAGCTTCGGC
Organism: Bufo bufo; assembly: GCF_905171765.1. Lineage (NCBI taxonomy): Eukaryota > Metazoa > Chordata > Amphibia > Anura > Bufonidae > Bufo > Bufo bufo. The sequence continues at coordinate 67,292,827 of NC_053391.1, read as the reverse complement.
TTTAAATGCATAATTATGATCCTGAGCATTGATTCACTGAATCTTTTCTATGAACGAATGGGTTCCTAATTTTTTAGTCTATTATATGCATATATTATCATTTTCATTGCACCGTTTGCTGCATGTTTATAAGAGGAAGAGGCACCTTCAATGTAGCCGAACATACAAACTTACACTATAAGGAGAAAAGTATAGGCAGGCACCTCTTAATAATTGTATTCAGGTGTTTCATTCAGTCCCATTGCCGCAGGTGTATAAAATCCAGGCCTAAATCACGCAGTCTGCCTTATCAAACATTTGTGAACGAATGGCTTGTTGTAAAGACATAATTCCAGTGTGGTCCTGGGATAGGATATCGCCTCTGCTACAAGTCAGTTCATGACATTTCTTCCCACCTAGATATTTCCCCATCAACTGTGAGTGGTATTATTGCAACGTGGAAGCATGTAGAACCACAGCAACTCAGCCACAAAGTGGAGACCACATGAAGTTACAGAGCAGGGTCTTGGGATCACAGTACATAAAAGCCACCAACACTTTGCTGACTCAAAAACTATAGAGCTCCAAACCTCCTCTGGCATTAAAATCAGCACAAAAACTGTGCACTGGGTGTCTCATGACATGGGTTTCCATGGCCGAGCAGCTGCATGTAAGCCTTACATCACCAAGCACAATGGCAAGCGTCAGATGGAGTGGTGTAAAGCATGCCACCACTGGACCCTGGAGCAGTGGAAATGTGTTCAATGGAGTGATGAATCATGCTTCTCTATCTGACAGTCTCATGTACTATAATATTTGGTAGAGGAGGGATAATGCTATGGGGTTGCTTTTTTCAGGGGTTGGCCTAGTCCCCTTAGTTCCAATGATGGGCAATCTTAATGCTTCAGCATACCAAGACATTTTGGCCAATTGTATGCTTCCAACTTTGTGGGAAGAATTTGGGTAAGGCCATTTTTTGGGGGAGTTTGGTGTGAAAGAAATTGAATGATTGCAACCCCATCAGACACCTTTGGGATGAACCAGAATGGACATTGTGAGCAAGGTCCTCTTCTCCAACATCAGTGTCTGACCTCTGGATGAATGCTTTTCTGGATGAATGGGCAAAAATTTCCACAAACACACTCCAGAATCTAATAGAAAGCCTTCCCAGAAGAGAGGAAGCTGTTTCAACTGCAAAAAGGGGACCAACTCTATATTAAAGGGAACCTGTCACCTCAAAAACGCATATAAAAAAACCAGCATTACCTTATAGTAGCCCCCAGTCTGTTCATAATCATATGTTTGATCCGGTAGCTTAAAAAAATGATATCTTAAGCACCATCAGCGCTATCTTGACGGTCAGCTTCAAGTCAAGGGGGCAGCGGCTTCCTTGCTTCAAATCAAGGTAAGCACGCCCCCTAACCGTCCCCTCTGTTGTTTGATTGACAGCCAGAAATCTTGCGCATGCGCGGTGTCCTCTTTGGTAAGGCGCGATCCTGTCTCCGGCTGCTGCTGTTAGCCGGCTTTCAGCGGCGCACCACGCATGCATGAGACTTCTGCGGTCCCGGAGGAACTTCAGGCTGTTAATCAAACAAGAGAGGGGATGGTTAGGGGACGTGCTTACCTTGACTTGAGACAAGGAATCCGCTGCCCCCTTGACTTGTAACTGATCGGCAAGATAGTGCTGATGGCGCTTAAAATATTGTTTTTTTTAAGCAAATGAGCATGTCACAGGGCGCCGGCTTCACGCTCCTTCTCTTCTCTGCCGCCAGCGTCCTGCAATATCTTCGGAGCGGGGACGTGCGCTGCGTCCTCATCTCCGGGGCAACAAGGGGCGGAGAGGACCCGGCCGCGCACGCCTCCTTAGTGTGGTCGGCGTCCTCCGCTCCCGTCGTTTCGGCGGGAAGTCTGAGTGCCGAACTGGACACTCGGCGCTCAGCAGTATCCACGTCACATGACCTCTTCTCTCCCCTATTTAACAGGCAGCCTGCTGGCCACAGGTTGCCTGTGATTAAGGTCCTATACCTTGTGTATATTCCCTTTGACATTGCTACTTGGTATTAGTATTTCGGCTCATTTTTGACTTCTTCCTTTGCTTGCTCCTGTTGTACTGTCGTTTCTCTTTGTATTTGACTTCTGCTTGACTTTGACGTGTCCTCGTCTGCTCCTTGTGTCTTACTTGCTTCTCCTGGTATTGACTCCCGGTTTGTACATTGACGCTGCTTCTGCTTGTCCCCTGGTACCGCCTTAACCTCCTGGTTTTGACCTTGCTAGTTTGACCTCTCTGTTTGTCTGTTTTGTTTGTCTCTTCCACACTTACCCAGGTTAGGGATCGCCGCCCAATTGTGCTCCGTTGCCTAGGACGGGTAAGTGCAAGTAGGCAGGGTCAAAGGTGTGGGTGTAGTCAGTTTGCACCTTCCCCACCCTTTTATCGTGACAGAGCATCAGACTACCGGATCAAACATATGATTATGAACAGACTGGGGGCTACTATAAGGTAATGCTGGCAGTTTTATATGCGTTTTTGAGGTGACAGGTTCCCTTTAATGCCTATAGGTTTAGACTGAAAAATCATGAAAGCTCCTGTAGGTGTAATGTGTAGGTGCCCCGATAATTTTGTCCATTTTATGCATCTCCGGTAAAGTCTTTATATTGTTATGTATAAGTGATGCCTTTTTGGTTAGGGTTGCACATAGACCTTTAGTAGATTCAAGTCTTAATAAAATGGTGGTGTTACTTTAACCACAATGTAGTCTCAATGTATTTAGAGACTACATATGGAAACAACATCAAAAAGTCTTACCAAGGCAGATTTTTACAATGGTCTGAGATTTTCCATTACATTGTTACCTACAGGGAAACATTGAGATTGCACTAATGATATGAACTTGTCACCAACCAAATATCATTGTGCAGCCATAGACTTAAAGGGGTTGTCTCATTCTATATGCAATGTCATGTCTACTGTAGGCACCATTTGGCTTTATCAACATGGCTTTATGGACAACCACTCACATGAGGCCACCCGTGGAAAGACGAGCAATATTGACTGGATCTCCATTGGTTAGACATTGTTGGCATATCTTAAGAGGGTGTAGTCACCTTTCATAGTTTATTTCTCATCATTTATTTAGTTTCTTGTTGCAATTTATTGACTCAGTTCACAGTAAGAGGAACAGCTTTGGAGCACAAGCTGCTGCTTTAGCAAAGGAAACACTGTTCAGAATAAGAGAAGACGATTTATTATTTTGGTAAATTTACATTCTAATAGGTTGCTGACCTAGGACGAGAACGCTCGCCCTAACTGGCTGCCTTAGGACGTGCATTCTGCCCCACACGCACTTCAGTGATCAGCAGCAGGGGCCCGGCTGATACTGACAGCTGGGCCCCTGCTGTATCTGCCAGCATCGGTGAAAACACAGATTCTGGCGGATTAACCCCCTGTATGCCACGGTCATGCTGACCGCGGCATACAGGCAGTTTGCGGAAGCTTGTACGTCCCTGTGCTGCGGTGACCCGATGATTGCTATGGCAGCCCCGATGCCTTCCACAGGCATCGGGACTGCCAACTACGGAAGCCCAAGAGATCCAGCCCCAGGGCTGGGTCTCCTAGGCAACTGTCAGCATCTTACAGTGTAAGGCACTGATAGTTCAATACAGCACAATACAGATGTTATGTGCTGTATTGAAACAGGGATCAGACCCTGAAATGTTGAAGTCCTATAGTGCGACAAAAATAAAAAATAATAAAAGTGTTTTTAGCAATAAAAAAGAATTAAAGTAAAGAAAAGCCCCTTCCCAATAAAAGAGACATAAAATTGTAAAAATAGAAAAAAATAACAAAAAAACACACATATTAGGTATCACTGTGTCCATTACAACCTGCTCTATTAAAATATCCCATTATCCACCCTCGTCCGGTCAACACTGTAAAAAAAATAGAAATAAAAACTGCTAAAAAAAGCTATTTTTTATCACCTTTTATCACAAAAAGTGTAATACCAAGCCATCAAAAAGTCGTATGTACCCAAAAATAATACCAAACAACCCGTCATCTCATCCCACAAAAAATAAGTCCCTACATAAGACAATCAGCCAAAAAATAAAAAACATATGGCTTTCAGAAAATGGAGACATAAAAACATAATTTTTTTGTTTCAAAAATGCTTTTATTGTTTAAAAGCAAAATATATAAAAATAAAAATAAATATTAGGTATAGCCACATCTGACCAAATGATCAAAAAATAGTATGTACCCCAAAATAGTACCAATCAAACTGTCATCTCATCCCACAAAAAATGAGACCCTAACTAAGACAATCACCCAAAAAATTAAAAAGATTTGGCTTTCTGAAAATGGAGACATGATTGTTTTTCTTTGAGAAATTGTGCGCTCTGCCGTGTTCCCGTACAAAAGTTTACGACCACATGTGGGGTGTTTCTGTAAACTGCAGAACCAGGGTAATAAATATTGAGTTTGATTTGGCTGTTAACCCTTGATGTGTTACAGGAAAAAATTTATTAAAATGGAGAATCTGCCAAAAAAAGTGAAATTTTAAAATGTAATCTCCTTTTTCTTAAATTCTTGTGGAACACAGTTTTGAATAACTTGAGTAGTGTAGTTCATACAATGGGGTAATTTATGGGTGTTTTCTACTATGTAAGCTCCACAAAGTGACTTTAGAATTGAAACGGTCCTTAAAAAAGTGGGTTTTGGAAATTTTCTTAAAAATGTTAAAATTTGCTTCTAAAATCTTAAGCCTTATAAGATCCTAAAAAATAAAATTACATTTACAAAATGATGCAAACATGAAAGTGGACATATGGGTAATGTAATACTCTCTTATGATGTATCACTATCTGCCTTAAAAGCAGTGAAATTAAAATTTTGAAAATTGCTAGTTTTTAAAATTTTTCTGTAAATTTAGAATTTTTTTAATAAATAAAGGTGAATTATATCGACAAAATTTTTTCACTATCATGAAGTACAATGTGTTGCGAGAATACAATCTCAGAATGGCTTGGATAAGTAAAAGCATTCCAAAGTTATCACCACATAAAGTGACACATGTCAAGTTTCCAAAAAACGGCAAGGTCCTTAAGAGGTTAAGGAGGAGTATAGATGTTCATAATTTTTAAATGTAATGTTCTTGAGCAGGGATGTTTTATTTGTATCTCAATTTTGCAATCCTAAATCAAATTCTTGAATCATTATATAGAGATAAGGACTCATTTCACTGTAACACAAGACAGTCCTTCCCAGAATTCCATTTTATCCAGTGCAGACATCACAGAGCAACTGCAGTTTATCACAATGCATATCAGGGCAATGAAAATAAGCATTCTTTAAAGGGAACCTGTCACCAGTTTTATGGTGTCCTAACTAAGGGCAACATAAATACGTGATTGATTCTCTTAGCACAATGCTGGGTCACTTTCTTTAATTGCCCCAGTCAATCTGCCAACATCTTGTATTGAAAAGCTCCAGCTGATAATGATGAGTCATGAATATTCATGAGCTCCTGACTCTCCCTGCCCACCTGCTGCTGAATGACAGTTTGTTTCCATATGAATCAGCAGCAGGTGGGCAGGGGAGTGGCTATAGCTCTGAATTAAATATACGCTGAACTCAATGACATCACGCTGGACTCCAATCAGCTCATTAGCATGTGGCATGCGCCATCTTTGTGTGTATATTATGAGGTAACCATCTGTCACACCAGTAAGTGAATACATCTAAGGCACTTTTTAGTAGTTAATGATTGTATATAATTAGTTAGATTATAATCAAATATTCACATGACAGGTTCCCTTTAAGTAAATTTAAAGATAACTCTCAGAAGAAAGACAACAAAGTACATATTTAGTTCACACAGTTTTTGCCAGCAGCATGCTGTTCTAGGTCCAACATTCTATGTTTTTAAATTTAATAATGTATTTTCATAAGGATGACAACTTCATTTTTCTGATACCAATCTCTCTTTTTGGCTTAGTGGGGTAACACAATTTGTCTTCTATAAGTCACCACTAGGTGGAGCTTAGGAACTTATAGTTAACTGTTCTTTATTGACTTCATTGCATTAATTGAATGCAGCAAGCATCTAATCTCCTTCTAGAATTTTATTATTTACGAAAGTTTTCCAATATTACAAAAAAGTAGCCCAATAGTAGCAAATATGATCAAATTAATACCTCAATTGCTAAATCACAAAAAAAACATAATCTTTGACACTTCAGCACACAGTCTCCCTTCCTGCTATGTGACCGCAGCAGCCGATCAGTGGCCTCAGCAGTGATGTTTTTATATGCAGCACAAGAACAAAGTTAGCAATTTACTGTAGTGGTCACTCGTGTGTATGTGACACCATCTGTGCAGAAAAAGAGGCTAGATTTGAACAGGTGAGTTATTTTATTAATGTTTTGCATGCAAATGTGCAATGTAGAATAGATATTTCCTAAGATGACCTAAGTATGTCAAATGTAGCAGAGGTATTGCAGCGAGCCCCTAAAGTGCTGGTGCAGAGGACGAGAGTGGTAGTGTCCCTGGTGAGATGATGTGTCATGGTATTCTCCCACAGGCTGTTTCTCCCTGGGGATTGGTTCAGTGAAATTGGTATAAGGAATCAGGCCGGAAGTAGAAGAATAAAAGTCTTTTTCTACCAGGTGCAAAATAGAAGTTGTAGTACATCCAACAGTGCAATGTCTCTCCCTAGATGATGAGGTATGGTGGCTGGCAAAGTGGCAGATAATTTCACGTCTGGTATGTTATCTTTCTGATAGCTCTCTCCTAAACGTCTGGCTAACAGCTGAAAGCTCGCACTTATGGCTGTAGGTGTCCACTGTGTAATGCAGGCTTTTTTCAGTTGGCCTGTCCTAAGTGTGATTGGGTGTCTGAGCTGAAGTCCCTCACCTGCAGCAAAATTTGGATAACTATGGTTGCTAGTCACTCTGCTGACTGTAATGCTGTAGCTTTGCAAACATATATAGTTTTGTTTTTTAAGTCTCTCTGGAGTAGTGATATCATAGATGAGATAAGTCTCTGATTCCTAAAACTCTTGGAGCAGGAGCCATTGGACATGCTTCCTCACACCTCAAAGTCCAAGCTAAGACAGGTTCTCCGAAGCAAGACAGTAACTCTAGCTAAAAGATGAGGGCCTTGAATGGGGGAACGTGATTATTATCTCAGAATTTTTTAAAAGTTTATTTAAAATTGATTCCCAGAAAACCCATTTAAATAACAATTTCTACTCTGCTACATCTATAAAGTTACTAAAAATTAGTCAAGACGCGATTAAATAGAGTAGATGTTTGTAATTCAAAAACACACTGGGGCTGCATACATATTGTATACACAATCAGCCTCCACATCACTTATATGATGATAAATAATACGCCAGTTCATACAATGCAGTCAAATCCAATTATCCAGCACATTTCAGGGGCTGAATTACATTTAATATTATAAGGACAGGGAATCTAACAAACAATAAACTGCTCCTCCAGGGACAAGACATAGCAGAGCAATACATAACGAAATGCTGCTCTATATTACAGATCAATACAGATACAGAACATTCTCTACACATGTCCGCTTTCTCTGGGGAAAAGGTTATACACAGTATAGTAGTATACCCTTTTATATATGTTTTACTTTGCTTATAGATTCAATTTTGCAGCAAATATTCATGAGTTACCTGAAGCCTTAAAGGGAATGTGTTTTTTATTTTTTGGGGGGGGGGGGGGGCAATTAAAATCAGAAAGTGACACCTATCTTTTTTTCTAATAAGTTTTTATTTTCTCATTGCTATTTTTTAAATTCTATTTCCTGGACAAGATTATGGGGGCGGACATCTTTCCTGGGCTGTTCATAACAGCATTTAGAGAACATTAAGAAAATTGCTTTACGGCAGCCACAAGGACTACTGACCAAGGGCCGATGGACAGGAGGGAACCTTAAAGACTTCTTTGGGAGAGTTTTCTAGGCATGACCTGTGCAGAGGTCAGGAGTGAATTGTGAATAGTGGATCCTGTCTATCTATCTATCTCTCATATCTATCTATCTATCTATCTATCTATTATCTATTATCTATCTATCTATCTATCTATCTATCTATCTCACTATCTCATATCTATCTATCTGCTATCTATTTATCTATCTATCTATCTATCTATCTATCTCACTATCTCATATCTATCTGCTATCTATCTATCTATAAATAAAAAAAATCAGCAGCACTCTCATGAAGTAAAAAAGTAAAAAGAGAGGAGTTTTATTCACCCATGTGGATGCGACGTTTCAGCTCAAACACTAGAGCTTTTCTCAAGCGGCTTTTTTACTTCATCAGAGTGCTGCTGATTTTTATTTTATTTTTATTATTATTTGGACCATAGTCTCGGTCCTTTAGGCTTCCATCTCTACTACTTTCTGTGTTACTTTGTTCCGGTGCTGCCATTTTTTCATTATCTATCTATCTATCTATCTATCTATCTAGAGATAAAAAAATCAGCCAGCAGCACTCCAATATTGCAAGGAAAATCGTGTGGTTTATTGACCCAAAGTCAAGCGACGTTTCGACAGCTTGTTGCTGTCTTTATCAAGCCTAGTGCACAAGTGTTACAAGCGTGCTTTATATAGGGACATTGATCAACTAATAATATAACACCAATTGATAGAACATGATGAAAAATTGATATATATGGTGATACAAACAGTTACATAGATATATGAAAATCACTGTCATGATCTGACAAGTATAGTGAGGATAAATAAAAATTCATTATTACAACATCCTTTACGTTGTGTACAGAAGGTCTTAATAGGTGCAGGTGAAAACAATAATTGCGTGAAGTTAAAAACACTCACTGTCAGCTGGGTGACTGTATGTAGTTCAAATCGTGCGCTCCGCGGCGTTCCCATTCACTAACCGCGCATGCGCGAGACAAGCAAATATCGCGTTACTTCTGGCGTCTAGGAACACACTGGCAACCACAATCAGGATGGCCGAGACAGCCTCACAAGTGATATGCGCATGTCAAGATAGCAGTAGGAGCCGCCCATCAGTCACTACGTAATCGTAGTCGCATACATGAATGATTAACTGGGTATAGGGAACGGAATTGTGGAAATATGAGGTAATAAAGGAGCTTATATAGAAGGTAAGGTCTAGGACACTAACAGCCCGTGATCTACATGGTATACATATAAGGTCACTGGATTGAGCGTCTTATCAACCTATAGAACAGATATAAGGAGGCTATGCAAATAGTGAAAAGAGAAAGATACCCAACACTGGCAGGTCACGTTAGTGATCCATCAGTGTTAGAATGGCAGAGAAGTAGGCGTCGCCAGGGTGAACCCACGAACCGCCACTACTCATATATAAGGGTGCATCACTCTACCACCAATGCATTTCAGTCTCACAGCCATAGCTGTATATATAAAAAATATTAAAGTACCCTATAGAATATATATAAATATAAGTATTTATTAAAGATATAACGACTGTTTGGGCGGACAACTAGTGCAAAAAAGACAACAATACGCATTAATGTTGCAACAGCAGTCCAAATATCATGATATGGATCCAATGTATACAATATGGGTAGCCGACTGGAGCCGCAATGGACTTTGCATCATACAGCACCACAGTTGTGCCCTTGAGAGTATTCTTTATCTAAAAACAAAAGAGAGAAATTATGTATAATTCTCATAAAAAACTTTTTTTGCTTGGTTTCACGCTTTAATGTATATACATGTGCATTCACCATACAGTTGGGAATATGGATCAGGCGATTAACGGAATGAGACAGTACTAATCAACCCTAAAGTCGACGTTTAACCCATTGGGTTTTAGAGTCTTTAAAGTGTAAATCCAATATAATTCACGTTTTTTGAGGAGAGCTTGTCTATCTCCTCCCCGTCTCCCTAGTTCTATTTGTTCCAAAATACGAAATTTCAGATCATTTTGCGTATGTCCTGCATCTTTAAAATGTTTGGACACCGGCAAGTCCATTTTCTCCTTCCTGATGGAATAACGATGCTGATTAAGCCGTGTCTTTACATCCCACGTGGTCTCGCCAACGTACCACTTGCCGCAGGGGCATGATCCGGACGAGGTCTGAGTACAGATCTGTTTGTGAAACCAACTGATAGAAATACTCTGTTGAGATATGAGAGCCATCACCCTCGTCCCATGATCCGGTCCTTACCTTTCAGCCAGTTCCTCCGTGTTCAGCGGATAGTCAAGGATGAACAAAAGAGACATACTAGGTTTAAAGAAATGGGCCACAAATTTGTTAAACGTGGATACCCAAAAAAATTAATTAAGGATACCATTACGAGAGTGGAGTATCACTCCAGTGATATCAGGTCTCAGGTTGCCCCCAAAAATCCACGCATTCCCTTCATTACCCAATTTTCCACTGATAGCTCGCATATCGCTACTATCATTCGGAAACATTGGAGCCTGTTAGGGAATAGTTTTCCTCACATTGAAGAATTTAACACACCCCCTTTGTTTTCATATCGGAGAGGACGAAATCTGGGAGACAGATTAGTAAAAGCCGACGTGGGTAGTGCCAAAACTAGTGTAAGAGAAATGTGTGGCTCTACTCGCACTGGGTGCTATCCTTGTTACCACTGCATAAACTGTAAACTTATGATTAAGGGAGATAGATTTTTCAATCCGGCCACTAATGGAGTGATCAAAATCACTCAATTCCTCACCTGTGACTCATCCTACGTGGTCTACCAACTGACCTGCCCCTGCGGCAAGTGGTACGTTGGCGAGACCACGTGGGATGTAAAGACACGGCTTAATCAGCATCGTTATTCCATCAGGAAGGAGAAAATGGACTTGCCGGTGTCCAAACATTTTAAAGATGCAGGACATACGCAAAATGATCTGAAATTTCGTATTTTGGAACAAATAGAACTAGGGAGACGGGGAGGAGATAGACAAGCTCTCCTCAAAAAACGTGAATTATATTGGATTTACACTTTAAAGACTCTAAAACCCAATGGGTTAAACGTCGACTTTAGGGTTGATTAGTACTGTCTCATTCCGTTAATCGCCTGATCCATATTCCCAACTGTATGGTGAATGCACATGTATATACATTAAAGCGTGAAACCAAGCAAAAAAAGTTTTTTATGAGAATTATACATAATTTCTCTCTTTTGTTTTTAGATAAAGAATACTCTCAAGGGCACAACTGTGGTGCTGTATGATGCAAAGTCCATTGCGGCTCCAGTCGGCTACCCATATTGTATACATTGGATCCATATCATGATATTTGGACTGCTGTTGCAACATTAATGCGTATTGTTGTCTTTTTTGCACTAGTTGTCCGCCCAAACAGTCGTTATATCTTTAATAAATACTTATATTTATATATATTCTATAGGGTACTTTAATATTTTTTATATATACAGCTATGGCTGTGAGACTGAAATGCATTGGTGGTAGAGTGATGCACCCTTATATATGAGTAGTGGCGGTTCGTGGGTTCACCCTGGCGACGCCTACTTCTCTGCCATTCTAACACTGATGGATCACTAACGTGACCTGCCAGTGTTGGGTATCTTTCTCTTTTCACTATTTGCATAGCCTCCTTATATCTGTTCTATAGGTTGATAAGACGCTCAATCCAGTGACCTTATATGTATACCATGTAGATCACGGGCTGTTAGTGTCCTAGACCTTACCTTCTATATAAGCTCCTTTATTACCTCATATTTCCACAATTCCGTTCCCTATACCCAGTTAATCATTCATGTATGCGACTACGATTACGTAGTGACTGATGGGCGGCTCCTACTGCTATCTTGACATGCGCATATCACTTGTGAGGCTGTCTCGGCCATCCTGATTGTGGTTGCCAGTGTGTTCCTAGACGCCAGAAGTAACACGATATTTGCTTGTCTCGCGCATGCGCGGTTAGTGAATGGGAACGCCGCGGAGCACACGATTTGAACTACATACAGTCACCCAGCTGACAGTGAGTGTTTTTAACTTCACGCAATTATTGTTTTCACCTGCACCTATTAAGACCTTCTGTACACAACGTAAAGGATGTTGTAATAATGAATTTTTATTTATCCTCACTATACTTGTCAGATCATGACAGTGATTTTCATATATCTATGTAACTGTTTGTATCACTATATATATCAATTTTTCATCATGTTCTATCAATTGGTGTTATATTATTAGTTGATCAATGTCCCTATATAAAGCACGCTTGTAACACTTGTGCACTAGGCTTGATAAAGACAGCAACAAGCTGTCGAAACGTCGCTTGACTTTGGGTCAATAAACCACACGATTTTCCTTGCAATATTGGAGTGCTGCTGGCTGATTTTTTATCTCTAGTTCATTGGACCTAGGTGCTGGTCCTCACTGGCCGGACGTGCACCCCACGCTTCTACAGTGTGCTGCTTCCTCGTTTTCCAAACTCTATCTATCTATCTATCTATCTATCTATCTATCTATCTATCTATCTATCGTTGGCCTGTTATTAGACTTGCAGATTAGCATTTCGATTATTAGGAAGGAAGCGTTCCTTCCCGAAAAGCACCTGCTATTACATGCATCAATCTCCCCTACAGTATAGAGAGGCGAGATCACTAATGCTATCGCTTGTCCGCATACAGAATCATTATTTGCTAGCGTGATTAGAAAGCACGATCTGCCACCGGCAATCAATGATATTTCAGCTTTCTTAAAAGTTGTGATTGTCCAATGAGTGAGCTCGTATATCGGGTAATTGGCAGCACTTTTACAAAGTCAGATCATCGCTAACGAGCGTTCCTACGAATGCTTGATGGCGATGATCTGCCCAACCTTCTCCTGGTCTAATACAGCCCTAAGTTTTATCTGTCCTTGTAAGCCTGCCTGTAAATATAAGATGACTGCTGAAAAGTGATCTCAACAGACCAAGATTTATGATTAGGCTTAGTCGCCACTGCAAAAAATGCAGAATTTTTAAAAATATAGATATTGACATATAAAATAAAAAATATCATCACCAAAAATGATAAAAAATATATGTTTAAAGGAATTGTCTCATTTCGCTGTTACTAAGGTGAGATGAAACTAAGTCCCGACCACCAGGTGACTTGGAAACAGTGGAGCGGCTCAGTGCTTGCTGTTTCAGTAGCTCCAATTGCAATGTATGGGAGCGAAGGAAACAACATAGTACAGCAAGATGTGCTGTTTCCCTAGTTTAGAAGCATCATACCTTGCCGTGCTATGCCATTTCAGTAGCTCCCATACACTGTAATGGGAGCTACTAAAACAGTGAGCGCTGGGCCGCCCCGCTGTTTCCGGTCACCTGGTGGTCAGGACTTAGTCCCATCTTTCCTTAGTGACATCAAGATGAGACAACCCCAACAAATTGATCTAAACAATAAATCATTTTCTGTTGACAGATTCCCTTTAAAAGTGCAATACTTGTCTGCACCAAAGTTTATTATGCGCTTTGGACACTCTTTACCCGTGCCTCGACATTTTGAAAAATATAGCGTGTTTATTTAAATCTTCGAAATATTCATGTAGTAAAAAAAATGAAATGAAATGAGCAACGAAATAATATAATAATGAATAAAATGACAGCTTGACAAGTCTGATCGTATGTTGTTGCATGATCTGTCATTAATTGTAATAGAAAAGTCACACTCAGCGCTGTGTGTGTGTGTGTGTGCATATATTCATACTAGAATAGGCAGAATGTGCTCTCACCATACATTGCTGGGATCCGCAGGCTTAATTATCCTTTATGTAATCTAATGTATTAAATGTCAGCCACATCAGTATGATGCATTATAAAGCGTAGATATTTGTTACAAAAAAGGTACCGAAGCCGACTTCAAATTGCTGTTTCAAAATGTTTTTAAAGTTGTGGAATCGAAGGCCAAAGTTCGAAGTCCTTGGAGACTTTGGACTTAACTAATTTTGCCTCAGCGCAGTGCATACATTTTAATGCTGTACCGAGACATACAGGATTAAAACGAAGTTGGGGAACAAATCGACTTCAGATCTTGGATTCGCTCAACCTAACTGGTGGTATTTGACTAGATTATTTTGGTTATAATTATCATCATTTTACAGCAGCTCTTTTCAGTATATTGAGCTGTAGACATGGATTACTTATAATCTTTATTATTTATTATGGTTTTCCAATATGTTTGTAAAAAATGTCAACTGTCCGTGATTTTGGGAAAAGTTGTCCAGAAGAGAGAAAAATTCTGGTTGGCAACCCTGCACACAATGTCAATAAATGCCAACCTATCAGTATGTTTTTGGAAGGAAACCCAGGGTGACTATACAAACTCCCTGCAAATGGTGCGCTTGGTTAGATGCAAACCCAGTGCTGTAAGCTAACAGTGATACCACTGAGATACCATACTGTCGTACACAGCACCCACATATTCACTGCTTTCTAAACATAAACCCCACTGTTGTGACTTGATTTGTCCGTTAGTTATTCTACTGGATTAACCTTTCTCCAGAATGCTCAGCTCTGCTACCGTACATCCCAAACATTACCAAACCCTGGACTGTCTGATTATTCTCCGGATCCCTGTTTATGTACCTTATACGTGACTCTGCTGCGTAATGGCTACTGAACCTTGGATTGCCCTGACTACTACTTCTTTACTGTATAGATGATTATTCTACATATCCATTACCAAACCATGCATTGCCTGACTACTTTCCGATCACTGCTTCTGAACTACATTAACATTACCAAACCCTGGATTGCCTGACTACTCCCCTGATCACTGCTTCTTTACTGTATAACTTACTATACCATTACCAAACCCTGGATTGCCTGACTACTGCTTCTTTACTGTATAACTTACTATACCATTACCAAACCCTGGATTGCCTGACTACTCCCCTGACTACTGCTTCTTTACTGTATAACTTACTATACCATTACCAAACCCTGGATTGCCTGACTACTCCCCTGACCACTGCTTCTTTACTGTATAACTTACTATAGCATTACCAAACCCTGGATTGCCTGACTACTCCCCTGATCACTGCTTCTCTGCTGTATAACTTACTATAACATTACCAAACCCTGGATTGCCTGACTACTCCCCTGACTACTGCTTCTTTACTGTATAACTTACTATAGCATTACCAAACCCTGGATTGCCTGACTAATCCCCTGGCCACTGCTTCTTTACTGTATAACTTACTATAGCATTACCAAACCCTGGTTTGCCTGACTATTCCCCTGACCACTGCTTCTTTACTGTATAACTTACTATACTACATTTCCATTACCAAACCCTGGATTGCCTGACTACTTCCCTGAGCACCACTTCTTTGCTATATAATATGCTCCATTACATTACCAGACCCTGGATTGCCTGACTACTCTCCCAACAATTGCTTCTGCACTGTATTGCCGCCTCTGCTATAACAGTTGCTGAACTCTGGATTGCCTGACAACTTACCTGAGCACCACTTCTTTACCATATAATAAACTTCATTACATTACCAAGCCATAGACTGCCTAACTACTCTCCCGACCACTGCTTTTCTTATGTAATCAGCTCTGCTACATCACCATTATCAAACCCTGAAATACTTGACTCTGTTATATTCCTGGCACGTGCTAATATATTTTTTGTGTCTGCCAAAAAAAACACTGCTGTGTCTGATTCATCAGTGGTTTCTCTACTGCTGAATCAACCGCCAGGATAGCTAGTGGCACCAAAGTCCTAGAGCCAGCTGTGTGCCTTGACCCTAACCAAAGTCATGTGACACGGGGCGGAATAGGTGATACTGACACCTATTTCTCTCTGTTTATCACATAAACTAGGATTGTACTAAAAATCAATGGCTAAAAAAAACCAGCAAAATTGGAGAAAATATATAAAAAAATTTGTAATACTCTCTGGGTTTATTTTATTATATAATACAGTGTATTATATCTGTTTCATATTTCATGATGTGTACAAGATTGAAGAAGAATAGAGACATAAATGTAATTTAATAACTAGATGGTAACACTCGAGAATGGTCATCTTCTTAATTCTGCGCTTTTCTTGCTTGGAACAAGACAAGGATGCCCTGAAATTTGCTTTAATGACTAAATTTATGACATGTGCACTTTCATCACATTATTAGACAGGAAATGAATTACGAAAATGGAAAATGATATTTTTCCTATTAATGTTTTAATTTATTTATGCACCATCAGGAGCAATCCATTAGATAGGGCGTTTTATAATCTATGGCATATTTGTCTAAAATAAATAGGGTTCCTAAATTCAACTGGGATTTTTTCTAGGTGTTTATCTATCAAGTGTGGCATTCTTATTGCACATATATTATGCAGAATGTCTAATGAAACCATTATTGGCAAAATAAATATTGGTTGCAGAAATCATCTCTATGCCAGATTGAAATGTGTGTGGTATGTTAAATGAATAAAATATTAATAAGCTACCTAATAAAAAACAAAGAAGGAGAAGACATAACAGATCCAGATAGTTAGATCCGGAGCACTGGCAAAAAGAGAGGCTTTCCTGTGAAACTAAGGCTGAAAAATCATCACATAGAGTACATTTTTCATGTAAAGCTTGTTTCACACTGCCGGTACAGCCTGCTTGTTCCGGCATGAAATGTCGCAAATCAGCTGGACAAAAAAAAAAACCACTATGCAGAGGTATTTATTCTTGGCATATTTGTTGGGTTTCGGGCGGATTTGGCAATTCAGCAGCATCCAGCAATGCCAGATCCGCCAGACTGTTCCCGATCTGTGAAGGCTAATTTGAAACAAGCCTTAGATACCCATATCACAAAAAAAAAAACACAAGCCAAAAAATAATCAGGAAATTTAGTCCAGCACATCACCCTCCAGAGATTGAAGATCCTGGGCCCCAATGCAAAATCTGTAACAGGGCCCACTATTATAATGCTGGCTTCTTCTCATGTGGTGGTAGATCTTGGACCCAATATGGCTCCAGAAAGACTGCTGCCACTGTAGTTTATATGGCTACCTCTCTGTCTAGGGCATATGGAATACTGTAGTCTTCATGAGATTACCCATCTAATGAAAAGGGCATGGCTAGCCAGTAACAACAAATGTGATAGATATTTTTTCCCCCTCCCTAAAATGGGGGGAAAGTGGCAGTGTATCTTATAGTCAGAATGCTAAGGACTGCTTCCATTATGGGAAAGGTAGGAAGCAGGAGGCACACGGAGGTGAGAGCAGCGCTGCGCTGGCTGTACTCACCTTCCCTGGTCTTCTTCTCCCGGGTCCCGCTGTGGTGTTCTGACCACGCACAGCGAAGTCCCAGATATGAGGTGCCTTCCGGAGCAAGCGAGGTAACTTTATTTTTTTATTTTTTTAAACATCTGATCTAAGGTCTGATATTGTCTGATTGGGGGTCTGATGGGGGCTGGGGGCTGATATAGGCTGATAGACCTGGGGGGTTCGATCTTAGGCTGATAGGGTCTGATTGGTGGTCTGATCTGAGTCTGATGGGGGTTGGGGGTCTGATGGGGGCTGATCTAAGGCTGATGGGGCTGTGGGTTCCCATCTAAGGCTGATTGGGGCTGGGGGTCCAATGTGAGGCTGATTGGGGGTCTGATCTGAGTCTGCTCAGCTCTGTATTCAGTGAAGATGGCTGACTGCTCATTTTTAAGGGGTTGTCTCACTTCAGTCTCACTTTAGCAAGTGGCAGTTATCATGTAGAGAAAATTAATACAAGGCACTTACTAATGTTCTGTGATTGTCCATATTGTCTCCTTTCCTGGCTTGATTCATTTTTTCATCACTTTATACACTGCTCGTTTCCATGGTTATGACCGCCATGCAATCCATCAGCTGTGGTCGTGCATGTACACTATAAGAAAAACTGCAGGCCTCTTTGGTGGCCGGAACCATGAGAGTGCGCATAGGCTAGTGCTTTTTTTTTTTATAGTGTGCAAGTACGACCACCACTGCTGGATTGTAAGGTGGTTGTAACCTCTGGAAACGAGCCGTGTATAATGTGAAAAATGAATCAAGCCAGCAAAGGAGCCAATATGGATCATAACAATACATTAGTAAGTGCCTTGTATTAACTTTGTCTCCATGATAAATGTCATTTGCTGAATTGAGACAACCCCTTTAAGGATCAGATTACATAGAAGTCTATAGAAAGAGGAGGGGGAGGGGGTGTAAGAGGCTGCTGCAGGCAGGTACAGACAGAAAGACTGAGACAGGGACTGCTGCTGATTTGTAAGTGATTTACTATCTAATTTAACTGCTAAATTTATATCTAAACTGACTAGTTCTGCCTTCTAATGTCGTCCATTACTGCTGCTGCTGCTATGGGTGTGCCACAGAGAGCTATTCTCTGTGCCCTGTGTATGGGAAGACATGAATCCACTCCAGATAGCCATCTCCCGCTAGCTTTTAAAAAACTGACAAGATTACAAAGGGAACAGCTGGTAGAAATGCCAGATACAAATCATATAATGGTCATAAATAGTGTTTTTTTTTACAAAAAAAAATCTTTTTCTGCCGCCCCCCGTCATTGTACCCCTCAGATAAGGCATTCATAGCTGATCGCGGCATCTGACAGCAATATTACAGTGTAAAATAAAAAAGAATAATAAAAACATACTTACCTCATCCATTTGATGGTGAAGAGTAGTGATGTCGCGAACATAAAATTTTCAGTTCGCGAACAGCGAACGAGAACTTCCGCAAATGTTCGCGAACTGGCGAACCGGGCGAACCGCCATAGACTTCAATAGACAGGCGAATTTTAAAACCCACAGGGACTCTTTCTGGCCACAATAGTGATGAGAAAGTTGTTTCAAGGGGTCTAACACCTGGACTGTGGCATGCCGGAGGGGGATCTATGGCAAAACTCCCATGGAAAATTACGTAGTGGACGCAGAGTCGGGTTTTAATCCATAAAGGGCATAAATCAACTAACATTCCTAAATTGTTTGGAATAACGTGCTTTAAAACATCCAGTGTGTGTATACGATCAGGTATGATGTTGTATCGATCAGGTAGTGTAAGGGTTACGCCCGCATCACAGACATTGACAGACCAAACTCCCCTTTTAATGCACCGCAAACAGTTCATTTGCACAACCGCAAACTCCCCATTTGCACAAGGTTGGATACCAAGCTAGCCACGTCCCGGTGATGTCATTGAAGGTTTCTTCCTCCACCCAGCCACGTACAACACCAAGGGTCCCCGAAAGGTCAATTGAATTGATTTTTCGAACGGGGAGATGGTTAAAAAAACGCTGGCTCCCTCCCCTTTGTTTTTATCCACGGTGACTGCGTCTGCGCCGTGCAATTTACTGTCACACCCGATATGAGTGGTATTTTCTGTAGTACTATTCTCATCAGTTTAATCCCTCTAACGTCCCCAATCTGGGTGCCATTTATTGAATAGATTTTTCGAACGGGGAGATGGTATCAGTGGTTGGCACTGGCAGTGGGCACACTACAGTCAGTAGAAGCGGGCCTGACACACACTGGCAGCAGGCAAGCAACTGAAATTACACTAAAGTGTAAAAATTAAATGCCTTATTTATCGGCAAGCTACTGTGCCACCCGGTATGAGTGGTTGGCACTGGCAGTGGGCACACTACAGTCAGTGGAAGAGGGCCTGACACACACTGGCAGCAGGCAAGCAACTGAATTTAGACTACTGTCTAAAAATTAAATGCCTTATTTATCGGCAAGCTACTGTGCCACCCGGTATCAGTGGTTGGCACTGGCAGTGGGCACACTACAGTCAGTGGAAGCGGGCCTGACACACACTGGCAGCAGGCAAGCAACTGAATTTAGACTACTGTCTAAAAATTAAATGCCTTATTTATCGGCAAGCTACTGTGCCACCCGGTATCAGTGGTTGGCACTGGCAGTGGGCACACTACAGTCAGTTGAAGCCGGCCTGACACACACTAGCAGCAGGCAAGCAGCTGAAATTACACTAAAGTGTAAAAATTAAATGCCTTTTTTATGCAAAGTCCTGTGCCAGCCGGTATGAGTGGTGGGCACTGGCAGTGGGCACACTACAGTCAGTGGAAGTCAGCCTGACACACACTGGCAGGCAACTAACCTTAGATTAAAGTGTAAAAATTAAGTGCCTATTTTTTAAGCAAAGTCCTGTGCCACTCGGTATGACAGGGGTGGGCACTGGCAGTGGGCACACTACAGTCAGTTGAAGTCGGCCTGACACACACTAGCAGCAGGCAAGCAGCTGAAATTACATTAAAGTGTAAAAATGAAATGCCTTTTTTAAGCAAAGTCCTGTGCCAGCCGGTATGAGTGGTGGGCACTGGCAGTGGGCACACTACAGTCAGTGGAAGTCAGCCTGACACACACTGGCAGGCAACTAACCTTAGATTAAAGTGTAAAAATTAAGTGCCTATTTTTTAAGCAAAGTCCTGTGCCACTCGGTATGACAGGGGTGGGCACTGGCAGTGGGCACACTACAGTCAGTGGAAGTCAGCCTGACACACACTGGCAGGCAACTAACCTTAGATTAAAGTGTAAAAATTAAGTGCCTATTTTTTAAGCAAAGTCCTGTGCCACTCGGTATGACAGGGGTGGGCACTGGCAGTGGGCACACTACAGTCAGTTGAAGTCGGCCTGACACACACTAGCAGCAGGCAAGCAGCTGAAATTACATTAAAGTGTAAAAATTAAATGCCTTTTTTAAGCAAAGTCCTGTGCCAGCCGGTATGAGTGGTGGGCACTGGCAGTGGGCACACTACAGTCAGTGGAAGTCAGCCTGACACACACTGGCAGGCAACTAACCTTAGATTAAAGTGTAAAAATTAAGTGCCTATTTTTTAAGCAAAGTCCTGTGCCACTCGGGATGACAGGGGTGGGCACTGGCAGTGGGCACACTACAGTCAGTTGAAGTCGGCCTGACACACACTGGCAGGCAACTAACCTTAGATTAAAGTGTAAAAATGAAGTGCCTTTTTTTTAAGCAAAGTCCTGTGCCACACGGGATGACAGGGGTGGGCACTGGCAGTGGGCACACTACAGTCAGTTGAAGTCGGCCTGACACACACTAGCAGGAGGCAAGCAGCTGAAATTACACTAAAGTGTAAAAATTAAATGCCTTTTTTATGCAAAGTCCTGTGCCAGCCGGTATGAGTGGTGGGCACTGGCAGTGGGCACACTACAGTCAGTGGAAGTCAGCCTGACACACACTGGCAGGCAACTAACCTTAGATTAAAGTGTAAAAATTAAGTGCCTATTTTTTAAGCAAAGTCCTGTGCCACTCGGTATGACAGGGGTGGGCACTGGCAGTGGGCACACTACAGTCAGTTGAAGTCGGCCTGACACACACTAGCAGCAGGCAAGCAGCTGAAATTACATTAAAGTGTAAAAATTAAATGCCTTTTTTAAGCAAAGTCCTGTGCCAGCCGGTATGAGTGGTGGGCACTGGCAGTGGGCACACTACAGTCAGTGGAAGTCAGCCTGACACACACTGGCAGGCAACTAACCTTAGATTAAAGTGTAAAAATTAAGTGCCTATTTTTTAAGCAAAGTCCTGTGCCACTCGGGATGACAGGGGTGGGCACTGGCAGTGGGCACACTACAGTCAGTTGAAGTCGGCCTGACACACACTGGCAGGCAACTAACCTTAGATTAAAGTGTAAAAATGAAGTGCCTTTTTTTTAAGCAAAGTCCTGTGCCACACGGGATGACAGGGGTGGGCACTGGCAGTGGGCACACTACAGTCAGTTGAAGTCGGCCTGACACACACTAGCAGCAGGCAAGCAGCTGAAATTACACTAAAGTGTAAAAATTAAATGCCTTTTTTATGCAAAGTCCTGTGCCAGCCGGTATGAGTGGTGGGCACTGGCAGTGGGCACACTACAGTCAGTGGAAGTCAGCCTGACACACACTGGCAGGCAACTAACCTTAGATTAAAGTGTAAAAATTAAGTGCCTTTTTTTAAGCAAAGTCCTGTGCCACACGGAATGACAGGGGTGAGCACTGGCAGTGGGCACACTACAGTCTGTGGGCCTGCAGCTCCTCACACACAGGCAGGCCAGGCAACTGCAATATGTATATAAAGGAAAAAAAAAAAGCAGACTAATGTTGCAGCCCTAAAAAGGGCTTTTTGGGGTGCTGTCAGGACGCTGTCCTTACAGCAGAGATCAGATGAGTCTTTCAGGACTGGAGTGGACACTGAATTCACTAGCCTAGCTATCGATTTCCCAATTAAATCAGCAGCAGTTACAGTCTCCCTCCTCTCACTAAGACTGCAGCTTCAGAATGAATCTAAAATGGATGCTGTGCAGGAGGTGGGAGGGTCTGGGAGGGAGGGTATGCGGCTGATTGGCTGGAATGTGTCTGCTGACTGTGAGGTACAGGGTCAAAGTTTGCTCAATGATGATGTATAGGGGGCGGACCGAACATCGCATGTGTTCGCCCGGCAGAGGCGAACGCGAACAAGCTATGTTCGCCGGGAACTGTTCGCCGTCGGATAGTTCGGGCCATCTCTAGTGAAGAGCCAGCCACCGCAATCTTGATTGAAGATCTAGAGCGGAATCTCGCGTGGCCCGTGATGGCGTCATCATGTCGGGCGTTGTGGTGACGTCTCGATTCCGTGCAAGATCTTCAATCAAGATGGCGTTGGCCGGCTCTTTACACTCAAATGGATTAGGTAAGCATGTTTTTTTTAATGTTTTACTGCCATTCAGGGAAAATCGATTCGCAACCAAGAAGCACAAGGAAATTCGGCTTTGCAGCAAATTGAATTTTCCCTGAAATTCGGATCGAATGGAGTTCGATTCGCTCAACATTAATTGTAGCAGCGGCTCTCACACAAATATTGTTATTTCTCTTATTATTTAAAGCTGTGTTCCAGTTATGTGAAGTTATCCACGGGATAGAGAATAGCTATTAGATCAGTGGGGCTCCTACTGTTGGGACCACCATTGATCACGAGAATAGGGACCTATACCCTATGAGCCTCCCAAAATTAACGCAGCAGTCGGTTGGCCAGCCACACAGCCGCTCCATACATTTCTATGGCAGCCGAGCACTGTACTGTAGAAATAAATGGAGCGGAGGCACACATGCCTCATAGGTTGCTCCGTTCATTTCAGAGAGCTCCACAGGGACCACGTTCTCATGATTGGTGGGGGTTGCAACCGTAGGATAACAGAATAGTTATCCTGTGGATAGGGAATAATTTCACATAACCAAATACCCTTTTAAATCTGCTTTTAATGTCTTCTAGCTGCAACCTCACAAAACCTCCAAGTTTTCAGGTCATTGAGCTTATAGCTGAGTGAAAAGAAGCAGACGTGGATGTGACTTGGAGATCATGATAAAGTAACCTATTTCACCTGTGATGGATTCATTCCATGATAAAATATAATCTCTTAGCTAAACACCCAGAGTATTACATTAAATAACAAATGCGACAACTTGTTAAATGGTGCACCGTGGCTTCAACTAAAATACAAACTGTGAGAAGTATAAAACAAACACATTAACATAGAGATGACTTCAGTGCTATAGAATCCATGAAGATCTCCATGAGCTGCACTTGTGGGGAAAGTATTGCTTCAAAGGGTTATCCAGCCTTTAAAATGGATGGTCTGTCCATAGAAAAGGCAACCAATATCAGACTGGTGCTGATCTGACTCTCGGCTTCCCTATCACTTAGGTGAGTGCTGCTTTGAGATGGGGAAACAGCTCTCATTGTCTGAACACTGTTTGACTGTTTGTGTAAATCTAGTTAAATGATCTGGACTGACATTCTGCTGTTTGGCCACAAGATGCCACTGTTTCCTAAACACAGCTAACAGACTAAATATGTTCCTTATTCATGAGATGTGGAGTTACAAAAGCCTGGAGAGGAGAAAGAGCAGCAATCTTGGGGATAGCTTGGAAGAGGATCCAGGGCTGTGCGTGAGGAGGATCCATCGACATCCAGGTGTGGGGGCACCCTTTGGTGACCATAACTACAGCCCAGTGAAGCTGATTGTGTCCAAGGCTCTGATCCTGTTCAGAGGAATGAGGATTGCTTCCAGGAACGCTGATGAGAGCCAAGGAGCAAAGCAACATACACTGCGGACCGCAAACTTTTGTTCGATCCACAGCCCACGAGCTGTTGCAAAGCAAACATGGGTCGGTAAGACTGATCATGCACGCACCTCATCACAGTGTTGGCACCTAGAATCCTAGAGACTAAGACCAGGTCTGTAGTTAGATAGGATTTCTGTTTGTGTCAGGCCACAAGTGTTGCTGGCTGTTCATCATTGCAAGGATTCCACAATTAAAAGTGGCATTTCACACTGGAGAGCTGATTAAATTCCCCACAAACTCAAGCCAGGCTGGCATTTTGGCTCAGAAGGAATATTTAGGCACGTGCTACAAGACCAGTTATGGGAGGGGGAATATTGTAGAGCATGGTAAGATTGTAATCTGTTGTGCTGCACCACAGGCTAGCCCATACCACACACCCATACAGATGTTCTTCATTTTTTTAGGGTAATGATAGGTAAGGTGTGGTGTTTAGTTATGCCCGCCAGTAGGTAAATTACTGGACTTTCCTCCTGCATCCATCGGAGGGTGCCATGCTGTGCAAAACAAGGGTCTCAGCTAAGGCTGCAGCTATTGACTATTTTTGTAATTAAGTATTCTATCCAACCATTAATCGAGTACTCTAATAACAAAAATCGAATTAAAAGAATGTTTCTCTTTATAAAAACTCATCAGCCCCCCCATGCCATCATCTGCCCCCTCAGTGCCATCGGCTTCCCCCCAGTGCCATCAGCTTCACCCCCAGTGCCATCAGCTTCCTTCCCAGTGCCATCAGATGCCCCCCTAGTGCCATCAGCTGCCACCCAGTGCCATAATCTGCCCCCTCAGTGCCATTAGCTGCCCCCTCAGTGCCATCAACTTCCTCCCCAGTGCCATTAGCTGCCCCCCATTTCCACCAGATTGCCCCCCCAGCTGCCCCCCAGTGCCACCAGCTTGCCCACCAGTGCCACCAGCACACCCCCAGTGCCACCAGCTGCCCCCCAGTGTCACCAACTTTCCCCCAGTGCCACCAGCTGCCCCCAGTGCCATCAGCTTGTCCCCCAGTGCCACCAGCTTGTCCCCCAGTGCCACCAACTGCCCCCCAGTGTCACCATCTCCCCCTCCTTGCCATGTCCCCAGCGCCAGTACTTACCTCTCCTGTAGGGATGCCACTCCACAGCTCCTCATCATCTTCTCTGCGCACTGCACTGTCATCCAGACGTCACACAGCGTTGAGTTATAGTGCGCGCTTACGTGCACTATGACCTGACAATGTGTCAGGATAGAGTGCAGCACGGTGCGGGCCGGCGGGTGACCATGGAGGGCTAAGTAATAGCAATTGCTTCACTCCTCCTCCGTGGTCACATGACACAAACGAATCCTCGATACCAAAAATTTGCATAGAGGATTTTTTTTTTGTGTCAAATTACTCGATTCAATCGAGTTATCGTTTCGGCCCTAGTCTCAGCCTTCGTGCTTGGTGTATTTAAATTTATTGTGTGTTCCCAGCATTTGTGGTTGTGCTCATCCACATGTTTAAGTAAAATACTGTTTTGGCAAAAGCTGGTGTTAGGGTTGCTTTTCTTGTTCGTGACTTCACTGTATCCTGGGGAGCCCACCTCGGTACGCGGATTACACTGTAGCCTTGTTATTCTTTATATCGTTCCAGACATTGCTCAAACTGCAGATTACACACTTAACTTGAATGGAACAAATCTGTAATACCCTACCAGTAATAAAAGTACAGAAATTCTGATAACTTGTTGTCAGTGGTGGGAACTGGACCTCCATCAACTAATATTGATGGCCTATCCTAAAATCCTACAGTGACCTAGGCTTTGACAAAAGTGAACTCAAATGTCTAGCAATAGCATAAGAGAACCCCATCTGGTGCTGACTCCTATAACAATTACTTGCCATTGTGGTCTATTTCTTATGGCATGATTCAATATTACACCTTGTTGAAATGTCCTGTGTATGCGCATTTAACCCTTTAATGACCAGGATATTTTCCATTTTTTTCGTTTTCGTTTTTAACTCCCAGACCTCCCAAAGCCATAACTTTTTTATTTTTTCACTTACATAACCATATAAGGGCTTGTTTTTTACTGGACAAAATGCACTTTTTAATGGCACTATATATGGTTGCATAAATAATGGTGGGAAGTGGGAACAATTCCAAATGGGGTGGAATTATAAAAAAAAAAAAAAAAAAAACACCATTCCACCACAGTTCTATATAATTTTTGTTACACCATTTCCTACGTGGTAAAACTGACTGGTCACTTTAATTCTCCAGGGCAGTATGCCTATGGCGATACCACATATTTATAATTTATTGTGCATTTTAATACAAAAAAAAAAAAACTGTTTTGTAGTTATGTTTATGGAGCTGCATGCGGGCTCTTTTTTTGCAAGGCGATCTGTACTTTTCAGTGATTCCTTATTTAATATTTTGTGGGAGGTGAAGAGTCTAAAAACTGGCAAATTTACCATTTTGACAATTTTTTCTGTTTTGCCGTCTGGTGTATGGGAAAAATATTTTTATATTTTAATAGTATTGGTGTTTTTGCACGCGGTGATGCCCTTGATGTGTATTTTTTTTATTGTTTACATATTTTTATTTACATTTTGGGGCAAGAGTGCTCTATTTTTAAATGCTCGTCCGCTAATGTAAATTTACTTTGGGCAGTTGGGAAAGGGTTAACAACAGATGCAATTTGAAGTAGACAAGCAAATGTCTTATACAGAGGGATTTTGGCCATCAAAATAATTTCCTTCTGGTGGACTAAAGTGAACCCACTCCAAAATTGTCTCAGCCCTGCACATAAAATAGTCCATTTATTCTCACAAGCGGCCCAAAACGGATCAGTTCAGCCCCAATGCATCCTGAATAGATAAGGATCCGTTCAGAATGCATCAATTTGGCTGCGTTTGGCCTCTGTTGCGTTTTTTAGACGGTCACTAAAACGCAGCTTGCAGCGTTTTGGTGACCGTCTGACTATACAAAGCCAAACGGATCCGTCCTGACTTACAATATAAGTCAATGGGGACAGATCCGTTTTTCACTGACACAATATGGTGCAATTAAAAACGGATCCGTCCCCCATTGATTTTCAATGTAAGTCAAGACGGATCCGTTTTGACTTAGACTTTTTTTTAATGAATAATGCAAACGGATCCGTTATGAACGGATACCAGCGTTTGTATTATTGGTGCGGATCCGTCTGGGCAGATACAAGAGGGATCCACACCAAACGTGAGTGTGAAAGTAGCCTTAGAATACGACCATGAGGTTAGGTATCTGCATGAGAACCTTGAGAGATCATGCTAACCTAGTGACACTAGTATACCCATTTCTAAACATGATAAGAGATTAACGGCAACTAGTGATTTTGCAAAAGTAGTTGCTGTTGGCAGCTCATTTCCCCAGCAGCAGCCAAAATATAGCATTACATGAATATCCACAGGATAGGTGATAGATTTCAGATAAGTGAGAAATTGCCACTGACCAATCACATGATTGACCAGGCTTATCACAGGCATGGGTGTCCCATATTGGATCAACAGATGAACATGTTGCATTACCTCTCCATTCAAACTCTTTGGGACTGCCAAATACAGCCAAATTGTCTTGATATAAGACCTAAAACTTAGGTGGAGAACCTTGTTACAATAGTATAAGGCCTCATGCGCAGGACTGTTGTTTTGGTCCATATCCGAACCACATTTTTTGCGGCTCGGATGCAGACCCATTCATTTCAATGGGCCGCAAAGAACACTCTTTGTGCTGTCCACATCCATTGCTCCGTTCTATGGCGGAAAAAAATTAAAATAGAATATATCCTATTCTTGTCTGTGTTGCGAACAAGAATCGACATTTCATTTATGGACGGCCCATTCTGTGGCCTACAAAACATAGTTCGTGTGCAAGTATCCTAATGAAGGAAGACAGCTATAGATTAGGCTTTGGCTCAAACTTCAATGCCAACAGCAATTATGGTGCAAACAAGACTAATCCAAAATGAAGACTATGAAACTTTTATTCTTCAGACTAGCTGTGGTATATTCAAATATGGTTTATAGATGTAGCGGTGCTATGTTAGGCTATTTTCGCACTAGCGTTACCGGTCCCTGGCAGACTTTTTCGAAAAAGAACTTGCTAGAGCTCTCTGGGATCAGTATAGCCAGATGTTACAGTAGTGCCTGCCGGCCGTGTTGACTATAATGGGATCTGACAGAGATCCACCTGCTACCTGGCAAATATTCCGGGATTTGGCCAGACAAAAACCACTACATCCATAAAGCTCTGGCAAGCTGTTCTCGGCTAGTGATGAGTAGCAGGGGCTGTATTCAAATTTGCGATATTTCACGAATATTTGGGTGAATATTCATCATATGTTTGCAAATTTGCGAATTCGATAATATTTTCTTGATTGCGAAGAATCGGCAATGTAATATTCGCGTAATGCGCGCGAAATACAGGCGTGGGTCACTTTTGCTACATTTTCCAAGCTGCTAGAAGTTTCCTGAGACTGGAGAAAATGGTTGGCACGGCAGAACATTAAAAATGGCTTTATATGCAGTTAGAGTGCTCCAATATAGTCGTGATTGCACTAATCGGCACTAATGATGCAAATATTTTGGCACAATACGTGAAACTTCAGGTCTGCATGTATGTATGGACAGCAGAACCTATCACACTACCTAACATACTGCACACAACCTCTACACTATATCAGAATCTAACCTACACTGACTATCTCCCACTAAGGCCTCCTGCACACGACCGTTTTTTTACGGTCCGCAAAAATGGGGTCCGTAGGTCCGTGATCCGTGACCGTTTTTTTGTCCGTGGGTCTTCCTTGATTTTTGGAGGATCCACAGACATGAAAAAAATGTCGTTTTGGTGTCCGCCAGGCCGTGCGGAGCCAAACGGATCCGTCCTGAATTACAATGCAAGTCAATGGGGACGGATCCGTTTGACGTTGACACAATATGGTGCAATTTCAAACGGATCCGTCCCCCATTGACTTTCAATGTAAAGTCAGGAGTTAGGGCTGTTTCACACGAGCGGATTTGTGATTTCGTGGTAAAGAGATCACAGAGAGGCACGGAGCATTATCAGTCATGTTAATGCTCCGTGCCTCTGCAGTCTGCATCGGGTCTTGGCACTCTTTCACGGAGCGGATGCCACGCACGGCATCCGCTCGTGTGAAACAGCCCTTAATATACCATAGGATCGGAGTTTTCTCCAATCCGATGGTATATTTTAACTTGAAGCGTCCCCATCTCCATGGGAACGCCTCTATGTTAGAATATACTGTCGGATATGAATTACATCGTGAACCTCATATCCGACAGTATATTCTAACACAGAGGCGTTCCCATGGTGATGGGGACGCTTCTAGTTAGAATATACTACAAACTGTGTACATGACTGCCCCCTGCTGCCTGGCAGCACCCGATCTTTTACAGGGGGCTGTGATCAGCACAATTAACCCTTCAGGTGCCGCACCTGAAGGGGTTAATTGTGCGTATCATAGCCCCCTGTAAGAGATCAGGGCCTGCCAGGCAGCAGGGGGCAGACCCCCCACCCTCCCCAGTTTGAATATCATTGGTGGCCAGTGTGCGGCCCCCCTCTATTGTGATATCATTGGTGGCCAGTGTGCGGCCTCCCCTCCCCCCCTCTATTGTAATTTCATTGGTGGCCAGTGGGCGGCCTCCCCTCTCCCCCCCCCGCCCGATCATTGGTGGCAGCGGAGATTCCGATCGGAGTCCCAGTTTAATCGCTCTGGGGCTCCGATCGGTAACCATGGCAACCAGGACGCTACTGCAGGCCTGGTTGCCATGGTTACTTAGCAATATTACAATATTAGAAGCATCACTTCATACTTACCTGCTGGCTTCTGAGATGTGTGTCCGGCCGGGAGCTCCTCCTACTGGTAAGTGACAGGTCTGTGCGGCGCATTGATCTGTCACTTACCAGTAGGAGGAGCTCCCGGCCAGACACACATCACAGAAGCCAGCAGGTAAGTATGAAGTGATGCTTCTAATATTGTAATATTGCTAAGTAACCATGGCAACCAGGCTTGCAGTAGCGTCCTGGTTGCCATGGTTACCGATCGGAGCCCCAGAGCGATTAAACTGGGACTCCGATCGGAATCTCCGCTGCCACCAATGATCGGGCGGGGGGGGGGGAGAGGGGAGGCCGCACACTGGCCACCAATGAAATTACAATAGAGGGAAGGAGGGGGGCCGACGGAGGGGGGGGGGGGGCGGGGGAGGGGAGGCCGCACACTGGCCACCAATGATATTAATACAATAGAGGGAGGGAGGGGAGGCCGCACACTGGCCACCAATGAAATTACAATAGAGGGGGGGAGGGGGAGTGGAGGCCGCACACTGGCCACCAATGATATTAATACAATAGAGGGGGGGGCGGGGGAGGCCGCACACTGGCCACCAATGATATTCAAACTAGGGAGGGAGGGGGGTCTGCCCCCTGCTGCCTGGCAGCCCCTGATCTCTTATAGGGGGCTATGATATGCACAATTAACCCCTTCAGGTGCAGCACCTGAGGGGTTAATTGTGCGGATCACAGCCCCCTGTAAGAGATCGGGTGCTGCCAGGCAGCAGGGGGCAGTCATGTACACAGTTCTCAGTATATTCTAACTAGAAGCGTCCCCATCACTATGGGAACGCCTCTGTGTTAGAATATACAGTCGGATTTGAGTTTTCACGAAGTGAAAACTCATCTCTGAAAAAGCTTTTATACAGACGGATCTTCGGATCCGTCTGTATAAAAAGTAACCTACGGCCACGGATCACGGACGCGGATGCCAATCTTGTGTGCAGCCGTGTTCTTTTACTGACCCATTGACTTGAATGGGTCCGTGAACCATTGTCCGTCAAAAAAATAGGACAGGTCATATTTTTTGGACGGACAGGAAACACGGATCACGGATGCGGCTGCAAAACGGTGCATTTTCCGATTTTTCCACGGACCCATTGAAAGTCAATGGGTCCGCGAAAAACAACGGAAAACGGCACAACGGCCACGGATGCACACAACGGTCGTGTGCAGGAGGCCTAACTATCTGTATTATATATATATAATCTAACTATCTATCTAATGTAGTGTGGAAAGCACAGAGCACAGCAATGTCGCTGCTCTCTCTCTCTCTCAGAACTTAAAAAAACTGTAGAAAATGTCTGCTAGGGAGTTTCCTATATAGTAAGGGGTAGGCAACTTTTCTATTGGTTGCTAGGGATGTTGCTAAGCTCTGACGAATACATTGCAGCCTTCTCATTGGCCCACAAGCAAGAAGGGAGGTTACTGATGAAAAAAAAATCTAGAATATTTGAAATTATGAATATATATCACTATATTCTAAATATTTGCAAATTCTCGAAGTGCCAATATTCACGATTAATATTTGAGATTCGAGTATTCGCGCCCAACACGGCCAGAACAGTCTGTAGGAGATCAGTAAGGCAGATATGAAAGAAGCCATAGTCGTAACTGTTTTCATGGGATATTTTTTTATCTCAATGCTGTAACCGATTTCATAGAGCACTGAAATAAAATAAAAATAAATCACATTAAAAACACATACTGTAATATATAGCATTGTTCAGATTCCAAAGAGTCAAGTGACAAATATAGCTCTGTAATACTGCCATGTATAGCTGCAAGAAAATATATATACATCTATATGCATTTATGTCTTTCTTTCATCTATTCCAATAAAATTAGAGGAGATTGAAGGCAATTAAAGTACAAAATGTTTCTGACCTTCAAGTCATTGTAGCAGTCATATATTTATTATATGTCCAACCTGGTGTCCCCAGACAAATGTTCAGTGGCTCCAAATGCTTAAATAACTCTACATAGCTGTAAAGATTATGACACTGCATCACCTTTCCAGGAAAGTGAAGGAAACTGGCAGCAAAGTGACTGCCTTCAGGTTGACACAGTATTTCTTTTATGTCCTTCAATTTAATGCTAGGTCTTCACTTCCTATACCATATCTTTTTCCTATCTAGTAATAAATATGCAGTTTCACAAAAACAGCCCGCATTTACACCCCCACACACATAGCTTCAATGTGTTATAATAAGAATCCTCCAACTAATGCAGGGACAAAAGAAATGTATATACAGTAGAATTCCTTTAACGTCACCAGATGCACAAGGCATTGTAAAATAAATAAAAATAAAAATAATGTGTTAGAAAATTTGCAAGAGGATTGGTCAAAATAAAATGATAACTAGAAAAGGAAGTTCAGATGGCCTGAACTTCATTTTCAACTGTATTGTAGTATAGAGGATCTGTCAATTCTCCTGTGTAGTTTAATATAGAGGATCTGTCAGCTCTCCTGTGTGGTGTAGTATAGAGGATCTGTCGGCTCTCCTGTGTGGTTTAGTATAGTGGATCTGTCAGCTCTCCTGTGTGGTGTAGTATAGAGGATCTGTCAGCTCTCCTGTGTGGTTTAGTATAGAGGATCTGTCAGCTCTCCTATGTGGTGTAGTATAGAGGATCTATCAGCTCTCCTGTGTCTTGTAAGATAGAGGATCTGTCGGCTCTTCTGTGTGGTGTAGTATACAGGATCTGTCAGCTCTCCTGTGTGGTGTAGTATAGAGGATCTGTCAGCTCTCCTGTGGGGTGTAGTATAGAGGATCTATCAGCTCTCCTGTGTCTTGTAGTATAGAGGATCTGTCGGCTCTTCTGTGTGGTGTAGTATACAGGATCTGTCAGCTCTCCTGTGTGGTGTAGTATAGAGGATCTGTCAGCTCTCCTGTGTAGTATAGAGGATCTGTCAGCTCTCCTGTGTGGTGTAACATAGAAACATAGAAACATAGAATGTGTCGGCAGATAAGAACCATTTGGCCCATCTAGTCTGCCCAATATACTGAATACTATGGATAACCCCCGGCCCTTATCTTATATGAAGGATGGCCTTATGCCTATCCCATGCATGCTTAAACCCCTTCACTGTATTTGCAGCTACCACTTCTGCAGGAAGGCTATTCCATGCATCCACTACTCTCTCAGTAAAGTAATACTTCCTTATATTACTTTTAAACCTTTGCCCCTCTAATTTAAAACTGTGTCCTCTTGTGGTAGTTTTTCTTCTTTTAAATATGCTCTCCTCCTTTACCGAGTTGATTCCCTTTATGTATTTAAAAGTTTCTATCATATCCCCTCTGTCTCTTCTTTCTTCCAAGCTATACATATTAAGGTCCTTTAACCTTTCCTGGTAAGTTTTATCCTGCAATCCATGTACTAGTTTAGTAGCTCTTCTCTGAACTCTCTCTAGAGTATCTATATCCTTCTGGAGATATGGCCTCCAGTACTGCGCACAATACTCCAAGTGAGGTCTCACCAGTGTTCTGTACAGCGGCATAAGCACTTCACTCTTTCTACTGCTTATACCTCTCCCTATACATCCAAGCATTCTGCTGGCATTTCGTGCTGCTCTATTACATTGTCTTCCCACCTTTAAGTCTTCTGAAATAATTACTCCTAAATCCCTTTCCTCAGATACTGAGGTCAGGACTGTGTCAAATATTCTATATTCTGCCCTTGGGTTTTTACGCCCCAGGTGCATTATCTTGCACTTATCCACATTAAATTTCAGTTTCCAGAGTTCTGACCATTCTTCTAGTTTTCCTAAATCCTTTTCCATTTGGCGTTTCCCTCCAGGAACATCAACCCTATTACATATCTTTGTGTCATCAGCAAAAAGACAAACCTTACCATCAAGGCCTTTTGCAATATCACTTATGAAGATATTAAACAAAATCGGTCCCAGTACAGATCCCTGTGGAACCCCACTGGTAACATGACCTTGTTTTGAATGTTCTCCATTGACTGCAACCCTCTGTTGTCTGTCACTCAGCCACTGCCTAATCCACTTAACAATATGGGAGTCCATGCTCAATGACTGCAGTTTATTGATAAGTCTTCTATGTGGGACAGTGTCAAAAGCCTTACTAAAATCTAGATATGCGATGTCTACTGCACCTCCACCGTCTATTATTTTATTCACCCAGTCAAAAAAATCTATAAGATTTGTTTGACATGATCTCCCTGAAGTAAACCCATGTTGTTTTTCATCTTGCAATCCATGGGATTTTAGATGTTCCACAATCCTATCCTTTAATAGGGTTTCCATTAATTTGCCTACTATTGATGTCAGACTCACTGGTCTATAGTTGCTCGATTCCTCCCTACTACCTTTCTTGTGAATGGGCACGACATTTGCCAATTTCCAATCTTCCGGGACGACTCCTGTTACTAATGATTGGTTAAATAAATCTGTTAACGGTTTTGCCAGCTCACCACTAAGCTCTTTTAATAATTTTGGGTGTATCTCATCAGGCCTCTGTGACTTATTTGTCTTCACCTTAGACAGCAAACTTAGAACATCTTCCTCTGTAAAGATACATGCATCCAACGATTTATTAGTCATTCTTTCTAGTGGAGGTCCTTCTCCTTTTTCTTTTGTAAAAACTGAACAGAAGTATTCATTAAGGCAGTCGGCTAGCCCTTTATTCTCTTCTACATACCTTCCGTCCTTTGTTTTTAATTTAGTTATTCCTTGTTTTAATTTCCTTTTTTCATTTATATATCTGAAGAATGTCTTATCCCCTTTTTTCATAGACTGAGCTAGTTTTTCTTCTGCCTGCGCTTTAGAAGTTCTTATAACTTGCTTGGCCTCTCTCTGCCTAATCTTGTAGATTTCCTTATCTTCATTGCTCTGGGTTTTTTTATAATTACAAAATGCTAGCTTTTTATTTTTAATGATTTGGGCCACTTCTGCTGAGTACCACAGTGGTCTCCTCCTTTTTTTTGCTTTTACTGACAAGTCTAATGCAATTTTCTGTTGCCTTCAATAATGCACCTTTTAAGTAGTCCCATTTCTCCTGGACTCCATGTAATCCGTTCCAGTCTGATAAGGACTCATTTATGACTAATTTCATTTTTGAAAAGTCTGTTTTTCTAAAATCTAAAACTTTTGTTTTTGTGTGGTGGGACTCTTTCACAGTTCTTATATTAAACCACACTGACTGGTGATCACTAGATCCCAAGGTTTCGCCTACAATGACATCATATACCGAATCCCCATTTGTGAATACCAAATCCAAAATGGCCTCCCTCTGGGTTGGCTCCTCAACCACTTGTTGTAGAGATAACCCCAGTAGGGAATTTAGAATATCTGTACTCCTGGTAGAACTTGCTATTTTGGTTTTCCAGTTTATATCTGGAAGATTGAAATCTCCCATAATGATAACTTCTCCTTTCATTGTCATTTTAGCTATTTCTTCAACTAGTAGATCATCTAGTTCTTTAACTTGACCAGGTGGTCTATATATCACACCTACACGAGTTACTGCATGGTTAGCAAACTGCAACGTAACCCAAACTGACTCTATGTTGGCCTCACCAACTTGTATTAGGTTAGATTTAATGCTATCTTTCACATACAGGGCCACTCCTCCTCCTTTCTTGCCTTCTCTGTCTCTTCTGTATAAAGAGTACCCTGGTATGGTTATGTCCCAGTCATTTCTTTCATTAAACCATGTCTCCGTAACAGCCACTAAATCTACATTCTCAGATGCCATTATTGACCCAAGTTCATTGATTTTTTTACCTAAACTGCGAGCATTTGTAGACAGGACTCTGAGCTTATCATTTCTTAACCTCTGTGCTTCTGACCTGTTCTGGCATTGTTTCGGGGGGCAATTGGACTCTTTTATTTTCACTCTTTTGCCCCCCCTTCCTAGTTTAGTATAGAGGATCTGTCAGCTCTCCTGTGTAGTATAGAGGATCTGTTGGCTCTCCTGTGTAGTATAGAGGATCTGTTGGCTCTCCTGTGTAGTATAGAGGATCTGTCAGCTCACCTATGTGGTGTAGTATAGAGGATCTGTCAGCTCTCCAGTGTGGTGTAGTATAGAGAATCTGTCGGCTCTCCTGTGTGGTGTAGTATAGAGGATCTCTCGGCTCTCCTGTATGGTGTAGTATTGAGAATCTGTCGGCTCTCCTGTGTGATGTAGTATAGAGGATCTGTCGGCTCTCCTGTGTGGTGTAGTATAGAGGATCTGTCGGCTCTCCTGTGTGGTGTAGTATAGAGGATCTGTCAGCTCACCTATGTGGTGTAGTATAGAGGATCTGTCAGCTCTCCTGTGTGGTATAGTATAGAGGATCTGTCAGCTCGCCTGTGTGGTGTAGTATAGAGGATCTGTCGGCTCTCCTGTGTGGTGTAGTATAGAGGATCTGTCGGCTCTCCTGTGTGGTATAGTATAGAGAACCTACAAAAGGGCACTGAAAGCTGATGAACTATAAAGATATTATTTTATTGGGTACATAATCAAAAGCATACATGGAGATAACAGACAAATGCACGAAAGTGCAGCACAATCCTGGGAGAGCTGGTAGAGTACAAAAAATAGTAAAAAGACAGAAGTGACCCGGGTAGGGATGTATCTAAATAAGGCAAGGTTACCATATAAAATATATGTTGAAGGGATACCCACTATTGATGGGAGTATATATAATCTCGTCAAATATAAAGTGCAAGTGCAAGCCTATATCTAAGCAAAGGAGAGGAGAAATAACCCTTCAATGTGGGTCCCTGAACACATATATATGCATATACCTATTCAAGTAGTCTGAGCGGGTAAATAAAGTGCATGTGCAAATCACATAACAATTTATAAGAGAAAACACTTGGTGAGTGTTTGGTCAGAAAAACACAAGACAACCGCAGAAGTTTAACAGGTAAGTAGATGAACAGGAATGAGGTCACATACCGTATGTAAAGTGATGGTAAGTCCACAGGAAGACTGCACACCCCAAAGGGTGTCGGCTCTCCTGTGTGGTGTAGTATAGAAGATCTATCAGCTCTACTGTGTGGTGTAGTATAGAGGATCTGTCGGCTCTCCTGTGTGGTATAGTATAGAGGATCTGTCAGCTCTCCTGTGTGGGGTAGTATAAAGGATCTGTCGGCTCTCCTGTGTGGTGTAGTATAGAGGATCTGTCGGCTCTCCTGTGTGGTGTAGTATAGAGGATCTGTCGGCTCTCCTGTGTGGTGTAGTATAGAGGATCTGTCAGCTCTCCTGTGTGGTATAGTATAGAGGATCTGTCAGCTCTCCTGTGTGGTGTAGTATAGAAGATCTATCAGCTCTACTGTGTGGTGTAGTATAGAGGATCTGTCAGCTCTCCTGTGTGGTGTAGTATAGAGGATCTGTCAGCTCTCCTGTGTGGTGTAGTATAGAGGATCTGTCGGCTCTCCTGTGTGGTGTAGTATAGAGGATCTGTCAGCTCTCCTGTGTGGTGTAGTATAGAGGATCTGTCAGCTCTCCTGTGTGGTATAGTATAGAGGATCTGTCAGCTCTCCTGTGTGGTGTAGTATAGATGATCTGTCGGCTCTCCTGTGCGGTGTAGTATAGAGGATCTGTCAGCTCTCCTGTGTGGTGTAGTATAGAGGATCTGTCAGCTCTCCTGTGTGGTATAGTATAGAGGATCTGTCAGCTCTCCTGTGTGGTGTAGTATAGAAGATCTATCAGCTCTACTGTGTGGTGTAGTATAGAGGATCTGTCAGCTCTCCTGTGTGGTGTAGTATAGAGGATCTGTCAGCTCTCCTGTGTGGTGTAGTATAGAGGATCTGTCGGCTCTCCTGTGTGGTGTAGTATAGAGGATCTGTCAGCTCTCCTGTGTGGTGTAGTATAGAGGATCTGTCAGCTCTCCTGTGTGGTATAGTATAGAGGATCTGTCAGCTCTCCTGTGTGGTGTAGTATAGATGATCTGTCGGCTCTCCTGTGCGGTGTAGTATAGAGGATCTGTCGGCTCTCCTGTGTGGTGTAGTATAGAGGATCTGTCAGGTCTCCTGTGTGTTTTAGTATAACTGCTTGCAATGGCTTTTAAATAATGTTGGAACACTTTTCTTTCCATTTCAGAATTGTGTTACTAGATTGCTATTCCTCCTGGAAACATATAGGTACAGAAGTAGCTAGTATTATTTTGGCATTCTCCTTAGCTTCAGGGTTCCAGTGACCCAGTCCCGCTGGTGTCCCCCTCTCCCTGCCCAGTGATCCCAGTTTATGGATAAAAGATTCACCTTCTCCACAGGCTGAGGTCTGCTTCCTGCCAGCAGTTTCCACACAGACTGTGGCCTTCTGCTGCTGCCTCTTTCTGCCCTTTGGGGCCAGCATACCCTTTTCTTCCTCAGCCAATGGGGTACTGTACTTCAGGCATCTTGTCCTACTGGTAAAGTTCCTGAGTAAAAGGTTCTAGTTCACCAGTTTCCTGCTAAGGTGTGTCCTGTATCCATTTGCTTGTTCCATGTACTGACTTCTGCCTGAATTCTGCATTTGACCCTTCGTTGTCTGACCTGACCTCGACCTGTCCCTGCACCTACAATTTTGCCTGATCCCTTAGTGCTCCTTGTCAGTGTCCTTTAACCTTTGAGGGCCAGCAGTCCTTTGAACCCAAACTACTCCAAGAGGTAGTGGCCTGGTGGATCCCCTACAACAGAGTTCAGATCCCTGTACAGGGATTAAAGGATGAAGACCAGGGGGCACTTAGACCACGACCTTGGGAATAGTCCCAGTCAAATTATTTGTAGTGACACAGCAGATCCATATCCACTTTATTATAATGTTAGTTTAATAGCAAAGGAAGTATTCATTAAAAGATGTCAGGAGAGCAGGCTGTTTGTCTCATGCTCCATTTTGATTATAAATCAACACTTTTTAGAAATATTCCTTTATATGTGTTTTCCATTACATGCATTTTTATCTAACATTGGCAAGTAGCCGTTTAATGGCTCAGCAGAGTTTATTGAATGTTAAGCATTAATTTAAACTGATCTGCAATCACTGTCTCATTTTCACAACTCTTGCTCAGCACAACAGTAAATAACATACAGTATATCAGCTACCAGCCATGTCAGGTATCACCTCTTTCATCCAATCCATGAATACAGAATCACATAAGTGAATATATAAAACATCGGACGCATAATTAAAAATAGATGAAAAGAGCACATTGCTTTTTGAACATAGAAATTAATCCATGAAATAGTAGTCTATGGGCAAGTTTTAGTGTGTATATAGGTCATAAGACGTTTCTCAGTACATTTTTAGCTTCTGGTAGGGAATACATTTGCCAGTTTGTCCTGGAGAGACAATGAGACACTATTTTTGCTGTATCTTTCGTCTGTTTAGAAATGGGGAGAAATAGCAATGCAAATAGAGAACCGCCTCAAAAAATCTGGTATATAACTCAATTATTGACTACTACTGTTTCGTAAAAGCCATTAGATCCCCAAAAGTTAAAGTTCCCTAGAGCAGTGTTTTCCAACCAGTGTGCCTCCAGCTGTTGCAAAACTACAACTCCCAGCATGCCCGCACAGCCAAAGGCTATCCGGGCATGCTGGGAGTTGTAGTTTTGCAACAGCTGGAGGCACACTGGTTGGGAAACACTGCCCTAGAGGGACAAAAATAAAAAGTATTTTCAAAAGTTTTGATTAAAGAAAGTGCCCCTTTCACATCAAAAAGCCATTTCCTATTGAAAAATAAATAAACAAACAAAAAAGACACATATTAGATATCGACTTTATTGGCTCTATAAAAATATCACCTGATCTACTCAGGTGAACTCTGTAAAAAAAATAATAAAATATGCCAGAACCTCACCTCAGAAAAAGCACAACATCAAGCAATAAAAAAGTCCTAAGTACCCCAAAATGGTACCAATTAAAACACCACCTCATCCAGCAAAAAAAGACGATCACCGGAAAAATTTAAAAAATATGGCTCACAGCAAATGGCAACGCTATTTTTTTAAACGCTATATGTAAAAGTAGTAAAACGTAAAACAAAATACCTATATAAAATTGGTATCTCTGTAACTGTACAGACCAGCAGAATAAAGTTAACATGTCATTCTTTCCGCATGGTGTACACCTCAATAAAACTGCCAAAAATCAATAGTGGAATTGCTGCCTGTTCTTTATCCCCAAAAAGCGGAATAAAAAGTGGTAAAAAAGTATTATGCTTCGCAAAATACACGCAGTACAACCAATGATGATGGAAAATGATCCTGCAAAAATAAGTCCTCACACACCCTTGCAATTTTCTCTTTGCACAGACCGTTGTACATTAATTACTATTAAAATACCAGTGTAGTTAAAGTGCTCACTACACCCTTTGAAAAGTTCTGTGGGTAGTATAGTTTTCAAAATGGGGCAATTTCAGGCTTCCATTAAAGGGGTACCTCAGAGTCTCTTTAAATGCACACGATAGCCAAAAACCATTATAGCAAAATCTGCTTTCCTAAAGTCAAATGGAGCTCTTTCTCTTCTGAGCCCTGCCGTGTGCACATACAGCAGTTTATGAACATATGAACATTGCCGCATTCAGCAGAAAATGTGTAATACATAGTGGGGTACTTTTTCCTGTTACCTCTTGTGAAAATGTAAAAAAATGTTGGGTCAAAGTGCTTACTACACCACTTAAAAAAATCCTTAAAGCAATATAGTTTCCAAATAGCAGTCACTTTAGGGGGGCTTCGATTGCAGGTGATACTGTAAGGAGTCTTTAAATGCGACATGGTACTCAAAACCCATTCCACCAAAATATGCCCTCCAAAAAAATTTAAAGTGCTCCTTCCATTCTGAGCCCTAGTAACAGATATTGAGGATGATTTTGCTGTTAACCCTTGGATTAAATGGATTAAAATGTAAAATTTTCCA
The DNA here is from genome assembly GCF_905171765.1 of Bufo bufo. Classification (NCBI taxonomy): domain Eukaryota; kingdom Metazoa; phylum Chordata; class Amphibia; order Anura; family Bufonidae; genus Bufo; species Bufo bufo. Next base: position 67,252,044 of record NC_053391.1, on the reverse strand, counting down.
AAAAAAGTTACATTTTTCTATTTAACCTTTATTTCGCTTTCATTCCTGTGGAACCCTAAAGGGTTAATAAAGTGTGGGTGGTATCACATGTCAGATTTACAATATTAGGCAAGGTCAAGAAGGTGAAAAATGGCAGAATATATACACACACACCATGTGTGGTCATGTTATCCTGCTTAATCTTTCCTATCTTCTGATCTAAAAACTGGAAAATGCCATTTTGAAAAATTTGCCTGAATCAATTTGCAGAAAATTGATGATTCTGATTGAATTAAATTAGTTTAGAGCTGGTTGCCTCAAATATTCATCTGACAGATGCCTTCAATGTATGCCACAGGGTTATATATTACCATTATGTTACCAATTGGTTCCCATATAAAAAAAAAACACAATTTATAGTTTTTTGTAGACGTACAGTACAGACCAAAGGTTTGGACACACCTTCTCATTCAAAGAGTTTTATTTTCATGACTATGAAGGCATCAAAACTATGAATTAACACATGTGGAATTATATACATAACAAACAAGTGTGAAACAACTGAAAATATGTCATATTCTAGGTTCTTCAAAGTAGACACCTTTTGCTTTGATTACTGCTTTGCACACTCTTGGCGTTCTCTTGATGAGCTTCAAGAGGTAGTCCCTTGAAATGGTCTTCCAACAGTCTTGAAGGATTTTTCAGAGATGCTTAGCACTTGTTGGCCCTTTTGCCTTCACTCTGCGGTCCAGCTCACCCCAAAGCATCTCGATTGGGTTCAGGTCCGGTGACTGTGGAGGCCAGGTCATCTGGCGCAGCACCCCATCACTCTCCTTCATGGTCAAATAGCCCTTACTTTCAAAGTTTTCCCAATTTTTCGGCTGACTGACTGACCTTCATTTCTTAAAGTAATGATGGCCACTCGTTTTTCTTTACTTAGCTGCTTTTTTCTTGCCATAATACAAATTCTAACAGTCTATTCAGTAGGACTATCAGCTGTGTATCCATCTGACTTCTCCTCAACGCCACTGATGGTCCCAACCCCATTTATAAGGCAAGAAATCCCACTTATTAAACCTGACAGGGCACACCTGTGAAGTGAAAACCATTTCAGGGGACTACCTCTTAAAGCTCATCAAGAGAATGCCAAGAGTGTGCAAAGCAGTAATCAAAGCAAAAGGTGGCTACTTTGAAGAACCTAGAATATGACATATTTTCAGTTGTTTCACACTTTGTTAATTCATAGTTTTGATGCCTTCAGTGTGAATCTACAATTTTCATAGTCATGAAAATAAAGAAAACTCTTTGAATGAGAAGGTGTGTCCAAACTTTTGGTCTGTACTGTATATCAGCCCCAATAGGCTTGCTTCACATTTGTGGCTGGAGTTCCAGCAGAGAACAGCTTGCTGGAGCTCTCTGGTTCCGGCATTGTCGGACGTTACCAGAATGTCTGCCGGCCCAATTTATTATATTGGGGTCTGGCTGCAATCTGGCTGCAATCAGGCAAATATGGCAATGCCGGATCCAGGAACTCCTGCAGCAAATGTGAAACAGACCTTGGCCTTGGACCTATGGATACATTTAACGTATGTCAACGTTGGTGTTGACGTCCACATTGGGTGGTAAGAGTTCTTAGATATTTCTACGCCAACTGGAGCCTACAGTTGTAGGTAAAACCCTTTAATGTATCCAAATGAATGCTTCCATCATGAAGTAACTCAACCTATACATCCCTAGGCCTCAAAAAGTGTTATTTCAGTAGTAAGTAAATAACTCATTCCATTTACAAAGCTGGACTTCATTGTGGTGAGTGTCACTCGAATACTGTGAAGGATAATGTGGCACTTAAATGCTTTCAATTTGATAACATAAGCCGTATCATTCTTCTAATAGTAACAATTCAAGGATAGAAAGCAATTACCCTCTACTTTAGGATTCAGTTCCAACTACAGTGGATCAATATAATGGGTCTTTTAGTCCCTGGAACTGTCAATCTCACAGCATTTATTTTGTTGCTCTCGCTAACTTCCAGAGATATCAGTTAAGGCAGAGAAGATTGTTACTTATCTATCTCTATTTAAGAGTACTAGTGCGGATGAACAGAAAATATAATGTTCCATACTGACAACTAAATGAGTAATGTATCCCATATGTTTATGTGTTCTCTTCTAACCTTCATACATTTTATAGAGATCTCTAATGCCTATATGTATTTTCCTGATGTTCAGTCCTTTCACCGGGTAATGTAATATTTCATAGATTATAGCTAATTGAATATCCTGTGCTGAAATGGATTTCTGGCCAAGTAGTAGGCTTTTACTAAACATGCGGGTTTCACAATATTGCTTGGAATAAAAAGAATGGAAGCACATCTCTATGAATTAAACTACATTGAAATGTTTTTAAATTATTTGCAGATTTTTATTTTTCCCTACGGCTCGACATTTTATCACAATTTTTTTAATTCATGTGGATTTGGAGTTCTATATTTTAACACAGTACAAGACTAATGTCCTGCTGAACTGGCCTCTTGGTTAAAGTTTGGTTATGTTTTCCCATACTTTCATGGGTCTGGTTTCCTTTTATATCTCAAAAATACACAATGAAAAGACAAGTCAAACATGGATGAGCAACACAGATCTCCTTTTAAGCAATTTTTTTCTCCAATTTTTGTTTCCGTATTGCATCCAATTTTATGCTGCATCGTTTTTTTTGGAAAGTAGTAGAAACACAGATGATACAAAATAGAACACATTTGGCCCTATGAACTATACAAAAAATTAATCTGCATTTTTAAATTCAACCCATTTACTTTATATACAAGTAAATATACAGGAAAGAATGTTTCCTAACAATTTTTCCTCTAAAATCGATTTTATCTTTGGTTTTGTGCGTATTATTGTCAGTCTGTAAAAGTGGTGTACTTAATATGCAAAAAGCTGTACCCAGATAGATCCTTTGGAACATGATGTATATGGAAATAAAGCCATGTGCATCAAAAACGTATATTTTTTTAAAAAAGAGCAGCAAACAAGGTGAAATAGCAAAAAGGTAGGTGCAAATCCTCAGGATGAAGCCATCATCCCTTTATACAGTATATAAAGTTGAAAAATAGGCAGCACTCCAGAAGTGAATAAACTAATTAAATGTATTAAATAACATTTTCCAATGATAAAAGATGGAATGAATATGTGTCCATTTCCTCTGTGGACTCTCCCCTCCCCTGTGATTGACAGGGCTAGACATCTGGAGTGAAACTGAGTAACTGAGTCAGGAAGGAAGGAACCAGAGAAGAAAGTAAGCAGGATATAAAGAGAGAATAAACAATGGATTTAAAATGAAGTACTGGTCCGGGGAAGGGGGGGGGTGGGGCTTTTACCCACCTCAGCCCCCAGTGCTTAAACACCCTGAAAGACCAGGCCACTTTTTACACTTCTGCAATACACTACTTTCACCGTTTATTGCTCGGTCATGCAACTTACCACCCAAATTAATTTTACCTCCTTTTCTTCTCACTAATAGAGCTTTCATTTGGTGGTATTTCATTGCTGCTGACATTTTTACTTTTTTTGTTATTAATCGAAATTTAACGATTTTTTTGCAAAAAAATGACATTTTTCACTTTCAGTTGTAAAATTTTGCAAAAAAAAACGAGATCCATATATAAATTTTGCTCTAAATTTATTGTTCTACATGTCTTTGATAAAAAAAAAATGTTTGGGTAAAAAAAAAATGGTTTGGGTAAAAGTTATAGCGTTTACAAACTATGGTACAAAAATGTGAATTTCCGCTTTTTGAAGCAGCTCTGACTTTCTGAGCACCTGTCATGTTTCCTGAGGTTCTACAATGCCCAGACAGTACAAACACCCCACAAATGACCCCATTTTGGAAAGTAGACACCCTAAGGTATTCGCTGATGGGCATAGTGAGTTCATAGAACTTTTTATTTTTTGTCACAAGTTAGCGGAAAATGATGATTTTTTTTTTTTTTTTCTTACAAAGTCTCATATTCCACTAACTTGTGACAAAAAATAAAAAGTTCTATGAACTCACTTTGCCCATCATGAAATACCTTGGGGTCTCTTCTTTCGAAAATGGGGTCACTTGTGGGGTAGTTATACTGCCCTGGCATTCTAGGGGCCCAAATGTGTGGTAAGGAGTTTGAAATCAAATTCTGTAAAAAATGACCAGTGAAATCCGAAAGGTGCTCTTTGGAATATGGGCCCCTTTGCCCACCTAGGCTGCAAAAAAATGTCACACATCTGGTATCTCTGTATTCAGGAGAAGTTGAGGAATGTGTTTTGGGGTGTCTTTTTACATATACCCATGCTGGGTGAGATAAATATCTTGGTCAAATGCCAACTTTGTATAAAAAAAATGGGAAAAGTTGTCTTTTGCCAAGATATTTCTCTCACCCAGCATGGGTATATGTAAAAGGACACCCCAAAACACATTCCCCAACTTCTCCTGAGTACGGAGATAACAGATGTGTGTCACATTTTCTTGCAGCCTAGGTGGGCAAAGGGGCCCATATTCCAAAGAGCACCTTTCGGATTTCACTGGTCATTTTTTACAGAATTTGATTTCAAACTCCTTACCACACATTTGGGCCCCTAGAATGCCAGGGCAGTATAACTAACCCACAAGTGACCCCATTTTGGAAAGAAGAGACCCCAAGGTATTCGCTGATGGGCATAGTGAGTTCATGGAAGTTTTTATTTTTTGTCACAAGTTAGTGGAATATGAGACTTTGCATGAAAAAAAAAAAATAAAAAAAATCATCATTTTCCACTAACTTGTGACAAAAAATAAAAAATTCTAGGAACTCGCCATGCCCCTCACGGAATACCTTGGGGTGTCTTCTTTCCAAAATGGGGTCACTTGTGGGGTAGTTATACTGCCCTGGCATTTTCCAGGGGCCCTAATGTGTGGTAAGTAGGTAAATGACCTGTGAAATCCTAAAGGTGCTCTTTGGAATGTGGGCCCCTTTGCCCACCTAGGCTGCAAAAAAGTGTCACACATCTGGTATCTCCGTATTCAGGAGACGTTGGGGAATGTGTTTTGGGGTGTCTTTTTACATATACCCATGCTGGGTGAAAGAAATATCTCGGCAAAAGACAACTTTTCCCATTTTTTTATACAAAGTTGGCATTTGACCAAGATATTTCTCTCACCCAGCATGGGTATATGTAAAATGACACCCCAAAACACATTCCCCAACTTCTCCTGAGTACGGCGATACCAGATGTGTGACACTTTTTTGCAGCCTAGATGCGCAAAGGTGCCCAAATTCCTTTTAGGAGGGCATTTTTAGACATTTGGATCCCAGACTTCTTCTCACGCTTTAGGACCCCTAGAATGCCAGGGCAGTATAAATACCCCACATGTGACCCCATTTTGGAAAGAAGACACCCCAAGGTATTCAATGAGGGGCACGGCGAGTTCATAGAATTTTTTTTTTTTTGGCACAAGTTAGCAGAAATTGATTTTTTTTTTTTTCTCACAAAGTCTCCCTTTCCGCTAACTTGGGACAAAAATTTCAATCTTTCATGGACTCAATATGCCCCTCACGGAATACCTTGGGGTGTCTTCTTTCCGAAATGGGGTCACATGTGGGGTATTTATACTGCCCTGGCATTCTAGGGGCCCTAAAGCGTGAGAAGAAGTCTGGAATATAAATGTCTAAAAAATTTTACGCATTTGGATTCCGTGAGGGGTATGGTGAGTTCATGTGAGATTTTATTTTTTGACACAAGTTAGTGGAATATGAGACTTTGTAAGAAAAAAATAAATAATTTCCGCTAACTTGGGCCAAAAAAATGTCTGAATGGAGCCTTACAGGGGGGTGATCAATGACAGGGGGGTGATCAATGACAGGGGGGTGATCAGAGAGTCAATATGGGGTGATCACCCCCCTGTCATTGATCACCCCCCTGTAAGGCTCCATTCAGATGTCCGTATGTGTTTTGCGGATCCGATCCATGTATCCGTGGATCCGTAAAAATCATACGGACATCTGAATGCAGCATGACAGGGGGGGGTGATCAATGACAGGGGGGTGATCAGGGAGTCTATATGGGGTGATCACCCCCCCTGGAAGGCTCCAGGGAGACGCATGTATGTGTTTTGCGGATCCGATCCATCTATCAGTGGATCCGTAAAAATCATGCGGACGTCTGAATGGAGCTTTACAGGGGGTTGATCAATGACAGGGGTGTAATCAATGACAGGGGGGTGATCAATGACAGGGGGGTGATCAGGGAGTCTATATGGGGTGATAACCACAGTCATTGATCACGCCCCTGTAAGGCTTCATTCAGACGCCCGTATGCGTTTTGCGGATCCGATCCATCTATCAGTGGATCCGTAAAAATCATGCGGACATCTGAATGGAGCTTTACAGGGGGTTGATCAATGACAGGGGTGTAATCAATGACAGGGGGGTGATCAGGGAGTCTATATGGGGTGATCACCACAGTCATTGATCACTCCCCTGTAAGGCTTCATTTAGACGTCCGTATGCATTTTGCGGATCCGATCCATCTATCAGTGGATCCGTAAAAATCATGCGGACATCTGAATGGAGCTTTACAGGGGGTTGATCAATGACAGGGGGTAATCAATGACAGGGGGGTGATCAGGGAGTCTATATGGGGTGATAACCACAGTCATTGATCACGCCCCTGTAAGGCTTCATTCAGACGTCCGTATGCGTTTTGCGGATCCGATCCATCTATCAGTGGATCCGTAAAAATCATGCGGACATCTGAATGGAGCTTTACAGGGGGTTGATCAATGACAGGGGGGTAATCAATGACAGGGGGGTGATCAGGGAGTCTATATGGGGTGATCAGGGGTGATCAATGGTGAATAAGGGGTTAATAAGTGACAGGGGGGGGTGTAGTGTAGTGGTGCTTGGTGCAACATATTTACTGAGCTACCTGTGTCCTCTGGTGGTCGATCCAAACAAAGGGGACCACCAGAGAACCAGGAAGCAGGTATATTAGACGCTGTTATCAAAACAGCGTCTAATATACCTGTTAGGGGTTAAAAAAAACACATCTCCAGCCTGCCAGCGAACGATCGCCGCTGGCAGGCTGGAGATCCACTCTCTTACCTTCCGTTCCTGTGAACGCGCGCGCCTGTGTGCGCGCGTTCACAGGAAATCTCGCGTCTCGCGAGAGGACGCGCCGGCGCGTCCACCCAGAAGAGCAGGGCCGCCACAAAGACGCAATCCTGCGTACGGCGGTCCTGAGGAGGTTAAGAATTATAGAATTATATTAGGAAATTGCTTAAATGATAATTACTAGTGTTGATCGAGCACCAAAGTGCTCCGGTGCTCGAGTAGAACACCTCGGGATGCTCGGGTGTTCTACCGAATCCCCGAGCACAATGGAAGTCAATGGGAGAACCCGAGCATTAAACTAGTCACCCCCTGCTCTGAAGAGGGGAGGGTGTCTGGTTCACAGGAAAAGTTTGGAAATGTATGGAAACACCACTGAAATGGTTCGGGAACAGCATGGGGAGAATGTCTGGATGGATCTTGGTATCCCAGATCGCTGCTGGAAGTCCAACGATGCCACTTTTACAGGCTGACAATAATACGCACAAAACCAAAGATAAAATCAATTTTAGAGGAAAAATTATTAGGAAACATTCTTTCCTGTATATTTACTTGTATATAAAGTGCAAGTGCTGCTAAAAATTACACAGAAGGGGCACTCCAATACAACCTGTATATCACATAATGGAGGGCCTCATTCACATTGTGGTACAATTGCTCAGGTAGTGGGACTCCTACACTCATAAAGCCTATGCACTAAGTGAAAGAGCTTCCAAAAATGACAAGGTCCGGTACTCCAATACACCTTTTATTACAAATAAAGGAGGGCATCATACACCCTTGAAAAATTATGATTGATGGCCTGCTGGTGACACTCAAAAACATTAGGAGCAAGGGCCTGCTGGTGACCCTCTAAAACATTACGGGTGAGGGCCTGCTGCTGAGCTGACCATCTAAAACAATAGGGGTGAGGGTCTGCTGCAGAGCTGACTCTCTAAAACATTAGGGGAGAGTGCCTGCTGCTGATCTGAGTATTGAAAAAATTATGGGAGAGGGCCTGCTGCTGAGCTGACCATTGAAAAAATGATGGATGAGTGCCTGCCGCTTAGCTAACCATTGAAAAAATTATGGACGAGGGCATGCTGGTGAGCTGACCCTGTAAAACATTATAGTTGAGGGCCTGCTGGTGAGCTGACCCTCAAAAACATTATATACGAGGGCCTGCAGGTAAGCTGACCCTCTAAAAGATTGTAGGTGAGGGCCTGCTGGTGAGCTAACCCTTTAAAACCTTACATGGAAGGGCCTGCAGGTGGTGAGCTGACCCTCTAAAATATTGTAGGTGAGGGCCTGCTTGTGAGCTGACCCTCTAAAACATTATATGCGAGGGCCTGCAGGTGAGCTGACCCTCTAAAAGATTGTAGGTGAGGGCCTGCTGGTCAGCTGACCCTCTAAAACATTATATGCAAGGGCCTGCAGGTGAGCTGATGCTTTAAAAGATTGTAGGTGAGGGCCTACTGGTAAGCTGACCCTCTAAAACATTATATGCGAGGGCCTGCAGGTGAGCTTACCCTCTAAAAGATTGTAGATGAGGGCCTGCTGGTGAGCTGACCCTCTAAAGCATTGCATGCGAGGGCCTGCAGGTGAGCTGGCCCTCAAAAACGATTGTAGGTGAGGGCCTGCTGGTGAGCTGACCCTTTAAAACATTATATGCAAGGGCCTGCAGGTGAGCTGACCCTCTACAACATTTGGAGCAAGGGAAGACTAATAAGCATGTTGATATGATGGAAGAGGAGGAGGACGAGAAATGGAAGATTGAACCATATACCCTTTTTTGTGGTGGAAGGGGTGCATGGGAATACAGTGTATTCAGTACATTATAAAAAACACATTTAAAGTGTCTTTATGTTCAGCTGTGGAGTAGAGAAGTCAGGGGCAATCCAGGCCTTGTTCATTTTTATAAGAGTCAACCTGTCAGCATTTTCAGTTGACAGGCAGATGCGCTTATCAGTTATTATGCCCCCAGCATCACTAAATACCCGTTCAGACAAAATGCTGGTGGCAGGGCAGGCCAGCTCATCAAAGGCGTAGAGCGCCAGTTCGTGCCACGTATCCAACTTGGACACCCAGTAGTAGTAAGGCACAGAGGGATCATTGAGGACACTGACACGGTCTGCTACGTACTCCTTCACCATCTTCCAAAAATTTTTCCTCTTCTAGGCTGCGCATCAGGGTGAGGTTGCTGGCTGGGTGTCATGACATAGGCTTTGGAGAGTGTTGCCCTGCCTCTGTTGGAACTTCTGTGTGTTCCCCTTGTCTCCCTTCCTCGGTTGCCCAAGGAACTACGTACTCTGCCGCCAGCGTTGTCAGCTGGAAATATTTGGAGCAATTTTTCCACAAGGACCTTCTGGTATTGCACCATTTTGCTTGTCCTCTCCACCACAGGAATGAGAGATGAGAAGTTCTCTTTGTAGCGGGGGTAGAGAAGGGTGAACAACCAGTAATCCGTGCTGTCTAAAATGCGTATAACGCACGGGTTGCGGGAAGGGCAGCCTAACATGAAGTCAGCCATGTGTGCCAGAGTACCAACAGGCAAGACTTCGCTGTCGTCATCAGGAGGATGACTCTTTATCTCCTCATCATCTTCCTCCTCTTCTGCCCATCCACGCTGAACAGATGGAATTAAACTTCCATGGGTACTACCCTTTGTAGCGGAGGCAACCGTCTCCTGTTCCTCCTCCTCCTCATCATCATCATCATCATCCAATTTGCGCTGAGAAGACGAACTGAGGGTGGTCTGGCTATCACCCTGTGTAATGTCTTCCCCCATTTCCACCTCTTCCACATGCAAAGCGTCGGCCTTAATTGTGAGCAGCGAGCCTTTGAATAGAAACAGAAGTGGGATGGTGAAACTGATAATAGCATTATCGCCGCTCACCATCTGTGTTGATTGCTCAAAGTTTCTTAAAACCTCACAGAGGTCAGACATCCGTGCCCACTCCTCGCTTGTGAAAAGCGGAAGCTGACTGGAAAGGCGACAACCATGTTGCAGTTGGTATTCCACTACTGTCCTCTGCTGCTCACAAAGCCTGGCCAACATGTGGAACGTGGAGTTCCAGCGAGTGCTCACGTCACACAACATTCGGTGAGCTGGCAATTGTAAGCGCTGCTGCAGCGTTGACAGACCGGCGGAAGCTGTCGTTGACTTGCGGAAATGGGCACACACACGGCGCACCTTCACCAGTAGCTCAGGCAAATTGGGCTAGGTTTTGAGAAACCGCTGACCACTAAGTTGAAGACGTGGGCTAGGCACGGGATGTGTGTGAGCTTGCCAAGCTACAAAGCCACCACCAAGTTACAGTCATTATCAGACACAACTATGCCTGGTTCTAGGTTGAGTGGCGAGAGCCACAACTCAGTCTGGTCCCTTATCCCCTGCCACAGCTCTGCGGAGGTGTGCTGTTTGTCACCTAATCAGATCAGCTTAAGCACGGCCTGTTGACGCTTCCCCACTGCAGTGCTACACTGCTTCCAGCTACCGACTGATGGCTGACTGGTGCTGCAAGAGGATAAATGGAGGTTGGAGCCACTAACGTAGGTGGTGGCAGAAACCCTGATGGAATAAGGGCCTGCAATCCTTGGCGTCGGTAGCATCTGTGCCATTCCAGGGTACGACTCGCTCCCGGCCTCCACAACGTTCACCCAGTATGCCGTCAGGGAAATGTAGCGTCCCTGACCGAAAGCACTTGTCCATGTGTCAGTGTTTAAGTGGACCTTCCCAGTAACTGCGTTGGTCAGGGCACGGGTGATGTTACGGGACACATGCTGGTGTAACGAGGGACGGGCGCTGTCATCAGGCTGGGGAAGGCCTCAGTGTCCACAAGCCTAAATGCCAACATTTCCAGGGCCAGCAATTTGGAAAGTTGCGCATTTAGTGCTATGGCCTGTGGGTGGGTGGGTGGCTGGGTATTTGCACTTGCGTTCAAATGACTGGGGTAAGGACATTTGTACGCTGCGCTTGGACACAGAAGTGGATGTGTTCGCTGATAGTGCTTGCGAAGGTCCAGTTACAGGGCGGGAGGCATCCGGGCCTGCGCCTTCAACAGGGGATTGGCCAGCACATAACAAAGGGGAAGAGGAGACAGTGGTGTGACCCACAGAAACAGATTGTGGACCCAGGCTTTCAGCCCACCTATTACGGTGCTTTGATGCCATGTGGCGGATCATGCTGGTGGTGGTGAGGTTGCTATTGTTCACGCCTGCGGAACACTTACCCCATGGCAAAGGAGATTTCCGCAAGGGTGTGCTCTGGGGAAAAGTTGCGGGCCTGTTTGGTGTGGCATGCCTTCTCCCTTTTGCCACCCCACAGCCTCTTCCAGCCTGTTGCGGTGCTGCAGATCCCTCCCCCTCTGTACTGCTGTCCTCGCTCGGCTTGCCACCTTACCAGGTTGGGTCAGTGACTTCATCGTCCACCACCTCCTCTTCCACTTCCTCACTCTAGTTATCCTCCTGACTTGTTGACCTAACAACAACCTCAGTTATTGACAACTGTGTCTCATCCTCATCATCAACCTCTTGAGACACTAATTGCGGTTGACTTATTGGCAACTGTGTCTCATCAACATTAACCTTGTGAAACAGTAATTGCCGATCCCCACCATCATCTTCTTGTGACTGTGGATGATCAAGAGTTTGGGAATCAAGGGCACAATATCTCCTCTTGTCCCTCTTCAAACGGGCTTGTCGAGAAGCCCAAATCAAGGAATGGCGATGAAAAGAGCTCCTCGTAATATCTGAGTGTGGGATCACTTGTTTGCCAAGACTCTCTATGTGTGAGGAAGGAGTATCAGGGTGAGGATTCTTTTGACTAGACTATTGGCTACTGAGACTGGACTTTGTGAAAGACAGGTTGGTGCTTAACCGACTGGAAGCATTATCTGCTGCAATCCAACCGTCCATCTTGTCGCACTGGTCTGACTTCGAGAGTGGTGTCCTGTGCCGCCCTGCAAACTGGGATATAAAGCTAGGTATCGTGGATGAGTGTGTTTCTTGTGCTCTAGCAGCAGGCACAGTTTCACCGTGCCCAGGGCCACGGCCTCTGCGTGCACCATCAGCAGTACGGCCACTTCCCCGTCCCTTACTGCTCGCCTTGCGCATATTAAATGGTATATATGATTGCAAGTATGTCACATGTACAGTAGCACAGGTTTTGTAAGTGTATGCGCAAATAAAGTACACTGAATGTCACAGATAATTTTAGGATGCGCAAACGCTATACAGGAGGTATAGCGGGTTGTAATGTCACTGTCACCAGTGGCTAATAAAAATGACACTGAATTAATGTCACTGATATTTTGGACGCGCAACGTTATACAAGAGGTATAGCGCAAGTAATGTCGCTGTCACCAGCTGCTAATAAAAAATTACACTGAATTAATGTCACTAATATTTAGGATGGGCAAACATTATACAGGAGATGTAGCGCAGGTAATGTAACTGTCACCAGCAGTGAAAAAAATTACACTGAATGTCACTGATATTTCAGATGCACTAACATTATACTGGAGATGTAGCGCAGGTAATGTCACTGCACCAGCAGCAAAAAATAAATAAATTAGACTGATTTTCACAGATATTTCGGATACGCAAACGTTATACAGGAGATTTAGTGCAGGTAATGTAACTGTCTGCAGCGGACACCGTCTACGGAAAAAGTACACTGGATGTCACAGATATTTTTAGGCTGCGCACAAGTTAGACAGGAGATGTAGGGCAGATAATGTCGCTGTCTGCAGCGGCCAAACAATTGCAAGCTATTTAGCGCAGGTTGCGCTAAAAATATATATTGCTGCCAGATACAATAATAGTCCTTAAAAGGACTTTTAGGTCTCTAACAAGTTTTTTCAATAAAATATTATTATTTCACTCCCTACACTATCTGTCCCTTCTTCAGCACAACTCTCCATGACAAATACTGAGCCGAACACGTGTCATAGCACCCGATGGCGTGTTCCGGCCAGCCAATCACTGTATTGCCAGTAGCCCACATCGGCATAGCAATGCTCGAGCCGAACTGGTGTTCGGCCGAGCATGCTCGCCCAACACTAGTGAACACCTGGAAGTTTGGTTCACTGGGTTTGGCCGATCTTTGGAATTTAAGTCAATTGGGACCCGAACTTTAGGGCACTAAAATGCCTGTAAAATAGTCATAGTAAGGGTTAGAGGGCTGCAAAGGGAAGCAAAATGGTGGTAAGAGCTGGACAATTGCCCTGCAAACAAATGTGGATTGGGAAATGACATAAAATTTCCCCTGTTCCTGTGCCGCCTGCCCTGACCCATTGCTTGTCTCCACTACGTCTTTGCCTCATCCTCCAGTTCCTGTCTTTGTTTCCCCTGGTAACGACCCTGACTGTCTAACCACGCCTGTACTGTCGGTACCTCCTGGTTCCCCTGGACCATCTGCTACTGACTCTGAGACTGCCCTGGACTGGTACCTGGCAACTACCCTAACAGCAAAGTCTATCCTCACCATCAGAGGCTCTAGCAAAAACCAGGTAGCTGCTTAGTCACTCCCCTCCAGGGTACAACCAGTCCGTAGCACAGTGCATCCGCTGCCCGTGACAGTTCTCTGAGGCCATGGACCCCGCTGGTTATCCCAAAACCACTGTTCATAATCTCTTACAGGAATTTAAGTGCCAGAGTGAAGATGTATTGATGCAGTTTATGTAAAATGTTGCTGCTCGCTTGGATACCTACTCTCATCTGGGCATGGCAGGCATGCCAGTCGCTCCTCCTACTACTACGATGCCAACAGTGATTCCGGAACAGACTGCCAGAGTTCAACTCCCACTGCCAAAGCGCTATGGTGGTAATCTTAAAACGTGTCGGGCATTCCTTAATCAGTGCCTGATCCACTTCGAATTACATGGGCAGAGGTTCCCTACGGAGCGGTCCAAGGTTGCCTTCATCATATCCCTGCTGTCTGATGAGGCCCTCGCCTGGGCAAATCCTATTTGGGATCGTGGAGGTCCAGAGACGACTAATCTTCAGTCCTTCCTGACTACCTTCCGGATGGTCTTTGAGGAGCCGGATAATACGTCCTCCGCTGTCTCAGCTCTGTTACGTCTACGTTAAGGTTCCGCGTCTGTGGGTCAGTACGCCATCCTAGCGGTAGAACTTGTGTGGAATGATGAGGCTCAACTGGCGGTGTTCTGGGAGGGTCTTTCTGACTGTATTAAGGACAAATTGGCTGAACGACCTGATTACATTGGCTACACGGATTGATGTGTGTTTTAGGGAACGTTCTAAGCAGGTCGCATGCACCAGAAGACCACCTCATCTGGCTCCTTTATTTCAGAGGCCGGTCCTTCCAATAGCATCTGTTCCTCCTGAAGAGCCCATGCAGATTGAGCTCATTCGTCTAACTGACCAGGAGCGTCTATGTCGCAAGGCGGAGAATATACAGGGAGTGCAGAATTATTAGGCAAGTTGTATTTTTGAGGATTAATTTTATTATTGAACAACAACCATGTTCTCAATGAACCCAAAAAACTCATTAATATCAAAGCTGAATATTTTTGGAAGTAGTTTTTAGTTTGTTTTTAGTTTTAGCTATTTTAGGGGGATATCTGTGTGTGCAGGTGACTATTACTGAGCATAATTATTAGGCAACTTAACAAAAAACAAATATATACCCATTTCAATTATTTATTTTTACCAGTGAAACCAATATAACATCTCAACATTCACAAATATACATTTCTGACATTCAAAAACAAAACAAAAACAAATCAGTGACTAATATAGCCACCTTTCTTTGCAAGGACACTCAAAAGCCTGCCATCCATGGATTCTGTCAGTGTTTTGATCTGTTTACCATCAACATTGCGTGCAGCAGCAACCACAGCCTCCCAGACACTGTTCAGAGAGGTGTACTGTTTTCCCTCCTTGTAAATCTCACATTTGATGATGGACCACAGGTTCTCAATGGGGTTCAGATCAGGTGAACAAGGAGGCCATGTCATTAGATTTTCTTCTTTTATACCCTTTCTTGCCAGCCACGCTGTGGAGTACTTGGACGCATGTGATGGAGCATTGTCCTGCATGAAAATCATGTTTTTCTTGAAGGATGCAGACTTCTTCCTGTACCACTGCTTGAAGAAGGTGTCTTCCAGAAACTGGCAGTAGGACTGGGAGTTGAGCTTGACTCCATCCTCAACCCGAAAAGGCCCCACAAGCTCATCTTTGATGATACCAGCCCAAACCAGTACTCCACCTTGCTGGCGTCTGAGTCGGACTGGAGCTCTCTGCCCTTTACCAATCCAGCCACGAACCCATCCATCTGGCCCATCAAGACTCACTCTCATTTCATCAGTCCATAAAACCTTAGAAAAATCAGTCTTGAGATATTTCTTGGCCCAGTCTTGACGTTTCAGCTTGTGTGTCTTGTTCAGTGGTGGTCATCTTTCAGCCTTTCTTACCTTGGCCATGTCTCTGAGTATTGCACACCTTGTTCTTTTGGGCACTCCAGTGATGTTGCAGCTCTGAAATATGGCCAAACTGGTGGCAAGTGGCATCTTGGCAGCTGCACGCTTGACTTTTCTCAGTTCATGGGCAGTTATTTTGCGCCTTGGTTTTTCCACACGCTTCTTGCGACCCTGTTGACTATTTTGAATGAAACGCTTGATTGTTCAATGATCACGCTTCAGAAGCTTTGCAATTTTAAGAGTGCTGCATCCCTCTGCAAGATATCTCACTATTTTTGACTTTTCTCAGCCTGTCAAGTCCTTCTTTTGACCCATTTTGCCAAAGGAAAGAAAGTTGCCTAATAATTATGCACACCTAATATAGGGTGTTGATGTCATTAGACCACACCCCTTCTCATTACAGAGATGCACATCACCTAATATGCTTAATTGGTAGTAGGCTTTCGAGCCTATACAGCTTGGAGTAAGACAACATGCATAAAGAGGATGATCAAAATACTCATTTGCCTAATAATTCTGCACTCCCTGTATCTGTACTCCTGGCAGAATTAGCTATTTTGGTTTTCCAGTTTACATCCGGAAGATTAAAGTCTCCCATAATGATAACTTCCCCCTTTAATGTCATTTCAGCTATTTCCTCAACTAGTAGATCATCTAATTCTTTGACTTGGCTAGGTGGTCTATATATCACACCTACACGAGTTACCTTATGATTATCAAGCTGCAAGGTATCCCAAATTGACTCTAAATTGGTCTCGCTAACTTGTATTAAATTAGATTTTATGCTATCTTTCACATACAGGGCCACCCCTTCCCCCTTCTTGCTTTCTCTGTCTTTCCTATAAAGAGAGAACCCTGGTATTGTTATATCCCAGTCATTACTCCCATTGAACCACGTCTCAGTAACAGACACTAAATCTATATTCTCAGATGCCATTATAGCCTCAAGTGCATTGATCTTATTCCCTAAACTGCGAGCATTTGTAGACAAGACTCTGAGCTTGACATTTCTTAACCTATGTGCTACTGGCATCTTCTGGCATTGTCCCAGGGGGCAGTCGGACTGCTGGATTATCACTCTTTTGCCCCCCTTTCCTAGTTTAAATGCTCCTTATCAAATACTTTGAACTGTTCACTGAGGACATTCGTTACCTTGAGAGAAAGATGAAAACCATCTTTCTTGTACAGTTCTTTTCCATTCCAACGAGAGCTAACATGAGACACAAAGCCAAACAGGTGATGAGTGGAAGACCGCTTTCAACACTCATGATGGACACTACGAGTACCTCATCATGCCCTTCGGTCTATGCAATGCTCCTGCGGTATTCCAAAAGCTAGTTAATGATGTCTTTCGGGACCTGCCCTATACCTGCGTGATTGTGTATCTAGATGATATACTGGTCTTCTCTCCAGACTTGACCACTCATCAAAGGCATGTACGACTTGTCTTACAGCGCCTGAGGGAGAATAGACTCTATGCCAAACTCGAGAAATGCACCTTTGAGAAAACGACAGTACCATTTCTCGGATACATCATCTCGGATGCTGGATTACAGATGGATCCTGAAAAACTGAATGCGGTAAATAACTGCCCTCATCCACAGGGGCTGTGCGCTATACAGCGCTTCCTGGGATTCACCAATTTTTATCGACAGTTTATTCCGAACTTTTCTTCCCTAACGTCTCCTTTATCCGCTCTTACTCAAAAAGGGGCGAATGCCAAAGACTAGCCTTCTGAGGCAGAGGCCACTTTCGTCCAATTAAAGAGCTCCTTTTCATCTGCACCTATTCTGCGACATCCCGATGTCTCCCGCCAATTCTTTTTAGAAGTGGACGCCTCTTCCATAGGAGCCAGTGCGGTCTTACTGCAAAAGAATTCCAAGGGCAAGATGTTCTCAGAGAGCTCCTGGCCATAAAACTCACCTTGGAGGAGTGGCGTTATTTATTTGAAAGAACCCAGCATCCGGTAATAATTTTCACCGACCACAAGAATCTCACGTACCTGCAGACAGCTCAGCGTCTGAACCCTCGCCAAGCCAGATGGGCACTTTTCTTCTCCGGTTTTAACTTTGAGTTACACTTCTGCCCGGCTGAGAAAAACATCAAGGCAGATGCTCTGTCCTGATCTTTAAATTTTTCTGACCAGCAGGAGGAGCCTCAATACATGATAGATCCTGCTCGCTTCATCACGGTGGCTCCTGTCCTGGTAAGAGACATTCCCCCCGGGAGAACATTCGTACCATCTGCCAAAAGGAAAAGGATCCTGTCATGGGAACACAACTCCAAACTGGCCGGTCATCCCGGAATCCGCAAGACCACTGAACTAGTGTCTCGCCACTACTGGTGGCCCACTTTATCCAAAGACATATGTGACTATGTTTCGGCCTGCACGGTCTGTGCTCAAAATAAAATTTCCAGGAGCAAATCTCCAGGCCTGTTGCTGCCTCTACCCATTCCTGATGCTCATGGCAACACATTACCATGGACTTTTTTACTGATCTGCCTTCTTCATCTGAATGAACTGTGATTTGGGTGGTTGTGGATCGCTTCTCCAAGATGGCGCACTTCGTTCCGTTGATTAATTTACCCTCAGCTGCGGAACTCGCCACGCTGTTCATAAAACATATATTTCGTTTACATGGCTTGCCTGGACATATTGTTTCTGATCAAGGAGTTCAGTTTACGTCTAAGCTCTGGAGAGCCCTCTGTCATCTCCTAGAAATAGATCTGGACCTCTCTTCTGGTTATCACCCCCAAACCAAACTGGCACGTAGACGGGGTTAATCATATATTGGAGAACTACCTTAAACATTTAGTTTCAGCGCAACACAACAACTGGATATCACTACTACCTTGGACAGAGTTCTCCTACAACAACCACACTAGTGAGTCTACTGGATCCTCGCCATTCTTTGTTGTCTATGGTCAACACCCCGTACTCCTCTTCCTGTTCCTGCATCTTCCTGGGTTCCTGCGGCAGACTATTCCTTCAGAGATTTCTAGAAGATTTAGAGTAACATCAAGGCCTGCATCGACAAGGCGGTGATCCGCATAAAGACCAATGCTGACAAGAGAAGAAGGAAACCACCTGTCACCGCCAGTTCTGTGAGAAGGTCTGGCAGACGTTCTTCTCTACCTCTTGCATGACGTTCTTTGTTTTGGTTTCACTTTGTCATCTGCTTTCCTTCTCCCAGGTGTCACCTATTTAGACTAATTGTCTCCCTTTATATTCTCTCCCATACTGCCTCACTTTGCGGTTTATACTACTTCCTGGATGAGGTGTTCACTGCTGGAGGCTGCTGCTGCTGTTTCCTCAGATAAGTCTTTTTCCTTTATTTGTGTTTCCTTTCTGGCTTGATTCTAGGTGACCCTGACTCCGTCCGTATTAAGTGCAGGGAGCCGGTGGTTGTGTCCCCTCACTATTATAGGGTTTTCCGGTGTCACACATTATTAGGTACGTGGGCATGCAATCGTCTACCATAGAGACCATTGCATGGGCATAGCAGTCAGGGAGAGCTCTAGGGGTTTTATAGGGCTCACCCATATGCTCCTTAGTTTGGGATCAAGCCAGTCGGATGTTTATTTATAAGAGGTAGTGCAAGACAAAGTTAAGATATATATTAAAACCTAAAAAAAGGAAAAATGTCAAAAAGTGTATGCAACTACCTAAATTGTATATAAAAGTAAAAAACATTGAATTGGGACGCATACATTGATAGTGATTCACTGTGACTGCCAGTTCATTGTTTGTCGTTTTTTTACTTTAATATACAATTTAGGTAGTTGCATACACTTTTTGCCATTTTCCCTTATTTTAGGGTTTAATATATATCTTACCTTTGTGTTGCACTACCTCTTTGTATTGCTACCCCGTGATTTAACACTAACAAGACAACTTCTGGTGCTTTTTTTTTTTTGTGGCAGCCCCACCTGATCCCTTATCTTCCCTTCCACCTCCAGGGACGTTTTAGCATTTTATTACAAGTCTCCATTTATATATATCTGTGTTATACTATTCCTCAGGAGTGATTCGTACCACATCTTTTGATGTACTTTTGTGTCTTTTGTCATATTTATGTATTTAATAAAATTACTGTTTATTTTAGCCTGTTTAGTCTCAGTTTGCTTTTTTTAGGATCACTCCTAAATATGTCACAGGGTCAAGTGACTGTGCCCCCTTATACCCTGCATTGTGCCCTCTTACCACACCCTGTGCAGTGCCCCTAGTCATTCCCTGTACTGTGCCCTCTTATACCCTTTTATCCGGTCAATGTATGGCGGTGGTATCCAATAACTGGATGGCCATAACAGTATCCCTTTCCCTGCCCACGCCATCCTTTTTTAGGCCTGGCATGAGCGGGAAAAATTTGCAGATTGCGGTGCTAAGGACCTTTGCGCCACAATCTGTGTCAGAAATACGCCTAACATAGACGTATTTCTATATAATAAATGACCACCTAATTGTATTCTTATTTTGGAATAGGGCTAATCTTTATGATATAGATTCTAGTGTATTATACTGTGCCTTGTATTTACCAGTAGAAAATGATCCTTGGGAAACACAGTCCTCATCCCTGACCAGCAGGACCAGGAAGCGCTTTGTCAGTACATGGCGGCCTCCCCTCTCCACCACTCTGGTCCGATGTGTACTGGTGCTTAGTCTGACACTAGGGCTGGGTTCACATCCTATTTTTGCTATCCATTTAATGCATACCAAAAATGTATGCGTTAACAGATGCCTCAAATGTTTACCTTAACGTATGCATTTTTTGAATGGACTCTGCAGGATACATCACATTTGTTTACATCAAACCGATAGGAAATAAAATGTTTCTAGGCTCCAGCAGGGCACATTTTTGAGAGTTTGCCTTTAAGACGCATAAAAATGGCCCTGCCTTGATTAAAATACATATTTTTGGGGGGAATTTTTGCCAATGATCCCCCTCTGGTATGTCACTGTCCATGTTGTGGGACTATTTGTGTACTTCTAGTAAGTGTTTGCTGGTTAGCCTGCCATTAAAGTGAATGGGGCCTGCCGCGAACGTGCGGTTCGCAAACGCGAGTCGTCCTAGCCGATGTTTGTCCATCACTAGCACCAAACACTCATCGGTCTGTTGTTCCATGCCCGTCCACAGATCCTGCGCGGTGTGGGGTTTTTCCCCCAAACAGATGAGTTTCAAAACAGCCTGCTGTTGTTTCCCCCTGGCTGTGCTAGAGTTGGTAGTGAAGGTGTTATGCTGACCAGATGAGGAGGAAGTGGAGTAGGAGGAGGAGGCAACAGGAGGCAAAGAGGAACTTCCTGCAATCCTCGGTGGCTAGGGGATGGCCACTCTGCTTTTGCATCCTGCTCCCTCTTTTGCTGTGCGGCTGGCGCTGTGTGACCTTGATTCCATGTGGGGTCTAGGACCTCATCATCCCCCACATCATCTTCCACCCACTCTTCACCCCTGCCCTCCTTGCCGGTCTGCACACTGCAGAAAGCCGCAGCAGTTGGCACCTGTGTTTCGTAATAATCAGAGACGTTCTGTGGTGGTCCTCCCATGTCCACATCCTGAAACATAAGGGGTATTTGGGTAATTTGAAATTATCAACAGGATCGGCATAGCTATTAGATTGGTATGGGTCTTAGTGTTGGGACCCCCACTGATCATGAGAATGGAGGCTCCATACCCGGAGAATAGAGGCTCCATGCATGGACACTGCAGCTTCATCCACTGCTATGAAACCTGCTGGAAATAGCCGAGTGCTGTATCCAGCTACCTGCGGTAGTTTTATAGAGATAAATGGCATGTGCATGCTCAACCTGCCACTCTGTTATTTTTGGGTGGCCATGCTGGGTATCGATTCCCAGTTCTCATGATCCAACGCTAGGTCCCCCACTGAACTAATATATCATATTTTTGAAAATTACTTCAAATTACTGGAATACATTTCTTGATTATAATTTATATAGCCTGAAGACACGGATAACACACCTTCATGTCAAATTTCACAACATCTTTATAGGAAACATATGTATTGTAACCTGTCATAAATCTGTAAAAGAAAATCCAAAAATAACATTTTGCCAGAAAGGGATGAAAGCAAAATGCATGAACTGCAGATAGAATGAGCAAAAAGAAGGCTTAACAGCTGTGAACATTTTTATAGGACTAAAAGAGAGAATATTAATATTAGGAAACGGAAAATATGTCATATGATAATGAAACCCGAATCACACTTAAAAAGATGAAATAATTTCTTGACATTATAGGGCACTTATCTTAACTGCTGTGTTTAAAGACTTCTTGCAGAATTTGCGCATAAGCAATATATATCGAAGTTACTTTAAACCGGAGGGTTATAAAAGACAGGCGAAGAAAAAAATTGCATGGTTTCATATCATTGCTTTTGCATAACAAATTATTTTAAAGAGGTCTGATGAAAGAACTGTGGTTGACATTACTTAGATTTTTAAACAGAATGTTATAAGCTGATCCACTGTATAGGAAGACGTTCTGCAAATCAGGCCTCAAAGGACTGTAGGAAAGATACCAAAGTAGAGCAAAAAAGTGGGTCAGCATACAAAAACAGCTACTCTGATTTCAACGAGCTAACCAGGAAGACATTTACAAATGTGAGTATTCTGCAGGGATTATTTTAGGATTACTGTGATTTCTTGGTGCAGTCTGCATAATAAAATAGACAGTAAGGATTTATTAGATGCCTTATTAGATGCCTTCGTAATGAATGATAAATAGGAAACAACATTTTTAAACATTTTACATCTCTGTTTTTGCAAAAAAAAAAAGAAAGTTAAAGGGCATCTGTCAGCAGATTTGTACCTATGACACTGGCTGACCTGTTACACGTGTGCTTGGCAGCTGGAGGCATCTGTGTTGGTCCCATGTTCATTTGTGGCCGTATTGCTGTAAAAAAATGATGTTTTATTATATGCAAATGAGCCTCTAGGAGCAACGGGGGCGTGTCATTACTTCTAGAGGCTCTGCTCTCTCTGCATCTGCTGCAACCCCTGACAGGGTCAGGCAGAGGAAACATAATCACTCCTGGTCCTGTCAATCAAAGTGCAGAGGATGCGGAAATTGCAGAGAGAGCAGAGCCTCTAGGTGTAACTGAAGTGAAAGCCAAACTAGCCTAACAAGAGTGCACGCTGGCAGTCCATTCAAATTCTATGGGACTGTCAAAGATAGCCAAGTGTTGTCTTCAGTTGCCATTCTGGAACAACCAATTTAATGTGTTTATAGCTAGTAGTCTAGAGAAGAGAGAAAGGGCATTGCGTTTAAAGTGAAAGTATTTCTGAATTAAATAGCAGATGCAGACTGGGAATTTAAAGTGGCCCTGGAAAACAAAACTTAAAGTGGCCCCATGTTGTAGGCGAGTCCAAATTAAAAGAAGGCAGGGCAACGCAAGTAGTCAGGGTCACCAACACAATCTACAAGTAGGCATGGACAACAGAAGTGGGTGGGGCCAACAATACTGTAGTGCAGCACAAAATTCCCCCCCCCCAGCAAAACTAAGTACCATAATGCAGCATAAAATACTGCTCTATCACCTTACTGAAAACAGTGATGCATTTGAATTCAGGAGAGCATCACATCACTTTGTATATGATCAGAGGCCATGAGGAGGGCTCAAGTGGTCCCCTGAGAATCGGCCGACCTGGAAATTTACCTGTAAGGTCTATGACCAATCCACCCCTGCTAAGTAGGTTCACAATTCTGTGTTGATTAATATCATAATACTGTATATATTTTACTACTACCTACCAAATATATGCCAGTAAACATTAGGTGACGGAAGGGAAAATGGTTGCAGGATCAGACTACTCAGGATTTGTTTGTAGCCTGTTACCATGGAGATAGATATGTCACAATAAAATCTGTATAAAACAAAACAATAGGAAATGTTTATACCAGTTTAGATACATTGGATTAATTTTAAAAAGTTATATGGATAGACCTACCCTTTAACGTTTACACTTTTTTAAAACAAAGTTTTATTTTATAGTTTATACATGAATCTACAGTCAGGTCCATAAATATTGGGACATTGACACAACTCTAAAATTTTTGGCTCTATACACCACCACAATGGATTTGAAATGAAACAAACAAGATGTGCTTTAACTGCAGACTGTCAGCTTTAATTTTAGGGTATTTAAATCCAAATCAGGTGAACGGTGCAGGAATTAAAACAGTTTGCAGATGTGCCTCCCACTTGTTAAGGGACCAAAAGTATTGGGACAATTGTCTTCTCAGCTGTTCCATGGCCAGGTGTGTGTTATTCCCTCATTATCCCAATTACAATGAGCAGATAAAAGGTCCAGAGTTTATTTCCAGTCTGCTATTTACATTTGGAATCTGTTGCTGTCAAATCTCAAGATGAGATACAAAGAGCTGTCACCATCAGTGAAGCAAGCCATCATTAGGCTGAAAAAACAGAACAAACACATCAGAGAGATAGCAAAAACATTAGGCCTGGCCAAAACAACTGTTTGGAACATTCTTAAAAATAAGGAACGCACTGGTGAGCTCAGCAACACCAAAAGACCCGGAAGACCATGGAAAACAACTGTGGTGGATGAGCAAAGAATTATTTCCCTGGTGAAGAAAACACCCTTCACAACAGTTGGCCAGATCAAGAACACTCTCCAGGAGGTAGGTGTATGTGTGTCAAAGTCAACAATCAAGAGAAGACTTCACCAGAGTGAATACAGAGGGTTTACCACAAGATGGAAACCATTGGTGAGCCTCAAAAACAGGAAGGCCAGATTAGAGTTTTCCAAACGACATCTAAAAAAGCCTTCACAGTTCTGGAACAACATCCTATGGACAGATGAGACCAAGATCAACTTGTACCAGAGTGATGGCAAAATAAGAGTATGGAGAATGAAAGGAACTGCTCATGGTCCTAAGCATACCACCTCATCAGTGAAGCATGGTGGTGGTAGTGTCATGGCGTGGGCATGTATGGCTGCCAATGTAACTGCTTCTCTTATATTATCTGCTCATATTCAGCCAAATGCTTCAGAACTCATTGGACGGCGCTTCACAGTGCAGATGGACAATGACCCAAAGCATACTGCAAAAGCAACCAAAGAGTTTTTTAAGGGAAAGAAGTGGAATGTTCTGCAATGGCCTAGTCGATCACCGGACCTGAATCCGATTGAGCATACATTTCACTTGCTGAAGACAAAACTGAAGGGAAAATGCCCCAAGAACAAGCAGGAACTGAAGACAGTTGCAATAGAGGCCTGGCAGAGCATCACCAGGGATGAAACCCAGTGTCTGGTGATGTCGATGTGTTCCAGACTTCAGGCTGTAATTGACTGCAAAGGATTTGCAACCAAGTATTAAAAAGTGAAAGTTTGATTTATGATTATTATTCTGTCCCATTACTTTTGGTCCCTTAACAAGTGGGAGGCACATATGCAAACTGTTGTAATTCCTGCACCGTTCACCTGATTTGGATGTAAATACCCTCAAATTAAAGCTGACAGTCTGCAGGTAAAGCACATGTGTTTGTTTCATTTCAAATCCATTGTGGTGGTGTATAGAGCCAAAAATGTTAGAATTGTGTCGATGTCCCAATATTTATGGACCTGACTGTACATTAAATCTGAGAAATATTCTATTTGTCTTGACTTAATAGAAATCTCTGGCGAAATCCCGTGTGTGGTGACGTATGATGAGATTTCCCGTGCAAGATTTTGCGTCAGAACTTCAAGCAAGATGGCGGCGGTCGGCTCGTCGGGAGCAAATGGAGCAGGTAAGTTGTTTTTTTTTGTTTTACACTCTTTAATGTATATCAGATGCCACGATCATGTATGAATGTGGTTTCTGTTTTTTCCCCATAACACTGTGTGTTTAAACACTAGATGCTCCCGATAAGGGGCAATATTTTTGGAGGCTTTTCGATATAAAAAAGGATAACACATGTGAAAGCATGGTGTGTTTATAAACAAACTGGGGGTCATTTATCTTTTGAGGTTGTTTTTGTGTCAGTTTTAAATCTGGCTTTGCTTTGCGTGCCTGCGCTAAATTTATGAACTGGTGTACCTTAATAATATATGTGACATGAGTACAATGTGGTTCTCACCTTTAGATGTACAAGTAGACTTGAGGATTGCCTGGAGTAGGTTGTGACTTTTGCATTTACTTTATGAGCCATAATCCAGGTCTATTCTCACTTTTAGCTCTTAAACATAGACCACCGTGAAAAGTGGCAAGGATCATGAAATGTTGCAAATTTGACCAAATGTCACAGAAAATGTTTCAGTTGCCATGACTTGCAACTTTTTTAGACCACAAAACTGACTTATCTGATTTGTTAAACGTCCCCCGCTGTTTGTTAATTCCATCAAACATATATTAACCCATAGCTATGTATGTCAGTGTCTCTCTGACATTATTTGCTATTGCTGTAATTGCATTCAAGAGGGAGGTGGAGGGGGAAGAGAAAATGAAAAAAATAAATCATTAAAATTCTAAGGGAAAGCGATAACACGTTTTCCTAAAAAATAGGAGACTAGATGGTGTTATACACCAAATTTCAGGGCAATTGGAGCAACTTTGGTTTGGGTGAAATCGATTCAGTTCCCAACCAAACTTTTTCAAAAACCTGAAATTAACCAAATCTCATAAGGTTAGCTCATCTCTAATGCAAACCTATAAAGAACTGCAAATTTAACATTGCTCTAAACAGCATTTTTGTTCAGCCCAGCAGAGTTTGAGAATCATTACAGATCACGTCTGCCTCAGTTTTGGTTATTCTGTAGTGATTAATGTGGTTATAGCACCATCTAGCGGCGTTAAGTTGTATTACACTTTGTTTTTCCTGTTACAAAGACTACAGTATCGTGGGTGGTGCAAAGCATTGTGGAAGTGCAAAGCATCCTGGGAAAGAGAAGCCTCCAGTCTCTAGGAAACATCAGCAGAGCTGTCCTATGCAAATCTCCTTCTTAAACTCCACCATTTTTGTAAAAGCACATATGGTGAGAGATCTACCTTTTTTTTAGGGATATTATGTTATGCAGAGCTGTTCAGTCAGTTGTTACTCAGGGAGTTGTTACTACTGTTAGTTAGACATGTAGTCCTATGTTAGGCAGTCATTTTACCATATGCTTCAGTGTTATGCAAATATTATAGTACATGCCATCTATACTTTATACTTATACATGCTATTTGTATTCTTGAAGTTTTACCAAACAATCCTGTTTTGCCAATCAACAATCCTGTTTTACCAATAAACAAGTTAGACTACAAAGAACAGTCCTCTTGTTTGGAAGACAGGAATGGTTTATGCTGAATGTCAGACTGCACTGTGTGAACGTGTATGAAGACAGAACAATTCTCAACCCCGCCTCATCGGTTGCTCTTTTGTTAACACATAGTGGCATGATGCCCGGTTTGTAAACAAAAGAAAACAATAGCGTTATGGTGCCCCAGAAAGTAATGTATTCTCCAATTGACAGTCTCGTGTATGGATAAACTAATATAGTGGAAGCTTCGATGATGAATGCTTATCATAATATGCACACAATATAACACAATTTTTGCTTTTTATTTTATAAATTGAATCAGTATTGAGCAGTCAAGAGGCTAAAAATTCTCCAGATTCCAATACAAAGTACACAATTTTTCTGCGAATACTGGATTATATTTAGATTCAGCTATCAAAATGTATATTGTAATATTTTATTAATAGCATTTTAGTCTATTGCGCTGTTGTTTCCTCTGAAGTGCTTTTATTTTTGTGATGACAGCTATATTTTTCTCCCAGATGCAGCAGGGAAGAAAAAACTGTTGCATAGATTGCAAGTTGCTCAGTTTTAACTGAGGCTTAGGCTACTTTCACACTAGCGTTTTAGTTTTCCGGTATTTCGATCCGTCATAGGGACTCAATACCGAAAAAAGAACGCTTCAGTTTTGTCCCCATTCATTGTCAATAGGGGCAAAACTGAACTGAACAGAACGGAATGCTCCAAAATTAATTCCATTCTGTTTAGTTGCACTCTCATACCAGAGAGCAAACAGCAGCATGATGTAGTTTGCTTTTCGTCCTGGGAATCGGAGGAAGACGAATCCGTCATGATCCACAATGCAAGTCAATGGGGACAGTATTAGGGACATTTTATTTAAAAAAAAAATTTATTGCATAACTCGGACAACCCATTTAAATTGTGCACCTCCAAATCAACAATCATAGACTATATGCATGAGGAAAGTAGAGAGCAGGGCGGCACTGCTACATATGGCGTGGGAGTGTGCTAAGTGCTAGGTGGCTCCGTTGAAAATATACAACCAGTGAGCGTGGTGCTCTGCCCCAAAAAATGTAAGTCCCAAAATGTGAAAACGAAGAAGAGAAGCAAAAGCAGGGCGGCACTCACCACTGTTGTAATGAAAATCCTTTATTCACGATGTATCATAAAAGCAGTAGACAGGAGCAGGTGTGCATCAGTACGGACATGGCAGCGGCGACGGCCGTTTCACGCAAATCTGCGCTTCGTCTGGCCTCTGACCTCAATGGGCAAGCATGCGTCAGTGCCTTTTAAACACTGCGTCTAGTTGTCAAGGCAACAACGACGCTCACAGGTTGCTCTTCCAAGTATGCAGAGTATACAGTAACAGACACAAAGTTGCAAACCTAAATAAAAACACTTAAATCATTCTTATCATTGAGTCCCAGAGGACCGAGAGCGGCTGACTTGATGATCCACCTGGCTTCCCTCCTTAGGAGCGCCCTGTGTCTGTCACCCCCTCAGGGCATGACAGGCTCCGGTTCGATACCAGAGAATGTCAAGCAGCGCGGATCACCACCATGCAGATTGCAAACATGCTCGATGAGCCTTGTGCAGCCTTTCCCGGTCTTCAGGGAATTAAGATGTTGCCTGAATCTCTCAAAGAGGGGGGTATCGTCTTCCCAATGTAAAAGGCCCCACATTTACATTTGACCAAGTAGACCACGTATGTACTCCTACATGTCATAAATTGAGTGATGTTATGTAAGACCCCTCCAAACATAAGGTGTTTAAGCTGGCTGTTGAAACTAGAAAAAGGAGCAGAAACCACACCTATAGTTGCCGATAGATTTATGACTAATTAACCAATTGCTGGCTGGTCTCGCCTGCATTCTACTTCGGACTAATTTGTCCTTAATTGTATGGCAACGTCTAAAAGCAATAATGGGTCTGCTCTTAGTGAGGCCCGACAGCCCAGCTTCATCCTTCAGTGTGTCCCAATTATCATAAATGATACGTTTGATCACTTCAGCCGCAGGACTAAACCTAAATGTAAACACGAACCTATCTTCATTCTTATGCGCCTTGCGTTTTTGTCTATATAGAAGCTCCTCTTGTGACAATGACCCTGCCTTCATCCTGGCATCTTCTATCTCTTCCTCCACATAGCCTCGACATAGTAGCCTCTGCTTTAATTCATGCGATTGTTTCAAATAGCCTTCCTGTGTGCTGTTAGTTCGTCTAAGGCGAATAAATTGGCCATACGGAACCGACTGTTTCATGTTTTTATGATGGAAGCTACTAAAATGCAGCAAAGAGTTGGTGGCTGACGGTTTGCGATAGCAAGTAGTATGCAAGTTGTCACCTTGTAAGGATACCAAAACATCTAAAAATTCCAGGGAAGAATTCCTGAAGTTCAGAGAAAACTTCATATTCATATTATTGCCATCTAAGTAAGCCACGAAGTCCTTGCATTGATCCTCTGTGCCAGACCAGATTATGAAAATGTCATCAACATATCTAAGGAAAAGTTGGATATACTGCGTAAAAGGATTGTCCAGGGAGAACACGTATTTGTCCTCAAATACAGCCAAAAACAAGTTGGCATATGTACATGATACAGGGGTACCCATCGCAGTACCCACTTTTTGCCTGTACAATTGTTCACCAAACTTAAAGGTGTTATTATTGAGGACAAACTCGAGTGTCTCCCTGACAAAATCAATGTACGTAGCACCTTTGTCGGTCTTACTGAGTACCTTGCCTATAGCTTCTATACCAGCACAGTGAGGTATACGTGTATAAAGGCTCTCCACGTTAAGGGACACCAGGCTGAATCCCTCGCGCCAATGAAAACCTTTAATGGCACAGAGGAAGTCACTGGTGTCACCCAGATAAGTGGGACCACTCACTGTAGGGGTCTAAGTAGCCAATCGAGATACTTAGAAAGGGGTTCCGTAATGGACCCAATCCCTGCCACTATTGGGTGGCCGAGCGGCCTAGTAAGGGACTTATGTATTTTGGGGACAAAATACCAGGTAGGTTTCCTGGGATATTGAGGTATAAGTTTGTCCAGCAAAGTGTCTGGAATTAAACCAATCCCGACAAATCTAAGCAGGAGTGTTCTCAATTCAGACAATGTGGCCGCTAAGGGGTCTTGCCCTAGCTTCTCATAAGTGGTGCTATCTCCTAATTGTCTATCTGCTTCCTGCATATAGTAGATGCGGGTCATTAAGACTATATTGCCCCCCTTGTCCGTCGACTTGACAACGACATCCTCCATACTGCCTGTCCATTTCAAGGCAGCTCTCTCACCAAAGGAGAGGTTGTCCCGTGCTTGAGGGTATCTGAGGGCCTTAATATCACTCAGAACCCATATATGGAAAATGTTGATGCCACCACCGGCGGGCATAGGGGGACAAAAAGTAGATCTAATACCTCCCTGGAAACCACCACCCAGGATCAGCCCCACTGTCTCACCTAAAAGATCAGTGTCAGTGAGGAACTCCAAGCAAGAAATTTCTTTCTCTCTGCTTTTGCTTTCTTTTCTTTCTGTTTTTGCTTCTCTTCTTCGTTTTCACAATCATAGACTAATGCCTACTCTTCAACCTCGTCCCTTCTCCAAAAACAGAGATTTTCACTATTCTTATTTAGAACTCCTTTTAGAAGACTTGCAGCTTCAGTTAACCTCTTAACAGTAACGTTAAAATTGGGAAAACCCTCCCAAAAATTTCACTTTTTTTAATTGTAGATTTTTTATGTGTGTCTGCAGTAAATCTTGTTGGTGCACAACTCAGGGGACACTATTGCATTTTTAACCCCTTAGTGACATCATTCATTTTATCCTTAAGGACCAATAATATGTTCCTCTGTGTTCTAGCAGTCATGACTTTTTAATTTTTTCTTATAAATGTTTTTTATTTTATTTTGTGGGATTAGTTGTAGGTTTTTTAGGATCCACTTTGGGGAAGATATAGTGTATTAAATAACTTTTCTTAGTTTATTTTTAGGGGGAAAGATAAAAAAACAGCAATTTTTACATTATTTTGTGGAATTTTTTTACGGCGTTCACAGTGTGGTAAAAATAACATAATTTTATTATGTAGGTCACTACAATGATGATAATTAGGGATGAGCTAATCGACTTCGGATGAAAGATCCGAAGTCGATTCGCATAAAACTTTGTTTCAATACTGTAAGGAGCGAGCGCTCCGTACAGTATTAGAATGTATTGGCTCCGATGAGCCGAAGTTATTACTTCGCGAAGTCTCGCGAGACTTTGCATAATAACTTCAGAAATTGATTTATACTGTAAAAAACATTTACCGAACTCGGGTTCTTTTCCAAGGTACCACTTAGAACCGAACCCGAGTTCAAGAAATGTTTTTTTATTGTATAAATCAATTTCTGAAGTTATGATGCAAAGTCTCGTGAGGTTTCGCGAAGTAAAAACTTCGGCTCATCGGAGCCAATACATTCTAATACTGTACAAAGCTCCTGCTCCATACAGTATTAGAACAAAGTTTTATGCAAATCGATTTCTCATGTTTCATCCAAAGTCGATTCGCTCATCCCTAATGATAATGTCACATTTCTATATATTTTTACTATTTTCCTTTCCTCCGGCAGCTGTCAGCTCTGCAGCTGCTCCTTCATTCTCCTCCAGACTTAAGGGGAGGGAAGGGGACTGCTTTAACTGCTCATATCTCTGGTTTGGTACTAGCTAAATATTGGCTTTGTTTGAAAGGTGACAGTCCAAGCTTTCAGACAATACCAGAATGAGAGCAATATGTTAAATACAGGAGAAGATATCACTGATAGAAATTGGGATGCTGTGAATGCAGCTGAAAGTGAAAGTAAAAGCAGGTTTTACCGAGATTATTCCCAGCTCGATTTATATGATTGCCTGGAACGTCAGCTTTCAAACAAAACAGTTGCATGTTTCTAGCTGATACCATTCAGGAGATAGCAGCATCTAAAGCAGCTCACCCCCCTCCACTTTCTGCCCGAGCCCAACTCCGGCAGAACAGTTATCTACTTTTTCCAATGCCCGAGCTGGACTCGGCAAAATAGGTGGTTAAAGAAGTTGTCTGATCTGAGACATTGGTGGCATATTGCTAGAATTTGCCACCAATGTCAAATAGGTGCGGGACTTCCATTCGCTTCAGGGGTTCCATTCTGGAGATAAGTGTGGGTTCCAGAGGTGTCACCTATCTGACATTTGTGGCATATTCTAGCGATATGTCTCCAATGTCGTAGATGAGACAACCCCTTTAAGTTAAACTTTATAATTATTTAGAAATAAAATAGAGACAACATACAGGAGCCATGAATAATATATTTATGAATGGAAGCATGGAGCGACCATCTGTGGAAATATCTTTAAAGGGGTTCTCATGGAATTTGGTATCGATGGCCTATCCTCAGGATAGGTTATCAATATCAGATTGGCAGGGCGCTGAATCCCAGCATCCCCACCAATCAGCTATTTGAAGAGGCCGCTACGCTTACTAGAGCTCCAGTGAGATCTGTGGTCTCCTCACAGCTTACCAAGCACAGCACCGACCATTGGATAGTGGTTGTGCTTTTAAGCCTAGCCCAATGCACTAGGTGTATGACATCACTGGCCTATGAAGAGGCTTAAAGAGGTCACAAAATCCAAATTATTTTTGGATATATATGCCCCCAATACCTGTTTTTCATGTCTGAGCTTTCCTTGACCCTGTCTGGGCATCAGACTTTCCTGGCAGATTTGTTTTTATTCAGAGCTTCCTGTTTACATTGCTGCTGTGCAGTGTGATGAGCCATAGGCTGGCCCCACTTCCACACTGTTCAGTCTGGCTGCTGAGCTGTGCATCTAATTCCATCTTGTATGATGCTGTCTGGTGTGTATCTCAGCTTATCATGTCAGATACTGTTTGTTTTGCCTCTGTATCTAAATCTATCATCTGCAATACAGACTACTGTTCCTAAATCAAAGATTCTGTGTGTGATACTGCCTGCTAAAGAGTGTATCTAGAACCTCATGCACACAACCGTATCTGTTTTGTGGTCTGCAAATTGTGGATCCGTTAGATAAGGATACTGTGATGAATATCGCACCTTGCTGCCACCGGACGTCAAATACGTAGAGCCAGCGAGATACAGTATAGTCACTGGTTACCAAGGCGTGACGTTACGCCATCCCTTAAGAACAGGTAAGGTCAGCTTGGTACAGTGTTCACAGACTCCTCCTGTCCACACGGGCACAGAGAGGCAACAAGCTGAGGGAGCCTTTTCACTGCCCCAGTGAAACAGCGCTTCCTCAGCCTGGGTATACTGCCACCAGTTTCTTGTTTGATATAAGCCTGGTACGCTAACAGGATTATATAGGGTAAGAAACCAACCCGCGGCAGCGTCTAACAAGGCCGAAACACAGACGTGGGGATTCGTAATCGAGATACCAGAACAGCACAAGATTAAATTATATATTTAATTGCCTTAAGGGCTCACTAGACGTAACACAATATACACAGAAAATATATACAGTGGTCTGAGTGGTAAATACAGATGGCGTGGTACAACAGGGTTAAGCAGAACAAAAGTCAGTTTACCAGATGGATGAGTCCTTTGGGTGGTGATGAATAATGGGTTTCTGTAAGGCTTGGCTGTAGTCACATAGGAGACAGTGAAGTTTCCAGGTCCCTTCCAAACACGTATGCAGCGTGACCCCCCTTCAGAAGAAAAGACCCACCCGCTTGCTGTCACAAGCCTTTTGACCTGTAGCCAGCCCCTCCCCTCCAAGCCTCTGGGAGGGTTCCACTCCCCCTCTGCTGGGGCTGGCAGCAAATGAGCCACAAAACCGATTAGGACTCATGGCTCCAGACCAGAATGTAGCAGGGAGGTGGTTCTCGGACCAATGAATCCGCCTGGGTTCCGGCTACCAGTAGAGTCCAAGCATGGTACCGTTATTTCATTTCTGTGGGGAGATATGTATATCTCTCCTCCCTGGCATCCCATCACCAAACTATGACCACGGGCCTGTTCATCGTGGCCACAGGGACACAAATATGTATCTGGTTTATGTCTGTGATGGACGGACGATTCATAATCGCTTATGAATCACCGGTGCCATGATGTATGATAATGTTCATTGAACTGGGGAATGGCCTTTCCTGCAGGATCCATGCTATCTGAATGGAGGTGAGAAATTGTAAACAAAGGTGGCCTGCTAGAAGTTCTCTACCATTTGGCTGGCCTTTGAAGCAGGGCCCCCTTGTGGAGTTCACTACCTCTGCTATCTGACAGCAGATGGCTGGTGTGGGAACATGGCTGACATTAAATAATAATCCATATTCCTCACAGATACCGTTAATTTTTTGCAGAGCCATTGACTTCTATGGGTTTGAGGTCTTTATTTTGAGGACCAGAATAGGACATGTTCTGTCTATTGCAGAACTGACATACGTATGTGGAAAGCACACGGATGACGTCCATGTGCTTTGCACATCTTTATGCCTCTTCCACAAAAGATAGAACATGTCCTATTGTAAATCAAAATTCCCCAGAATTTTTGTAAAAAATCTGATTGGTAGATCAGATTTGGTTGGGTAGAATTTCTCTCTCTCCGTCTCTGTCTCCATCTCTCTGTCTCTCAAGAGTTTCCAGGAATCAAAAGCATTTTCGAATCAGGTACAAACGATTCGTACCTGAATCAAATTTCTTAGCCAATTCGGACTAATTGGATCAAAATTAATTTTGGGAAATTTGCTCATCTCTACGCAGAACCAAGTTTTCAGCACTGTATATTTACATATTAACGAAAGAAATGTATTCTAAAATTGGAATTCTTTTTTTTTTTTTTAACAAAATAGCTTATTTTTATTTTACATGGTACTGTAAAAATATGAAATTGTGATATTAATAGAAAACACCATTATAAATTGTCTGGTGTAACGCTGAATTTGAAAATGATTAAACCCACATTCTTTAAAGCTTCAATAATTTCCTTCATAGTGGCACATTAGTTAGTTTTCACTTGGACTTGTTCACTTTATATTATACGTTCATTAATTGTGTCAAGTCATTCTCCAGTATGACAGTAATGTTAGAAGGCACACAAAGCGATCCCCCCTCAGGACAGCAGATGAGCTATAACCATTGCTCTGGTAATGTTTGCCTTTTATTTTATAATCCTGCCATGTTATTGCCTCTAGAGTGCCTTCAAATTGTATCAGAGCATAGATGTAAGCAGCAGGTAATAAAACACAATGCACTGCCCATCACACCAATAAATAACACGTAAAAGCTATTTTAATTTTGACTTGCCGGGGGCAATAAAAACTCAAGTGCTCAATACCCACTTAACACAGAATAACTGAAATATGTCTTAATTGTCTTTGCTCAATTCTCTAAACAGGCGACTACCCTGGCTTTGATCTTGATGTAATATCAAATTCCTGGGTTGTAATTAAGGGGAGATGAAATATCATATTTATTGCCAGTTTTCAAAATTTTGTCAAGATGAATGAGGCATGCTCAGACGCCTCCTTTTCTTTCTCCTCTGCTCCATCGTGAGACATCCATAATGGAATGTGTGTCCATGAGAAAACTATTCTCTATCAGCAATTTGCTTCTGTGCAGTTGCTGCAGTACCACTTAATTGTGGTAAATGTGGAACACTTCAGTGTCTTCAACCAAATTTTATTCTGCTCTATAGTAGTTATCATTAGATGACTCCTCCAGCACTCTGTAGTCAGTCATTGATGGAATGTGTTGCTATAAAACAACTCTACAAGGTCAGCAGTCCAGTTGTGAGAAAGCTGAACTCTCACCTGGCCAAATTGCTTGCTGTGCAGTTGCTGCTGTACCATTTAGTTGTGGGAATTGTGGTGCACTTACGCGCCTTCAACCAAATGTAATTTTTCTGGGCCGTGTTTTACCACATGCCATTTACTGGACTTCTGGACAGACAAGCATGAGTAAAATTTGTATTGTTGTTCCGCAAATGTGCTGCACTTCCGCACCTTCACCAGAATTTTAATCTTCTGGGGGATATTTTCAAACATGCCATCAATATGTCTTTTGGCCAGGCAGGCATCAGTAAAAATTATCTTGTTGTTCCAAAAATGTGGCATACTTCCAAGTCTTCACCTAACTTTTAGTCACCACTTTCCAGCTGTCTCTTCTACAACAAGTAGCAGAAGCCACAGCAACCAGTTCAGTTTGCTAATTGTTACAAGAGGGAACAGTTTTTCCACTACTGCACCACCTGCCAACGCTTGTCTTGTCAATATTAAAATGTGGCACACTTCCGCGCCTTCACCAAAATTTTGTTCTGATGTATGATATTCGTACTTCTGGCCAGCTGTCCATTTTTTTTTAATCAAATTTTTTTTTTAAATTGTCTCATTCTCTAAATGACCTTTCCCTGGCACATAACATATTCCTTGACCTCATGGACTTCTGGGCAGGCAGACTAGAACAAGGCCCAAAATGGCCTGTATGTTCTCTCTGTTCTCTCTTGGCCAGCCTCCAGTGTCATCTCAGAGATGGTTTTCAGTGAGGCAAGGTTCATTGTAAAAAAACAAACGACCAGTGTACAAAATATCACTTTTGTCAAAATGAATGATGTATGTATCCGTGAGGATTTTCACACTCCTCCAGCTGAGGCCAATGAATCAATCTCCACTCACTGATGGTGCCCCATCATGCCATGCCATCTGCCTGTCTATCATATTGTTATGAACCCTATGGATGCTGCTACTGCTTTCATACTACTGGTGCTGTATGCCTGTCTACCACCATGTTCTGTACCATATGGGGGTTGATCTCATCATGCCACTGACTGCCGCTGTCATCCTGCCTACGATCATGTCCATACCATATTGCTGCTACTGCCATTGTCGCCAATGCTGTATCTGCTATTCCCTGCAGCTAATTCCCAACTGCCACTTTCATTACCTCTATGGCCACAACCATTAATGCTACACAGTTGCCACTACTACTACCATCACACCTAAACAGTCGCACACACATCTACTGCCTTGTCTGTTCCATGCTGTGCTGCTACTGCTGCCACTAATATTACAGCCAAATGCCACTACTACCCTACCTTTTCCATATCCACATTGTACTGCTGCTGCTCACAATTAAAAGAGATATTTTTTCCAAGCTAATTCAGAACAAGCCACTGTTTATTCTGAAAATTAACACTTTTGCGTGTATAAATACAGGAAGGAATTTTGCCCCTGTTAATGCATACATTTTGGATGCTTGTGCAGAATGAGCCACTATTTGTTATGACAATTTACAATTGTGTGTAGAAATATGGGCAGGAATTCTACCCCCGTTAAGGCATAATTGTCCCAACAAGCCACTTTTTCCCATTAAACCATGTGTGTTAGAAGCTTGGAATATGAAAAAACATAACACACATGACGACGAGGTGTGTTTTTAAACACGCTTTTCTTTATTACTGTCAACCATGCGTTTACCCATGGCTAATTATTAATGTATTTCACTTTAAAGGGTTAACTTGCAATTACTTATACTGTGTATTAGTGTGTAAACACATTTCATATGTTTGGTGTGACGGTTGCCACCAAAACCAGACAGCCTGACCTTTTAAATGCCAGGTGCTCCTATGTTATCCATGTCTGAAAACCTGTTTTAGTCTGAAAACTCTGCTGTGTCATTGCCATTGAGTATCATTGAAGCTCTAATGCAACTCTATGACAGACTAGAATTGTAACATTGTATTTGTTTGTGCTGAGTTTCTCCACTCCAACCCTCCCACTAGAAGTTTCTAGTTCACCCAGAAACTGTATATAAGTTTATATAGTGTCCTGCAGTTAGGTAACAGTGCTTGAAGGGGGATACTCTGCCAGACTACATGAGTGACCAGAAGAAGACGCTGAGATGTGGATATTCTGCCACAGACCCTGGATCACCAGCCTTGGACCAGGGTACCAGCCTTCTGAAGAGAGAAACCCTTCTTCTGCCAGGGAGGAAACTGGAGAAGCCAGCCTCACCTGTATTGTTTTTTACCTGCAGACCCTGACTCTCTGGACTTATTTCCCATTGAGATGCATTATGCCTTACCATCCCTTCTGGAAAGCAGCAACACGTGATGACACCTGTGTAGGGGCCACCCCTAACCCAGCCACTGCATTTCTACTACAGATTATTAAATACAAATGTTCACCTGCTTTTGTGCACTGTGGATGATTACTTAAAGTAGGCTTGGCTTTATTTGGTGAAATAAATCTGCACCATAAAACCAAACACACTTGGGCCATATGTGTGGGCTGCTGGTACCAAGGCAAATACATGAATAGCAATAGATCAATATATAACATGTGAATGTGCAGTACAAGTCTTTTTATACATTTTTGGTGTGTTTGAATATTGCATTTTTTTTTTAGAAACTTTTATTTTCCAAAGGGGAAGATCTACAGCAGAGGTTCTCAACCTAGGGGTCGCGACCCCTTTGGGGGTCGATCGGCCCTTTCCGGGGGGTCGCCTGAGGCTTCCTATTGTGGGTCGCCCGCACAACGGCAGCGACCCCTTATCCTCGCGCACAGGAAGTGATGTCCTATCACTGCCTGTGCTTGAAGGAGCCTGACGTCTGGACGGGTAAGTCGGGCCGCCTGTCTGCTGAGGTCCGAGTTTTTTCGTTAATGACACCGCCGCTGAGCACCACTGCCACCAATGATTTAATTGAGCCTGGCTGAGCCTGGCTAATTTTATTTAAATTATTTGGCTGAGCAAGGCTTAATTTATTTGGGGGGACATGAAGCACCGCTGATTTATTTATTTGGGGGACCCTGAGCACTTCTGATTTATTTATTTGGGGGACCCTGAGCACCATTGATTTTATTATTTGGGGGAAACCTGATGCACCACTGATTTATTTATTTGGGGGTACCCTGAGCACAGCTGATTTATTTATTTGGCGGGGACCTGAAGCCCCGCTGATTTATTTATTTGGGGGACCCTGAGCACTTCTGATTTATTTATTTGGGGGACCCTGAGCACCATTGATTTATTTATTTGGGGGGGGACCTGAAGCACCGCTGATTTATTTATTTGGGGGACCCTGAGCACTTCTGATTTATTTATTTGGGGGACCCTGAGCACCATTGATTTATTTATTTGGGGGGGAACCTGAAGCCCCGCTGATTTATTTATTTGGGGGACCCTGAGCATTTCTGATTTATTTATTTGGGGGACCCTGAGCACCATTGATTTATTTATTTGGGGGAAACCTGATGCACCACTGATTTATTTATTTGGGGGTACCCTGAGCACCGCTGATTTATTTGGGGGAGACCTGAAGCCCCGCTGATTTATTTATTTGGGGGACCCTGAGCACTTCTGATTTATTTATTTGGGGGGGACTTAAAGCACCACTGATTTATACACCATGCTTCAATACAAAATTTCATTTATTTGTAATTAGAAATAAATATTTGACAATATATAACATTTTGTCTTTGTGATTAATTACTCTGCTTTAATTATGTTCAATTTGTAGCAATAAAAATACATCCTGCATATCACATATTTACATTACAATTCATAACAGTAGCAAAATTAGTTATGACGTAGCAAGGAAAAAAATGTAATGGTTGGGGGTCACCACAACATAAGGAACTGTATTAAGGGGTCACGGCTTTAGAAAGGTTGAGAACCACTGATCTACAGCTTACAGAGTTCATATAAAAGAACATAATACAACATAATGTCATCACATACTAAATTTCCCTCTTATCTTTACCCTCCCATCCTTCCCTTCAACCCCCATTTCCGAGGAACCACTGTCATAGTTCTAAGTATTGCCTGTTTCTCATTTCCAATTGCCCCATATCCGCAACCAAACTAATTTCTTCCCCTCTGTCTGAGCAAGAATATGTTCATACTCCTTTACCCTATCCATGTACTCCGTCCATTCCTGGAAGAATGGATATTTCATAGAGCCCCAATACTTAACAATTATAATCTTAGCAAGGGCTATACCCCTAAACCAGAGTAGTTGCTCCATTTTATTTTTATTGATCTCTGGGAGGTTGCCAAGAATCACATATTTAATACAGGTTTCATATTTCAGAGGGGAGCTGTTCTGCAATTTCCTAAATATTTTAATCCAGTAATCTTTTATACCCGGGCATTCCCACAATAAGTGTTTATAATCACCTCTATCCTTATGACATTTATAACATTTTGATTCTTTGTCTTTATAGATGGTGGATATTAATAGTGGTGTATAGTATAGACCAGTGATGGCTAACCTTGGCACTCCAGCTGTGGTAAAACTACAACTCCCAAGATGCCCCCCTTGCTTGGCTGCTCTCAGAACTCTATAAAAAAAAATGGAGCATGCTGGGAGTCGTAGTTTCACCACAGCTGGAGTGCCAAGGTTAGCCCTCACTGGTATAGACGGTGTATTATTTTCAGATTAATCCACGTATGGGCTAGGGAAACTGTGGACTTTTTAATATTTCTGTAAACGATATTCCACGAGGTCTGCTCTTTACTTTGCAGGTCTTTTTCCCATTTTACTTCACTTTTGAATGTGATCAACTTTGTATATTCATATTTTAACTTTGCATAAATATGTGATATGGCGGGGGTGTTTAGTGTCGTATCATAACAAAAATCTAAAAAAGTGTTGTGTGCTACAATTAAATAATTCATATTTTTAGTGTGATATATAGCGTGTCGTAACTGTTCATATCGAAATATATCGATAAATCCAAGTGTGGTGTCTGGAAGAATTTTGGTTAATGGTTTAACCTGCCCTTTGTGGAAAACTTGTGAAATTAAGTGTATCCCATGTTTTTCCCAATATTCAATGTCCACTAACTGCCTAACTTGCGGTAAAGTAACATTCCCCCAAAGAGGGGTAAACTGAACCGCTTGGGATAGTCCAACAATAAGCCTAACTTGTTTCCAAATACCCCTGAGCATTCTACTGAACGGGTTTTCTGTTGTTTTCTTCTCCATGGTTCCAATTTCAAGAATATGAAAGAGATCTTCCCAGGGTCTACAATGGTC
Source organism: Bufo bufo (assembly GCF_905171765.1). NCBI lineage: Eukaryota > Metazoa > Chordata > Amphibia > Anura > Bufonidae > Bufo > Bufo bufo. The sequence continues at coordinate 67,211,243 of NC_053391.1, read as the reverse complement.
CCTAAATATTAGCCGTACGCAATTATTCTTTCGGTTTCTTATACACCATCTCAGTTGTGCAGTTACATAGTATCATTTAAGAAAGGGGATGGATAGTCCTCCTTCTTCTTTATATTAGTATTGTAATTTAATTCTAACCCTTTTGCGACCCCATATTAATTCATTAAAAAGGGTCTCCAATTTATTAAAAAACATGTCTTCGATCGTTATTGGACTTGCGTTTAATACATATAGTAACATTGGTAATAAAGTCATTTTTATAAGAGCGATACGATTAATTTGTGACAGGGGGAGTTTTAACCATGTTCTGATTTTTCCCTTTACATTATTTATTATTGGGGATATGTTCAATTTCGTGTAATACTCCAATTTAGTCCCTATGTGAATGCCCAGGTATAACAGAGAATCTGATGGATGCAATACACAAACCCGAAAATTGTGACCCGGGGGAACAGGGCGTTTTAATGGAAGAAATTTTGATTTTTCCCAATTTATTTTGTATCCTGATAGGTGTCCAAAATCTTCCATGTTTTCCATAAGCCTGGGTAGGGTAACATACCCCCTCCTCATAAAGAGCAAAATGTTGTCTGCATATAAGCTTATTTTATCGGCTTCTCCTTCGCACCCAAAGCCCAGTATTTTCTTGTCTGCTCTAATTTTACATGCCATAGGTTCCAAAAACAATGAAAAGAGCAGAGGGGAGAAGGGACATCCCTGATGTGTTCCTCGAGTCAGGGGAAATTATTCCCCATTAATTCAGATTCTGGATACAGGGTTTTGATAAAAAATCGGAACCCATCTAGAGAAGTATTCACCTATTTATACCCGAGTCATCACTCACCAGAGGAAGGGCCACTCCACCCCGTCAAAGGCCTTGGCCACATCCAAGGACAGGATGGAGCAGTCCTCCCCCTCTCCCGTCTGTATGTTCAAAAAAGTTCTCCTTATGTTGTCCTGTATATTCCTTTTAGGGATAAACCCAGTTTGGTCAACATGGATGATTTTGTGGATTACAGTTTTTAATCTGTTGGCTAGGAGTTGGGTGAGAATTTTGTAATCTGTATTCAACAGAGAGATTGGTTGGTAAGAGGTTGTTAATAATGGGCCCTTCCCCTTTTTAGGGATTAAAGTAATAATTGCTTCCATCCAGGAGGGGGGTAAAGAGCCCAATGTCCAGGATCGGTTTAGTACTTCCAACAGTCGGGGAAAAATCATTCCCTCATGTTTACGGTATAATTCGAATGAAAAACCATCCGCCCCTGGAGATGTATTGCCCTTAATGGATCTCATCGTAGATTGTAACTCGATCAGTTGAATCGGTCTATTCAACCATTCTATGTTTTGTTTATCAAATTCAGGGATCCTAATATTATCTGATATAACCCAGAGAAATATGAAGTAAATTCCTCTAGGATATCATCGGGGTCTCGCAAGATCCTCCCTGAACTGGTCTTGATACTGTTCATTTTATTACTCCCTCTTTGTTTTTTTATTATTGTAGATAACAATCTACTTGGTTTCCCGGATTCACTAAAAGTTTTTTGGCCTAGAAAAAAAGTTTTTTGGCCTAGTTTTTTGGGCTTTTTTATATAGGTGTTGTTTATATTCATCTCGCGCATTTTTAAGTTGTTGTTGTTTTTCTGAAGTGTTTGTCTGAATAATCTCCTGCATTAGCTGATTAATCTTCCCTTCAAATTTTTTTTTGTGTTTGCGCAAAGGAATTCTTCTGTTTCCTAATTTGATAGGAGTATATGCCTCGTAAATAGGCCTTTAGTGAATCCCAAACCATATGAATATGTGTAGAATTAATACAAACCGGATTCCAAAAAAGTTGGGACACTTAAAAAATTGTGAATAAAAACTGAATGCAATGATGTGGAGATGGCAAATGGCAATATTTTATTTGTAATAGTACGTAGATGACAGATCAAACGTTTAATCCGAGTAAATGTATCATTTTAAAGGAAAAATACGTTGATTCCAATTTTCACGGTGTCAACAAATCCCAAAAAAGTTGGGACAAGTAGCAATAAGAGGCTGGAAAAAGTAAATTTGAGCATAACGAAGAGCTGGAAGACCAATTAACACTAATTAGGTCAATTGGCAACATGATTGGGTATAAAAAGAGCTTCTCAGAGTGGCAGTGTCTCTCAGAAGCCAAGATGGGTAGAGGATCACCAATTCCCACAATGTTGCGCAGAAAGATAGTGGAGCAATATCAGAAAGGTGTTACCCAGCGAAAAATTGCTAAGACTTTGCATCTATCATCATCAACTGTGCATAACATCATCCAAAGATTCAGAGAATCTGGAACAATTTCTGTGTGTAAGGGTCAAGGCCGTAAAACCATACTGGATGCCCGTGATCTCCGGGCCCTTAAACGACACTGCACCACAAACAGGAATGCTACTGTAAAGGAAATCACAGAATGGGCTCAGGAATACTTCCAGAAACCATTGTCAGTGAACACAATCCACCGTGCCATCCGCCGTTGCCATCTGAAACTCTACAGTGCAAAGAAGAAGCCATTTCTAAGCAAGATCCACAAGCTCAGGCGTTTTCACTGGGCCAGGGATCATTTAAAATGGAGTGTGGCAAAATGGAAGACTGTTCTGTGGTCAGACAAGTCACGATTCGAAGTTCTTTTTGGAAATCTGGGACGCCATGTCATCCGGACCAAAGAGGACAAGGACAACCCAAGTTGTTATCAACGCTCAGTTCAGAAGCCTGCATCTCTGATGGTATGGGGTTGCATGAGTACGTGTGGCATGGGCAGCTTGCATGTCTGGAAAGGCACCATCAATGCAGAAAAATATATTCAGGTTCTAGAACAACATATGCTCCCATCCAGACGTCATCTCTTTCAGGGAAGACCCTGCATTTTTCAACAAGATAATGCCAGACCACATTCTGCATCGATCACAACATCATGGCTGCGTAGGAGAAGGATCCGGGTACTGAAATGGCCAGTCTGCAGTCCAGATCTTTCACCTATAGAGAACATTTGGCGCATCATAAAGAGGAAGGTGCAACAAAGAAGGCCCAAGACGATTGAACAGTTAGAGGCCTGTATTAGACAAGAATGGGAGAGCATTCCTATTTCTAAACTTGAGAAACTGGTCTCCTTGGTCCCCAGACGTCTGTTGAGTGTTGTAAGAAGAAGGGGAGATGCCACACAATGGTGAAAAATGGCCTTGAACTTTTTGGGGATTTGTTGACACCATTAAATTCTGATTCAACTTATTTTTCCCTTAAAATGGTACATTTTCTCAGTTTAAACTTTTGTTCTGTGATTTATGTTCTATTCTGAATAAAATATTAGAAGTTGGCACCTCCACATCATTGCATTCAGTTTTTATTCACGATTTGTATAGTGTCCCAACTTTTTTGGAATCCGGTTTGTATTATTAATCCAAAAATGTTCAATCGCTGTGTTGATCATATCTATATCTCCTATTAATGTCATCCAATAGGGGTTGAGCTTAAAAATCCTATTTTTGTTTAATTTTTTCAAGCTATCAATTAGTACCATGACTTTCGTAGTTCATCTTCCTAACCCTATTAATGAACCTGGCACTGGCGAAGGCCAGATCAACTCGAGACATGGACCTGAATGTATTGCTAAAACAAGAAAAAGCTTGTTTATTTCCATAGAGGGACCGCCATATTTTAACTAATGCCATCTCTTTGCATATTCTATATAGTACTATACTTGAACTAGAGTTTTGTTTATAATTAGTAATGGTAGATATCCTATCTATTTTTACATCCATGACCGAGTTGAAATCGCCCATCACCAGCACGGGCACTCATCTCTTGTGGAGACCTAATCTATCAATTTACCTAACACTGTGGATGTAAACTGGGGTGGAATGTAAATAAACGCAATAATACTCCTTTGACCCTGCCAGTAGCAGTGGAGAAAGATATACCGACCCTCTTGGTCAATTAATTGTTCTATTGGGTCATAGTCTACCTGTCTATGAACGTATACACTGATTCCTCGGGAATATGTAGAGTGGCAGGAATGGTATTCATATGAAGCCATCTCCTTCTGCCCAGCGCTGCCACTTTTTCATATGATAAGTGTGTTTCTAGCAAGGCCACTATTGCCGGTAAATGTCTGGAGACTAAATCAAACACTGCACACCTCTTTATCCTATCCGCAAACCCGCGAATGTTCCATGTCAATATTCTTGACATTTCCTTCTTTTATAACAGCACAGAGCAGAAAGAAAGGGGCACACATGAAGATACACCAGCAATACCAGTAGCCCCCGCGGTGCTCTTTCAACTGTATATGTTAAAGATGCTTCTCCGGCTGTTATATTATCTAGTAACCATTTTTGGATGAAGCTTATGGAGTCATCTCGTTCTACTCCTTCCGGAAAGCCAACCAATTTAAGATTATTTCTCCGGGATCTATCCACCAGATCGGCCATTTTTTTTTCAGTGCTTTATTATCAATTTCAGCTGCTTCAATCCTTTTTTTAATAAAATTGGTTTCTTTTTGCAATTCTGCAGTTAATATTTCAGTCTCTTTTATGCGCTGCCTCATTTTATTTAAATCATCTCGAATCACTGAGATGTCAGTCTGCACCGCTGCAACCGTGATTGTCAAAGCACTTAATGATTGATTGGTTATTTTGACTGCGTCCAGGATACCCGCTAGTTTAAGGTCGATGTTACTCATTTGATTAACTGCGTCCGATACACTGCTCTCTCCTGCCCTATTTAACTGGCATTCAGTTTCATCGTGATCCTCCGTTTGCGGTAACTGTTTCTGGTTACTCCTCGTCTTACTTAGTGGGGGCAGGGATTTAAGGTACTGCGTCATAGTATTCCGAATTGTACCTCCCTTGGGTGATATAGTTCCCATCGACTTTCTGTTCTGCAATTTTGGAGGCATTATCCTTATTTTTATTTTTTTGTTGTTGTTTTTCTTCTTCCTTTTCCTTCCCCTTCTTTCTTCCTTCCCCTATCCCCACCTTTCCCCCCTTTAAAATGTAGACATTACTGTGTGTCTGCTGTTTACTGAGGGGATTCCAACACACACACACAGATATTCGTAGACTGCGACCCTTAAAACCTTGCAGCCTTGATCCCCCGCAGATAATCACTTCGCTCAGGGGTCTCAAAGAAGGGGGGGAGTCAGCTCCTAACTCTTACTCTTACAGAGTTGCTAGTTTAATGCAGACCTTCCACAAAAAAGAAGAAGAAGAAGAAGAAGAAGCCGCCAATCAGTTCAAATTCAGATAGTACTCAGACGCCAGCTAGAAAGAGCTGAGTATATGCCATTCCCACTGATATAGGGCAAACAGTCTTGCATATAAGGCAGACAATCTTACGTATCCTGGGTCACAGAGTCCATGGAGCCCTCAAAGTGAGATCCTCATGGGGTCCTCAGCGTGGCCAGCCTGGGTTGTGCTATCCTGATATCACTGCTCAGCGGGAGGGAGGTCTCCGCCTGTCTGCCGAGTAGTTAGATTCACCACACGCCGCATACAGCTGCCAGGAGCTTGAGGGTCCACAATGCGGTGCAGAGTGTGGAGAGTGTTGCGCTTAGGGACAAAGCTTCACGGCGTCGCTGCTTCACAGGTCCGACCTAAAGCTTCTATCGGCGGGTCAGGAGAGCGTCTAGGGACGCATGCGAAAGATGTTGGGGGGGGAGCCGCAGCACGCCCGTAGCTTACGTCATGCCGCTACGCCTCCTGAAATATTGCATTTTAATTTGGTACCAACATGCCATCTATTTGAGCCAGTTGTTTTTACTTTGCAGGATACTGCACAAGGGTGGTTGCAGATTTGTGAGCAGAACAAACAGTGACATATCCAATGAGCTGTGGTGTGCTCCTATAACTTTAGACTGTCTATGCAGTCTGGAGCCCCACTTATAACAGAAGTATTGCTATGTCAGCAATGTGACTTTGCAGTCTGGAGCACACCCTATAATATCAGTCTGTCTGTGTAGTTTGGTGCATTCTTGATAACAACAAACTGGATTTACAGTGTGGACCTCCCCTATATTACTACATAGCTAGATGTTATGTAGTATGAAGCCTCCCTAATAACAGAAGTCTTGCTACAGTATATATTATAGAATACCCCCTATGACAACAGTTTAGTTATGTGACTAATTTATGATGAGCCTCTGAGGTTTAGTAGATTTCTAAAAAACAAAACAAAAGCAAATGAAGATAAATGTGACAAGCCCTCTGGTCCAGCTTCTTCAGAGAAGTGGCGAGGGTGGAGCAGAAACGTCTCTTGCTACAAAATTTGGCTCAAATCATGTTCAAAAAGTTGCTAACATGCGGTGTGCGACGTTTTCCACCACTGTTCTGGAGCAGAGAGAAGATAAATCTCCCCAAAAGTCTGAACCTCCCCCTCATAACAGCAGTCTGGTATGTAGTCAGGATCTCACCCTATAGCAATACACTGCTTGTGTAGTCTGAACCTCCTCATTCCTATACATCCCTATAACAGCAGCCTGGTTCTGTAGCTGAGGTGCCCCCACAATAACTGACTGCATATTTAGTCTGGACACTTCCTCTCTGGATATGAAGTCTGGTCACTTCCTGTCTGGATATGTAGTCTGGACACTTCCTGTATGGATATGTAGTGTGGACATTTCCTGTCTGGGTATGTAGTCTGGACACTTTCTGTATGGATATGTAATGTGGACACTTCCTCTCTGGATATGTACTCTGGACACTTCCTGTCTGGATATGTAGTGTGGACATTTCCTGTCTGGATATGTAGTCTGGACACTTTCTGTATGGATATGTAATGTGGACACTTCCTCTCTGGATATGTACTCTGGACACTTCCTGTCTGGATATGTAGTGTGGACACTTCCTGTCTGGATATGTACTCTGGACACTTCCTGTCTGGATATGTAGTCTGGATAATTCTGTGTAGTCTGGAACTGCACCTACAACATCCTGTTGACTGTGTAGCTCTGAGCTCCAACTAAAAGAGTAGTCTGGCTATGTAGTTTCAACCTCCCCTATAAATCGTATACATATGTACTCTGGAGCGCCCCTTTATAACAGCAGTCGGGCTGTGTACACTGGGGCGCCTTCTACAACAGCAGTCTGGATATGTTGTTTGGGGTGCTTGACTATAACAGTAGTCTTACACTGAATTTCAGCCCTCTTATCTATGATAAAGCAATGAAAATACTGATCAATTGTTTTCTAAAATTAAACTACATCCTAAAAAGACTAAACATTGATACTGATGTATTTTTTATTTGTTTCACGTAATGGACTCTAATGAAGTGTGTATTCATGTTAAGTTTTAGAGATATTGAGAAATATATAGTATTCAGTACTAGGGATGAGCGAACCCGAACTGTATAGTACCGTACCGAATTTTGGGGTGTCCGTGTATAGTACCGTGCCGAATTTTGGGGTGTCCGTGACACGGACCCGAACCCGAACATTTTCGTAAAAGTCCGGGTTCGGGTTCGGTGTTCGGCGCTTTCTTGGCGCTTTTTGAAAGGCTGCAAAGCAGCCAATCAACAAGCGTCATACTACTTGGCCCAAGAGGCCATCACAGCCATGCCTACTATTGGCATGGCTGTGGTTGGCCAGTGCACCATGTGACCCAGCCTCTATTTAAGCTGGAGTCACGTAGCGCCGCACGTCACTCTGCTATGATCAGTATAGAGAGAGGTTGCAGCTGCGACGTTAGGGCGAGATTAGGCAGATTAACTCCTCCAAAAGACTTCATTCTGTGATCGATCTGCAGCTGTGGATCATTGAAGTGCTATTATTGACTTGCTCACTTTTTTGAGGCTGCCCAGAGCAATTTTAGATCACTTTTTTTCTGGGGTGATCGGCGGCCATTTTGTGACTTGTGGTGCGCCAGCACGAGCTATCACCAAGTGTATTTAACCATCGATAGTGTGGTTATTTTGTGCTATATCCTACATCAGCTGCAGGCTGAGCCTGTGTCACTGAAGTGCATTTAACCATCAACAGTCTGGTTATTTTTTGGCCATATACTACATCAGCTGCAGGCTGAGCCTGTGTCACCCAAGTGCATTTAACCATCAACAGTCTGATTATTTTTTGGCCATATACTACATCAGCTGCAGGCTGAGCCTGTGTCACCCAAGTGCATTTAACCATCAACAGTGTGGTTATTTTTTGGCCATATATTACATCAGGGGCAAGTTGAGCCTGTCACCCAGCGCCTAAAAAATAGACCTGACATTTCTATTCAACCAAATCTGCACAGTTTTAGCTGGTCAAGTTATTTGTAGTGACCGTAAAAGCAGACTTTTTGTTCTGGGTTGAAAAAGCATTCCCAAATTTGCCATTCTGAAAATAACTAGTTTGTGGTATTTGAGGCCTACTTGAAATCTATCCCAAAAAGAAAATCTTACATTGAAGGTATTGATAGTGTCATTCAGAAAAACCTAAGACACACGCTAGCGTGCTGATAGAAGTGTCATTCTGTGATTAAACCTATAACTGTCACACAGCGCAAAAAAAAACAGGTCTCACATCTCTATTCAACCAAATCTGCACAGTTTTAGCTGGTCAAGTTATTTGTAGTGACCGTAAAAGCAGACTTTTTGTTCTGGGTTGAAAAAGCATTCCCAAATTTGCCATTCTGAAAATAACTAGTTTGTGGTATTTGAGGCCTACTTGAAATCTATCCCAAAAAGAAAATCTTACATTGAAGGTATTGATAGTGTCATTCAGAAAAACCTAAGACACACGCTAGCGTGCTGATAGAAGTGTCATTCTGTGATTAAACCTATAACTGTCACACAGCGCAAAAAAAAACAGGTCTCACATCTCTATTCAACCAAATCTGCACAGTTTTAGCTGGTCAAGTTATTTGTAGTGACCGTAAAAGCAGACTTTTTGTTCTGGGTTGAAAAAGCATTCCCAAATTTGCCATTCTCAAAATAACTAGTTTGTGGTATTTGAGGCCTACTTGAAATCTATCCCAAAAAGAAAATCTTACATTGAAGGTATTGATAGTGTCATTCATAAAAACCTAAGACACACGCTAGCGTGCTGATAGAAGTGTCATTCTGTGATTAAACCTATAACTGTCACACAGCGCAAAAAAAAACAGGTCTCACATCTCTATTCAACCAAATCTGCACAGTTTTAGCTGGTCAAGTTATTTGTAGTGACCGTAAAAGCAGACTTTTTGTTCTGGGTTGAAAAAGCATTCCCAAATTTGCCATTCTCAAAATAACTAGTTTGTGGTATTTGAGGCCTACTTGAAATCTATCCCAAAAAGAAAATCTTACATTGAAGGTATTGATAGTGTCATTCATAAAAACCTAAGACACACGCTAGCGTGCTGATAGAAGTGTCATTCTGTGATTAAACCTATAACTGTCACACAGCGCAAAAAAAAACAGGTCTCACATCTCTATTCAACCAAATCTGCACAGTTTTAGCTGGTCAAGTTATTTGTAGTGACCGTAAAAGCAGACTTTTTGTTCTGGGTTGAAAAAGCATTCCCAAATTTGCCATTCTCAAAATAACTAGTTTGTGGTATTTGAGGCCTACTTGAAATCTATCCCAAAAAGAAAATCTTACATTGAAGGTATTGATAGTGTCATTCAGAAAAACCTAAGACACACGCTAGCGTGCTGATAGAAGTGTCATTCTGTGATTAAACCTATAACTGTCACACAGCGCAAAAAAAAAACAGGTCTCACATCTCTATTCAACCAAATCTGCACAGTTTTAGCTGGTCAAGTTATTTGTAGTGACCGTAAAAGCAGACTTTTTGTTCTGGGTTGAAAAAGCATTCCCAAATTTGCCATTCTGAAAATAACTAGTTTGTGGTATTTGAGGCCTACTTGAAATCTATCCCAAAAAGAAAATCTTACATTGAAGGTATTGATAGTGTCATTCAGAAGAACCTAAGACACACGCTAGCGTGCTGATAGAAGTGTCATTCTGTGATTAAACCTATAACTGTCACACAGCGCAAAAAAAAACAGGTCTCACATCTCTATTCAACCAAATCTGCACAGTTTTAGCTGGTCAAGTTATTTGTAGTGACCGTAAAAGCGGACTTTTTGTTCTGGGTTGAAAAAGCATTCCCAAATTTGCCATTCTCAAAATAACTAGTTTGTGGTATTTGAGGCCTACTTGAAATCTATCCCAAAAAGAAAATCTTACATTGAAGGTATTGATAGTGTCATTCAGAAAAACCTAAGACACACGCTAGCGTGCTGATAGAAGTGTCATTCTGTGATTAAACCTATAACTGTCACACAGCGCAAAAAAAAACAGGTCTCACATCTCTATTCAACCAAATCTGCACAGTTTTAGCTGGTCAAGTTATTTGTAGTGACCGTAAAAGCAGACTTTTTGTTCTGGGTTGAAAAAGCATTCCCAAATTTGCCATTCTGAAAATAACTAGTTTGTGGTATTTGAGGCCTACTTGAAATCTATCCCAAAAAGAAAATCTTACATTGAAGGTATTGATAGTGTCATTCATAAAAACCTAAGACACACGCTAGCGTGCTGATAGAAATGTCATTCTGTGATTAAACCTATAACTGTCACACAGCGCAAAAAAAAAAACAGGTCTCACATCTCTATTCAACCAAATCTGCACAGTTTTAGCTGGCCAAGTTATTTGTAGTGACCGTAAAAGCAGACTTTTTGTTATGGGTTGAAAAAGCATTCCCAAATTTGCCATTCTCAAAATAACTAGTTTGTGGTATTTGAGGCCTACTTGAAATCTATCCCAAAAAGAAAATCTTACATTGAAGGTATTGATAGTGTCATTCAGAAAAACCTAAGACACACGCTAGCGTGCTGATAGAAGTGTCATTCTGTGATTAAACCTATAACTGTCACACAGCGCAAAAAAAAACAGGTCTCACATCTCTATTCAACCAAATCTGCACAGTTTTAGCTGGCCAAGTTATTTGTAGTGACCGTAAAAGCAGACTTTTTGTTCTGGGTTGAAAAAGCATTCCCAAATTTGCCATTCTCAAAATTGTGGTGAACGGGAACAATGAGGAAAACATCTAATAAGGGACGCGGACATGGACATGGTCGTGGTGGTATTAGTGGACCCTCTGGTGCTGGGAGAGGACGTGGCCGTTCTGCCACAGCCACACGTCCTAGTGAACCAACTACCTCAGGTCCCAGTAGCCAGCAGAATTTACAGCGATATTTGGTGGGGCCCAATGCTGTTCTAAGGATGGTAAGGCCTGAGCAGGTACAGGCATTAGTCAATTGGGTGGCCGACAGTGGATCCAGCACGTTCACATTATCTCCCACCCATTATCTCCCGCGCATGAAAACCAAGCCCATCGGTCTGTCACATCACCCCCATGCATATCAGGGAAACTGTCTGAGCCTCAAGTTATGCAGCAGTCTCTTATGCTGTTTGAAGACTCTGCTGCCAGGGTTTCCCAAGGGCATCCACCTAGCCCTTCCCCAGGGGTGGAAGAGATAGAATGCACTAACGCACAACCACTTATTTTTCCTGATGATGAGGACATGGGAATACCACTTCAGCACGTCTCTGATGATGACGAAACACAGGTGCCAACTGCTGCGTCTTTCTGCAGTGTGCAGACTGAACAGGAGGTCAGGGATCAAGACTGGGTGGAAGACGATGCAGGGGACGATAAGGTCCTAGACCCCACATGGAATGAAGGTCGTGCCACTGACTTTCACAGTTCGGAGGAAGAGGCAGTGGTGAGACCGAGCCAACAGCGTAGCAAAAGAGGGAGCAGTGGGCAAAATCCGAACACACGCCAAGAGACTCCGCCTGCTACTGACCGCCGCCATCTGGGACCGAGCACCCCAAAGGCAGCTTCAAGGAGTTCCCTGGCATGGCACTTCTTCAAACAATGTGCTGACGACAAGACCCGAGTGGTTTGCACGCTGTGCCATCAGAGCCTGAAGCGAGGCATTAACGTTCTGAACCTTAGCACAACCTGCATGACCAGGCACCTGCATGCAAAGCATGAACTGCAGTGGAGTAAACACCTTAAAAACAAGGAAGTCACTCAGGCTCCCCCTGCTACCTCTTCTGCTGCTGCCGCCTCGGCCTCTTCTGCTGCTGCTGCCGCCGCCTCGGCCTCTTCCTCCGCCTCTGGAGGAACGTTGACACCTGCCGCCCAGCAAACATGGGATGTACTACCAACACCACCACCTGCGTCACCAAGCATCTCAACCATGTCACACGGCAGCGTTCAGCTCTCCATCTCACAAACATTTGAGAGAAAGCGTAAATTCTCACCTAGCCACCCTCGATCCCTGGCCCTGAATGCCAGCATTTCTAAACTACTGGCCTATGAAATGCTGTCATTTAGGCTGGTGGACACACACAGCTTCAAACAGCTCATGTCACTTGCTGTCCCACAGTATGTTGTTCCCAGCCGCCACTACTTCTCCAAGAGAGCCGTGCCTTCCCTGCACAAACAAGTGTCCGATAAAATCAAGTGTGCACTGCGCAACGCCATCTGTGGCAAGGTCCACCTAACCACAGATACGTGGACCAGTAAGCACGGCCAGGGACGCTATATCTCCCTAACTGCACACTGGGTAAATGTAGTGGCGGCTGGGCCCCAGGCGGAGAGCTATTTGGCGCACGTCCTTCCGCCGCCAAGGATCGCAGGGCAACATTCTTTGCCTCCTGTCTCCTCCTCCTCCTACTCAGCTTCCTCCTCCTCTTCTTCCACCTGCTCATCCAGTCAGCCACACACCTTCACCACCAACTTCAGCACAGCACGGGGTAAACGTCAGCAGGCCATTCTGAATCTCATATGTTTGGGGGACAGGCCCCACACCGCACAGGAGTTGTGGCGGGGTATAGAACAACAGACCGACGAGTGGTTGCTGCCGGTGAGCCTCAAGCCCGGCCTGGTAGTGTGCGATAATGGGCGAAATCTCGTTGCAGCTCTGGGACTAGCCGGTTTGACGCACATCCCTTGCCTGGCGCATGTGCTGAATTTGGTGGTGCAGAAGTTCATTCGCAACTACCCCGACATGTCAGAGCTGCTGCATAAAGTGCGGGCCGTCTGTTCGCGCTTCCGGCGTTCACACCCTGCCGCTGCTCGCCTGTCTGCGCTACAGCGTAACTTCGGCCTTCCCGCTCACCGCCTCATATGCGACGTGCCCACCAGGTGGAACTCCACCTTGCATATGCTGGACAGACTGTGCGAGCAGCAGCAGGCCATAGTGGAGTTTCAGCTGCAGCACGCACGGGTCAGTCGCACTGCGGATCAGACCCACTTCACCACCAATGACTGGGCCTCCATGCGAGACCTGTGTGCCCTGTTGCGCTGTTTCGAGTACTCCACCAACATGGCCAGTGGCGATGACGCCGTTATCAGTGTTACAATACCACTTCTATGTCTCCTTGAGAAAACACTTAGGGCGATGATGGAAAAGGAGGTGGCCCAGGAGGAAGAGGAGGAAGAGGGGTCATTTTTAGCACTTTTAGGCCAGTCTCTTCGAAGTGACTCAGAGGGAGGTTTTTTGCAACACCAGAGGCCAGGTACAAATGTGGCCAGACAGGGCCCACTACTGGAGGACGAGGAGGACGAGGATGAGGAGGAGGTGGAGGAGGATGAGGATGAAGCATGTTCACAGCGGGGTGGCACCCAAAGCAGCTCGGGCCCATCACTGGTGCGTGGCTGGGGGGAAACACAGGACGATGACGATACGCCTCCCACAGAGGACAGCTTGTCCTTACCTCTGGGCAGCCTGGCACACATGAGCGACTACATGCTGCAGTGCCTGCGCAACGACAGCAGAGTTGCCCACATTTTAACGTGTGCGGACTACTGGGTTTCCACCCTGCTGGATCCCCGGTACAAAGACAATGTGCCCACCTTACTTCCTACACTGGAGCGTGATAGGAAGATGCGCGAGTACAAGCACACGTTGGTAGACACGCTACTGAGAGCATTCCCAAATGTCACAGGGGAACCAGTGGAAGCCCAAGGCGAAGTGAGAGGAGGAGCAAGAGGTCGCCAACGCAGCTGTGTCACGCCCAGCTCATCTGAGGGCAGGGTTAGCATGGCAGAGATGTGGAAAAGTTTTGTCAACACGCCACAGCTAAGTGCACCACCACCTGATACGGAACGTGTTAGCAGGAGGCAACATTTCACTAACATGGTGGAACAGTACCTGTGCACACCCCTCCACGTACTGACTGATGGTTCGGCCCCATTCAACTTCTGGGTCTCCAAATTGTCCACGTGGCCAGAGCTAGCCTTTTATGCCTTGGAGGTGCTGGCCTGCCCGGCGGCCAGCGTTTTGTCTGAACGTGTATTCAGCACGGCAGGGGGCGTCATTACAGACAAACGCAGCCGCCTGTCTACAGCCAATGTGGACAAGCTGACGTTCATAAAAATGAACCAGGCATGGATCCCACAGGACCTGTCCATCCCTTGTGCAGATTAGATATTAACTACCTCCCCTTAACAATATATTATTCTACTCCAGGGCACTTCCTCATTCAATACTATTTTTAATTTCATTTTACCATTATATTGCGGGGCAACCCAAAGTTGAATGAACCTCTCCTCTGTCTGGGTGCCTGGGCCTAAATGTGTGACAGTGGCCTGTTCCAGTGGTGGGTGACGTGAAGCCTGATTCTCTGCTATGACATGAAGACTGATTCTGCGCTGACATGAGGCCAGATTCTCTGTTACGGGACCTCTCTCCTCTGCCTGGGTGCCTGGGCCTAAATGTGTGACAGTGGCCTGTTCCAGTGGTGGGTGACGTGAAGCCTGATTCTCTGCTATGACATGAAGACAGATTCTGCGCTGACATAAGGCCAGATTCTCTGTTACGGGACCTCTCTCCTCTGCCTGGGTGCCTGGGCCTAAATGTGTGACAGTGGCCTGTTCCAGTGGTGGGTGACGTGAAGCCTGATTCTCTGCTATGACATGAAGACTGATTCTGCGCTGACATGAAGCCAGATTCTCTGCTATGGCATGAAGAGACTGATTCTCTGCTGACATGAAGCCAGATTCTTTGCTATGGCATGAAGAGACTGATTCTCTGCTGACGTGAAGCCAGATTCTCTGCTATGGGACCTCTGTCTAATTGATATTGGTTCATTTTTATTTTTTTAATTTTAATTTTAATTCATTTCCCTATCCACATTTGTTTGCAGGGGATTTACCTACATGTTGCTGCCTTTTGCAGCCCTCTGGCTCTTTCCTGGGCTGTTTTACAGCCTTTTTAGTGCCCAAAAGTTCGGGTCCCCATTGACTTCAATGGGGTTCGGGTTCGGGTTCGGGACGAAGTTCGGTTCGGGTTCGGATCCTGAACCCGAACATTTACGGGAAGTTCGGCCGAACTTCTCGAACCCGAACATCCAGGTGTTCGCTCAACTCTATTCAGTACTAAGTTCTGGGGTCCAAGAAGAAATTTAGTCTTGATAGTTTAGTCAATGTTTCTCCTTTATTGTGTAGGCACATTGGTTTATTGGATGTAGTAAAATGTAATGTGAAGGACACTGATAACTTTAATGTAGCTGAGGATGCAATATAAAAGATCTGGTACAACACTGCAAGACAATTGTTTCACAAGGTTTTATTTGCTATTACACAGCCTTTATAGCGTATTTGCTTTCTCTCTTTGCTTCTTTCTTCTTGCAGTTCATGTCTGTCTACTGACAGTCATCATATCACAGTTCTAGCATACCTGGGACTGTCAGGTATGCCAGTGCAAAACTTTTAAAGCCTCCACTAAACATGTGCCTTTTATAATACTACAAGACTGTTAAATCTTCTCCTAGCATTTCAGAGTAAGGGCTCGTGCACACGAGTATGTATTTTGAAATCCGCAAAACACAGATCCGCAAATAATGCAGATGACGTCCACGTGACATCCGTATTGCATCAGGTTTTTCTGTGTGGATCCATTGTAACAGTGGCTATCCTTGTCATCACAACAGACAAGAATAGGACATGTTCTATCTTTTTTGTAGAAAGACCATGTGGATATATGGAAACAGTGTGCATAAGCCCTAAACATAGCTGTTGTATGCAGTGATTCCTGCTCAGTCTTAATTCTGAGCTGCTAAATATTTTAATATAACTCTAGTTTTCTAATACAGAACTCCAAATTCTCTGTATAGGCAAAGAGTTAAAAAAACAACAACTTTATTTACTATTTAGGATAACTGCAGCCTCCATTAGGGGGAGCTTTGGAGCTTACTGCATACTGTTTATACATTGAAAGCAATGATAACCCACAAGTTAAGTCTTACATTGCAATGTGCCCTATGCCATACCTTGTGTTGTAGTCTCTTCCCCTATATGCAGTACTATCAAATAATGTGGAAAAAAAACATATCAAACAATGCCTATGTATGAGCCCCATGCAGAATACAATACTTTATGATTGCCTAAATATAAGCACTATTCAGAATACAACATTGTATGAATATGATAAGTTTCAACTAATGCTTCAACATACAGTAAGTGCCTACGGTAAATAACTATGGCCCCAATAAACTGCAAAAATCAAAACACTGTACAGTGCCTAATAATGTTGAGCGAATCAAAGTATCTGAAGTGAACTCCGATCCGAATTTCAGGAAAATTTTTATTTGCCACAAAGCCGAACTTCCTTGAACTTTCTGATAATTAATACATTTTTCCTAAAATGGTGGCTGAAAATAAAGAAAATGATACTCACTCACCTTTTTTTTTAACACTGGAGAGATAAATGTGAGTATTAGATCCTGCAATTAGCGTTGAACACGGGATCTGAGGGATTAAATGACGGTGTGTGCAGCAATCACCGTTACCCGTCATTGCACCCGCTCCATACAGTGAAAAGTGATTCGTGACAAAGTAATTTGTAACAAATTGAATTTCTTGACGAAGTTCGGCAAAGTTGCCAAATCAAATTTTTCAAAACTTCTCTCATCTCCATACAGCATTAAAACGAAGTTTTGAATGAATCAACTTTGGATCTTGGATTTGAAGATCGATTTGCTCAACACTAGTCATCAATATCTGATTGGTGGGGGTTTGATTCCTGGCTCCCTTGCCAATTAGCAGTTTGAGAGGTCATGGCACTCCTGTGAGTGCAGCCGCCTCCTCGCAGCTTACCAAGCACAGCACCATACATTGTATACCAGTATTGCGGTCCAGGCCCATTCCCCTGAAAGGGACTAAGCTGCACAACAGGCCAAGTGACCAATGGACATGAAATAAATGGCCTAGGAAGAGCCTCCTTCAAACAACTAATCGTCGGTGATGCAGGGAGTCTGAACCCCAACGATCAGACATTGCTGACCTATCCTGAGGACAGTTCATTAGTATTTTATTCCTTTTAACACTATGCAGGTGATTTAGAGCTTGGTATAAAAAACACAGGGCTCTGAACCCTATGTAGATGCATTAAGAAATGAACACAGAATTGTGCACCTATTTAGTTTAAAAACAACAAAATGTCGCGGCCAGTAACTGCACATTCGAATGCATCTCAGCTGTCTTCATTCTACGGCTTCATTAAAAAAGCTGTATAACTTCTGCTGGAGACAGCATTTGATTAACAGAGCTCATGTAAGGTAATAATCATCGAGCAAGTGGCTGGAGCTCGGTGCTGTTTCATTATTCACGTACCAGCTGATAACAAAAAACCTAATGTACTTTATTTCTGGGGTATAAATTAATGTTATTAAGATTGGGATCTCAGTGTGAGTTTTGTTCCATGTCATAAAAATAAATGACCCAATCATAGACTCGCTGTAACAGTAAATGTGCGATGTTTATTGCGCTGCTTAAAAAGTTTTTCGTTTCAAATTTTATAAAGTACAGAACGGAAAGTGTTTGACATTAACATTTATAGGATTTACCATTCTGCAGATTACATTATATGGTGTTCACTGAGATAAGGATATATAAAGGGTCCTAGCAATGTAACAACGCGGCAGGCAGGTAGGAAGAAACAAGTTCCGATACATTGTGTTTCCTTGAATAAGTCCAGTATCCACACGACCTACATGACGTTAAATCAATAAGAAACAGTTGCAAGGTTTACCAGAATCAACATGGATCCATTGTGTAATATGCCTGAAACAGAGCTCCATCTAAAATCCTGTGAATTATCCAGAATCCCTAAGGCACCACTGTATCAAAGTTATGCATACAAATAAATATGATCGATCAAGTTTAATAACATAAGGTGGCATAATAGAGAGGACCGTGCCAAGGTTGTAACATGCTTATAGATAGAGGCGTAACATGAAGCTTCGGACGACAAACGCAAAATTATATAGGTCCCTCCAGCTACCATGTGCTAATTTAAGGTTTTTAGTGTCCTGTGGGTGGACATCCCTGTGTCATTGCAGCCAGCTCGGAAACCTCAGGGACTGTGAATCAAACAAGAGGGTAGGTGTTGGGTGGTATCGCTGGTGGAGTGGTGATGCACAAAACTGAGAACCCACACCTGGAAGCACTGAAAACCTTATTGGCATAAAAGGAATCATTTCTTAGGATCAGAAGACTAGATTTTCACAAGTAAGGTAGGCTTATAATTTAGAGCACCTACCCTACATGACTGTATGATGACTTTGAAATCGATTGTGGAGGTCATAGACTCCACTCGACTATTTTGGAGAGTACACTGCCCATGTTCCTATATCAGACTGACGGAATTAAGCAAGGAAATAACCACACCAACTCGCTGTTTCTCATCCCCAGAGTAGTGTGGACGTAGCCTAAAATACAGTTTGCACTCCTCCCTAAACAAAATAAAATTATCACGTCCCCCAGAGGCTCCAGATAGGCCTGGTCTCCACCTCTACCACCAGGACCAACAGCCTGTGATCTCTACATCTGCGAGATGGTCGTGCGGAGGTCAGCTGCCTCCAAAGACAGCCCTTGCAGCTGACCTGCCAGTGCAGCAATAGGATTCATGGCTGCACACAAAAAAAACAAAAAATGACAATTTTGGCGGTTTTTAATGTCATGCTTCGGTGTGGGAGGGAAACACCACACCGAGCATAGGAGGGAATGGTGAAACAGGCAATCAGGCCTGAGAACTAGGGAAGGAACATGGACACCTCCTAGTGAAAACCCTAACCAAAATCCTGACTGACTACCAGTATGAACAGACCCCAAAGGTAGGTGAGTTCATACGCAGAAATACCTAGAGTCCTATCTAGCCCTATAGGACCCTGGTACTAATGGCAGGGACAAGACTGCCTGTTCCTCCAAAAGGAAGGAAGAACAGGAGTTTACCTCAGACTCAATACAAACAATAGGGATATGCAACACACAGAACCCAAACAAAATACAAAAGGGAAAGGAAAGACTTAACTTCAAAGAGGCTATGGAAGCACCAGGAACTCAGCAATCCACAGGCACAGAAGCTATAAACCACACCTCATAGTGGGAGAGGAAACTATAAATAAGGAAGGTTAAATGACCACATAAGCAACACCTGGAGGCAAGGGGTGTGGCCATTACCAGAAACAACACAGACACCTGTTGATCCACAAGAAAAACTTGTCAGATAAAACCATGTGGCGCCAGTCTTACAGATTTCCTGCCACTCACTGTCGCCGGGACATCTGTATGTCTCGCTACGTCCGTGACAGTACGCCCCCTTCTACGGGTGACCTCCGGGCACCCAGGACCGACCTTATCTGGGTGAGACCTGTGAAAAGCTTTCACCAAACGACTGGCATTCACGTCAGATGCCGGTACCTACATCCTCTCCTCTGGTCCATAACCCTTCCAGTGAACAAGATACTGAAGAGATCTACAGAGAACTCAAGAGTCAATTATCTTGGCAATCTGAAATTCCAAACTACCGTCCACCATGACAGGAGCGGGTGGCAAGGAAGATGGCTCCAAAGGTTCAACATATCTCTTCAACAAAGATTTATTAAACACATTATGAATTTTCAGGGCCTGAGGAAGTTCAAGACGAAAAGCTACAGGAATAATAATGGCAGTCATCTTATATGGACCAATAAACCTTGGGCCCAACTTTGAAGAAGATAACTTCAACTTAATGTTTCTTGTGGACAGCCACACAGAATCACCCACTCTTACGTCCGGACCATTTATATGTTTCCTGTCAGCACGTTTATACTTGTTGCCCATATTCATAAAGTTATCTTGAATTTTCCACCATATAGATGACAATGATGACGAAAAACTTTCCTCGTCAGGGATACCAGAAGTATCAGAACCAGAAAATGTGCCAAACTGCGGATGAAACCCATATGCCCCACAAAATGGCGACTTCCCAGTGGACTCCTATTTATGGAAAACTCTGCCAAAGACAAAACGAAGACGACTCCTCCAGGTTCTCAGAGACAAAACATCTCAATTAAGTCTCCAGACTCTGATTAGTGCGCTCCGTCTGTCCATTCGACTGAGGATGAAAAGCCAAAGAAAAGGACAGTTGTACCCCCAGTAGAGTACAGAACGCTTTCCAGAATCTGGAAAAAAACTGAGTCCCATGATCCGAGACCACGTCAGAGGGAATGCCATGGAGTTTCACAATGTTGTCAACCAGTGTTTTACCATTAGGTATGCCCGGCAACGCTATAAAGTGCACCATTTTACTAAAGGATAAACTACCACCAGAATTACTGTCTTTCCTGAACAATCAGGTAGATCAGTGATAAAATCCATGGATAAGTGAGTCCATGGTATGGACGGGATGGGCATTGGAAGTAGAGATCCGGATGGCCGAGTATGTGTCACCTTAGCACGTGCACAGGTATTACAGGCTGACACATAGTCCTCAATACACTTATGCAACCCTGGCTACCAGAATCTATGAGAGATGAGGTTGGCAGTGGATCTGCTCCCAGGGTGTCCAGTAAGAACCGTACAGTGATGTTCCTCAAACACCTTGTGACGCAATTACGATGGCACAAATAGAGGGACAAGAATCTGGTGCGTCTCCCTGGGCCTCTAAAACCTTCACCTCTAGGTCAGGGTAAAGAGTGGATATCACCACCCCTTTCCGACAGTATAGGACTTGGATTTTCAAAATCTCCACCTCCAGGAAAACTATGCGACAAGGCATCTGCCTTGACATTCTCAACCCCAGGACGATAGGTGACGGTGAAATTGAATCTGGTGAAAAACAAAGACCATCTGGCCTGCCTCGGGTTCAGTAGTTTAGCCGACTCCAGGTAAGCCAGGTTTTTGTGATCAGTGAACACCGTGATCGGATAAATCACCCCTTCCAACCAATGACGCCATTCCTCAAAAGCCAACTTAATGGCCAGTAACTCTCTGTTACCCACATCATAATTTCTCTCTGTGGAAGAGAGTTTTTTTTAGAGAAAAAGGCACATGGACGCCATTTACCAGGTGACGGGCCCTGCGATAAGACTGCTCCTACCTCCACCTCGGACGCGTCCACTTACACAATGAAAGGTTGTGATACATCCAGCTGCACAAATATAGGGGCAGAAGAGAAGCATTCCTTAATCGCAGAAAAGGCTTGCAACGCTGAATCAGACCATACTGAAACATCTGTCCCTTTCTTAGTCATGTCAGTTAAGGGTTTTACTATTATCGAATAGTTCTGAATAAATTTTCGGTAATAGTTGGTGAACCCCAAAAACTGCATAAGAGCCTTCAGATTTTAGGGTCGATCCCAGTCCAATACAGCACAGACTTTCTCTGGATCCATTCGAAAACCCGAAGATGACAGCAGGTAGCCCAAAAACTGCACCTTGTGTACAGCAAAAACACACTTCTCTAATTTTGCATGCAATTTATTATCTCTTAGGATCTGTAACACCTGCCTAACGTGATCCTGATGTATCTCCACGTCTGGAGAATAAATTAGAATGTCATCCAAATACATGACTACAAGCCTCCCCACAAGGTGATAAAAAATGTAATTCACAAAATGCTGGAAAACCGCAGGAGCATTGGTCAACCCAAAAGGCATGACCAGGTTCTCTAAGTGCCCCTCAGGAGTATTAAAAGCCGTCTTCCATTCATCCCCTTCCTTGATCCTAACCAGATTATATGCCCCCCTTTAAGTCCAACTTGGAGAACACGTTGGCACCAACAATCTGGTTAAACAAATCGGGAATCAAAGGAACAGGGTAAGGATCAGGGACAGTAATCCGATTGAGTTCACAGAAATCCAGACATGGCCGAAGACCTCTGTCCTTTTTTTTAACAAAAAAGAACCCTGCTGCCACTGGAGACTTGCAAGGTCTTATGTGTCCTTTAGCCAAACTCTCGGTAATATACTCTCTCATGGCCAGTCTTTCAGGTCCAGAAAGGTTATACAATCTAGATTTTGGCAATTTAGTTCTGGGAATAAGGTTGATAGGACAATTGTAACACCCCAGAGTTGTGTTACTACATGCCTCTACCCCGCTACTATCTCCTCAGAGCCTTTATACTGTCATCAGATATGATTTTGCTCATGTCTTCCACAAATGTGCACATAAATCTATGTTAAATGCAATTGTTTATGTAATTAGCCTGGTTACCAGTAGGTGGCAGCAACCCGTTGGCAGGTACAAGCTACATTTAGTGTATCTGAGCTGGAATGGATTATTCAAGCTTAGCTCCCCCTGTGTGGAGAGGTGGGCTGGTCCCACATCCTGCAGCATGGGTGGAGAAGGAAGTTAGAGTCAGAGTGCCAGCCACCCCTGCTAGGGGAAGGCTGTGTGATAGTGTTTAGGAGAACCACTTCTCAGGGAAGACAGCAAGGACATAGTCTCGGCTGAGACATGTCCATATGTATCCCAGCAAGAGCACCTTCAGCTGTGCTGGATGAAGAAAGCAGAAACTACAGACCAACTCCAGAGTTCCAGGAAGAAAGCATCCCCTGAGAATCCATCTGTGAGATAATTCAAGTGCCTAGGAGAAGCCAATTCCTCCTCAGCTAGTGTGTCCCCACACAGCAGAAGTTACAGATAAGTGCAGAAGCTAATCCTGCCACAGATACAGAGCTACAAAGCAGACGTTTATCCTGCAAGCTCCACATTTAAAGCAGAAGTATACATTCCTGCCAATCATTGCCAAAACCTGCTGGAACCAAGAGACCAAAGCTGTATACTGTTTGGATGCAAGTTACTCCAAGTAAAGCAACGTTTGAACTTTATCTAAAGGTCTGGACATCATTTATTCTGCAAAGTTCCTCTATTACTCCTACTATCACTACACTCAAATGTATTGCAAGTGAGCCAGGGGCCAGGAGTCCGGCTGTACCCAGGTAGGAAATACCGTGACACAATTATCACCACCCTATAGAGACATTATAGGCCATTACACCACTCTGGCATTCCTAATCTGGGACGTGCGTTATAACACCTTGGAAGGGCCCTGGGATAGTACCCTGCGCACTCTGCAATTGGCGTCACAAACAAATACAGAAAATTATCCACCCGTACCTGGCCACTGCACAATCATATTCCCAATGCGGAGGTAAATCCTGGCATCCACTCTCAGAAAATACATCGGCAAAATCAGATATAAAAGAGGGTAATGTCTTAGTAGTTAAAACAGAAAAAGATGTATTCAGACAATTGTCAATGCAATAATCACCCCAATCCAGAATCTGTGTAGCTTGCCAATCGTTGGTTGGATTGTGCTTGCTTAACCACAGTAAACCCAGAAACACCGGAGCAGGGAGACCCTCCAACACAAAACACAAGATAAATTCTTGATGAAAGTCACCCACTCTTAGGGCTCGTTCACACGACCGTATGTCTTTTTCAGTGTTTTGCGGGCCGTTTTTCCCGGATCCGTTTAAAAAAAAATGTCAGTAGTGTTTCCGGTTCCGTTCCATTTTTCCGTTCCGTTTTTCCATTGAAATGAATGGTTCCGTATACGGACCGTATACGGAACACAAAAAATGGCCCGTATACGGAACGCAAAAAACTTTGTGTGAACGAGCCCTTAATCTGATATCATGCACCACTTGAGATAAACACTTCTGAGTTAGAGGTGCAGAATCAATAGCAAAAATGGAAATGTTTTTTTCTAATGCACTCGGTGACAACCCGTGCATACGGACGAACTGAGCATCAATCAAGTTCACCCCAGCCCCGCTGTCAATAAACACCTCAATCCCCACAGTTTTTGACTCTAGCGCCACCTCTGCAGTCAGGAGAAATCGGATACTACCAGTCAAAGACAAATGCACATTTTCTGACTCACCCCTCCAAGAGTCAGATGGGAATTAAGTGTCCCTCTTTTTTCTTTTTGCCTTTGCCATTGAATGTATGGACATACTCTGATAAAATGTCCCTTCTGTCTGCAGAAAAAAACACAATCATTTCCGATTACCAGTATGCTTATAGCGGATCCAGGAGTAGCTCCCCCTAATTGCATGGGTTCGTCCCCAGACATAAACCCAGAAGTAGCTTTACCCAAAGTGTCAGAGAAGGACGATACATCATGTTATAGCATGTACTGAGAGTGGCGACCCCTAGATCTCTCTTTCAGGCATCTATCAATGCGTATAGCATTGCAGCCTCCAGAGACACTGGGGTTTCATGAAAAGCCAAAGCGTCCTTCAGCCTCTCTGATAACCCTTGACAAAACTGGCTATGGAGGGCAGGATCGTTCCACTCCGTATTCGTAGCCCACCTCCTAAACTCAGAGCAATAAATCTCAGTGGAACGATCACCCTGACGAAGGCTGCGCAGCTTGGTTTCGGCTAGAGAGATCCGATACGGATCATCATAGATAAGACCCAAAGCTTCGAAAAATTAATCTACCGACTGCGATCCGGTTGGCAGAGAAAAAGCCCATGACTGCGCACCCCCCTTAAGCAAGATAATAACCACACCAACTCGCTGTTTCTCATCCCCAGATGAGTGTGGACGTAGCCTAAAATACAGTTTGCACTCCTCCCTAAACAAAATAAAATTATCACGTCCCTCAGAGGCTCCAGATAGGCCTGGTCTCCACCTTTACCACCAGGACCAACAGCCTGTGATCTCTACATCTGCGAGATGGTCGTGCGGAGGTCAGCTACCTCCAAAGACAGCCCTAGCAGCTGACCTGCCAGTGCAGCAATAGGATTCATGGCTGCACACAAAAAAAACAAAAAATGATGGTTTTGGTGGTTTATAATGTCACGCTTCGGTGTGGGAGGGAAATACCACACCGAGCATAAGAGGGAAGGGGGAAACGAGACTACCTGTTCCTCCAAAAGGAAGGACGAACAGGAGTCTATCTCAGGCCCAATGCAAACAATATGGAAATGCAACAAACAGAACCCAAACAAAATACAAATGGAAAAAGAAAAAGTTAACTTCAAAGAGGCTATGGAAGCACCAGTGTCACAGGTAATGGGGAGGGGAAAACACTAGATAACACACAGAAGGAAATAGACCTGAGTCTAGGCCACAAAGCTAAGGGAGAGGGATGGTGACCTCCTAGGAATCCTTAGACCTCTCCCTAACTCCGGCCAGTATGAGTAGACACTGAAGTTGGAAATACTCATACCTGGGTAGCTTAGACCTGGAGACCCTGGAAGGCCCTAGGAGTGGTGGCAGGAAATGAGACTACTGCTTCCTTCCCAGATGAAGGAATCAGCATCGCCCTGAGGCCTGGAAAACAACAAACACAAGCAAACAACAAAATGCAAAACAAAATGCACTTAGCTTAAAGTAGAATGGAGGAGCAGGAGATCCAAAGGAACAACACCCCAGCTCAACCAACTCCAGCAGGAAATATTAACCGCATGGTAAGCAGTGTGAGTCAGAACTAAATAGAGCCTCAGTAATGACCACAAGCTGAACATGACAAGAAGTGTGGCCATTACTAGTGTGAAGCGAACCGGAACTGTAAAGTTCGGGTCCGTACCGAACTTTACGATTTTTGGTACCCGGACCCGAACCCGAACTTTGCCGGAAAAGTTCAGGTTCGAGTTCTGTGTTCGGGCATTTAATAAAGCTTGTTGAAAGGCTGCAGGTCAGCCGATCAACAAGCGTTTAAGCTGTGTGACCTTAGAAGCCATCACAGCCATGCCTACTAATGGCATGGCTGTGATTGGCCGGTGCATCATGTGACCCAGCCTCTATATAAGCTGGATCACGTGTAGCACCTCCCATCAGCTCTCAGTAGTGAAGAGACATAATGCAGGCAGCTGAAGTGAGGGACAGTGTTAGTGCGATTTTTTGTGGGTGCAATACACCATCTTTGCACCTCTGACACAGAAAGCTAATCATAAATCTGGCTGTTAATTCTGTGGGTGACCTACAGCGATTTTTTTTGCAGGTGCAATGCAACATTGTACTTTGTACCCCTGACACACAAATATAATAGTTAATCCGTCTGTTAGTTAGATGCACGTCATATACCCATTTATTGCGTGAAATACACCTGTACTGGATACGTGACAGGGAAATTGATATAGTTAATCCATCTCTTAAGTGCACGTCATATACCCATTTATTGCGTGAAGTACACCTGCACTGGATACGTGACAGGGAAATTTATGTAGTTAATCCGTCTGTTAGTTAGGTGCGTGTCATATACCCATTTATTGCGTGAAGTACACCTGCACTGCATATGTGACAGGGAAAATAATATAGTTAATCTGTCTGTTAGTTCAGTGATGACCTCAAAGAATGAGGAGAGCATCAAATAAGGGACGTGGCCCTGGTCGTGGTGCTGCTGGTGTAGGTGGAGATCCTGTTGCAGGGAGAGAACGTGGTCGATCTGTGCCAGCTACACGCCCAAATGAAACCCCTTCCTCAGGTGCACGTAGGCGACAGAACGTTAAGCGTTATTTTGTAGGCCCGAATACCGGTGTATAAATGGTGAGGCCAGAACAAGTAGAGGCGGTAGTAGATTGGGTGGCTGACAGTGCCTCCAGTTCCTTCACATTGTCTCCCACCCGGTCCCCTGCTAAAAGCGCAGAATTGGCACCTGCAGCCCATGGGCATCTGTCTTTCACCTCACCTCCTTGCAAATCAGCCAAGTAGTCTGAGCCCCAAGTCATGCAGCAGTCTCTTCTGCTTGTTGATAACTCTGCTGGCAGGGTTTCCGAGGGCAGTCCACATAGCCCTGCTCCAGAAGTGGAAGAGATTGAGTGCACTGATGCCCAACCACTTATGTTTCAGGATGTGGACCTGGGAGGACCACCGCAACACATCTCTGATGATTACGAAACACAGTTGCCAACTGCTGCGGCTTTCTGCAGTGTGCAGACCGGCAAGGAGGGCAGGGGTGAAGACTGGGTGGAAGATGATGTGGAGGATGATGAGGTCCTAGACCCCACATAAAATCAAGGTCATGCGAGTGATGTGTGTAGTTCGGAGGAAGAGTTGGTGGTCACACAGCACCAGCAGCACAGCAAAAGAGGGAGCAGTGTGCAAAAGCAGAGTGGCCGTCTCCTATCCAGTACGCCTGCTAGTGCCCACCGCACCCAGGGACTGAGCACACCAAAGCCAGCTCCAAGGAGTTCCCTGGCATGGAAGTTCTTCAGACAATGTGCTGACGACAAAACGCGAGTGGTTTGCATGCTGTGCAATCAGAGCCTGAAGCGAGGCATAAATGTTCTAAACCTGAGCACCACCTGCATGACCAGGCATCTAAATGCAAAGCATGAGCTGCAGTGGAGTACAGACCTGAAAAACCACAAAAGATCTCAGGCTCCTCCTGGTCCCTCTTCTGCTGCAGTCTCAGCCTCTTCCCCCCCCCCCCCCTCTGGAGTGACAGTGGCACCTGCCACCCTGCAAACAGAGGATGTGGCAGCAAGGCCATCACGTCCGTCACTGTAACCAAGCATCTCCACAATGTCCCATGGAAGCGTTCAGCTGTCCATCTCCCAAACACTGTAGAGAACAAGGAAGTACCCCCTACCCACCCATGATCCCAGGCCCTGAATGCCAGCATTTCAAAATTCCTGGCCTTTGAAATGCTGTCATTCTGTCTGGTGGAGACGGAGACTTTTAAAAAACGTATGGCGGTGGCTGTCCCACAGTACGTGGTTCCCAGTCGCCAATACTTTTTCAGGCGAGCCATCCCCGCCCTGCACAACGAAGTGGCGGACAAAATTAGGTGTGCACTCCGCAACGCCATCTGTGACAAGGTCCACATAACCACCGATACGTGGACCAGTAAGCACGGGCAGGGACGAAATATCTTCTTATCTGCACACTGGGTAAATGCAGTGGCGGCTGGGACTGAGGCGGATAGCACTTTGGCGCATATCCTTTCGCCACCGAGGATTGCAGGACGTTTCTCGTTGCCTCCTCCTCTAACTCCGCTTCATCCTCTACCTTGTCCTCATCTGATCAGTGTAACACCTTCACCACCAATTTCAGCACAGCCAGTGGGAAATGACAGCAGGCTGTTTTAAAAAATCTGTTTGGGGGAAAAACCCCACACCGTGCAGGAGCTGTGGATGGGCATGGAACAACAGACCAATAAGTGGCTGGTGCCACTGAGCCTCAATTCCGGCCTGGTGGTGTGCGATAATGGACGAAATCTAATAGCAGCTCTAGGCCTAGCCGGTTTGACGCACATCCCTTGCCTGGCTCATGTTCTGAATTTGGTGGTGCAGAGGTTCCTGAAAAATTACCCCGATATGTCAGAGCTGCTGCAGAAAGTGTGGTCCGTCTGTGCGCGCTTTCAGCGTTGTCACCCTGCTGCTCGTGGCCTGTTTGTGCTGCAGCGTAACTTCGGCCTTTCCGCTCACCGCCTCATATGCAATGTGCCCACAAGGTGGAACTCCACCTTGCACATGCTGGAGAGATGTGCAAGCAGCAGCAGGCGATAGTGGAGTTTCAGCTGCAGCACGCACGGGTGAGTCGCTCTGCGGAACAGCACCACTTCATCACCGAGTGGGCCTCTATGCGGGACGTGTGTGCAGTGTTGTGCTGTTTCAAATACTCCACCAACATGGCCAGTGCCGATGACGCAGTCCTCAGCGTTTCTATCCCACTTCTATGTCTCCTTGAAAAAACGCTTTGGGCGATGATGGAAGAGGATGTGGCACAGGAGGAAGAGGGGTCATTTCCATGCTTATCAGGCCAGTCATTCACAAGTGGCTTGGAGGGTGGGTTTCTGCACCAACAGAGGCCAGGTACACAATTGTCCAGCCACGGCACAGTTCTGGAGGAGGAGGAGGAGGATGATGATGATGAGGAGGAACCGTGTTCACAGCAGGGTGGCACCCAATGCAGCTCATGGGCATGACTGGAGTGTGGCTGGGGGGATACAGAGGACACAGACGATACACCTCCCACAGAGGACAGCTTGTCATTGCCTCCAAGCAGCCTGGCACACATGAGCGACTACATGCTGCAGTGACTGCGCAACGACCGCCGAGTTGCCCACATTCTAACTTGTGCTGATTACTGGGTGGCCACCCTCCTGGATCCCTGCTACAAGGACAACGTGCCATCCTTAATTCCGTCCCTGGAGCGTGATCGGAAGATGCACGAGTACAAGCGCACACTGGTAGACACGCTGCTGGCATTCCCACCTGACACCGGGGGCTCAGTGGAAGCACAAGGCGAAGGCATAGGAAGAGGAAGAGGAGGTCGCCAACGCAGCTGGGGCACCGCCAGCACCTCAGAAGGCAGGGTTAGCATGGCCAAAATGTGGAAAAGCTTTGTCAGCACGCCACAACAATCAGCACTACCAGCTGATATGGAACGTCTTAGCAGGAGGCAGCATTTCAGTAACATGGTGGAACAGTACATGTGCACACGCCTACACGTACTGACTGATGGGTCTGCCCCATTCAACTTCTGGGTCTCCAAATTGGGCACATGGACTGAGCTTGCCCTTTTAAAGTGTGTTGTCCGAACGTGTGTTCGGGGGGAATGGTGATCACAGACAAGCGCAGCCACCTGTCCACAGCCAATGTGAACCAGGCATGGATCCCACAAGACTTGTACGTACCTTGTGCAGAATAGACAAGTATACCGGCCGCACCCAGCCATTGTTATACTCCAGCACACTTTCTCTTTGTTTGCTTTTTTATATTTCACAATATTTTGGGGTCTTCCCAAATGTATAAAAAAAAATACTTCTACCTCCTCCTCCTCCACCACCGCTTCCACCTACACCACCACGCATTGGCGTAGCTATAGGGGGTGCAGAGGTAGCAGTCGCTACCGGGCCCAGGAGCCTGAGGGGGCCCAAAGACCCTTGTGTCACATAAGAAGACACACAATGCACTGAGAGAAGGGGGGCCCAAGCTCAACTCTTGCACCAGGGCCCATGAGCCATTAGCTACGCCCCTGCCACCACGTCCACTGCCTCCTCAACTTCCTACTCCACTTTTACCTCTTCTATGTTATTTTAATTCATTTCCCTATCTACATTTGTTTGCAGGGCAATTGTCCTGCTCTTACCCCTACTGTATGTTGCTTCCTTTTGCAGCCCTCTAGCCCTTTCTATGACTTTTTTAGAGCCATTTTAGTGCACCAAAGATCGGGTCCCCATTGACTTCAATGGGGTACGGGTTCGGGGTCAAACTTCCAGGTGTTCGCTCAACCCTAGTCATTACCAAACAACAACACTGCACGGAGAAAACAGAGGGACTATCAGATACCCTCACGTGCTGATAGTCTCAGCCAAGATCCAATCACAAACAATCCACAGGCACAGAAACTATAAACCGCACAGCTTAGTGGGAGAAGCAATTATAAATAAGGAAGGTTAAAGGACCACATAAGAAACACCTGGAGGCAAGAGGTGTGGCCATTAGCAGAAACAACACAGACACCTATTGATCCACAAGGAAAACCTGTCAGATCAAACCACGTGTTGCCTGTCTCACAAATCTTCTGCCACTCACTGTTGCCGGGACGTCCATATGTCTCGAAGCCAGTGCTCGCCAATTTTCAGAACTCAAATAGGATTGACTAAAGGGTGCTTGCCGTGCATGCTCCTTCACTTTGGGGGCCCATTCTGGAGATAGTAGTGGGACCCGTGCCTATGTGACATTTGTGACATATCCTAGTGATATAAAGGTAGCATGATGCCTTGCAAAGCTGGGGTCCTAGGTTTGAACCTGAGCAGGGACAAAATCTTAATGGAGTTTGTATGTTCTCCTCATGTTTACATGGGTTTCCTCTGAATACTGTGGTTTCCTCCCACACTCCAAAGACATACTGATAGGGAACTTAGATTGTGTGTTAGCCCAGCGGTCTGTGCCAGCGCTGCTGCCCCTACCCGCGGGCACGGGCGCCGGGCTCCCTCTTTTCCTCTTGCTGCCATGCGCCGTGCTGACAAGCGTGGGCAGCAGGTAGCTTAACTGTTGCATCTGTGCTCCATGCTAGAGTTTACTTCCTGCTGGAGACCTGAACTGTTTGTTAGGGCTTGCATGGGTGTGTCTCTCCTCACTTGTGAGGCAGCACGTACACGCCCTCTGTCTTAACAGCCTATGGCTGGATTGCAGGAAGTATTTAAAGGCACTTCCTACCCCAGGAAGATGCCTGAGCAATCTTGGTCACTAGCTTGTCTAGTTCCTGGTGTAAAGGTGTTTTTGTAGTTCTGCTTTGCTGTGTACCGGACCCTGCTTTTGGATTTATCGGATTTTGCTTGTTTGCTGCCTGCCTCTGACCTTGGACTTTGTTTACGGACTTTGCTTGATCGCTGCCTGCCCTGACCCCGGACTTTCTGACCATGTAGGTCCCATCGGTGCTTGCACCAGTATCTCTGACCCCCTAGTCAGCTGCCACTGATTTGGGGACTCCTCTGGAGTGTCACCTGGCAACCACCCCAAAGGCCCAAGCCTAAGTCAGCTCTTTTTAATAGATTAAAATCAATAAAAAATATGCCACCAATGTGTGAGATGAGACAACCCCTTTAAGTAGGAGTCCTTTCTTGATCAGGACTGGTTGAATAGAACATTAAAAGACTAGTAAAGAAGACATCGGAGGAGTTTAATGTATATGTAAAGGAAGACTTGTAAGAGGATCACTTTTTAGTGCAGGGCCTTTGACTTTGTCACACTACTGCACTCAAGGATGATGAAGTAATGGAGGTGGACACAGTATAGTACAAAGGAACAGAATTGATACTTCAGCTGGCACACAAAGCATAATAGTTACAAGCAATGGTGCTTTGTTTGGTGGTTACTGTCTCAACTAGGCACACAGCTTGGAGATTACAAGTAATGGCGCACAACATGGAACTTACAGCCTAACTGGGACTCAGTTTGGCAATTACAGTCTCTATTGGGCATACAGCTTGGAAGTTACAGTCTTTGTTGGGCATACAGCTTGGCAGTTAGTCTTTGTTGGGCATACAGTTTGGCATTTACAGTCTTTGTAGAACTCGCAGAGCAGTTCACTATATTTAGTAAATACAGGGCCACCGTGGACTTGGCACTCAGTCTTTGGTCCTGCTTGCAGGGGTAACATAGCTTGCACAGGAAGGCAATGCAGGTGATCCTAAACCACTTGCGGGATACAAAGGGCTATCTGTATTCAAGGAACACTCTCCAGGATGTTCAGATAAACCTATTGGACTGCAAACCATAAGTATTCAAATAGTGCACAGGAGACCCTGCATAGCTCAGTTAAAATATATATTTTTGATCTTACATGATTACAACATCAGCGATGGATGATAATGCTTACACATTTTCAGCCATTATAGAAGCTTTGAGTAAGGCTGGTTGAAGAAACTCTTGCAATGCAACCACATTTTAGCTTTTGTATTACAGGCAAAATAGCCAGATCTCCTGTGGTTCTTCTGAACCTAGGTCACTATAGACTTCTATGTTGATCTAATCTTGATTCAGCAGAACTGCGTGAAGTCCAGGTGGCATGCAGTGGCTGGAAATGCATAAGTGTTGTAATCATGTAATATTAAAACTTGATGTTTTGGCCAAAGTTCTGGGTCTCTTTAGATCTCTTCAGACCAATTGTCCGCTAGTTAGATTCAATTCCAGAGCATGAATGGTACAAGTTAATACCACTAACCACTGACTCATCATGAGGTTACTAGTCCTGAGCTTAGTAACATGCCCTTTACATACTGTAGTTAACTATCCCTACTAGCATGACATTTAACAGAATTAATGAGTCAGCCCCACATACAAATTCTGTCCATATTTTCTATATAGTCTATATATTTTTGGAAATGGAACGCACATAACTAAGCATCTTAGCAGAGCAGGTCCCAGTACTCTATATTTTCAAAACATATGTGATTTCTGCCTCATTCAGTTAGACTAATTCCCCACATTGCCTGTCTCCCCCAGGCTGCCTCTTCCTTCCTATTACAAATAGTAAATGTGCCTTAGGCATAGTCATCTTTTATGGACTACAGAACTGGTGTTACATCACCACAGAGTCATCTACCGCCATTTGTGTGCATTGTATAAGTTAGGAATACATAAATATTAGAAATGAACGAACTTTTGCAAATTCATTCCGTGTCCGATTCGCTGAATTTTTCAAAAAATTCAGCTCAGGTCGAAATCAATTCTACACAAATGAAGTACCATTTTCCTAGGAAAGAGACATGCAATTCAGTTTTGCTTCCAAATAGGAAAAAAAAACTAAGGGGGACATTTAACAAACCAAAAAAAGTCCGGTTTTGATGTAAAAATGTCGCGCAACATGCCAATTGCAAATGTTGTGACATTTCTGGACATTTAGAAGACGCTACACTTTTCAATGTGGTCTATGTTTAAGGCAGAAAAGTGAGATTAGACCTGGATTATGGCACATTTACTGTCTGTGACACTTGAAATGTTGTAGAAATGTTGTATCCTACGTCAGGCACCCCCAGAATTAGATCTGGAGGATTTCATATAAGTTGTCCCACAAAAATTATTCTAAATTTTTTACTTTGTAAGTGCATGTAATTACAAATTCA
Organism: Bufo bufo; assembly: GCF_905171765.1. Lineage (NCBI taxonomy): Eukaryota > Metazoa > Chordata > Amphibia > Anura > Bufonidae > Bufo > Bufo bufo. The sequence continues at coordinate 67,177,456 of NC_053391.1, read as the reverse complement.
GTATAGCCACAGGGTAACTGAATAAAACGTATAGCGTCACGTGCTTTTCGTTTTCTCTGTCCACCTTAGTAAGAGTGCTGATGAGGACACATATGCTCAGTTTCATCCTTCAAATGCCACCAGCTGTATCTACTAGGGGTGAGCGAATCTCTCTTCAGATCCAAGATCCAAAGTCGATTCGTTCCCCAACTTCATTTAAAATTCTGTACAGAGACCTGTCTCCGTACAGCATTAAAATGTAAATGCTGCGCGGAGACAAAATTCGTTAAGTTCTATGTCTCGTGAAGAATTTGGGGTTTTGATTCTACAGATTTAAAAACATTTTAAAACAGGAATCGGAACTCAGCTTCGGTATCAAGGTAACACCCGGTACCGAAGCCGACTTCGGTTTCCTGTTTTAAAATCTTTTTTAAAGTCATGAAATTGAAGGCTAAAGTTCTTCACTGAAGTCTCGCACGACTTCAGACTTAACAAATTTGGCCTCCGCGCAGCACATACATTTTAATGCAGTACATAGACAGGTCTCAATACAGCATTAAAAATAAGTTGGGGAAGGAATCGACTTCAGATCTTGGATCCAAAGCTCAATGCAGTACATAGACAGGTCTCCATACAGCATTAAAAATAAGTTGGGGAAGGAATCGACTTTAGATCTTGGATCCAAAGCTCGATTCACTCACCCTTGGTATCTACTGTTAAAGGTAGATTTTACTGACCTGACCGGTGTGCTCCCAAAAAGTGTTGTCAAAGTTCAATAAACTACCAACATCCATCACTGATTGGGGTCTTTTTTGTAGCAAAGCTGCTATTCAGTTCCCCACCATTTTCTATTCTGTCTCATATAGTTGATGTTACAGATCCTACAGTGGACCCAGCGGGTCAGTGTGTGGCAGCCGGTTGTGCCCTGTCCACAACTGTAATAGGTAAGTAGCTCTCTCTTTGCTTATTTGTTGTGCCAGATGGTCCTGCCCATAATGCACTTTTGTCTTTCTCTTGCATGTGTAATACCACAGAGTGGTATTACCATTCATAAACCCTGCTACTGTCTTTAATTGCTACCGACAATGTCACCTGTGTAATGTATTAAATCCAGGTCCTCCTACATTGTGCATTCCTAACATTGCTATGTAACTGTTGTATTACATGTTATATGCCTGGTTCACCAGCAGGTGGCAGAAAATATGTCAGACAGATCTCTAGCTAGAATGGAACTTACAATTCCATTCTCCCCCTGTTAGGCAGAAGTGGGCTAGTCCTTCTTCCTACCAAGGAAGGGGCAGCAGAAAGTGTTTGGTCAGTCTTAGTGGATGCTAGTGGTGGAAGCAGACGTGTCAAGAAAGATGTAGCAGTGAGGGGAAGGTCCCCCTCCTGCAGCAGGAGTCTCCTCAGAGGGAAGCAGCTCTTAGAGCCCCATGACTCCTTACAGATTAACAGAGAGGGTATTACGAGGGGTCTAAAGCCGAGTTTAGCACAGCAGAGAGAGAAAGCAGAATATCTAAGTTTGCCTGCCAGTTTATGCTAAAACCTGCTGGAGCTAAGAGAGAGATCACTTCTTGTACTGATGCAAGTTGATTCAAGTAAAGCTGTTGAACTTTATAAAGTCTGGACTCTACTTATTTTACACCTCCACCATTACTCTCCGATTTATTGCTTCGGAACCAAACCCTGGGAGCAATGGTATCCAGGTAAGAGCACAGTGACACACACAGAAAACTATTGAGGCCGCACCACATCACTCGGCATTCCTAAAAACCTGGGACACGATGGCCATGGGGGTTTCATGGTGCACATGATCATTATAATTGAAAGCTGTGACTATTTTAGAGAGAGAGCTGCAGCAGAAAGGGCACACCCATCGAGATATGAGAGAGAGCTGCAGCAGGAATTGTTTTAGTGTAAGGCTGAGGATTAGTGTTGATCACGAATATTCGAATTTCGAATTTTTATCGCGAATATAGGTACTTCGAAAATTCGCGAATATTTCGAATATAGTTATATATATTCTTAATTTCAAATATTACATTTTTTTTTAATCAGTACACATGATCCCTCCCTGCTTCTAGCTTGTGGGCCAATGAGAAGGCTGCAGTATATTTGACTTTAGGAGTAGTGTTGTTTGCGAATTTTCACAATGCAAATTTTTGTAATTCGAATATTTATTGCGAATTTTTCAACTTACAACTATTAGACAAAGAAGATTATAGCACTATATTAGCTAAATTGCTCTATATTCGTATTTTTTTTTGAATATTCGCTATATTGCTATAACTTCGTTTTTTCGAATATTCGTAATATTCTAAAGCAAGAATATATAGCAATGTAGCGAATATTCGAAAAAAAAAACAAATATAGAGAAATTTAGCTAATATAGTGCTAGAATCTTCTTTGTCTAATAGTTGTAATTTTTTTCTCATCTGAAGTTCAGATTGGAAAAAAATTACAACTATAAAAAAAGATTATAGCACTATATTAGCTAAATTGCTCTATATTCGTTTTTTTTCCGAATATTCGCTATATTGCTATATATTCTTGTTTTAGAATATTACGAATATTCAAAAAAATGAAGTTATAGCAATATAGCGAATATTCGAAAAAAAAAAAACGAATATAGAGCAATTTAGCTAATATAGGGCTATAATCTTCTTTGTCTAATAGTTGTAAGTATAAAAATTCGCAATAAAAATTTGCATTCCGAAAATTCGCATATTACACGATCATTACCTTGATGATTTTTCGAGTAAAAAAATCGTAGAATATAACGAATATTCGAATTTGCGAATATTCTACAAAATATTCGCGAAATATCGCGAATTCGAATATGACCCCTGCCGCTCATCACTACTGAGGATATACCTACACTTTTCATAGCACTTTTGATTGAATTATTGAGCTACAGCTGTAGTTTAAAGTAGTAAATTGGCTTATATGCAATCTTGTGCACTGCAGTTGTTACTTGATAGTTAAAATTAGTCAATCATGCTAGAAAATCCATAGATGTATCCCTCCAGCTCTGTGATGCATGTCTGACAAACAGGAAAAGACTGAAGGACACAGGATATGAACTGACAGAAGAGGAATAAAAACAAGATGAATACTATAGAAATTATAGCATAGATAACTTCACAAAACCAAATATAACAATGGCCACTAGATAGCAACAATGTACACTGAGTATAGTGGTTAACAAATATAAAACAGAAAACAATTAATTCTAAATGAGAAATCATTATCTGGGACAGCACACACTGGGTAACTTAAAAAATGCTTTCAAATTTCTGCAGCCAAATGATTAGCTGGAGAAATTAATTTCTAGTTTTCAAAAAATGTTCATGCTACTCTTTGGTGGTAAAAGTAGCTTGGAAATTGCTCTGAAATCCCAGCATGCAGTGACGAAAAAAATTGCTAGCTACTCACTTGTCTGCAGTGATTTCATAGCAATTTTATTCTTTAGCAACTAAAAGGGTTATTGGAGATACTGCATCCAATTGCTGTCCTTAGTGGTCATCTGGTCATGTGTGATATTGCATCTTAGGCGTAATCATGTTTAAGTGCAATACCAGACACAACCTCTGAACACGTATGGTGCTGTTTTTAAGTTGCTATGTTTTTATTCAACCTCTATAATATATTCAACATTTACATCTAGGGCACAACCAAAGATTTCACCTGTGAGGGAGGGAAGTCCAGGAGATATATAGGAGACACATTGTAGCATGCCACAGCACATTTTGACAATCCAAAAGTGTCTATATATGAATATATTTTTTTTTAACTACTTTTATTTTCACCATGTTCCATTGTCTTTAATCTGAGCAGTCGAACGTGCTTTGAGTAATTGGCTGCCTGTGACTTTGTCTTAGGGCTCATGCACACGACTGTATGCCCTCCGAGACATACAGTCCATGAGCGGGCCATATGTCCTGGAGCGGACATATGGGCCATATGAGTACGGGACAATAGCCCCGCTGGAGGCCCGATGCGCTCAGCATTATAGTAACCTATGATGCTGTGCGCCCCCGTGCGCACAATCAATGCCACTCCGGGACATATGGCCCGCTCACGGACCATATGTCTCGGAGGGCATACGGTCGTGTGCATGAGCCCTTAGAGTGTCCATTAGATAAGCATAATACATTGGGTATTGGACTAAAATGTGACATCCCATTGCCATATAAATAAGGATGAACAATAATTTATACAGTATATATATCACAGTGGTACTCAGATCTTTGTACAGACTAATGCCCAATGGCGGGTTTACTTGCTCTTTAAATAATTTCCCACCTGTCAAATTAAAATGCTTCCAAAGGTCAAACATATCACTGGTTTTCAGCTGCTGTATTTTTATAACTGCTTTATTGCTTAAAAATCAATAACATAAACTTTTCATGTCTGACTACATTGCAAACAGAGCAGGACAGCAGCATTTCTGCTTTATTTTAATTACGGTAGTAACTGAGTCAGGAAGGAACCAGAGAAGAAAGTAAGTGGGATATAAAGAGAGAATAAACCACAGATTTAAAATGAAGTACTGGTCCGGGGGGGGTTTAAGAATTATAGAATTATATTAGGAAATTGCTTAAATGATAATTACTAGTGTTGATCGAGCACCATAGTGCTCGGGTGCTCGGTTGCTCGAGTAGAACACCTCGGGATGCCCGAGCACAATGGAAGTCAATGGGAGAACCCGAGCATTAAACCAGGTACCCCCTGCTCTGAAGAGGGGAGGGTGTCTGGTTCATAGGAAAAGGTCAGAAATTGATGGAAACACCACGGATATGGTTCGGGAACAGCATGGGGAGGATGTCTGGATGCATCTAGGACTCCCAGGTCGCTGCTGGAAACGATGTTGTCCGAGTAGTACGCCAATTTTGCAGACTGACAATAATACGCACAAAATCGAAGATAAAATCGATTTTAGAGGAAAATCTGTTAGGAAACATTCTTTCCTGTATATTTACTTGTACTTTGTATATAAAGTGCAAGTGCTGCCAAAAATTACAAGAAAGAGGCACTCCGATACAACCTGTATATCACATAAAGGAGGGCCTCATTCACATTGTGGTACAATTGTTCAGGTAGTGGGACTCCTACACTCATAAAGCCTATGCACTAAGCGAAAGGGCTGCCAAAAATTACAAGGACCGGCACTCCAATACACCCTTTATTACACATGCTGCTGATCCGACCATCTAAAACATTAGGAGCGAGGGCAGCCTAATAAGCATGTTGATATGAAGGAGGAGGACGAGAAAAGGAAGATTTAACCTCTTAAGGACATAGGGCGTACAGGTACGCCCCTTGTGCCCTGGTACTTAAGGACACAGGGCGTACATGTACGCCCTGTGTATTTTCGATCACTGCTGTGCGGCTGGCAGTGATCGGAACCCGGTGCCTGCTCAAATCATTGAGCAGGCACCTAGGCTAAATGCGCGGGGGGGTCCCGTGACCCCCCCATGTCGGCGATCGCGGCAAACCGCAGGTCAATTCAGACCTGCGGTTTGCTGCGATTTCTGCATTTTCTGATCCCCGCGGTCCCTGACCGCGGGGATCAGAAACTTTATATGTCTAAAATAACGTTTTATTCAACCCCCCCTGCACCACCGAATGATTTTATGGTGGCGGGAGGTGCAGGGGGAGGGTTGCGGGCGGTGGGGGCGGTGCGGGAGGCGGGCGGTGCGGCAGGCGGGATCGCGATCCCCCGCCCGCCTCCCCTTGTATAATCGTTGGCTTCTAGTGGGTATACCAGGGTGCCAGCACATTGCTGGCACCCTGGTATAAACGGCTGACATCTGCGATGCGATGTCAGCCGTTTAACCCTTTCCATACAGCGGTCCGTACGGACCGCTGTATGGAAAAGGTTAACAGCGCAGGGAGCTCCCTCCCTCTCCCATCGGGGGGCTGCTGTGCCTTTGCAGCCCCCCGATGGGGAGGGAGAGAGCCCCCAGACAGCCCCCCGACAGATCCCCTCCTTACCCTTCCCCGTCTGCGCAGTTCTGAGCAGTACTGAGCAGACGGGGAAGGTTCCCATGGCAACAGGACGCAGTCTCAGGCGTCCTGCTGTCCATGGTGCTGAACAGATCTGTGCTAAAAGGCATAGATCTGTTCAGACAAAGTGTAAAATACAGTACAGTACAATATATATTGTACTGTACTGTATTATACAGACATCAGACCCACTGGATCTTCAAGAACCAAGTGGGTCTGGGTCAAAAAAAAAGTGAATAAAAGTGAAAAAAAAGTAAAAATCAAAAAACACATTTATCACTGATTAAAAATGAAAAAAATAAAATTCCCTACACATGTTTGGTATCGCCGCATCCGTAACGACCTGATCTATAAAACGGTCATGTTACTTTACCCGAACGGTGAACGCCATAAAAATAAAAAATAAAAAACTATGATGAAATTGAAATTTTGCCCACCTTACTTCCCAAAAAAGGTAATAAAAGTGATCAAAAAAGTCGCATGTACGCCAAAATAGTGCCAATCAAACCGTCATCTCATCCCGCAAAAATCATACCCTACCCAAGATAATCGCCCAAAAACTGAAAAAACTATGGCTCTTAGACTATGGAAACACTAAAACATGATTTTTTTTGTTTCAAAAATGAAATCATTATGTAAAACTTACATAAATAAAAAAAAAAGTATACATATTAGGTATCGCCGCGTCCGTATCGACCGGCTCTATAAAAATATCACATGATCTAACCCCTCAGATGACCACCGTAAAAAAAAAAAAAAAACGGTGTAAAAAAAGCCATTTTTTGTCATCTTACGTCACAAAAAGTGTAATAGCAAGCAATCAAAAAGTCATATGCACCCCAAAATAGATGCCAATCAAACCGTCATCTCATCCCGCAAAAAATGAGACCCTACTTAAGATAATCGGCCAAAAACTGAAAAAACTATGGCTCTTAGACTATGGAGACACTAAAACATTTTTTTTGTTTTAAAAATGAAATCATTGTGTAAAACTTACATAAATAAAAAAAATTGTATACATATTAGGTATTGCCGCGTCCGTGACAACCTGCTCTATAAAATTACCACATGATGTAACCTGTCAGATGAATGTTGTAAATAACAAAAAAAAAAAAAACGGTGCCAAAAAAGCTATTTCTTGTTACCTTGCCGCACAAAAAGTGTAATATAGAGCAACCAAAAATCATATGTACCCTAAACTAGTACCAACAATACTGCCACCCTATCCCTTAGTTTCTAGAATGGGGTCACTTTTTTGGAGTTTCTACTCTAGGGGTGCATCAGGGGGGCTTCAAATGGGACATGGTGTCAAAAAAAACAGTCCAGCAAAACCTGCCTTCCAAAAACCGTATGGCATTCCTTTCCTTCTGCGTCCTGCAGTGTGCCCGTACAGCTGTTTACGACCACATATGGGGTGTTTCTGTAAACTACAGAATTAGGGCCATAAATAATGAGTTTTGTTTGGCTTTTAACCCTTGCTTTCTAACTGGAAAAAAAATATTAAAATGGAAAATCTGCCAAAAAAGTGAAATTTTGAAATTGTATCTCTATTTTCCATTAAATCTTGTGCAACACCTAAAGGGTTAACAAAGTTTGTAAAATCAGTTTTGAATACCTTGAGGGGTGTAGTTTCTTAGATGGGGTCACTTTTAGGGAGTTTCTACTCTAGGGGTGCATCAGGGGGGCTTCAAATGGGACATGGTGTAAATAAACCAGTCCATAAAAATCAGCCTTCCAAAAACCAAACGGCGCACCTTTCACTCTACGCCCCGCTGTGTGGCCGTACAGTAGTTTACGGCCACATATTAGGTGTTTCTGTAAACGGCAGAGTCAGGGCAATAAAGATACAGTCTTGTTTGGCTGTTAACCCTTGCTTTGTTAGTGGAAAAAATGGGTTAAAATGAAAAATTAGCCAAAAAAATGAAATTCTCAAATTTCCTCCCCATTTGCCAATAACTCTTGAGCAACACCTAAAGGGTTAACGACGTATGCAAAATCAGTTTTGAATACCTTGAGGGGTGTAGTTTCTTAGATGGGGTAATTTTTGGGTGGTTTCTATTATGTAAGCCTCGCAAAGTGACTTGAGACCTGAACTGGTCCCTAAAAATTTAGATTTTTTGTAAATTTCTGAAAAATTTCAAGATTTGCTTCTAAATTTCTAAGCCTTATAACATCCCCAAAAAATAAAATATCATTCCCAAAACAATTCAAACATAAAGTAGACATATGGGGAATGTAAAGTCATCACAATTTTTGGGGGTATTACTATGTATTACAGAAGTAGAGAAACTGAAACTTTGAAATTTGCAAATTTTTCCAAATTTTTGTAAAATTAGGTATTTTTTGGTGCAAAAAAAATATTTTTTTTTACTTCATTTTACCAGTGTCATGAAGTACAATATGTGACGAAAAAACAATCTCAGAACGGCCTGGATAAGTCAAAGCGTTTTAAAGTTATCAGCACTTAAAGGGACTCTGGTCAGATTTTCAAAAAATGGCCTGGTCCTAAGGTGTAAAAAGGCTGTGTCCTTAAGGGGTTAACCATATACCCTTTTTAGTGGTGGAAGGGGAGCATGAGAATACAGTGTATTCAATACACCATAAAAGCCACATTTAAAGTGCCTTTATGTTCAGCCGCTTTCCTCTGGTGGAGTAGAGAAGTCAGGGGCAATCCAGGCCTTGTTCATTTTTATAAGAGTCAACCGGTCAGCATTTTCAGTTGACAGGCGGATGCGCTTATCAATTATTATGCCCCCAGCAGCACTAAATACACGCTCTGACAAAACGCTGGCAGCGGGGCAGTCCAGCATCTCCAAGGCGTAGTGCGCCAGTTCGTGCCACGTGTCCAGCTTGGATACCCAATAGTTGTAAGGTACACAGGGTTCACTGAGGACACTGACACGGTCTGCTACATACTCCTTCACCATCTTCCAAAAATTTTCCCTCCTTGTTACACTAGGCCGCGCATCAGGTTGAAGGTGCTAACGGGGTGTCATGAAACTGTCCCAGGCCTTGAAGAGTGTTGCCATGCCTCTGTTGGAACTGCTGTGTGTTCCCCTTGTCTCTCCTCCTTGGTTGGCCAAGGAACTATGTACTCTGCAGCCAGCGTTGTCAGCTGGAAATTTTTGGAGCAATTTTTCCACATGGACCTTCTGGTATTGCACCATTTTGCTTGTCCTCTCCACCACAGGAATGAGAGATGAGAAGTTCTCTTTGTAGCGGGGGTCGAGAAGGGTGAACAACCAGTAATCGGTGTTGGCCAAAATGCGCACAACGCGAGGGTCACAGGAAAGGCAGCCTAACATAAAGTCAGCCATGTGTGCCAGAGTCCCAACAGACAAGACTTCGCTGTCCTCATCAGGAGGATGACTCTCAATATCCTCATCCTCTTCCTCCTCTTCTATCCATCCACACTGAACAGATGGAATAAAACTTCCATGGGTACTACCCAGTGTAGCGGAGGCAACCATCTCCTGCTCCTCCTCCTCCTCATCATCCAATTTGCGCTGAGAAGACCAACTGAGTGTGGTTTGGCTATCACCCTGTGTACTTTCTTCCCCCATTTCCACCTTTTCCACATGCAAAGCGTATCGCCTTAATTGTGAGCAGCGAGCGTTTGAGTAGACACAGAAGTGGGATGGTTGCGCTGATAATAGCATTATCGCCGCTCACCATCTGTGTTGATTCCTCAAAGTTGTGTAAAACCTCACAGAGGTCAGACATCAATGCCCATTCGTCGCTTGTGAAGAGCGGAAGCTGACTGGAAAGCCGACGACCATGTTGCAGCTGGTATTCCACTTTTTACCTCTGCTGCTCACAAAGCCTGGCCAACATGTGGAACGTGAAGTTCCAGTGCGTGTTCACATCGCACAACAGTCGGTGAGCTGGCAATTGCAAGCGCTGCTGCAGCGTTGCCAGACCGGCGGAAGCTGTCGATGACTTGCGGAAATGGGCACACACGCAACGCACCTTCACCAGTAGCTGAGGCAAATTGGGGTAGGTTTTGAGAAACCGCTGAACCACTAGGTTGAAGACGTGGGCTAGGCATGGTATGTGTGTAAGCTTGCCGAGATCCAAAGCCACCACCAAGTTATGGCCATTATCAGACACAACCATGCCTGTTTGTAGCTTGAGTGGCTCAGTCTGATCGCTTATCCCCTGCCACAGCTCTGCGGCGGTGTGCTGTTTGTCACCTAAGCAGATCAGTTTAAGCACAGTCTGTTGCCGCTTCCCCACTGCAGTGCCACACTGCTTCCAGCTACTGACTGATGGCTGACTGGTGACTGCAAGATGATAATTCTGAGGTGGAAGTGGAGGAGGAGGTGGAGGAAGAGAAGGGGGGTTTGCAGCCACTAATGTAGGTGGCGGCAGAAACCCTGATGGAACTAGAGCCCGCAATCCTTGGCATCGGTAGCACCTGTGCCATCCCAGGGTACGACTCGCTCCCAGCCTCCACAACGTTCACCCAGTGTGTCGTCAGGGAAATGTAGCATCCCTGGCCAAAAACACTTGTCCATGTGTCAGTCTTTAAGTGGACCTTCCCAATAACTGCGTTGATCAGGGCACGGGTGATGTTACGGGACACATGCTGGTGTAAGGCTGGGACTACACACCGTGAAAAATATTGGCGGCTGGGGACAGGGTACTGCAGGACATCCGCCGCCATCAGGCTGTGTAAAGCCACAGTGTCCACAAGCCTAAATGGCAACATTTCAAGGGCCAGCAATTTGGAAAGGTGCGCATTTAGTGCTATGGTCTGTGGGTGGGTGGGTGGCTGGCTATTTTTATTTTCGTTCAAAGGCCTGGGGTATAGACATCTGTATGCTGCGCTGGGACACAGAAGTGGATGTGCTAGCTGATGGTGCTTGCGAAGGTCCTGGTGCAGGGCGGGAGGCATCCGGGCCTGCGTCTTGGACATGGGATTGGCCGAACACAGAGGAAGAGTAAGCAGTGGTGTGACCCGCAGACACTGGTTGTGGACCCAGGCGTTCAGCCCACCTATTAGGGTGCTTTGATGCCATATGGCGGATCATGCTGGTGGTGTTGAGGTTGCTAGTGTTCACGCCCCTGCTTATTTTGGTACAGCACAGGTTGAAAATGATAATTCTTTTATCGTCCGCACTTTCCTCAAGAAAGCGTCAGACTGTGGAACACCTACCCCTTGGCAAGGGAGATTGCCGCAAGGGGGTCCTCCGAGGATCAGTTGTGGACCTGTTTGGTGTGGCCCGCCTTCTCTCTTTTGCTACCACACTGCCTCTTCCAGCCTGTTGTGGTGCTGCTGATCCCTCCCCCTCCATACTGCTGTCCTTGCTCGGCTTGCCACCTCCCAAGGTTGGGTCAGTGACTTCATTGTCCACCACCTCCTCTTCCACTTCCTCACTCTGGTCATCCTCCTGACTTGTTGACCTAACAACAACCTCAGTTATTGACAACTGTGTCTCATCCTCATCATCCACCTCGTGAAACACTACTTGCCGTTCCCCACCGTCATCTTCTTCTGACTGTGGATGCTCCAGAGTTTGGGAATCAGGGCACAAAATCTCCTCATGTCCCTCTTCAAGCGGGCTTGGCGAGAGGCCCAAATTAAGTAATGGCGATTAAAACAGATCCTCGGAATATTCGAGTGTGGGATCACTTGTTTGCCCAGACTCTCCATGGTGGGAGGAAGGAATATCAGGGTGAGGATTCTGTTGACCAGTCTCTTGGCTACTGAGACTGGACTTTGTGAAAGACAGGGTGGTGCTTAACCGACTGGAAGCATTATCTGCTGCAATCCAACCGACCACCTGGTCACACTGGTCTGACTTCTAGAGTGGTGTCCTGCACCGCCCTGCAAACTGGGACATGAAGCTAGGTATCGTGGATGAGTGTGTTTCTTGTGCTCTGGCAGCAGGCACAGTTTCACAGGGCCACGGTCTCTGCTTGTACCATCAGCAGCATGGCCACTTCCCCATCCCTTACTGCTCACCTTGAGCATATTAAAGAGGACCTTTCACTGATCCTGACATTGTGAACTAAGTATCATGACATATACAGCGGCACCCAGGGATCTCACTGCACTAAGTATTAGCCCTGGGCGCCGCTCCGTTTTCCCGTTATGTCCTCCGGTATGTTCGGGGACTTGGTTAAAGTAGGCGGAGTCTGTTGTAGCGCTGGCCAATCGCAGCGCAGAGCTCACAGCCTGGGAGGTTTTTTTCTCCCAGGGTGTGAGCTCTGCGCTGCGATTGGCCAGCGCTACAGCAGACTCCGCCTACTATAACCAAGTCCCCGAACATACCGGAGGACATAACGGGAGAACGGAGTGGTGAAAGGTCCTCTTTAAATGGTATATATGCTTGCAAGTATGTCACACGTACAGTAGCGCAGGTTTTGTGAGTGTATGTGCAAATAAAATACACAGAATGTCACAGATATTGAGGATGCGCACACGTTAAAAAGGAGGTATAGCGTATGTCGCTGTCACCAGCGGCGAAAAAAATTACGCTGAATGTCACTGATATTTTGGATGCTCTAACGTTATACAGGAGATGTAGTGCAGGTAATGTAACGGTCCGCAGTGGACAACGTCTTTGGAAAAAGTACACTGGATGTCACAGATATTTTTAGGCTGCGCACACGTTACACAGGAGATGTTGCACAGATAATGTCGCTGTCTGCAGCGGCCAAACAATTGCAAGCTATTTAGCGCAGGTTGCGCTAAAAATATATATTGCTGCCAGATACAACAATAGTCCTTAAAAGGACTTTTGGGTCTATAACAAGTATAAAAGCTAAAATATTCCTATGTCACTCCCTACACTCAGCCAATCACTGTAATGCCAGTGACCAACATTGCTACGGTATTATATTGAATGGCAGTACTTACCTGCACGTTTATTGGCTGTGTAGCAGCCAACAAACGTGCGGGGAGGAGAATCGAGCATCGCGCTTGAGCACACGCGGTATTCGACCGAACACCGCGATGTGCCGAGCATTGCGATGCTCGATTTAAAATTAGTGTTCGGCCGAGCATGCCCCTTCGGCCGAGCAACACTTAGGCCCCTTTCACACTGGCGTTGCGGGAAAAGGTGTGGGTGCGTTGCGGGAACACCCGCGATTTTTCCGCGCGAGTGCAAAACATTGTAATGCATTTTGCACTCGCGTGAGAAAAATCACGCATGTTTGGTACCATAACCCGAACTTCTTCACAGAAGTTCGGGCTTGGGTTAGGTGTTGTGTAGATTGTATTATTTTCTCTTATAACATGGTTATAAGGGAAAATAATAGCATTCTGAATACAGAATGCATAGTACAATAGCGCTGGAGGGGTTAAAAAAAATAAACTCACCTTCTCCTCTTGTTCGCGTAGTTCCCGGTCTCTTCTTTACTTCTTTAATGATGATCTGTGGGCTAAAGGACCTTTGGTGACGTCAGATCACATGCTCCAATCACATGGTCCATCACCGTGGTGATGGACCATGTGATTGGAGCATGTGATCTGACGTCACCACAGGTCCTAGCCGGTAGTTCATCATTAAAGAAGTAAAGAAGAGACCGGGAACTACGCGAACAAGAGGAGAAGGTGAGTTAATTTTTTTATTTTTTTTAACCCCTCCAGCACTATTTAACTATGCATTCTGTATTCAGAATGCTATTATTTTCCCTTATAACCATGTTATAAGGGAAAATAATACAGTGAATAGACTGTCACCTAGCAACTATGCGTGAAAATCGCACCGCATCTGCACTTGCTTACGGATGCTTGCGATTTTCACGCAACCCCATTTACTTCTATGGGGCCTGCGTTGCGTGAAAAACGCAGAATATAGAGCATGCTTTGATTTTCACACAACGTACAAGTGATGCATGAAAATCACCGCTCATGTGAACAGCCCCATAGAAATGAATGGGTCGGTATTCAGTGCGGGTGCAATGCGTTCACCTCACGCATCACATTCGCGCGGAATACTCGCCCGTGTGAAAGGGGCCTAATAATTACCAAATATAGGATAATAGTATTTATTAGGCAAACCTCCATTGACAAGCAGTAATAATGTGCAGGTCAGACTACTCCACCAGAGTACCGGATGATCCTCCTATGGGCCCAGGTTGTGACACAATATTGGAACCCAAAGGTCCAAGAGAAGGCGAGCAATTGTATTTGCAGTTGACATTAGAGCCAATTACCTTTTGCAGAGGTTTGTTTTATTATGGGCTAATTCACAAATGTGGGATGCGGGCACATACTGCAGTTTTAAGAGTAAGGCCTCATGCACACGACCGTTTTTTTTAAGGTCCTCAAAAACGGGGTCCGTAGGTCCGTGATCCGTGTCCGTTTTTTCTTCCGTGGGTGTTCCTTGATTTTTGGAGGATCCACGGACATGAAGAAAAAGTCGTTTTGGTGTTCGCCTGGCCGTGCGGAGCCAAACGGATCCGTCCTGAATTACAATGCAAGTCAATGGGGACGGATCCGTTTGACGTTGACACAATATGTTGCAATTGCAAACGGATCCGTCCCCATTGACTTTCAATGTAAAGTCAGGAGTTAATATACCATAGGATCAGAGTTTTCTCCAATCCGATGGTATATTTTAACTTGAAGCGTCCCCATCACCATGGGAACGCCTCTATGTTAGAATATACCATCGGATTTGAGTTAGATCGTCAAAACTCAGATCCGACAGTATATTCTAACACAGAGGCGTTCCCATAGTGATCGGGACGCTTCAAGTTAGAATATACTAAGAACTGTGTACATGACTGCCCCCTGCTGCCTGGCAGCACCTGATCTCTTACAGGGGGCTGTGATCAGCACAATTAACCCCTCAGGTGCTGCACCTGAGGGGTTAATTGTGCGTATCATAGCGCACTGTAAGAGATCAGGTGCTGCCAGGCAGGAGGGGGCAAACCCCCCTCCCCTGTATTTAACTCATTGGTGGCCAGTGGCCCCCCTCCCTCCCTCCCCTGTATTCAACTCATTGGTGGCCAGTGCGGCCCCCCTCCCTCCCTCCCCAGTATTATATTCATTGGTGGCCAGTGCGGCCTACCCTCTCCCCCCCCACCTAATTAAAATCACCTTCCCCCATCATTGGTGGCCAGTGCGGCCTCCCCTATCCCCCCCTAATTAAAATCACCTTCCCCCATCATTGGTGGCAGCGGAGAGTTCCGATCGGAGTCCCAGTTTAATTGCTGGGGCTCCGGTCGGTAACCATAGCAACCAGGACGCTACTGCAGTCCTGGTTGCCATGGTTACTTAGCAATTTTAGAAGCATTACCTTCGCTGTCTGTGACCGGCCGGGCGCTCCTCCTACTGGTAAGTAAAAGGTCTGTGCGGCGCATTGGTTATAGCACAGACCTGTCACTTACCAGTAGGAGCGCCCGGCCGGTCACAGACAGGTGCGGCACCTGAGAGGTTAATTGTGCGGATCACAGCCCCCTGTAAGAGATCGGGTGCTACCAGGCAGCAGGGGGCAGTCATGTACAAAGTTCTTAGTATATTCTAACTTGAAGCGTCCCCATCACCATGGGAACGCCTCTGTGTTAGAATATACTGTCGGATTTGAGTTTTCACTGACCCATTGACTTGAATGGGTCCGTGAACCGTTGTCCGTCAAAAAAATAGGACAGGTCTTATTTTTTTGACGGACAGGAATAACGGATCACGGCCGCGGATGAACAACGGTGCATTTTCCGAGTTTTCAACGGACCCATTGAAAGTCAAAGGGTCCGCAGAAAATCACGGAAAACGGAACAACGGCCACGGATGCACACAACGGTCGTGTGCATGAGGCCTAAAACTTATATTATTGATAAGCAAATTTTTCAAAAATTCGATTTGGCTGCTTTGCTGAACTTCGTCAAGAAATTCTATTAGTTACTAATTACTTTGTAACGAGTCACATTTCATTTGTATGGAGCGTGGCGCAATGACGGGAACAGTGATCGCCCTGCCCCCGTCATTTAACCCCCTCAGATACCGCGTTTAACGCAGATCGTGGCATCTGAGAGTCACATTCAGCCTATCAGAGAGTTAATCAGGGGTAAAAAAAAAAAAAATACATACTCACTTCAGAAGAAGTCAGGGCTTGGCATGATCACATTTATACTGCCTGGCCCTGTCAATCACAGTGGAGAAAGTGTGGCAGATGCAGAGAGAGCAGAGCCTCTAGGAGTAATGGCAACGCCCCCATTGCTCTAAAAGTGTCATTTGCATAGATTAAAACATCACATTGACGGAGATCTGTTCGATGGAACTCGCTAGTTTCCTCTGAATAAAGTAGCAGTGGTGCTCAGTGTTGTGTCAGTCTCAACTGACGTCTTCTGGCAGCAGATTAATTACCTCAAGGAGCAGCATGGTGACTCAGAGGTCAACACCGATGTCTTGCAATCCTGGGTTCAAACCCAGCTATGGGCAACATCAGCATGGAGTTTATGGGTTTCCTTCTCCAAACCAAAGACTGATAGGGAATCTAGACTGTGAGCCCCACTGGGGACAGTGAGTGGTGTCTGTGGAGTACCGTATGTCAGCACTATATAAGCAGGTGAAATAAAAAATTTTTTAAAAAAGTGGCACGGTGATATATTAGGGCTTTGATTTTGCGATTAGCTATTGGTGCCACTAAAGAGACAACCACTTTAAAGAGTACATGTCAGCAGGATCAACCCTACTGCTCAATGCATAGTGTCTAATAGGGTTGATCCGGGGCGCTGTCTCTCACTGCAACTACCCAGGCCTTTCTACTAAAGCTCTCTCCCTATCATAGATCAGGAGGTCTGTCTTTCCTACTACAGCTCTCTCCTTTTTTAAGTTCAGGGGGATGTCCTTTTGTTGTAGCTCTCTCCCTATCACCTCTTAGGGGATGTCTTTTCTCAGGGGGGGGGTGTCTTTTCTTCTGCAGCATCTCTCCCTATCACACCGCATTGGGTGTGTCCTTCTTCAGGAGCGTGCCCTTTGTGCTGAAACTTTCTCCCTGTAATTGTCACGGCTTCTAACAGAAGTTACTCTGGAGGCCGCTGAAGAATGGAACTGAGCATGTGTGACATGGACAGAGAAAAAGAACAAACAGCAGGTGGCGCTATACAGATACATTTTACTGAATATCTCAGTGGCTATACTAAATATTTAATTACACGCAATTACAAAAGTATTCAGATCCAGGGGCTGGTTTAAAAAATGTAGTTTTTGTGGGAGAACCGCTTTTTGCTAGATTGTCCTACATGGGCCCCAGCATATAATATATGGCCAGTCTGCAATTACTGAATATATCCCCCCCTGCCGCCCCCCATAGCTCAAGGACTTTCTACCGATGAAACACGGATTGATTTCCATCTTGATTTTCGACTTTAGCCTGTTCCAGTAGGTTCCAGTATTGATTAAGGAGAGGAGCTCACCTCTATTACTGCGCAGACAGAAGCTGAAAATGATACCGACTCCAGAATTAAATACATTTCATTGTTATTGTGGATTTGCTGCTCCATTGACCGCACTGATTCTCTCCGCGGAATCGCTGCCATTACTGCAATGTAGAAATTGGCTCCAAACCAGTGTAAAATCATGTATGCAAATAATGTTGTGCATTAGAAAGGTGACTGTGCATTTATTACCACCTGAGTGACCTTATTATTGGACGAGATTAAATAAAGTCGCCGCTCCGACTGAGGATGGAATCAATTATAGGAAAGAAGAAAAAACCTTAGATCAGTCACACTGGGAGTTGTACATATTATTGCAAATTACCACTAATACCTATAAATAATGCTCCAGTCCATTTATACAGTGATAACTCATTATCACCTCTTTTGCTGATATTACTGTATTTAAAAAAAAGAAATAGAAAGAAATCAAACCCTCAATAGGGTAAAAATGACTCCTAGTAACTGGGTACCTGATAATATTCTGGGATGTCAGTGTATACGGAGAGAGAATATCTGCTGCACCCATCCACTTCAAGCAATGGTTATTTTATTTCACTATAAATCAACATTTCGACTTAAAGGAATTGTCTCAGTTGGCACTTACTAATGTATTGTGATTGTCCGTATTGCTTCCTTTGCTGGCTGGATTCATTTTTCCATCATATTATACACTGCTTGTTTCCAAGGTTACGACTAGAGATGAGCGAAGTTCATATTTAGAAATTCGTTCACACTTCGTTTGTTGGTAAAAGGTGAATTGCGTTATGGATCCCGTTACCACAGACCATAATGCAATTCTGTGACGGAATGCCTTATGGAATGCCATTAGAGGCATTCCGTTATTCATTCCATCATGATAGAAGTCTATGGGCTGCAAAACGGATCCGTCCCGTTTCCATTATGCTGGGGAGTCCTCTTTTGCGGATCAGTTTTTTCAGCCCATAGACTTCTATTATGACGGAATGCATTCCGTCATAGTATTGCGTTATGGTCCATGGTAATGGGATCCATAACGCAATTCACCTTTTACCACCAAACGAAGTGCAAACAAATTTCATAACATAAAATTCGCTCATTCCTAGTTACGATCACCCTGCAATCCAAGATTGGTGGCCGTGCTTGCACACTATAGGAAAAAGCACAAGTGCCTTGTAGTAGCTTTCTCTACATGATACAGTCAGGTCCATAAATATTGGGACATCAACACAATTCTAACATTTTTGGCTCTATACACCACCACAATGGATTTGAAATGAAACAAACAAGATGTGCTTTACCTGCAGATTGTCAGCTTTAATTTGAGGGTATTTACATCCAAATCAGGTGAACGGTGTAGGAATTACAACCGTTTGCATATGTGCCTCCCACTTGTTAAGGGACCAAAAGTAATGGGACAATTGGCTTCTCAGCTGTTCCATGGCCAGGTGTGTGTTATTCTCTCATTATCCCAATTACAATGAGAAGATAAAAGGTCCAGAGTTCATTTCAAGTGTGATATTTGCATTTGGAATCTGTTGCTGTCAACTCTCAAGATGAGATCCAAAGAGCAGTCACTATCAGTGAAGCAAGCCATCATTAGGCTGAAAAAAACACAACAAACCCATCAGAGAGATAGCAAAAACATTAGGCATGGCCAAAACAACTGTTTGGAACATTCTTAAAAAGAAGAAACGCACCGGTGTGCTCAGCAACACCAAAAGACCTGGAAGACCACGGAAAACAACTGTGGTGGATGACCGAAGAATTCTTTCCCTGGTGAAGAAAACACCCTTCACAACAGTTGGCCAGATCAAGAACACTCTCCAGGAGGTAGGTGTATGTGTGTCAAAGTCAACAATCAAGAGAAGACTTCACCAGAGTGAATACAGAGGGTTCACCACAAGATGTAAACCATTGGTGAGCCTCAAAAACAGGAAGGCCAGATTAGAGTTTGTTAAACGACATCTAAAAAAGACTTCACAGTTCTGGAACAACATCCTATGGACAGATGAGACCAAGATCAACTTGTACCAGAGTGATGGGAAGAGAAGAGTATGGAGAAGGAAAAGAACTGCTCATGATCCTAAGCATACCACCTCATCAGTGAAGCATGGTGGTGGTAGTGTCATGACATGGGCATGTATGGCTGCCAATGGAACTGGTTCTCTTGTATTTATTGATGATGTGACTGCTGACAAAAGCAGCAGGATGAATTCTGAAGTGTTTCGGGCAATATTATCTGCTCATATTCAGCCAAATGCTTCAGAACTCATTGGACAGCGCTTCACAGTGCAGATGGACAATGACCCAAAGCATACTGCAAAAGCAACCAAAGAGTTTTTTAAGGGAAATAATTGGAATGTTATGCAATGGCCAAGTCAATCACCGGACCTGAATCTGATTGAGCATGCATTTCACTTGCTGAAGACAAAACTGAAGGGAAAATGCCCCAAGAACAAGCAGGAACTGAAGACAGTTGCAGTAGAGGCCTGGCAGAGCATCACCAGGGATGAAACCCAGCCTCTGGTGATGTCTATGCGTTCCAGACTTCAGGCTGTAATTGACTGCAAAGGATTTGCAACCAAGTATTAAAAAGTGAAAGTTTGATTTATGATTATTATTCTGTCCCATTACTTTTGGTCCCTTAACAAGTGGGAGGCACATATGCAAACTGCTGTAATTCCTACACCGTTCACCTGATTTGAATGTAAATACCCTCAAATTAAAGCTGACAGTCTGTAGTTAAAGCACATCTTGTTTGTTTCATTTCAAATCCATTGTGGTGGTGTATAGAGCCAAAAATGTTAGAATTGTGTCGATGTCCCAGTATTTATGGACCTGACTGTATATGCCATTTGCTGAAGTGAGACAACCCCTTCAACTTGAAATGTCGCTACTGTATGTTTGCTGCTTTTTGGTGAAATAAAATAACCATTGCTTGAAGTGGATGAGTGCTGTAGATATTCTCTCTTCCTGTATAAAAAAAAAAAACATGCCTCCTCTCCTGACATGTCTGTTTTAGTAACAACTTGCATTTCCCATGTGATAACAATTCTGGAGCATCTATTCTTATGACTAGAGATGAGTGAATCGAAATGGAATTGAATCCGAATTTCAGGATAAATTCAATTCGCCGCAAAGCCGAATTTCCTCGTGCTTCGTGGTAGCGAATCAATTTAACCTGAAATAGTGAAAACCCCCCAAAAAAATTTTACTTACCTCCTCCATTTGCTCACGAAGATCTCAGCCGAAATCCCGTTTGTGGTGACGTATGACATCACCACACCAGCCGACGTGATGACCCGCGCAACATTTTGCACCAGATCTTCAAGCAAGATGTCGTCGGCCGGCCCGTCGCAAGCAAATGGAGGCAGTAAGTATGATTTTTTAAAAAAATTCTGTTCATTTTACACAGTTTTTACTCTCAGATGCTGCAATCATGTATGAACGCGGCATCTAAGGGGTACATGATGGAGAGCGGAGCTATCACAGCTCCCTGTCATTGCACCCGCTACTTACAAAAAAATGTGCTTCGTGACTAATCTAAATTCTCCAAAACTTTGCTCATCTCTACTTATGACTCTATGTTGAGCCATTCCTTTATTATCCCTTTTAGAAGTTATGACTGTATTGCTAGCAGTTTGCAATGAAGATCCAGAGGGATGTTACCAGTTGGAAGTGTGTCCCCACTGATTGATAGTGGTTAGTAACAGCTCTAGAACTGTTATTACGATGGGGACGCAAGTACAATAGTTTCCAAAACAAACATGTCAGGAGAGGTTGTACGTCCTCTTTAATGACATAGCAAAGAGTTAAAGCAAAGAGTTAAATTATACTGTATCATCCCTCAGCTGACCTCATTCAGGAAAGCCTTATGTACTAAATCTCCTGAAAACCTTATAAACTGTGTAGCTGGGGATAAGGGTAGGCTATTGATGCGTGAACAGTGAATTTTTGACCCAAAGGGACCATTTTGCCTGGTACTGCAGCTATATTTATGTGAACGGGGTTGAGAATTAATACCAGGAATGATGTTTAGTTTTGCTGATCTTTGCGGTTACTCAAGTTGGATTGTACTGATGGTCTATCCTATAGGCCATCAATGTGGACACCTATGGACACCTTCTGGGCATTTTTGTTGTTGTTGTTGTTGCATTATGGGGTTAAAATTTTGTCTATTTTTAGACCATCCCTCCTGAGTTACATCAGCTGAGGGCTCATGTGAAGCCTTATCTCTGATCTCCTGACCTGACACTTATGTAAGCCAAATTGTATCAGTTTGATAAGAGTTTAGCTATAATAATTGTTTATGAGGTCAGGAGATCAGAGATAAGGTGTCACGAACGTACCGGGACATACGGAGGTTCCCGCAACAGGTGGCAGGAGATCTGTGAGACTGGTAACACGTGGTTTGATCTGACATTTTTTTTCCTTTTGGATCAAATGACATCTGTGTTGTTTCTGGTGCTTGCCGCACCTTCTTTCCCCAGGTGTGGCTATTGTGGTCATTTTACCTTCCCTATGTATTGTTGTTTCTCCCACTATGCTATGCGATTTATAGCTTCTGTAGGACTTGTGGTTAGCTTGTGCTTGGTTCTCGGCTGAGTTCCTGGTGCTACAAAAGCTTCATTGAACATAAGTGTTTCCTTTCCCTTTTGTATTTTGTTTATATATGTGTGTGTGTTGCCTTTCCCTGTTGTTTGTCATTAGTCCTGAGGGAGACTCCTGTTCATCCTTCCCTTTGGAGGTACAGGTAGACTCAGTCCTGACATTAGTTCCAGGTTCCTATAGGGTGAGATAGGATTCTAGGTATCCGGTGTAAGAACTTGCCTACCTTTGGGGCCTGTTCATACTAGTAGTCTGTCAGGACTGGAGTTAGGGTTTTCTCTAGGAAGTGTCCACCTTCCTTTCCTAGTTTCCAGGCCTTATTCCAGTATCCCCTTTCCCTCCTATGCTCGGTGTGGTGTTTTCCTTCCACACACGAGCGTGACATAATATTTCACATAAGCCGTCAGCTGGGAATAATCCCATGTATCACAAAAAAAATGCTGACAATTATTAAAAAGACCAATTAATCAGTTATTTTTAGCCTAAAATGAGTAAAATGCAATTATAAAACAAATGCCCCAAAGGTGTCCATAGCCTTTGAAGACCCTTAAAGGGGTATTCCGGTTGTTAGAAATGATACCCTATCCACAGGATAGGGGATAACTATTAGAGTGACCATGATTGATCACAATCACCAGAATGGGGGCCCTGTACAGAGCCCCCGTTCTCATGATCGATGGGGGTCCTACCTCTGTGACCCCCACTGATCTAATAGTTAACTTCTAACAACTGGAATACCCCTTTAAGTTTTTTTTACCTGTCTGGTGGAAGCTTCCTGCAGCAGAAACCTTACCTATAATGGTGTCTGCAACAGAGACCAAATCCTAAACCCTGGCTCAGCTAAACCCCTCACTCCTCTGACCTCATATACAATAATGTAGAAGACCAGGAGGTGCACACCCCTGGTTTCTTTGGTTTCTTTTTGTCTTGCAGAATTTTTTTTATAGTTCGCCTCTAGATTAAGCAATCTTTTAACAGTACATCTACATTTACTGGGAATACTACAGATTCTCCATGCAGAATCGCATCGGGAAAATCTGTAGCAGACTACATTGCCAGCCATATGGATGGGATTTGAAGAAATTGACCTGCAGTGCAGATTCTTAAATCTGCAACATGTGAATTTCTGATGTGGTTAAGAGTAGTGTTGATCGCGAATATTCTAATCGCGAATTTTTATTGCAAATATCGGCACTTCGAGAATTCGCAAAGATCTAGAAAATAGTGCTATATATTCGTAATCGAGAATATTCTAGTTTTTTTTTCCATCAGTAACCTCCCTGCTTCTTGCTTGTGGGCCAATGAGAAGGCTGCAATGTCTTTGTCTGAGCTTAGCAACATCCCTAGCAACAAATAGGAAAGTTGCCTACCCCTTACTATATAAGAACCTCCCCAGCAACTATTTTCTACTGTTTTTTGCAGTTCTGAGAGAGACAGCAGCGTCATTGTCTGTGCTTTGCTGAGTCATCTGGATCCTTATTCAATTACATTAGATAGTTAGTTAGCTCAGATAAAATAGAGCTGATAAAATGTGAAGTTGCATGTATTGCTCCAAAAAATATTCTTATCATTAGTGCCGATTTGCGCAATCGCGAATATATTGTAGCACTCTATCTGCATATAAAGCTATTGTTCTGCCATGCATGCGAAATGTAATCAAAAACAGTGCTGTAATGTAAAATTACTTACAGTGATCAGGAGTTCTTCCTCACAGTCACGAAAGTTGCTGCCAACCATTTTCTCCAGTCTCAGGAAACTTCTAGCAGCTTGAAAACTATAGCATAAGTGACCCACGCCTGTATTGCGCGCACAATACGCGCATATTACATTGCCGATTTTTACAATCAAGAAAATAATGACTGGAGATCACGAAATCTAGAATTTGCAAATTTAAGGTGAATATTAGGCCAAAAATTTGCAAAATATTGTGAAAACGAATATTGCCCATGCTGCTCATCACTAGATAAGAGCACAGATTTGGAAATGAAGAAATCCACAATTAAATCCTAGCGTTGCAAGCAGTATATTCACCGACCAATCCCCTGGCGCTCCCATCCAACAAACTTTTCGTCTCCCATTCTCCAGCAATGAAGTGTTTGTCTTAATAGGCAACTGGTTGCAGCGGTAACAATGGTCGACACGTCACCGCTGGAGACAGGGAAACAGATAGCAGCTGGAGACCATGGAAGCTCCATCACAGGAGTGCCAGGAGATGGGTAGAGGAGAGTATAGCTTAGTTTTTAAACTGCAAAAGGGACATTTGCAGCAAATCTGCATAATTCTGAGTGGGTTTTCTTCTGTAGAATTCCCTTCACCAAATCCAACCTGTGTGGACCAGCAGATGCCAATGGGGCTCATTACAGAATCCCATAAAGGCTCCTTTCAGACGAGCGACTTCCACGCATCGGACTCTCAGCATGAGTATGCGGCAGCTCCCGTCCTGACCTCCCAGCACTGACAGGGTCACATAGCTTTATATTGATTTATGATGCTATGTAACCCTTAGAGGTCTGGAATGTATTGGATAACACTGCTAGCATTATGTGTTATACTATCCATTACAGACCTCTAAGGGATGAATATGGAGATCTCTGGATCCATGTGAGGTACAGGTCTGGTTCTAGCTTTGTTAGAAAGGTATTTTCATGTGCTATATGATGTCTGCTTTTCCGTTTTTATATTCATCATGAGTCATGAGATAACCCCTTTAAGCCCCCTAATGTGTGGGAAAGAAAGCGAAAGAATGGGAAGGAAGGAGCAATCATACTCATCTATTCTCCGCTGTTTTGGTTTGGCACCCAGTGTTTGGCAATTTTCCGATGTCCCCAGCTTGATTACTTCTGGCTGGGTTATGGATGAGGTCACGTATCCATATCGGAGCAGGAAATAAACAAGCTGGGGACCAGAAGATTGCTGAATAGAGCCATGGTGCCGGACCGAAGAGGTGTGGAGCACGTCAGTATGATTCTTTCATTAGGTATAACAGCTAGGAGGGCTTCATTTTAAAAGGGAGCAAATCCAGGAAAAAAACTTTAAGATTTGAGGGTTAGTCGTTAGATACAATCATTAGTCCATAAGTCCATTTTAATAGGTCCCACCCATGCAACCATATGGTTATTTAACTGAACAGTGTGAACTAGATTTTTTTTTTTAAGTAAAGGGTTAAAATTTTACAATTATAATGCATTCTAAATAAGTCAAGAGACACAAAAAGGACTTCCAGCGTATTGTTAATTAGGCTCCCAAGGCAAATGTGATACATGTGAACAACCGCAAAATGAAGTGAATCACTTCAGTATTTCTAATTATATCCTGTAGGAGAGAGATAAGAGGAGCAGAGTGCCTCCGACATAAACAGCGACAATTATAAAAACATAAATATGATCCTCCGCATCACAGTGAAAACTAAATTACTTCTAGGCCGGGATATTGCTGGCGTGTGATATCCACTTGTAAGCTCCGACATAAAACAAACTTTATGGATCTGTGTGTTTATTAACATCTATATTATCCAACGTATGTATAGTCAGGGAACGGGCCTCCAAACTTGTCTCAGTATCAAGCAGTATACAGAATGCATATTAAAATGACCTGTCCCCAAACTAGACCTGCAAAATAACGAGAAACCCTGATGAAAATGTTCTTTCTATATTGTAAACCATCCCTTCCACATGTACCTGGATATCACTGCCTTCAATACATATTCTGAATGGAGGTAACATATTGCTCCCCTCCTGTCTCTCATTGTAAATTATACAAACACATATAATGCTATTGTGTCTCCCTCTCTAACCATGCCATTGCTATTGGTACAGATAGTACTGTCATAGTGTCCTTCGCTGTCAATAATGTAGGCACAGATAATACTGCCTCCCCATCTCTCACAGTACTGCCTCCCTGTCTAGACATAACTGCCTTCCCGTCTCTCACAGTACTGCCTCCCTGTCTAGACAGTACTGCCTCCCCGTCTCTCACAGTACTGCCTCCTTGTCTAGACAGTACTGCCTCCTTGTCTAGACAGTACTGCCTCCCGGTCTCTCACAGTACTGCCTTCCCGTCTCTCACAGTACTGCCTCTCCGTCTCTCACAGTACTGCCTCCCTGTCTCACAGTACTGCCTCCTTGTCTAGACAGTACTGTCTCCTTGTCTCTCACAGTACTGCCTCCCCGTCTCACAGTACTGCCTCCTTGTCTAGACAGTACTGCCTCCCTGTCTCTCACAGTACTGACTCCCTGTCTCTCACAGTACTGCCTCCCCGTCTCTCACAGTACTGCCTCCCCATCTCTCACAGTACTGCCTCCCTGTCTCTCACAGTACTGCCTCCTTGTCTTGCCCTGTAAATGATGTAGACATGGACAGTACTGACTCAATACCTTGCCCCTAAATGATGTTGACATGGATATCTTTTGCTGTCAATAATGTTTGCACAGATAGTACTGCCTCCCTGACTCTCACCAAAAATTATGTAAAGATAGTACTAACTACATATCCTGTCCAACCTACCTAATCTCCCTGCCTTGCCGTGTAAATGATGTAGACATGGACAGAACTGATTTCCGGTTTTGTCCTGTAAATGATGCAGACATGCACAGTACTGCCTCAGTGCCTTGCCCATTAAATGATGTATACATAGATGTCTTTTGCTGTTAATAATGTTGGCACAGATAGTACTGGCTTCCTGTCTTTCATCAAAATTTATGTAAAGATAGTACTACCTACCTTTCTGTCCCACCTACCCTCCCTGTATTGCCTTGTAAATGATGTTGACATGCACAGTACTACCTCCCTGTCTTGCCAGTAAATGATGTAGACATGGACAGTACTGCCTCCCTTTCTTTCCAGTAAATGATGTAGACATGGACAGTACTGCCTCCCTTTCTTTCCAGTAAATGATGTAGACATGGACAGTACTGCCTCCCTTTCTTTCCAGTAAATGATGTAGACATGGACAGTACTTTATACCTGCCTTGTCCCGTAAATGACGTAGACATGCACAGTACCACTTCTTTGTCTTACTGTCTTTCTTTATAAAGCATGCAGACTCAGTTAGTATTGCCTTCTCGTTTTTCGTTGTTGACAACATGGGCACAGATAGTTCTGTCTCACTTTCCTACCCTGTAATTGATTTCAGTAA
Organism: Bufo bufo; assembly: GCF_905171765.1. Lineage (NCBI taxonomy): Eukaryota > Metazoa > Chordata > Amphibia > Anura > Bufonidae > Bufo > Bufo bufo. The sequence continues at coordinate 67,150,353 of NC_053391.1, read as the reverse complement.
CCGCTGCCTAACTCTTTCTCTAAATTATATTGATACAGTCAGTACTGTCTTCCACTGTTTCGCTGATGATGTCAGTACTGATAAAATGGCACATATAGTCATGCCTTACTATCCTCTCCTAAATTATGTAGATACAGTCACTACTACATCACACTTTTTCCCTGGTGATGTAGGCGAAGATACCTCTGATTTACATGATGGAGATGGAAATTGTAGACAGTTGTGAGCGGCTCACCTGAATGCTCATCAGTTCTCCATCTCTTTACTGTGTCAGCAGAGGTGAGAGGTAATGACGCTGCAGCTCACTTTCCATAATGGCAGCATTTCTATGCTATTTTATGTGATCCTTACATAGGGTCGTACACAGATCTCATAGGACTCCACAGTAAAACTTAATATAACCCCCCCCCCCTGTGTCCCACCCAGTTTCCCCGTACACATGTGTCAACCACTCAAGAAATTTTATTTTAAGAAAAGTAACAAAGGAATGGTACCCTCGGCCTCACCCACTTTATCCGACTTCTATATCGGAAAAAGTGGAGCAGGTGCCTAATAATTATGGCACTCATTCTAAACACCATAACTCTCAATGCATTTATACCAGTGATAAATCTTGAGCTTCCTTCACACAGTATATTCTCAAACTGTCTGCCTGCAGCCACCATTAGGGGGAGCTCAGTTCATAGGAATTTATGCAATTTCAATTAACTGAAAGGAAATCTGGAATAATCTGCTTGCACTGAGCTCCCCCTAGTGTTGGTTACATGAAAATGCAGTGTTTCACATTGATAGAAAAGATGTTCAGCACTGGGCCCCCCTCCCCCGGCGCTTTTTGAACTGTGTTTGAATAGTCGCATGTCATACTACCCTGCACTGGCCGTAAGAAACACCAAACTACCCTCTCCAATTCGATTGGCGCAAAATACGCCATTAATCAATATGGGCCAATGATGTCTTTGATGTAGATTACATACTCTTAAGATATAAACCAGGGATGGCCAACCTGAGGCTCTCCAGCTGTTGTAAAACTACAACTCCAAGCATGCCCTGCTGTAGGCTGATAGCTGTAGGCAGTCTGGGCATGCTGGGAGTTGTAATTTTGCAACAGCTTGAGAGCCTCAAGTTGGCCATCCCTGATATAAGCTATTCTTCGAGAATAGGGATGTTATTAAAATTCTGGTAATAAATGTCTCAAACGACTTATTTTTAGAGTCTTAATAGAATGCATAAGTAGAGTGTACAGTATATTTGCCAAATGTCTCTAATCTCCAGGGAAAGCCCCGGGCTTTATACTGCAGCTGTGTCCCTTGAAATGTCCTTATATTCTTAGTATTATAACTAACTAGAAAAAAAAATTCTATCATAGTTTCTCATACACACATATTTTTTGCCCATTCAGATGAAGAATCAATAATAATAACGCAGACTGCGATGTATGAGCCGGGAGAGAGGAGGGGCTGGAGTCCCTGTATCCCCACAGCACTTACGAACAAGCTTCAATAGCAGGCAGAGCAGACGGCAGCAGTAACGTCACTCACTGACGTTGCGCGCCTGCTCCTCCCACTTTATTAATGAAGCAGGCGGAGCAGACACGCGACGTCAGTGAGTGACGTTACTGCTGCCGTCCGCTCTGCCTGCTATTGAAGCTTGTTCGTAAGTGCTGTGGGGATACAGGGGAACAAATTAGTTAAACTTAATAACAGGATAAGGATTCATGTTTATAAATACTTTGGTGAGCAGAGGGCCGGTGTATTGGGGGACACTGTTATGAGGGGGATCTGTGGATGACATATAGCAGTGTCATCCACAGATCCCCCCCATAACAGTTCCATCCACAGATCTCCCACCCCATAACAATGCCATCCACAGATCCCCCCACCCCATAACAATGCCATCCACAGATCTCCCACCCCATAGCAATACCATCCACAGATCCCCATAACAGTGCCATCCACAGATCCCCCATAACAGTGCCATCCAAAGATCCCCCATAACAGTGCCACCCACAGATCCCCCATAACAGTGCCATCCACAGATACCCCATAACAGTGCCATCCACAGAACTCCATAACAGTGCCATCCACAGATCCCCCATAACAGTGCCATCCACAGGTCCCCCATAACAGTGCCATCCACAGATACCCCATAACAGTGCCATCCACAGATCCCCCATAACAGTGCCATCCACAGGTCCCCTATAACAGTGCCATCCACAGATCCCCCACATGACAGTGCGTCATCCACATATCCTCCATAATAGTGTCATGCACAGACCACCATTAATTCAAAACCCACCAAAAGCATACCTTTGGGTTAAAAAATTTTTTTTTCTTATTTTCCTCCTCAATAACCTAGGTGCGTCATATAGGCCAGTGCGTCTTATAGGGCGAAAAATACGGTACCTCCTCCATTTCATGGCGAAGAGCCAGCCATCGCTATCTTTATTGAAGATCTAGAGCGAGTGGTGACATCATAAGTAGAGTTGAGCGGACACCTGGATGTTCGGGTTCGGCAGGTTTGGCCGAACTTGAAAAAAAAGTTTGGGTTTGGGACCTGAACTTGACCCGAACTTGACCCCGAACTCCATTGAAGTCAATGGGGACCCAAACTTTTGGGCACTAAAATGCCTCTAAAAGAGTCCTGGAAAGGGCTAGAGGGCTTCAAAAAACATCAAAATGTGCTTAAGAGCATGGCAACTGTTCTGCAAACAAATGTAGATAGGGAAATGACTTAAAATAACATAAAATACAGAAGAATTACAAATAACAATCTGGATCTAGGAGTAGGAGGTTGAGGAGGCGGTGGATGTGGCGGTGTAGGTTGACGTGGCGGTGTAGGTGGAATCGGCGGTGAAGGTGGAATAGGTAGCCAACACTGATTTGTGTTATTATTATTTTTTTAATTGGGGTATCCCCCAAAATATTCGGACATATAACAAAATAAAACTAATAATAAGTGCACTTGAGTACAAGAATGGATGGTTGAGGCTGGTATAAATGTCTATTCGGCACAAGGTACGGACAAGTCCTGTGGGATCCGTGCCTGGTTCATTTTAATAAACGTAAGCTTGTCCACATTGGCTGCGGCCTGTGATAATGCTCTCTGCTGTGCTAAACACACGTTCACACTATACACTGGCTGCAGGGCAGGTCAGCACCTCCAAGGCTGACAAAGCTTTTTCACATTTTGGCCATGCTAACCCTGCCTTCTCAGGTGCTAGCGGAGCCCCAGCTGCGTTGGCGACCTCTTCCTCCTCCTCTGCCTTCGCCTTGTGCTTCCTCTGTGCCCCCGCTGTCAGGTGGGAATGCCATCAGCAGCGTGCGCTTGTAGTCGCGCATCTTCCGATCAGTAACAGATGTTTTCACTAAATTTAGTTCCCTGTCAGTAATGCAGAGCAGGGGTTCATTCACGGCAAAAGGAGGTTCTTGTCACCCAGCAATAGAACAGAGGATTTTGAGAGATTTAGGCCCCTGTCACCCAGGCACAGCAGGGGTTCATTCACGGCAAAAGGGGGTTCATGTCACCCAGCAATAGAACAGAGGATTTTGAGAGATTTAGGCCCATGTCACCCAGGCACAGCAGGGGTTCATTCACGGCAAAAGGGGGTTCATGTCACCCAGCAATAGAACAGAGGATTTTGAGAGATTTAGGCCCCTGTCACCCAGGCACAGCAGGGGTTTGTATACGCCAAAAATGATAAAATGTCACCCGACAATTGAAAATAAGAATTTTTTCAATTTAGGGAACTAAATTGCCACTTTTTTGCATTAAAATGGTCCTTAAAAAAGGCTAGAGGGATGTAAAAGGCAGTAAAATGTGCTTAAGAGCATGGCAACTGCTCTGCAAACAAATGTGGATAGGGAAATAAAATAACTAAAAATTACAAATTATTAACCTGCAACTCAGAGAAGGAGGTGGATATGGAGTCGGAGGTTGAGGAGGCGGTGAATGTGGTGTTGTAGGTGGAGGCAGCAATGGAGGAGGAGGAGGTAGCCAACAATGTTTTTTAAATTTTTTTTATTGGGGTAGGTAGCCCCCAAAATATTGGGACAAATAAAAAAAAAAGAAAACAAAGAATCATTGCACTTGACTTGAGTACAAGAATGTATGTTTGATGGTGGTATAAATGTCTATTCTGCACAAGGTACAGACAAGTCCTGTGGGATCCATGCCTGGTTAATTTTAATGAACGTGAGCTTGTCCACGTTGGCTGTGGACAGGCGGCTGCGTCTGTCTGTAATGACGCCTCTTGCCGTGCTAAATACACGTTCAGAGAGTACACTGGCTGCAGGGCAGGCCAGCACCTCCAAGGCATACAGGGCAAGCTCTGGCCATGTGGACAATTTGGAGACCCAGAAGTTGAATGGGGCAGAACCATCAGTCAGTACGTGTAGGCGTGTGCACAGGTACTGTTCCACCATGTTGTTCAATTGCTGCCTCCTGCTAACACGCTCCATATCAGCAGTTGGGGCCAGTTGTTGCGGCGAGATGACAAAGCTTTTCCACATGTCGGCCATGCTAACCCTGCCTTCTGAGGTGCTGGCACTGACACAGCTGCGTTGGCGACCTCTTTCTCCTCCCCTGCCTTCGCCTTGTGCTTCCACTTGTCCCCCGGCATCAGTCGGGAATGCTCTCAGGAGCGCATCTACCAGCATGCGCCTGTAGTCGCGCATCTTCCGATCATGCTCTAGTGAGGGAATTAAGGACGGCATATTGTCTTTGTAACGGGGATCCAGCAGGGTGGCCACCCAGTAGTCAGCACACGCGAAAATGTGGGCAACTCTGCAGTCGTTGCGCAGGCACTGCAGCATGTAGTCGCTCATGTGTGCCAGACTGCCCAGAGGTAAGGACAAGCTGTCCTCTGTGGGAGGCGTATCGTCTGCGTCCTCCGTATCCCCCCAGCCACACACCAGTGATGGGCCCGAGCTGCGTTGGATGCCACCCCGCTGTGAACATGCTTCCTCCCCATCCTCCTCCTCATCCTCGTCCTCCAGTAGTGGGCCCTGGCTGGCCAAATTTGTACCTGGCCTCTGCTGTAGCAAAAATCCTCTTTCTGAGCCACTTCTAAAAGACTGGCCTGAAAGTGTTAGAAATGACCCCTCTTCCTCCTCCTCGTCCTGGGCCACATCCTCTTCCATCATCGCCCTAAGTGTTTTCTCAAGGAGACATAGAAGTGCTATTGTAACGCTGATAACGGCGTCATCGCCACTGGCCATGTTGGTGGAGTACTCGAAACAGCACAACATGGGACAGGTCTCGTATGGAGGCCCAGTCATTGGTGGTGAAGTGGTGCTGTTCCGCAGTGCGACTCACCCGTGCGTGCTGCAGCTGAAACTCCACTATGGCCTGCTGCTGCTCGCACAGTCTGTCCAGCATGTGCAAGGTGGAGTTCCACCTGGTGGGCACGTCGCATTTGAGGCGGTGAGCGGGAAGGCCGAAGTTACGCTGTAGAGCAGACAGCCGAGCGGCATTAGGATGAGAACGCCGGAAGCACGCACAGACGGCCCACACTTTATGCAGCAGCTCTGACATGTCGGGGTAGTTGTGAATTAATTTCTGCACCACCAAATTCAGCACATGCTCCAGGCAAGGGATGTGCGTCAAACCGGCTAGTCCCAGAGCTGCAACGAGATTTCGCCCATTATCGCACACCACCAGGCCGGGCTTGAGGCCCACTGGCAGCAACCACTCGTCGGTCTGTTGTTCTATACCCCGCCATAACTCCTGCGCAGTGTGGGGCCTGTCCCCCAAACACATCAGTTTCAGAATGGCCTGCTGACGTTTACCCTTGGCTGTGCTGAAGTTGGTGGTGAAGGTCTGTCGCTGACCGAATGAGGAGGTGGTAGAAGAGGAAGAGGAGGCAACAGGAGGCAAAGAATGATGCCCTACGATCCTTGGCGGTGGAAGGATGTGCGCCAAACAGCTCTCTGCCTGGGGCCCAGCCTCCACTACATTTACCCAGTGTGCAGGTTAGGGAGATATAGCGTCCCTGGCCGTGCTTACTGGGCTACGTATCTGTGGTTAGGTGGACACAAATAATGGTCGTTCAGGAGGGGCAGTCAGAGCCTCCCTGATGTACTGCTCAGGAAATGCAAAAAGAAACTAAAGGGGCAGTAGACTAAATAAAACTTCGCTTTTAATAAATAGGAGATAAAATAGCCCCTACTAAACAAACAACGAATAAGACATGCCCTCTCAATAAAGGTTGGGCAATAAGACGCAACGTACAGACAATATCACTAGGGGAATAAATCAGGTACAGAGTAGAGGGTCAATTTGGGGGCGGGGGTTGTAGTGTGTACTACCCACTGGCCCTAGTACCTCCCTACTTGTCCTGTAACACCCTATAAAGTATCCAAAGGACGGGGTCCAAAAAGCCCCGCAAGGGGTGGCCCAGACAGGAACTCTGATCCTAGTAGGATACCCTAGTAAGGCCCTAGTCAAAGTATATGACAAAGGAGACAGAGTACACGCTTTGGAACACAACACTAATAAAAAAATAAACACGAAACAAAAGGGTATAGCACCACCTAGATGTCCTATAGAGATCAGGGTGGGGGCATACCCAAGTGTCCCTTGCCACAGATGGCGTTGCGCAGTGCACACTTGATTTTATCCGATACTTGGTTGTGCCGGGAGGGCACGGCTCTCCTGGAGAAGTAGTGGCGGCTGGGAACGACGTACTGTGGGACAGCAAGCGACATGAGCTGTTTGAAGCTGTCCGTCTCCACCAGCCTGAATGACAGCATTTTAAAGGCCAGCAGTTTAGAAATGCTGGCATTCAGGGCCAGGGATCGAGGGTGGCTAGGTGGGAATTTACGCTTTCTCTCAAAGGTTTGTGAGATGGAGAGCTGAATGCTTCCGTGTGACATGGTGGAGATGCTTGGTGACGGAGGTGGTGTTGTTGGTGGCACATCCTCTGTTTGCTGGGCGGCAGGTGCCAACATTCCTCCAGAGGCAGAGGAAGAGGCCTAGGCAGCAGCAGAAGAGGGAGCAGGAGAGGCCTGAGCCCTTTCTTGGTTTTAAAGGTGCTTACTCCACTGCAGCCCGTGTCTCGCATGTAGATGCCTGGTCATGCAGGTTGTGCTAAGGTTCAGAACGTTAATGCCTCGCTTCAGGCTCTGATGGCACAGTGTGCAAACCACTCGGGTCTTGTCGTCAGCACATTGTGTGAAGAAGTGCCATGCCAGGGAACTCCTTGAAGCTGCCTTTGGTGTGCTCGGTCCCTGTTGACGGTGGCCAGTAGCAGGCGAACTGTTTTGGCGACGGCTTCTCTGCTTTTGCACCCTGCTCCCGCTTTTGCTACGCTGTTGGCTCGGTCTCACCACTGCCTCTTCCTCCGAACTCTGAAAGTCAGTGGCACGACCTTCATTCCATGTGGGGTCTAGGACCTCATCGTTCCCTGCAGCATCATCTTCCACCCAGTCTTCCTCCCTGACCTCATTTTCGGTCTGCACACTGCAGAAAGACGCAGCAGTTGGCACCTGTGTTTCGTCATCATCAGAGACGTGCTGAGGTGGTATTCCCATGTCCTCATCAGTTCGTCAGTGCATTCTATGTCTTCCACCCCTGGGGAAGGGCTAGGTGGATGCCCTTGGGAAACCCTGCAAGCAGAGTCTTCAAACAGCATAAGAGACTGCTGCATGACTTGAGGCTCTGACAGGTTCCCCGATATGCACGGGGGTGATGTGACAGACTGATGGGCATAAGTTTCAGGCGCCACCTGTGCGCTTTCTGCAGAAGACTGGGTGGGAGATAATGTGAACGTGCTGGATCCACTGTCAGCCACCCAATTGACTAGCGCCTGTACTTGCTCAGGCCTTACTATCCTTAGAACGGCATTAGGCCTGACCAAATATCGCTGTTGATTCTGGCGGCTACTGGGACCTGAGGTAGTAGGTTCAGTAGGACGTGTAGCTGTCGCAGAACGGCCACGTCCTCTCCCTGCACCAGAGGCTCCACAAACACCACCACCACAACCATGACCGCGTCCCTTATTAGATGTTTGCCTCATAGTTAGCATTCACAAAGCAAAGTAAAAAGTGGTTAAGTATGTTAAAAATAAGTAACCGCCAATATAAACCCTGATGTAGGGTATTGCACTCTATATGACAGCTGAATTTGTGGCCTAAATGTGACACTCACTCATGCACGTCTTATCCCAGATGTGCAGTATATCAGAGGCTTTTTTCACCCCAGTAACAAAAAGCTGTATTTCTGGCCTAAATGTGACAGTCACTTATGCTTGTCTAATCCCAGATGTGCAGTATATTAGAGGGTTTTTTCCCCCCAGTAAACAAAAATCCGTATTTCTGGCCTAAATGTGACAGTCACTTATGCTTGTCTAATTCTAGATGTGCAGTATATTAGATGGTTTTTTCACCCACAGTAACCAAAAAGCCGTATTTCTGGCCTTAAATGTGACAGTCACTTATGCTTGTCTAATCCCAGATGTGCAGTATATTAGAGGTTTTTTTCACCCTAACCAAAAAGCTGTATTTCTGTCCTAAATGTGACAGTCACTTATGCACGTGTAATCCCAGATGTGCAGTATATCAGAGGCCTTTTTCACCCCAGTATGCCAAAACCGTATTTATGGACTAAATGTGACAGTCACTTATGCACGTGTAATCCCAGATGTGCAGTATATTTTAGAGGGTTTTTTCACCCTAACCAAAAAGCTGTATTTCTGTCCTAAATGTGACAGTCACTTATGCACGTGTAATCCCAGATGTGCAGTATATCAGAGGCTTTTTTCACCCCAGTATGCCAAAACCGTATTTATGGACTAAATGTGACAGTCACTTATGCACGTGTAATCCCAGGTGTGCAGTATATTAGAGGGTTTTTTCACCCTAACCAAAAAGCTGTATTTCTGGCCTAAATGTGACAGTCACTTATGCACGTGTAATCCCAGATGTGCAGTATATTAGAGGTTTTTTTCACCCTAACCAAAAAGCTGTATTTCTGTCCTAAATGTGACAGTCACTTATGCACGTGTAATCCCAGATGTGCAGTATATCAGAGGCTTTTTTCACCCCAGTATGCCAAAGCCGTATTTATGGCCTAAATGTGACAGTCACTTATGCACGTGTAATCCCAGGTGTGCAGTATATTAGAGGGTTTTTTCACCCTAACCAAAAAGCTGTATTTCTGGCCTAAATGTGACAGTCACTTATGCACGTGTAATCCCAGATGTGCAGTATATCAGAGGCTTTTTTCACCCCAGTATGCCAAAGCCGTATTTATGGCCTAAATGTGACAGTCACTTATGCACGTGTAATCCCAGATGTGCAATATATTAGAGCCTTTTTTCACCCCAGTAACCAAAAAGCTGTATTTCTGTCCTAAATGTGACAGTCACTTATGCACGTGTAATCCCAGATGTGCAGTATATTAGAGGGTTTTTTCACCCTAACCAAAAAGCTGTATTTCTGTCCTAAATGTGACAGTCACCTATGCACGTGTAATCCCAGATGTGCAGTATATCAGAGGCTTTTTTCACCCCAGTATGCCAAAACCGTATTTATGGACTAAATGTGACAGTCACTTATGCACGTGTAATCCCAGGTGTGCAGTATATAAGAGGGTTTTTTCACCCTAACCAAAAAGCTGTATTTCTGGCCTAAATGTGACAGTCACTTATGCACGTGTAATCCCAGATGTGCAGTATATTAGAGTTTTTTTTCACCCTAACCAAAAAGCTGTATTTCTGTCCTAAATGTGACAGTCACTTATGCACGTGTAATCCCAGATGTGCAGTATATCAGAGGCTTTTTTCACCCCAGTATGCCAAAGCCGTATTTATGGCCTAAATGTGACAGTCACTTATGCACGTGTAATCACAGATGTGCAGTATATCAGAGGCTTTTTTCACCCCAGTATGCCAAAGCCGTATTTATGGCCTAAATGTGACAGTCACTTATGCACGTGTAATCCCAGATGTGCAATATATTAGAGCCTTTTTTCACCCCAGTAACCAAAAAGCTGTATTTCTGGCCTAAATGTGACAGTCACTTATGCTTGTCTAATCCCAGATGTGCAGTATAACAGAGGGTTTTTTCACCCTAACCAAAAAGCTGTATTTCTGTCCTAAATGTGACAGTCTCTTATGCATGTCTAATCCCAGATGTGCAGTATATCAGAGTCTTTTTTCACCCCAGTATGCCAAAGCTGTATTTCTGGACTTGCAGATAGCCTGTGCTGGTGCACTATCGTTGCATAAAATGGCTGCCGATCATGTATTGATATTGACTAACTTGAGAAAAAAAAGTTCATTTTCAGCAGTAGTTGGCTCAGGGCAGGCTTAAAAAAATTGTGCACTGCACCCACAAAACACTTTTTCTGTAGCTCGCTGAGTACATAAACCAGTTCTTGATAAGATTGCTCCCTGATCTCTCCCTCACAGCAGCTGCAGCCTCTCCCTACACTAATCCGAGCAGAGTGACGGGCTGCGCTACGTGACTCCAGCTTAAATAGAGGCTGGGTCACATGCTGCAGTTGGCCAATCACAGCCATGCCAATAGTAGGCATGGCTGTGATGGCCTTTTGGGGCAAGTAGTATGATGCTTGTTAATTGGCTGCTGTGCAGCCTTTCAAAAAGCTCCAAGAAAGGGCCGAACACCGAACCCGAACTTTTACGTAAATGTTCGGGTTCGGGTCCGGGTGACGAAAAACCTAAAGTTCGGTACGAACCCGAACTTTGCAGTTCGGGTTCGCTCAACTCTAGTCATAAGTCACCGAAAACGGGATTTCGTGTTAGATCTTCAATCAAGATGGTTGCAGTCGGCTATTCGTGCTCAAATGGATGAGGTAAGTATTTTTTTTTTATTTTTTTTTTTACAGCCATTCAGGGAAAATCGATTTGCTACCATGAAGCAAATAAAATTTTCCCTGAAATTCAGATCAATTTGCTCAGCACTATTTGGAACCGTGTGAAAGAGTCTCCACCTTACCAGTGCTGTGTGATGTTTGTATCGTCGCCACCCTTAGGCATTGTTATTTTATTACTGCTACATTTCTGAGGAGTATGATGTATAGTGAAAAGTTCTTTATTTAACATATTTGTAAGGGAAAGGAAACTGCCCTGGCTCGTCAACAGGGGCACATGTGTGCGTATCTGAGTGATCCACCTGGGAGGTGTTCAGGGAAAGCATATAGATCTACTCCATATCAGCCATGTAGTCAGGTGCGATTTGGAAAAGTACAAGTCCATTACAGTGTGTTTACTGGTGCAGTGACTCGATGGTTCGATGGTTCAGGTGTTAGCGAATGGGTGAACATATGGCAATGTCCGCCGGCGCCATATTCTTTTACATTGTGAAGAACTTTGACCCATGACACATCCATCAGGTGGTACAGGACAGCCAATTGAGACGTTTCAGCACATGGACATACCCCCTACCTTATAAATTAACCTGATCTGGCCGTCATTTTACATTCAGTCTTTTGCCAGTGTAGGGAGAGGTTGCTGTGTGGAGCAGGAACAGACTGTTAGGGACACCAAACGCTAGCTAATAGGGCCACAAAGTCCTTTTAAGGACTGGTATAGGTGTGCTATCGATAGGTGTCACTTACCGAGGGGTGTAATATTCTTATAATATACTTTCTAACTTTGAAAGTATATTATAGTGCATTTGTATCGTGCAGCAGTTGTGTGCGGTTCTGCTGTGATACTGCAGCCACACAGAGGGACAAACACTATTGGAACAAATAATTTCTACTGGTGTGATTTACCACTTGGCCCCCCCAAAACTGATTGAAGCAGGGGTGTTATATACCAATAACATACTTTATATATAATGCATTTGGGTAGTGTAGCATTTGTTTGCGGTTTTGCTGCATTACCGCAGCTACAGATAGTGACAAACGCCATTGGAACAAATAATTTCTACTGGTGTGAAATACCAGTTGCCCCCCAAAAAAACTAATTAAAGCAGGGGTGTTATATACCAATAACATACGTTATATACAGTGCATTTGGGTAGGGCAGCATTTGTTTGCGGTTTTGCTGCGTTACCTCAGCTACAGATAGTGACAAACGCCATTGGAACAAATAATTTCTACTGGTGTGATATACCAGTTGCCCCCCAAAAAAGTGAAAAAAAAAGTGGGCTACAGTAAAATTGTTATTCAGTGACCGCATAATGTACCTCAAGCCACATAATCAGAATTTATTTTTTGTCAGGTGAATGTCTAATTTTTAAGGCCCGTACTCCTGTGGCCTAAAATATTAATTTTCTAGGCTCCAACAGGGCACATTTCAGAGAATTTCCCTTTAAGATGCATAAAAATGTCCCCTGATTAAGATACATATATTTTGTTGCAATTTTTGCCAATGATCCCCCTCTGGTATGTCACTGTCCATGTTGTGGGACTATTTGTACACTTCTACTAAGTATTTGGTGGCTGCAAATATGAGCTGAAAGTTTTTCAGGTTCGCCTGCCATTAAAGTGAATGGGCCCCGCCGCGAACTTGTGGTTCGCAAACATTTGATCACGTGCATGCAATCGCGTTAGCGAACCGCCCAGCCGATGTTCGTCCATCACTACTGGTTATTTGGCACAGTGGGTTCACGTCCAGTGCACTTTACATCCCAAAACTAAACTTTAATTAATTTTATGGTTACAAAAAAATTTCTCTGCCTCTATTCTCCCTTTATTTATATCCATTTTCTTCTTCTTTCCTGCATCTTTTTTTATTTTTTTTCATTTGTGCACAAAACCATGAAAACTCTGCAGAATGTTCAAAAAAAAATAAAACATAAGCCTGTTTTGCAAACAGTTTTTACAAAATTCATTGCTTTCATGGCTTGGAAATCGGTTTGTGAAGCTAGATATGAAAAAGTATTGTCTTATAAATGTCACAGTTTCTTAACCACCTCAAGGTCACACAGAGTCATCTCTTTTGGAGGCTAAAAGAATTTTCACACAGTATTTCACATATTCAGTATATCATTAATAAACCCATCATTTTATGTACAGATTAAAGGATCTGCTTCATGTATCCTACCTCTATACGGATGTTTACATGACTTAATTGGGCCCCTTTTTTTAATTGTTCTTACTTTTCTATTTAGGACTTCCATTTCTAATAACCCTGATACAAATGGAGCAATAAACCCAACTCGTTGTATCAGGTGATTGCTGAGGCTTATATAAGAAGAGACATGCCATACGTATATAGTACAAATGATGCAATTAAAAGGAACCAGTCATGTTTAACATGGTGTTTAAGCTGCAGGCAGCATGTAATAGAGCAGGAGGAGCTGAGCAGATTTATGTACAGTTTTATAGGAAAAGATTTAGTAAAACTTGTCATTTATTCATTTAAATTCCTTCTCATTCTGGGTTTTGAAGTCCAGGAGGCGGGTCTATCAGTGATTGACAGCTGCCTGTGTATACAGAGTCAAAGAGGGAAGACAATCTTTGATAGGAACGTCTCCTTGAACTTCAAAATCCATTAACAAATTACAGGTTTTACTGGATCTTTTCCCATAAAACTATATATTAATCTGCTCAGCTCCTCCTGCTCTATAACATGCTGCTGGCAGCTTACATTGCATTTTCTTTTTGACAGGTTTCCTTTAAAGTTATGCAACCTATAAAGCTATTGTATAGTCAGCATAGAAATCAAAGAGGTTATCACTGCGTCATAAGAGGGCCAATTCCTTTGAAAGCTCGTATGGTAGCCATTGTGCTCGACACACCTGTGATATCTGCAGACTAGCAGCACTTTTTTCACAAAACAATTACATTTGTGACGAATGATATTGTCACGAAGGGCATTTCTTTGTATGTAGTGGGCGCAAGGTCGGCAAATGGCCATTGCGCCGCCCAACGTCACCCCCCCCCCCCCCCCGTCATTGAACCCCTCAGATGCTGTGTTCATCGCTAATCGCGGCATCTGAGGCTACCATTTAGTCCTTTCAGGGGTTAATCAGGGTAAAAATATAAATAAATACTCAAGACAACACAAAAACATATGACGTCACCGCATCCGGCCATCGCGTTGTATCTTCAATCAAAATGGCCGCAATGGCCACGCAAATGGATGAATTATGTATTTTTGTTGTTTTTATCGCCATTTCAGGGACAATTGATTTGTTAACACGAAGCACAAGGAAATTCAGCTTCGCGACTAATCAAATTTTTCCTGAAATTGAGATCGAAGTCAACTAGTTTGACTTTAATTCGCTCAACACTAACTACCAGCAAGGAAGGCATGGCAAAGGTTGACAGGAACAGGGTTTACCACCCTGTACCTCCCCTCTTGGTAGGAGTAGTCTGGTCCTGCTTCCTGCCAAGGGTGGTGAGTTCCTGTGTAGCTAAAGTGTGGAGAGGACACAGCCTGCATTATTCCTTCTCCCACATAGATTCCTCCAGAGAGAACCTTTACTAAAGTGTCTCAAGTAAAGCCTTGAGAAGATATAGACAGCAGAGTGAACTGCTATACTCAGCTATTATAGACATTGCTGTGAAGTAGGGGAATACAGCTAAAGACACACTCACAAGTGTTGAGTTGCCACCAACCAACCACCCTCAATATCCTTGCTGGTGCCAGATGAGACTTGCACTAAAGCCTGCTGGTACTACAGGTATATGTATTTTCAAGTTCTACGTTGCACTTAGTAAAAAGGACTTTGTTACAGTATGTTCCACTCTGGCCTCATTCTTCAGTGCTACAACTTTCACTGCAACGGAGTGACGGCCTGATATAGGACACCGTGACACAGCCACACTACTCCAGGGCTACTACTACTCCCATCCTCTACACCGGCTCTCACTGCACATTTTATCATCCACCTTTTGTCGGTCAGACCCATAGCTCTGCAGTTGTTTTGAACTTTGGGTGGCTCAGTGGTTAACACTGTTTCTTTGTGTTGCTGAGGTCCTGGGTTTGACTATGACAAAAAGGACAACATCTGCATGGAGTTTGTAAGTTCTCAAATTTACTCCCACACTCCAAAAACATACTAATAGCTTAATTTGGAATTTAGATTGGGAGGCCAAGTGGGGGTGGGGACCAATAGAAGTCCTAACAGTGCTGTAAAATATGCTGGCACTATATAAATGATCTCCATTCAATCTCTGATGATGTGAGTTCAGTTTAGCAGAACTTTAGGGTTTGAGCACTACAGATATGTCCTTCTTTATCTTTGCTCTTGGCTCAAGATATGCAAATATAAGGGGTGAAACATTATTTTGTGATGCTCTGTCACGAGATGTGTATGCTTTATGTATCTATGTGGGGCCACCTAGTGGCTGTGGTGTGAATTATAGTCTGTCGAGAGCTTTGTTAATATGTTAAGATACTGTATTGAATTTTAATATTAAGCAAAGGTAAAGGTGGAGTCATCTGTTGGTTGTTAAAATGTGGCTACATTTCAGGTGTTTTGAGCTCTACAGAGTGTAATAGGGTTTCCATTGGTTTAAAGGGGTTATCTGAGACAAAAAAATGTCCACCATATGCCCGGGCCCCTCACAATGAAAATACTTACCTGGCTCCCCGCGCCGCTCCTGGTCCCCAAATGGCCGCAGTTGCTTCTCCCCGTGCGAGTATGAAAACATCTGGTGTCGGGGGGAGCAGCCAATCGCAGACGGTGACGGGGACGAGCCTTCCTAGCGTCACCCGTGATACTAGGGAGGCTCGTCCCTGTCCCCGCCTGCCACTGGCTGCTCCCCCCGACACCAGATGTTTTCGTCCGCGGACATGGACATAATACCACTAACAATAAACATGCAACATGCAATAACACAATCCTGCAGGCACGCTGCTCCACTCATGATCAGGCAATTCTAGGGAGCATTCAGTTCACTCCTGATAATTCTTTGTGCATTGACCCGTGTAAAAGGGCCTTAATGGGATTGTCCTATGAAAATCATTCTATAGTTTTCAAACCAGCACCTGGATTTGAATACTTTTGCAATTGCAGAAAAATTGAATTGTATTATAGCTACTGAGGTATTCAATTAACTCTATCTTTATAGCGCCACCTACATACTCAGTTCCACCCTTCAACTGCCACAAGCTGAAGCAGAATGGACACCGCCCTGAGAATGGACACTCTTCCTAAACTGACAGCTCAAAATAAATGTTAGCAGAACAATTGGAGCAATAAATGAGGAGATCTCTGGATCCATGTGAGGTGCTGCACTGGTTCTCGCTTTGTAAGGAAGACTTTTTCATGTACTGGATTATGGATGATTTATATTTTTTACATTATGCATGGGATAACCCATTTAAAGGAGAAATGCAAAGAATCAGAGGACAAAGGAAAGCCATGTGATCTTAGCAGGTCGCATGATGTTTGTCGCAATGATTTTTCACGTGAAGTCCCAATGGTCCTGGACTATAGTGTGCTTTTCTAGCATATGGTAATATATCTCAATGTACTGTACACCTCCCCATGGTCATCATTACAGACAATTTCTCTGCACCTCAGCATTTCATACTGTAAGAAGTTTTCTTGTTCCATAATAGTCTCTCGCAAATCGCCTAACTTATCTTTCTTTCCATCCATAGCAGAAGCTTAGGTGTTACCCATTTAGATCCAATTAGAGGCCTTTCTCTTAGACTATTAATAATTCAATAGGTGTATTTAGCTTTTTCTTTTCTCTTCGCAGCCAGTAAATCAAGATTATACATCCAGGTGCATTTGCATTGAAATTCCATTAGTCTCTTTGCATCAACCATTCCGAGTATTTTAAAGGTGCTCAAATGGATATTTATCTCCCTTCTGCATGTGCCATTCAAGTGTGCAAAAATAAAAATGCATGTAAATGCCCGTAATTTATTTTCTTGAAGTATGTTGTTTTCTTTCTTCAATGGCCCTTTCCCCACATATGAAATTCCTATAGCATTGATCACTGGAATGCGCTAAGCATTTTTCCTGTCCTGACGCTGACATAGTGCCCGACTGCAAGCATCTATCAACATCTTGCTGATTTATAGGCTTAATAATGAAAAATCATTGGCTAGGCTAGCTGTGCTTTGCCGGAATATCGACCTGCGACCTTCATTTTCTAATATTCAACATTCTTAGCTTTAAGGGGGTAACATAGCATATTTATCTTAATAGGCGGTGTGCACACAAGTAAATCATATTCGCAAGAGTTAAGTGCAGTCAGATAATAGAAGTGTAGACTTAGTTTAGTCAGTATGGTGAGATTCACTGCTGCATCATAATAAACAGTCTGATATACAGTCGGGGTTACTACTTGACCCAACGTAGGGCAAGTAGTGAAGGTTTTTTAGTTTTTTTGCAACATGGTGTAATCAGGGGTGCACCTAGCCTTTTTGCTGCCTGAGGCAAAAACTGAAACGGCGCCCCCCCCATGCCAATTTCTTAACATAACCACAATGAAAGCGCTTATTGCCCATGGCCCTTCGGCTGCCCCCCTCTTGCCCCTACCTGGTGCTGCCTCATTGGTGGTGCACCCCTGGGTGTAATATACCATTTGTTTTATTTACCAATCCCTTCATTGTCTCCCCATTGCCCGGCAAATTTAGTTCAAAATACCAGCAACATTCACAATCTGTCCCCTCCTTACATTTGTGAAATACTTTCGAGATTCAGTACATCCCCACCATAATCTCCAATCCTGACAAGACCTTCTTCTTTGCTGTACTTGCACAATCATGTATCACGTGCATCTCCCATACTTTGGAACTCCAACGCATCCAGGTGTGGACTGTCTATAGACTCTACAGAGAGATTTCCAGATAGGCCAATGCCTGGGGTGCCGTCTGAGTTCTCCTCAAGGCCGCCGCACAGGTACATAACGATCTGATGGTCTCAGCATTAATTAATGCTAGGAATAGAGGTGAGCGAATGACACTTCGGATCCAAGATCCAAAGACGATTCATTCCCCAGGTTTGTTTTAATGCTGTACAGAGACCATAGACGGAGGCAAAATTCGGCAAAAGTCTGAACTCTCATGAGACTTCGGTGAAAAACTTTGGCCTTCGATTCTACAACTTTAAAAACATTTAAAAACATTAATCCGAAGTCAGCTTTGGTACCGGCTGGTACCTCGATACCAAAACTGATTTCGGATTGCTGTTTTAAAATGCTTTTAAAGTTGTAGAATCGAAGGCCGAAGAAAGTCTTGCCATACAGCATTAAAACGAAGTTGGGGAACGAATCGACTTTGGATCTTGGATCCGAAGCGCGATTTGCTCAACTCTAGCTAGCAACATCCCGTACTTATGTACCTAGCTGTCGGACGCAGGTGCCACCCTGAACTCAGCTTTATCGACGTCCTCAGGTCTGTGAAAGAGTTGAATGCTGTGGTGAGGGTGGCAGTATTTTGTGCTGCACTGTGGAATTTGGTTCTGCTGGGGCGGTATTTTGTGCTGCACTACAGTATCACAGGCCCTGTCTACTTCTGTTGTCCCTGCCTAATTGTGTTGCCCTTCCTGTTGTCAATTTGAATCTGCCTACAACATGGGGGCACTTTTTGATTTCTTTTTCCCGCATCACTTTAAGTTCCCAGCTCACCCCTGAACCGAAACCTTCAAAAGCAACCTGAAAACCCACCTCTTCAGGAAAGCCTACCACCTACCATAAGCATGCTGCTGCTACACAGTCAGATGACCAGTTTTTACCCTCACCCACTGTGTCTTTCTCCTTCTCTTGCAGATTATAAACCCTCACGGGCACCTCTCCCCCTCTACACCAGTCTCTTAGTAAGTTCATGCTCATTGTACTTGTTTTATATTATGTATCCGTACCCCTTTTTAGACGTACAGTGCCCTACAATTAATGGTGCTTTCCAATAAATGATAATAAAAATATATGTAATACTGCTTTTAATTATTTATACAAAAAGTAACTTTTTAGAAGAATATCTCCTTGTGATATTCGTAATAGGAGTGCTCATATGGACGACGGGTGGGCCTTCATTAGCCTGCTATGGAAACCCATTGGCACCTCAAGACTAAATTGCAGGGATGCCAATGGGGTGACAGAGGGAGGCCCTGTCTAGCGCTACATCTTCTACCTTGGGTAAAAAGTTCAGTCAGGCATTTTTACTTCAACTTCCTACGTCACCCATACAGAACTGTAGGTAGACATCTTGTAAAGAACCCTGCTTTCTCCCTGCTCTAATCTAATCAGCCTTCACCAGTTTTGGCCTGTATCTTGGTATCTTAGTGGGAAATGAGGCATCAATCTGCAGGGGATAATTTCTGCTAAATAGTTAGCCAAGGATGAAACTATGAACCATGAAACAATCACTTTTCTTGTTGACTTTATTCTGTAACTTCAGGGTTTTCACTAATTATCAATTTTTTTTATTTTTTTTTACTTCGCAGCAATGTAGTCCTTAAAGTTGTCATTCAATTAAGAAGGCATTATAGCGTATAAACTACAAATCCATCATTTCATTTTATTTTTATTATATCCTTTATTAATCTATGATCGTCTTTGTATTGCTAACGCAAATGTAATTTATTTTACAATGCGCTGTTGGGAAAATGTATTACGTTTTGTGCTATCTTCAGTAATAGGCTTATCATTCCTTTGTGCGTGTTACTCACACAGCTTAGCTAAGAACTTTTTTTAAACAAAAAAGATCTTCATTGATGTAATGCACATTAACTCTTTCTAATTCTTAGTCTATGTGTTATATATATATTGCTACATTGTATCCCTCGCCAATCCAGCATAGATGCTTCAGTGATCTTCAAGGTCTTTGTCTTTGTTTACAGGTGACCAGCATAAGACTGCTGAAGCCAGTCAGTGGACTCAGTGGTTACATGCCATGCTGCTGGCATCATAACCCCCTCATGGCCATTAAAGGGGTTATCCAAGTAAAGATTATGGTGACCTATCCTCTGGATAGGTTATTGTTATCACGATAGCGGGGGTCCGAGTTCTAACACAGCTGTTTCAGGGAGCCGCCACGTTTCCCCAAGGTTTGATGAACACAGCTGGCTACCAGTAGCTTTCTAAGCACAGCGCCGTACATTGTATAGTGGCGTGCTTGGTATTGCAACTTAGCCCTATTGATTTCAATGGGACCGAGCTGCAACTAGTCCATGTGACCGATGTACTGTGACATCACATCGTCAGGGGATATATCATCAATATAAATTACCGAATAACACCTTTAAGGCCTATAATAGGCTGCTGGAGTATTCATTTCAACAGATCCGCAAAAAAAGATAGGACATGTCCTATGTTTTGCTGTGCGGATGCATGGACCCGAAATGCCACGGAAGGGCTTCCGAGTGTTTTAGTGGGTTTCAGATATGTACCTCTGTCCTATCTTTTGCTGTATATTGCGGATCGTGGACCCATTCAAGTGAAAGGTTCCGCATTGTAGTACGTAGTTCACGTGGCCATGCCCGTGTTTTGCAGACCACAATTTGCGGTCCACAACACGGGCACGGCAACCATACAGTTATGTGAATGGCCCTACCTTGTGGATTGTGGACTCATTCAAATCACTGGGTCTGCATCCGCGATGCAGGGTTCACACTGTTGGTGCCCGTGGTTTGCAGACCCCTTTCAGAGGTGCCTGTGCAGCTGCGCAGTGAGACTGCCTCTGGCACTTGTGACTGATTTAGGCAGGACTTCTTTAGTGGGAGTTGTGGCACAGAGAGCATGAACATTTAAAACTTAACTTTTAATATACATCAATTAAGAAAGCACAAATATGTGAGCAGGTATCTTTAACCCAAGTATTCACCAAAGAGAAAAAACCAAAAAATAAAGAAATATTAAATCAAACATTAATAATTTATGCACAAGGAATGAGCGATAGGATACTGTCCCTGTAATGTCCCTTTCTAATGCCTCAACCCAGAGATGCACCCAGATGGTGGATGACCTCTGTTCCAGTCCCTACTCATTACTTTCCTTGATATTACCACCGATATGCCGTCTGCAACTGTGCACATTATCATGGAGTTACCATTGGGCTTATCTTTTTGGTGACAAATACTTTTTTGTTCTAATTATTTCATTGTACAGATAGAATTACCCACATATTAATCCTAAAAAACGTGTTGGGATTTGTGACATTTGTCTAGGGTAATATCAACGAAAGTATGGAGTAGGTACGGGAACAGAGGTCATCCACCATCTGGGCACATCTCTGGGTTGAGGCATTAGACAGGGACATTACAGGGACAGTATCCCTTATGCCCAATCCTACAGCTCATTCCCTGTGCATAGATTATTAATCTTTGATTTACTATTTCTTTATTTTTTGGTTTTGTTGCTTTGGTGAATACTTGGGTTGAAGATACCTGCTCACATAGTTGTGCTTTCTTAATTCATGTATATTAAAAGTTAGGTTTTATATGTTCAAGCTCTCTGTGCCACGTGATGCATTAATTTGTTGATATTTATGTTTTGAAATCTTCTTCTGTGGGAGGGAGAAAAGTCCTGTCTGCCCCCATTCAGTGACCATATGGTCAGGTCCAATAGATTCTAGAGCTAGCCACAATATATAGTGTTACCAGTGTACACCTACAGTAGCTGCTCACTCATTGTGGCCCTCCTTCCATATTTATAAATAGTATATATATATATATTCCACACATGGATATACAGTATACAGATTTCTCCAGCTTCATGTAACTGTACATGTGGTTTCACATCACCGTTTCATTTTCTATTCTTCTGATCAGAAGTACAGAAGAAAAAAAACAGGATCCTGTAAAAAAAAAAAAACACCCTGTTGCACCAGTCATACACATTTGGCATCCTTTAGAGCCATTTCCGTTTGAGATAGTTTTTTTTTTTTCAGACTGACAGAAAAGTCCTGCATGCAGTACTTTATTTTTTCCATCAGAAAAAAAAGGATCTCAGACGGAAATGGCTCTAAAAGAATGCCAAATGTTCATGACTGATGCAACAGGGTGTTTTTTGTTTTTTTTACAGGATACTGTTTTTTGGAAAAGGAAACTGTGATGTGTAAGAAGCAACACCAATATGCTATCAAAGCTGTTAAAGAAGACCTGTCACCACTCCTGACATCTTTTTTTAGCAAAAAAACTATATTCCACATAAAATGACATCTAAGCACAAATGTAAAAAAAGAAAAAGAAACACTGCAATGGCTTATTACATGAATAAATAAACACAACTCTGTGTCTTAAAGCAATTTTGGAGAATTCTGAAGTGTCCCAATTTCTACTGTGCAGTCCTTTCTTCTCATTTCCTGGTTTAGGGGTTGTCAGGGAAATAATATTGATGATCTATCCACAGAATAGGTCATCAACATCATATCGGCGGGGGTTCGAGTCCTAGCACCTCTGCCGTTCAGCTGGTTCGGGAAGCTGCAGCGCTCACTGGAGCTCAGCGGCATCCCAGGCGCTTACCAAGCACAGCGTCGTACCAAGCACAGTGCAGGTCATCAATATTAATTCCTGGATAACTTCTTTAAGCCCATTACACCATCTTTAAAAAGGAGCTGTCACCTCTCCTGGCATGTCTATTTTAGTAAGGCTGCATTCACATATACTTGGGGGATGATCCGGCATAAATCCTGGCTGTAAATTATGCTGGAAAGTGGCCTGATCACTGCTGGATCCCATTATAGTCAAGAGGGATCTGGCATTGATCTGTTGAATCCGGCAATGACGGATCCAGTGAACAGTCTGCCGCAAATGTTCACCATAGATGCGAACGTAGCCAGAGGCGTAGCTATAGGGGGTGCATAAGTAGCAGCCTCTACCGGGCCCAGGAGCCTGAGGGGCCCAAAGACCCTTGTGTCACATAAGAAAACATCTGTATTATAGAAAGTGCATGCTGGTCATGTTATACCTCTGGTTCTGGGGGGGAAGGGGAGGGGGAGATGCCGTTTCAATTATTGCCTCAGGCAGCATGAAGGCTATGTGCTCCCCTGCCCCTGGCCACAAAGCACTGAAGGAAGGGGTGCCGAAGCTGAACTCTTACTCCAGGGCCCATGAGCCTTTAGCTACGCCCCCGAACATAGCCTAACCACTTGCATTCTCCAGCTAATCACTATTCTGGAGCTTTTATTCCTATAACTCTATGTTGTGCCGTTCCTCAATTATTCTTGCAAAAGTTTATGAATAAAGGTCCATCTGGGTCTTTTAGGTTGGGGATATGTCCTGCACAGTATGATACTTTTCAACAATGCTGCCAGTGTCAAACACATCTCCAGCTGGTAACACACAGTTGTACCTTTATTCATAGCGGGAATAATAGAGGAATGGCAAAACATACAGTTATAAAAAAACAGATGCTCCAGAATTCTTATTACATAGAGAATGCAAGTAGTTCCTAAAACATACATGTCCGAAGTGACAGGTCCACTTTTCGTAATGGGCTTAACCCAGGAAGTGAGTCAACCTGGAAGAAAGGACAGCGCAGGGGACACTTCAGAAAGCTCAAAAGATGCCTCAAGACAGAGTTGTCGTTATTTATTTATTTATTTTTCACATTTTCATTGACCCGGAAAATCTCTTTAAGATTTGTAATCAGATACAATGCTGAGAGTTGTACTTTCAAAGTTCACCCTTTATCTCCCTTCTGCCATTATACACTGCAGATCTGAAAAGTCACACTAGCTCGGTTTAATAAAGCAAATTCTGAGTGACATTCCATGAGTCCACTGACCCAAGACACTGAGGTTTCCATTAAAAGCTGCCTAAACCATATAGTAAAGATTTATGAATTATTCATGTTTGGTCATATTGTAATAACTGAGGTCATTAATAACTCTTCACACAGTCATACGACATTCTCTGCAGAGCCATGATGGATCACGGTGCTGAAAACATCACTTTACAGGTTTTACATCCTCTCTTGTCTTTATTTCACTGTAGTGTACATCCAGCAAATACATAAGCGTCAATATCGCTAGAGGACCTTTCTACAACCATTCCCATCAGCCGGTCTATTATTAGAAAGACCATGAGTTGGACGCTGCTTATATCTATGTTCCCTTAGATTTTAAATAATTTACATTGTTGGTGCTGAAAGCATGAAAATTTAATTTGCTTACTAATGCATTTTTAATTATGTAAAATTTAAAAGGACCTACACTTATAAAAGAGCAGTTTTTTGGAAAAAATATAACAATTCACTAAAAGAATTGATTTAATTACTGTGTGGGTGGCCTTTTTAGTCTATGATTAGGGATGAGCGAACCCGAACTGCAAAGTTCGGGTTTGTACGGAACTTTGCGAGTTTGGGTACCTGGACCTGAACACAGACTTTTTCACTAAATTCCTGGTTCGGGTTCGGTGTTCGGGTGATTTTATTATTTTCCGTTATAAAATGGTTATATCAGAAAATAATAGAATACTTAAGACAGAATGCAAAAGAATATGGCCTCGTGGGAGAGCACAGTGACGTCATTGCAGGTCCTTTGGCAGGTCCTGCTGAATGAAGATAGAAGAGACTGCTGCAGTGCGATCTAGTGGATGAGGTGAGTTTTTTTTTAACCCTTAAATGCCCATATTATTTTTAATTCTGTCTTAAGGATGCTATTATTTTCCAATATAACCATGTTATAATGGAAAATAATACAGTGAAGTTCGGGTCCCCAATTCAATGGGGTTCGGGGTCAAGTTCGGGTCCCGAATCCAAACTTTGACCTGAAGCTCGGTCAAACCCGGCGAACCCAAACTTCCACTGGTTCGCTCATCCCTAG
The DNA here is from genome assembly GCF_905171765.1 of Bufo bufo. Taxonomy (NCBI): domain Eukaryota; kingdom Metazoa; phylum Chordata; class Amphibia; order Anura; family Bufonidae; genus Bufo; species Bufo bufo. Next base: position 67,125,713 of record NC_053391.1, on the reverse strand, counting down.
CTATGATTGTGCTTTAGACTTCTCTGTTCAGCTTTTAGGACAGAAAGCAGCATTTTGTTGCCATCGGCGGCCATACTTGCTCTTGTGGGGCAAATTTCTCTAATTTCTCTGTCACTGCGTCACGCTTAGGGCCTTCTTGCTTTTGTTACCATCGCAGCAATATTAGCTATCATGGGGCTATTATCTCTAACTTTTCTGTCACTGTCCAAGTCAGTTTTTTTAACCCAGGGATGATCAACCTGCAGCCCTCCAGATGTTGCAAAACTACAATTCCCAGCATGCCCTAATAACTGTAGGTTGTCCAGGCATGCTGGGAGTTGTAGTTTTGCAAAGGCTGGAGAGCCACAATTCGGGCATCCCAGTTTTAGCCTATTTCATAAATCTGCCCCAAATATTTTTGAACATAACTTTTTGATTTAAATAGGTTGTCTGGCCTAGGAGCCATCAGCCCCAATGGGGCAAAACACCTGTCCACATTCCTGCCATTCCTGTGCCACTTCCCCATTCCTGGTCACTTCTACTATCTCTCTGGTCCACTGACCATTGTGGCCAATCACTGGCCTCAGCAGTCACATGTGCTTGCACGGCACATCACTGCTAGTCACTTCAAGCACATGTGATCGTTGTGGCCAGTCACTGGCCACATCAGTCACGGGACCAAGCCAGTTGTGGTCCACTGAGAATCTGAAGCGGCTAGTAATGAGTTTGTGGAATAGGAATGGCGGGGATGTGGACAGATGAGTATTTTCGGTCCATTTGGATTTTCAGCTCCTCCTTTAAAATTTTATTTATATCATCCCCAAAATAAAGTTATTGTAAACTAGAATTATTTCCTGTTCTTCAGACATCTTAAATTCCCATTGTAAATTATTCAGATCCAAAGTAACCCTTAGATGGTGGTAAATAGCGACCACTGTAAAGGTCTTTGACAGAGGTCTGACAATCGCGGGGTACTGGTGGGTTATAGGAGCAGAACAACACAAATAACCAAAGTGCTTTATTCGGCACATAACTGAAACAAACAGAGATAAATGGACCCCATGGACTATAATGTGCACACAGGACTTTTTTTGTCAGCTTTTTTGGCAGACTCTGTGAGAGAGGCTCTTAATAGTGCACAGCACATATAGTAGCATATAATAATACTTTTAAAATAAATGATGAATTAGCTTTTATTCCTTCAAAAAAAAAAAAATATATATATATATATATATACACTGCTCAAAAAAATAAAGGGAACACTTAAACAACACAATGTAACTCCAAGTCAATCACACTTCTGTAAAATCAAACTGTCCACTTAGGAAGCAACACTGAGTGACAATCAATTTCACATGCTGTTATGCAAATAGGATAGGCAACAGGTGGAAATTATAGGCAATTAGCAAGACACCCCCAATAAAGGAGTGGTTCTGCAGGTGGTGACCACAGATCACTTCTCAGTTCCTATGCTTCCTGGCTGATGTTTTGGTCACTTTTGAATGCTGGCGGTGCTTTCACTCTAGTGGTAGCATGAGACGGAGTCTACAACCCACACAAGTGGCTCAGGTAGTGCAGCTTATCCAGGATGGCACATCAATGCGAGCTGTGGCAAGAAGGTTTGCTGTGTCTGTCAGCGTAGTGTCCAGAGCATGGAGGCGCTACCAGGGGACAGGCCAGTACATCAGGAGACGTGGAGGAGGCCGTAGGAGGGCAACAACCCAGCAGCAGGACCGCTACCTCTGCCTTTGTGCAAGGAGGAACAGGAGGAGCACTGCCAGAGCCCTGCAAAATGACCTCCAGCAGGCCACAAATGTGCATGTGTCTGCTCAAACGGTCAGAAACAGACTCCATGAGGGTGATATGAGGGCCCGACGTCCACAGGTGGGGGTTGTGCTTACAGCCCAACACCGTGCAGGACGTTTGGCATTTTCCAGAGAACACCAATATTGGCAAATTCGCCACTGGCGCCCTGTGCTCTTCACAGATGAAAGCAGGTTCACACTGAGCACATGTGACAGACGTGACAGAGTCTTGAGACGCCGTGGAGAACGTTCTGCTGCCTGCAACATCCTCCAGCATGACCAGTTTGGCATTGGGTCAGTAATGGTGTGGGGTGGCATTTCTTTGGAGGGCCGCACAGCCCTCCATGTGCTCGCCAGAGGTAGCCTGACTGCCATTAGGTACCGAGATGAGATCCTCAGACCCCTTGTGAGACCATATGCTGGGGCGGTTGGCCCTGGGATCCTCCTAATGCAAAACAATGCTAGACCTCATGTGGCTGGAGTGTGTCAGCAGTTCCTGCAAGACGAAGGCATTGATGCTATGGACTGGCCTGCCCGTTCCCCAGACCTGAATCCAATTGAGCACATCTGGGACATCATGTCTCGCTCTATCCACCAACGTCACATTGCACCACAGACTGTCCAGGAGTTGGCAGATGCTTTAGTCCAGGTCTGGGAAGAGATCCCTCAGGAGACCGTCCGCCACCTCATCAGGAGCATGCACAGGCGTTGTAGGGAGGTCATACAGGCACGTGGAGGCCACACACACTACTGAGCCTCATTTTGACTTGTTTTAAGGACATTACATCAAAGTTGGATCAGCCTGTAGTGTGTTTTTCCACTTTAATTTTGAGGGTGACTCCAAATCCAGACCTCCATGGGTTGAAAATTTGATTTCCATTTTTTAATTTTTGTGTGATTTTGTTGTCAGCACATTCAACTATGTAAAGAACAAAGTATTTCAGAAGAATATTTAATTAATTCAGATCTAGGATGTGTTATTTTTGTGTTCCCTTTTTTTTTTTGAGCAGTGTATATATATATATATATATATATATATATATATGTCATTGGATTACATGTACCCAAATGGTAACAATAAATAATACAATCCACCCATATAAAACAGGATAGAGGATAACTATTAGATTGCTGGGGGTCCTGCTGCTGGGGGTCCCACTGATAAGAATTGGGGTCTGTACCTCCTTCAGCCCCCTGAAATAAACAGAGCTTTGCTCATTTCAGGGACTGCAGGGGGCACGGGCCCACGTTCTTGTGATCAGTGGGGTTCCCAGTGGTAGGACCCCCACCGATAACTTTATGGAACTTTAAGGCTCCAAATAGGTCAGTCCATCAAAGGTTAACCTTTATTATATGGTACGGCTATCCTTTCCTGTATCTTATTTCACACACATGCTGTCTTTCAATTTATTGAAGTATCATGAGCTATTACAAATAATAAATTGCTTATAATTTAATTACCAAAGTTTTAATTATTGCCTGAAAGATATAGTAGAATTTACTGCCAATAGACAGTAGTAATTACAGTTCTAAACTTCTCCTGAACATTTCATTTTAATTACTTTGTGACATATTTTAAGGGTCTTTAGTGGACATTTTACCAAATGAACAGGAAACAGCTTTAGTGGTTTTCATCCAGACCTTTTAATCAATATGAAAAGTAATAATTCTGCTCAAACATCTTTTTTTCTGGTTTTAATTTAAATTATCATTACAAAAGTATGTGCACTGTAATAAAATAACTTTTTAGCACATATTGCTCTTAAATTGGATATTTGTCTTTTTTATCTACTTACGTTTATGTCTACTTTATACCATATACCAACCTGTAGGCTATGATGAAAGGTGTTTTCTGGTACTTAGCTATTGATGGTCTATACTCAGGATAGGTCATTAATATCAGATCATGGGGGTCCGATGCATGACACCCCCACCTATCAGCTGTTTCGGGAAGCCACCAGTAAACAGTGAACAAAGCCAGAAGCAGGAGGGGTACTGCAGCTCAGGTCCCATTTCAGTGAAAGCTGAGCTGCAGTACTCCAGTGCCAAAAACTACACAGTAGATGAAGTCTTCTGTCCACTCTATAGGTCTTGCCCGACAGCTACCGGGATTAACTGATTGGTGGTGATGCCAGGTATTGGAACTCCACTATTCTGATATTGATGACCTATCCTGAACATAAGCCATCAATATCTAATGGAAACCACCCTTTAATAGTGATATAGCCCTAAATTCATGTTCTAGTTGTAATCACATTGTTTGGGTTGGTTATATGCAGGTTAAGGATGGATTTTCATGATTTTTTATGCGTTTTTGGAACCATCTGGAAAGATGCATGGGGAAATGATTTCATTTTTTTCTAGTGGTTCCAAAAAAGCAGCATGAAAATCAGCAAAATAATTATTCAATAAGTGGAATTTTACATATTGGAAACTAAGTATAAATCAAATAAAGATGTAGTCACAGGGTCATGATATGGTAGAACTCGGGTAGTCAGTCTTAAAAACACTTTAGAATACTGAACAGAATATACTGCACAGATAATTCCCAATATAAAGTTATAAATTAACATGTAAGGCTGCAGAGGGATTCCATGTAACTTTCTGGCCGAAAAATTTATAATTTGCCTACTGGTCACCAAAAATATGGTAGCTCCACATCTGTCCTACAGGTGGCAACTGTAGCCTCTAATTTACCATCATTCAGATATCAGTCTGAATAGGTGCTGATTGTCTTAAGAAATAAAGATTGCTAAGATCTAATAGGTTGTAATTTACCAAATGGGGATGCCTTCTATGGGACCTTGGAGTCAATGAGATCAGTCCTGGAGTGATGAGCTCGTTCCACAAAAAAAGTTGAAATGGAACTGTCTGCTTCCTGCACTGAATCTATTGCTGAACAGTTTTATTTACCACTTTCTATGCCTGTTTTAGACGTAGAAAATGGTCTAAATGTAAGACATCAGGGGAGCTGTCTTAAATTTAAAAGCGGCGTGGATCCGCCAAAGTTATGTAGAGGACTGCGCCTCTACATAACTTTGGCGGATCCATTGCCAGTGCAGGGCTTTATTAAGACTGGCGCCTAAAACGCCAGTCTTAGTGTGCAAAACTAACCAAGTGACTTTACGATCTGACACTGAAATATTATACATCTCCATTACTACAATAAAAGGAGAACCTAACAGCAGAAGTACACCTTATGTGAGCCACACTGATGTCTAGACACCTGACACGACGTGAATGATCCCAAGTTAATGTCAACATTCTCCCCCATGTCAGCAAAGTGACTGATATCATGGGTAAAATTTAATTAAGAGACTCAATGACATGCAATGCAAGTGTGAGTTAATACATGAAATGTTCTGAAGGCTCAGCCTCAAGTTCTACCCAAGGTCATCTTTAGACCTTACCTCTATTTCTGAACCAAATGTAATCAGATATATCAGCTTACACAATGGAGATAACTGTAGCATCAAAAAATGACCTATTGTTTAAACCACATTTATATGTTTAACATATTTGAAATAATTGAAATATTTTTAATTTTCCATGTGAATATCTATAATTAAACAAATCATAAAATAATGCAGTTTTTGTACCGGCCACTAAGCCTATTAAAAGGTGCCACTTTTTGGTCTTTACTGTAGTTATCTCCTTATCTGTCAGTCTATCCCTGCCTGTAATGATATCACCTTTGTACATAGATAAGACACAATAGGTTATTATCAGCGCTTATCTATTCTTTTCTTGTACAATGTCCTCTGCTCAGGTCACAGAGCATGTCTAGAAAACTCTCCCATAAAATCTATGTGTCCCATACCCATGCCGGGGTATGGGTATCAACAAAATCAATAAATTAAGTTGTTGTTTTTTGCAGTTATATCTTTCTCTGATTTCCATGAGGCGGTGCGTTAAACAAATACTTCCTGGGAAGTGTTTGATGTTGGTTGTTAAAGAGCGTCATAATGTCCAGACGTGATAGCACACACTTCTCAGGATAAAAAAGTATACGTAATACTATAAATAACATTTGAATAGTAGCAGTCAGACCCCCACCAATCTAGCATTTGTCACCTATCCAATGGATAGGTGATAAAAGCTTCTGAGTGAAATCCGCCTATTAGGTCATTAGCCATGAGGAATATAGGAATATAACTTCTGAGACTGCAGGCAGGGCAAACCTTGGGTTGGATGTTGCCCTGTGCACTGCATTCGACGGATGTTCCCTTAGACCACATTTAAAGATGGTGGATTTATTGCATATTCAACACAGTAACTGCCGTGATTTTACTGTGAGTTTGCTATAGCTATGTGGCAAAATGTGCAGCAAAACATGATATAGAAAACAATACAATAGGATTGTAAAGAGCTAATTTACAATCAATACAAGTAGTACTCCAAAAAAATAAATCAGGGCCTTAATCTCGATTCTGTGCTGCTGCATTTTTATACGTCCCAACAAAAATCATGGGTGTGGGTGTGCACAGTGGAAGTGCTCATACCATCAGGGCCATTGGCACTCCCTTCAGTAATGAAAGGTGATACACCTGGAACCTAACAGGTTCCTTACCCCTAAGGCCAGCTCTGGGTGCTGAGACAGCAGTCACACTCACAACTAGGCCCAGGTGCCTGAAGGGGCTCAAAGGCATTCAAGGTACTCAATGTGGTACTTAACAGGACACCATTATTATAAATTAAACCTGGTAGGTGGGAAGCCTGTTACAGCATCAGGCTGAAGACCCCTGGGCCCACCAGAGGAAATGATTTTGAGGGCCCACCATCTGTATATAGAATCTTAAAGGCCCTGTTTTGTTAGGGGTCCATTATTGTCAGAACTGACCTGGCCCTGTTAACTTGTGGCCAAGGAGCTTCTAGTTACACCTCTGTTTTTAAAACTTTTGGGTTGTCCCATGTGGACAGTTATGGGATATGCAATAAATGTCCAATAGGTGTGAGTCCGATCTTCTATCTCAAGAACGGGGCCAGGAATGCAGAAGAGGCCACTCATGCGGTCTCCCTCCATTCAATGCTATAGGACGTCCAAAAATAGCTGTAGATATGCCATAAATGTACTGGTGTAAATAACTGTTAATATGTAAATATTTCCAAAACCTTTATTACACACATGAAAATTGAATATTTTCCATAAAGGGCAAATCCAGTCAATATGATCGAAGAGAAGATCACATTGGTGAAGTCTGTAATATTTAATGAAACTACAGAGGGGAGGCATGATAAATCCGGCCACAGTCTGTAGGTTATTTGTATTATTTTCTTGTGAAACCATAAAAGAAATGATGCATTTAATAATAGCAGGACAAAAAGAAATCTTTTATCATAAACATTTTCTAGAACTGGACTGCAAGAGATTATCTAATATCTGTTTAAGGCCTCATGCACACGACAGTGTTTTTTCACTGTAAGTGATTTGGCTTCAGTGGGCCGTGTCCGATTTAGCTTCAGTTGTGTTTTCTTGTGTCTTCCTTTTTTTTGTCTGACAGGGGAAAAAAAAGGAAGAAGGTTAATGAAAAGTGTAATTTTATTGCACTAAGGTCTTGTAGAAAAAAACTAACACGGACGCGGACACGGATGACAAACCAGTTGTGCATCCGTTTTTTTTGACGGACCCATTGACTTGAATGGGTCCGTCCTCCGTTTTCCACTGATAAGAATAGGACAGGTTATATTTTTTTGACGGACTGGAATCACGGATCACGGACGTGGACTATCAGTTTTTTTTCACAGCTCCATAGAAATGAATGGGACCTCCGCTAAACTGTGAAAAATGACGGAACGGACGCGGATGCACACACCGGTCGTGTGCATGAGGCCTTACAGGGCACAGGGTATAATGTAAGAATTCAGGAAATTAAGCATTAAGTATGTATTTTCCAAAAGTGTATGCAAAGGGATCATGAATAAAGAATTGTTCTGTGAGTGTACTGATTTTAACGCCACTTGTGCAGTGCAGATCTCAGAGCTGGGAGAGTCTCCTGAGATTATGAGGAGGCTTTCCCTGAACTGCGCAAGCGCTGATGATCTGAGTCTCCTGCACGAAGAGAAGACTCTAAGATTCACTTCTAGATCAGCGAAGCCAAGCGTCTTCTCCTCCAGGAGGAGAATGACATCATTAGGGCTTGCACAGTGGAGATCTCAGCAGGGACAGCTTCCTGAGATCAACCGTGCATGTGTTGATGAAGTATTGCAGGTGTAGGCAGAGGCCCAATATTTCAGAACCAGGAATCCAAACAGTGAGGATCACTATCCCTATCAATCAGGCTATAAGGGGAATGGCGACAGGGTAGAAGATAGGTGAAGTAGTGCTCTGACTGACTAGGCCAGTGCCTCAGTGCTTTGAGCACCTCATTTGCATAAGAATTGAAGCAAATATTTTGATGCAACTGTACATCAGATTTCAGCAACAGCGGGCTCCTTTAATTCACCATGTTTAGCCCTACCAGGCAGCACTCCTGGTTTAATATGGTCAATCATGGCAACAGATGAAAAAAAAACAAAAAAACAATTGATATCCAGATTGTGAATGAAGAAATTCTTACTTCTTCTCTCCCAGGAGTAAGTCCCAGCACAACCGCAAGTACTAATTAACAGATTAATTAAATCCCGCTATTCTGCTGCACATATTCTGGCGTCATCCTGGATGGAGACACATTATGGGTATTTGTCTGATATATTTTTTGATACTACTGTAGCCAGTTTTTGCACTGGCACTTTTTCTGGCCTATTTGATGACCATTGTTATTTGATATTGCTCTCGTGTCCCCTCCAGTGATGCCACCATCCCCTCCAGTGATGCCACAACAGGCAGTGCTACTGTAAAATCGAGAAAGATCCCACCATACTTTATAAGAACGAGTTGGATGATATCCTTGTAGAAGCCTGTGATCAGGGCATTATCACCACCAAAATGATGGAAGGGCTGAGGGTTGACTTCCCGGTCAAACCCACTCTATATCTGCTCCCCAAGGTGCACAAGAGCCGTATTCATCCTCCCGGTCGCCCGATCGTGTCGGGGATCGGCAGCTTGTGCACCAATGTGGGAAAGTTCATCGATTTTTTCCTCCAGAAGAGCGTAGAAACCCTCCCCTCTTTTGTTAAGGACACCACCGACATGCTGAGACGGCTGAATGGGATCCATGTTGATCCGGATGTGGTCCTTGTCACATGTGACATCGAATCTCTATACACGTCTATATACCATGACCAGGGAGTGCGGGCATCCAGATCCTTTTTGACTATGTCAGATTATGATAACAGTTTGATCGAATTCATTCTGACATTGCTAGAATTTATGCTTACGCATAACAATTTTTTATTTAAGGACCGCCTCTTCCTACAGCTCCAGGGGACAGCTATGGGGGCATCTTGTGCCCCCTCATATGCCAACCTGTTCCTGGGGCTGTGGGAGAGAGAGATTGTCCAGGAAACACCTGGATATGATGCCGCACTCCTATGGTCTAGGTATATAGACGATGTGTTTTTTCTATGGCAGGACACCATTCCAGCCTTGGAAAACTTTTTGGCCTGTCTCAACCATAACACACGTAACATCAGACTCACCTGGAAATACAGTCTCACTAATGTTGAATTTCTGGATATAATGATTATCAAGGGGCCTGACGGATATTTGTCCGCTGATCTTTTTAGGAAGTCCACTGCCGTCAATGCCCTTCTCCACGCCTCCTCTGCTCACCACCCGAATACGATACAAGCAATACCCACAGGGCAGTTTTTAAGAACTCGCAGGATCTGCTCCAGTGAGAAGCAGTTCGAACAACAAGCAGGTGCTTTGACACAGCGATTCCTCGAAAGAGGTTATCAATATAATACCATACAGCGGGGCTACGAAAGAGCCAAAAAAACATCTAGAGACTCCTTGTTGGTGAGTAGAGCTCAGAAAAGGGATAACCGAGACACATGTGTGAGATTTATTACCCCCTTCAATACGAAATGGAGGTATATTCAGAACATTCTGAGGAGACACTGGTCGGTGTTGCACACAGATGGTGATCTGGCGGTATGCCTCCCTGCATACCCCCAGATCACTTGGAGGCGGTCACGCAATTTGCGTGACATCCTCACGAAGAGTCATTACGTCCCTACACCTAGGGGAGGTATCTTCGGCAGCAAAGAACCCAAGTGGGGGTCCTTTTCCTGCGGATCGTGTGCCGCCTGCAGATATATGATTCGTTCTACCGCCTTCAGTGACTCCTCAGGTCGTAAAGATTTTAAGATTGTACACAACATAAACTGTAACACTGAGGCTGTGATATATCTGATCACATGCCCATGTAATCTTTTTTATGTTGGTATGACAAAGAGAGCCCTGAAGATACGGGTTCTGGAACATGTTTGTAAGATCCGAGCAGCTGCGGAAACACCTGAGAGGGACTGGGAGTCACTGCAGGCGGTTCCACGACATTTTCGTAGGTTCCACGGGTCCGATCCAGGGGGGTTGACGGTGAAGGGTATTGACCGAATCCATCTAGGGTCTAGAGGCGGTAACATTAAAGTGGCTCTACTCCGTAGAGAGACTAGGTGGATTGTCAACCTGGATACCGTCACTCCGTACGGCCTTAACGAATCTAACAGTTTTTCTTCCTTTCTATGAATATTGCGCGAATTTTATCTGTAGGGTATATTTTTTCTTTTTGTTTTATCGTATTTCATTTTCTATAATATTGTTGTTTCTTTCTTTTTGAGATTATATCATTCATTTCTGTGTGGAATTGGTGATGATGGACAGAGTAACCTACTGGGATGACATGGTCGCCACAAGAGAGGACATTCGTCTAGATCTCCTAGCAACACAATTATATCATATTACTTTGAGTGTATATATTTGGTGGGGTATTCCACTGGGCACCGATATTTCATGTGTTGTATACCTCTCTGACATACCTTGTTAGTGAGACCCTGTGCCTTGTCATTCCCATCGGTGTGGAGATTTTTTAGATATCTTATGTGTCCCGTGCCACAGGGGTGGGGTTGATTCGATCGTAGCCCTTCTTGTGGGGTTGTGGGTGCCCGGGTCGACCCCGCATACGGCCTTCCTGCCGTCGGTGGTGCCACCCCGGTCACTCGCACCCCACATCTGTCATTGTCCACTCTGCGACTCCTGCGGTTCCCTGGTTTTTGGGGGTTGGGGGTGTCTCGGCTTTTTGCCGCCGGTGGTGTCACCCCGGTCACCCCTTCCCTATCAGGACTTTGAGGATTTTTTAATAATCCATGCTGGGTTGTGGGTTGGGTGTGCCCAGTTTGGCCCCGCGGGCTGCCCTTTGCTGCCCGGGGTGCCGCCCTTGTCGCCCCCGCCCTCGGCCCGTATCATGGAGGGCAACTATGTCTTAGGGTCCTCATTATGTGGCTCTCATTATAACATTATCTTTGTCTATTAATTCAATGGGACGATTCCTTTCACCTGTATGAATTGTTGCTTTATTATGTCCAATGTCTTAGGCCTACATGCCCTTATGGTCCTTTTATCTTATATACATGTATCCGTTCTTTATTGGAGTGATTGTATTATCACGTATATTTTAGATTGAGATCGAGAGTGCATTGTATTATGGGCCAATTACGGGCCAGACTACACTATTACAAGTATGAGAACTGCCAACTGTATGCCTTTTGGATTATGGATAATAATGGCCACTTGTACACTACTGACAGCATTTCTTCACATATATGATGTTCTTATAGGAAAATTTTTCACTTCTTATTCACTATGTATCTAGATCAATTATATGATCGTTATAATGGTATTGAGGTTCCAATTACATGGACCCCCAATACATCACGTTTTTTACTGATATGTCACCGTGCGGGCAGGTCACGGAGTTATGCTATGGTTAGCCACTCCGATGGCTCTATTTATATGGACCCCTAATATATCACTTTTTAATTCTATTTGTCACTGTGTGGGCAGGTCGTGTAATTATGCTATATTTCGCTATATCCATGATCATGCCATCACCTTATACTATATATTTCTTATTCTGTATGTATCATTTTCATGCATTTTCTGTTTACATCACATAGTCACTGGCGGTTTTCTTTTTAGCACAGCGTTGCCTGTGGGTGTAGGACCCTGTGTGGATATAGCGGGTGTGCGCCTGTGGCAGTATTACATCCATTGTGCGACTTTTAGCTTCATCCCTAGGCCCTAATCTTAGCCGTTGTTTGCGGTTCACCTGCGTTCCACGGGGGTCGCGGGGCGCGCATGCGCTGGGCGACGCCATCTCGACGCGCTCCATGACGTCTGTAAGCGCCGCGCATGCGCAGTGTGCAGATGGGGACGCGCTGAGAGATGGCGCCGCGTATCATGGTGCTTCCCGCGCCCGTTTGTGTGGTCCGCAGGTGTGCCGCATGCAGGTAATTCTTTTCCATTGTCCCACCCCCACCATATGCTCTATATATACCCTGCTCATCTAGCATTCAGTACCTCCTGACAAAGCCGCTGAGGTGAAACGCGCGTCGAGGTCTCGCGCTCAGGGCCTGTCATTCATCCCACCACCATGTCTTCAGGTACGTCCCGCTATTAGCACGGTTTCATGCTGCGTGCAGGGCACCCTCGTATGTATCCACACTGGGGCCTCTGTACTTAGGCGCACGTTTGTTATTTTTATTTCAGCCAGTGATCTACATTCATTGTATTATTTTTTATTGGCTGACTGTGGTGCCTACATCATTTCCGTGCTTGCCAGCTACGGCTCTGGGTTTACCATAATTGGTCTGTGGTACTCTGCACACTACACCCGTATTTGGTCTGTGGTACTCTGCATACTACACCCGTATTGGGGAGACCTTTCATATGTGATATCTATCTGGCTATCCCAGAGTCTTAGCTCTATCTTTGGGTCATACCATTCTGCGCCACACATTGCGCAGTTTCATGGTGGTGTTTTTGATGCTGCTGGCCTTGTGCTTCTCCGTGTACTGTATAACATCCCGTTGTTCTCCAGATTTTTTATATTTTATAATAAATGATATTTTGTGATACTATATTCCACTTGTTTGGTTTTTATGCCACCATCTTACCTGCACTGTTAATTTTAATGTATTTTTAATCTCCCTATGTACTGTCTAATAAAGTATTTTGATGATAATTATGCGGACTGGCAACTTTTTGTAGTTTTAATTTTTTTGTGTAAATGCTTGTTACCAAATGCATCTTTTCACATTCTTTGAGGGGGTCTTGTTGCTGTTTTATAAGTACATAGTGACATTTGTCTTTGATATGGTGACTATAGACCCTTGTTGGCAGCTGTGTGCTGTTGTTCTCTTTGGGAACTTCATTCTGGAGATAGGAACAGGTCCCAGAGGTGGGACTCCCACCTATCTGACATTGGTAACATATGTTAGCAATATGCCACCAATGTTCCAGGTGAGACAACCCCTTTAACCCCTGTGTCTGATTTTTATTTATAAAACTGTCTATAAGAAATGCCTTCTTTGTTACTCATAGCAACCAGTCACAGCACAGCTTTCATTTCATATTCTGCTCTTGAAAAAAGAAAGCTGTTCTGTGATTGGTTGCTATGGGTAACAAAGAAAGATTCTCTTTCAAATTTCTAAACCACATTGGGGCAGATTTACTCATACTGTCTAAAAGTAAGATGGAGTAAACTTACAGGTTAATGCATGAAGTGGGCAGCGCCACAAGCAGGGGCGGACTGGGAACTTAATGTGGCCCTGAAAAAAATACTAAAAGTGGCCCTGTTTTGTTGTTGGGTCCAAATTGATGGGAGGCAGAGCCAGCAATACCATATTGTGGAACATTATACCACCCCAACAGAGCCAAATACCACAGTACATCACAAAATACTGCCAGCAGCACTAAATACATTCCCAAAAACTCCCTCTGGCTGGCCATGAGGAGGGCCCAGGCGGCCCCTTGGGCATTGACCCACCGGGAAGTTTCCCTGTAAGGTCTAAGGCCAATCCGCCCCTGGACACAAGTGAGAAGTGATTTTGCTGTCTTGTCGGCGTAGAACCCACTTGTGCCAAATTTATGATGTGTTACACCAATTTTAGGTTGGTTTTACGCCAGTGGTGCCCAACCATTTTTTGTCTGAGGGCCACACTAAACTTGGTATAAATTTTGCGGGCCAGAACCAGGTAGCTTTGCCAGAAAGAAATGCAATCACTGTGAGGGGCACGTGTGAGCATTACTGCTGTGAAGAGGGCACATATATGCCTGCCCATTATTACTGTGAGCATGGGCGTCCGCAGAAATTTTCCAGGGGGGGGCATAATTTTATTGACATCCATGCTCTGCTTGTTTCTGAGAATGTAATGAAGGGGAGGGGCATAATTCATTATCACAAAGTATAATAACGCATGAGCTGTGCAGTGGCGGATCCAGAGCCTGGTCTCGGGAGGGGCACTTCCAGATTATTTTCTGTCCGCCGCCACAAAACAATGGTGCTTATAGAACAGACTACACAGTGTAGAGGTATGCTGTATATTGTGTGGCACAGTGTAGGCTATATATGTATAACATAAACATATTTCACATGAAAACTTACAATTACTTGGCTTGGCCCTTGGGGATCTCGTACACCAATTCAACGGTTGGCTGGGGGGTTCAGCGGAGCTGATGTTGTGTTTTATCCGAATAAGAAAGATTTCATAATAAGGATTTGGAGAAGGGGCAGAGGAATAGCAGAGCAGGGAGAGGATGGCGCTGCTACTAGGGGGTCATACCATGTGGGAGTAATAAAGCCCACCATAATGCCCCCCAGTAGAAATAATTCTCCTTATATTGTGAAAAAATACCCCCTTGTAATGCCCCCAGTTGAGCTAATGTCCCCATAGTGCCCCCATGATGTGCAAGTATAAAATACCCTTATATAGTGCCCCCAGTAAATGCCTCCATAGTACTCCTCTCCCCCCTTCCTCATAGTACCCACCATAATGTGTCCCAATATAAAATACCCCTTCTTTGTGGCCTCAGTAGATGCCCCTATAGTGCCCCCAATAATGTGCCAGTAATAACAGCCCCCCCATCATGTTCCAGTAATAACAGCCCCCCATCATGTGCTAGTAGTAACAGCCCCCCATCATGTGCCAGTAATGACAGCCCCCTCCTTGTGCAAGTAATGACAGCCCCCATTATGTGCCAGTAATGACAGCCCCCCATTATGTGCCAGTAATGATAGCCCCCATTATGTGTCAGTAATGACAGCCCCCCATTATGTGCCAGTAATGACAGCCCCCCCATTATGTGCCAGTAATGACAGCCCCCCCATTATGTGCCATTAGTCAGAGACCCCCATTATGTGCCAGTAGCCAGAGCCCCCATTATGTGCCAGTAGCCAGAGCCCCCCATTATGTGCCAGTAGCCAGAGCCCACCATTATGTGCCAGTAGCCAGAGCCCCCCATTATGTGCCAGTAGTCAGAGACCCCCATTATGTGCCAGTAGCCAAAGCCCCCATTATGTGCCAGTAGCCAAAGCCCCCATTATGTGCCAGTAGCCAGAGCCCCCCATTATGTGCCAGTAGCCAGAGCCCCCCCATTATGTGCCAGTAGTCAGAGACCCCCATTATGTGCCAGTAGCCAGAGCCCCCCATTATGTGCCAGTAGCCAGAGACCCCCATTATGTGCCAGTAGCCAGAGACCCCCATTATGTGCCAGTAGCCACCAGTATTGTACACAAAAAAAAAAAAACATTTATACTAGTGCCTGCAGCCTATCAGAGGAAGGGAAAGGGACACGCCTCTCCCTCCCCTGCCTCAGCACAGTTATCTGTATCGCTGTCCTTAGGACGGCGATACAGATGACTATGGAGATGAACGCTTCCAGAAGTGCCCACCCCCACTTCTGAGCAGCTTGCCCCGTTGCCCCCGTCCCCCTGGATCGGCCAGTGCTGCAGAGCAGAGGCAGAACTCAGTTCACAGATTCCAGGGGGGGGCACTTTCCCCCCCCTGCGGACGCCCATGACTGAGGGGCACCTGTGAGCATTACAGCTGTGAAGAGGACACATATCTGGCCATTATTATTGTGAGGGGGTATGTGATGTATACATGTGTATGATGTATGTAGTGCAGTATGTGATGATCACACACTGCTCTGCATACATAACACACATCAATACATTACACCCTGCGCTGTCACCTTCTTTTGTAGGTCCATCTTGATGTCTGGGCTGTAGGCTTCAGCTCCTTAGCCCCCATGCTTCTCGGGGTCCTTGTGCAGCGCACCCGGCACTCTTTGCTTCAAGCCCCTCCTACTTCCAGCTTCCGACGGCTTCCCCTACTGCAGGACGATGTATCGCTCCGGCGCCCGCTCAATCTAACCAATAGCAAAGCTCCTTGCTGTCCGGAGCTTCGCTATTGGTTATTGCAGGCACAGGCAGCATTGCTGCCCTGCCTGTGCCATTCACAGGACACCCTGCGCTGATAAAAAGCAGGGAAAAGTCTAAGGCCTCCGGTCACTGCAGGGGCCGCATGACACAGCTTCCGTGTCATGCGTAGGTTGGGCATCACTGGTTTACGCCATCCCCTGCAGTATGCATTTACTAAGAGGAGGTTAGATGTTTTGTGGCCAGAGCTACAGTTTAGTTTAGATTTATTATTGCAAAAAAGTCTTTATAATAAATATGTTTAGACTTTAGACTATTTTTTAAGGTATTTTCTGCAGCAAATTTAACTAATGACGATGGCGTGTGACATTTTTTTAATTTGTTGCAAAAAATTGCTTCAAAACAAACAGACAAAAAGTTGCATATTGATACACTGCCCCCTAACTTTATGCCACCTACAATTCGGCTTAGTTTTACTCAATAAGTTGTTTCACATTTTCCGCACACGGAGGCGCAATTAAGCCACGCGCTTCCTGCTAAGTCACGATTGTTTGGAAGGCAAGGTGTTAAAAGGTTAGAAAAGTGTCTAAAACTCTCGATAAATGCAGTGCAAAGTATATAAGCTGTTTTTGGGTGCAAATTGCTCCAAGAAAACTGGCACATTTTCAATAGTACTGTATTTTTCACTTTATGAGACCCCAAAAGTGAGGAAAAATAGCCCTGTGTCTTATAAAGCGAATACTAATGAGCACTTTTATTATTATAAATTTTTTTTTTTTATATGCCGGAGGTGCAGGGAGTGTAGTGATCCTGGCGCTAGCTGTACTCACCTAGTCTTCTTACTGACGTGTCCGGAGCAGAAGAGGTAAGTTGTTTTATTTATTTTATTGTCTGATCTGAGGTCTGATAAAGATTGGGGATCTAAACTGAGATCTGATGAAGATTGGGGCCTTATATGAAGTTTGATGATTGTGGGGTCTAATATAGCGGTCTCATGAAGATTGAGGTTCTGCTTTGGGGGTCTGCTGAAGATTGGGGGTCTGCTGAAGATTGGGGTCTAATGAAGATTGGGAATCTGATCTAAGGTCTGATAATGATTGAGGGGGGGTATGATCTGAGGCCTGATAAAGATTGGGGATCTAAACTGAGGTCTGATAAAGATTGGAGCGTGAATTATCTGATGATGATTGGGGGTCTGATTTGGGAGAATCATGAAGATTAGGGGTCTGTTCTGAGGTCTGTTCAAGATTGGGGGTCTGATGAAGATTGGGGGTCTGTTCTGAGGTCTGATGAAGATTGGGGGTCTGATGAAAAATATTTTTTTCTTATTTTCCTCCTTTAAAATCTGGAATCTTATGATCAGGTACATCTTATAAAGTGAAAAATATGGTAAATCGGCCCCATTGGGTCTTATGGCTGTAGGTTTGCTGATGTTTTCTATGGGGAAAATAAAGATACCCAATGTTAAAACTGTAAGCACATTTTAGATGCAGTCCCACAATGGGATTTTCCATAAAAGTTGGGATATTTTCTAAATGTGCATGTGTATGCATACTTTTACAGCAGTGGCCCAAACAGTGGCAATGAGAGAAAAGTGAGTCTTTCTAAAGGGACTGTAAGCATATTGAAAAATGTATTATTTTAGCCCTTTGGGCAGAGTGAAATGCCTTTTTTAAATTATCTTCGAGAAACCATTTTAAGTTTATTCCCCCTGTAATTATAAAATAAATGTAGCTTTCTCCATAGAAAGAATAATAGATATTGTGCACAACATTCTAATTTTGGAATGTAAAATCACAACCGAGGAATACTCATATAAAAAAGCCTAAACATGCTCCTCTTAGTAACATAAGTGAACTCAGCCTTGATCACAATAGTACAGAAATATTATTATCTACTTCATAGTAGGCTTCTATGATAATGTAGGTCAAAGGGTTAACATCCATTTTCCAACATGTAATTACGATTTGCATTATTAATGCAGAGATGATTCCCGATAAATATGTGCATAGAAGAAATCCTATTAAAGAAATGAAGAGTTATTCAAAACTCTTCTTCTATCTTCAGGCGTACACTTACATTTCTTCTCATATATACAGTACAGAGAATGAGAATGACTCTTCTTCATCAAGAACACAAGGGAGGCTTCTGTAGTAATGCATTTCATATTGCATATTACATATTAAAAACCTACAGTATCACTGCTTATTTAAAAGAACATTCATTTAGAATGAGTCCAGCACTTTTCTCTCTGGCTTTTGTGGTAATACAAACATTATTGATGCCTACTGTATGGTCCATGTACATGTACTACACCCTTTACAGAACATTTCCATTGAAATAATTTTGACATTTTAGTGCTCATATATTCCAGCCCTAGGTGTATTGTACATGTACAAGAACTATTAGAGTAGTGCAAATTTAAGTGGATACTAGAAAGGAATTTGAACAATGACAAATGTACATAACAGAGCAATGATCAAAATGGGCCCTCAATTATTGTGTTGGGTTTTGCTACCCAGAGACATGCGTGCTGCACACTGGAGGAGGGGATAAAAGTTTAAAATCTGTGACACACATACGTTCAGGAGACTCTACCAAGAACTTCATCCTAGGTAGGATGTAAGTATTGATTTGCCCTATCTTTTGTACACCCTGATGTGTTGGTCATGTATTATAATGTGGTAAACAACCATTTGTTATAGCATGATCGACTGAGTCTTAACCCCATTAAGCTAGTGATGTAATTTGTTTGTGTTATTATATATTAAATCACATTTAGTAAATATATTTATTCACTTAGCCTGCGTAAGCTTATTCATTCTCAAATCTTTTGAATTCACATTAAGTTACATACCTATATGAGCTGATGCAGAAGTATAAGGCTGCCTATCTGAAAGGACATCTTCAAGTTACAACGTCTAGTAGAAATCTGACACTTGGGGCTTGCTTCACATCCTCACCCCCTGGCTTGCTCCACAATCAATTCCATACTGGAGTCTCCTAATAAATGGGGCTCCATTAAAGGGAACCCTTCACTGTGGAATTGTTGTTCAATCTATGGGCAATGATGTTAAAGAGCAGGAGGAGCTGGGCAGAATGCTATATAGTTTTGTGGGAAAAGATTTAGTATAGCTTGTAATTTATTCATTTACATCTCTGCTCCATACTTAGGAGTCCTACCTATTGCAAGAAGAATCAAAGGGACCACCAAATTAAGTATGTAACAGATATCTAGACCAGAGGATTTTTGCTGAGGGCTCCGATTTAATCGCTGGGGCTCCGATCGGTTACCATGGCAGCCAGGACGCTACTGCAGTCCTGGCTGCCATGGTTACTTAGCACTTTTAGCAGCATTATACTTACATGCGCTGTCTGTGGCCGGCCGGCGCTCCTCCTACTGATAAGTGAAAGGTCTGTGCGGCGCATTGCTTATAGCACAGACCTGTCACTTACCAGTACACCTATATAGCACAGACCTGTCACTTACCCGAACACCGAACCCGAACCCAAACTTTTACTGAAATATTCGGGTTCGGGTGCCGAACACCGTAAAGTTCGGTACGAACCCGAACTTTACAGTTCGGGTTCGCTCAACCCTAGTCAGGACCAAGAGTGAAAAAAGTACAGAGATGTAAAGGCAGGAGAATAGTCACTAAACAGTACAAGGTCAAGCACAATAGCAGGCAAGGAGAAGACAACGAGAGGTTGGGCAAGCCGAGTCAGAAACACAAAAATAGTCACTATCTGCACAGAGAACTAACAAACACAGAGGAACCAGGCAACACATTGAACAAACAGCAAACAGCAATCCTAAAACAGGATTTAATTAGAAATCTCACTAATTGCGTCTCAGTCCAAGCCTACTGCTGCTTCTCTGATCAAGGACAGGAGAACTTCTCAGGCTACACCCTTTCCTACCTGTTTGTCTGACTCCTGGAGCAGAGACTGTCACAATGGGCATACTGAGTACTCCAGAGCAAGAGATGCACTTTACTCTTATGGCTGATTCATACAGGTTCCCATTCATGAACCCCAACACAAACACACACAAACACACACACATAAACACATCTATTATCAAAGAAAGCGCCAATAGGAAATTTGAAAATGGACAGAAAAATTCTGTAAATTGTACACAAGTTCCGCTGGGCCACTGTTAATGATTAAACATGGTATGTTGTTGGTAAAATAAAGTGTTCCTTGTGTTTCTATTGCTTTGCTCAATTCCATACTATTTTCTACTATTTGTATACACTGTAAGGCTGAATCAAAGTGTTAAGCCCAGTCCCTTAGCTTCTGTTACCAGGAAGGTGCAGAGCCCAACCTCTGGCTTGGTCTCTTTCTCGCGGAGTTACTGAGAAAGAGGTTGTGTTTGGGCTAGACAGGAGTGTGTTCAACATTTACAGTCCTAAAGCAGTGTCAGTCTTCATTTGGGACTCAAAGAAGTAACCAGGAAAGCATTCCAGAGAAAGACTGTGGAGCAGAACATTTAGAAGTTCACACAGCCATAAAAAGAGGGTGTGTGTGAAATCTGTGAAGGTAACGTACACCTTGGGTCTTGGACTTCACATTTCTTGACTGGGTCTAAAGACCTCCGGTCCCCAGTCATACTATTCTTGTGGATACTTATAAGTGCTTTTTTTGAGAGTCTATAACCCTCAGTGGTAATTGTAAAGTATTTTGTGAGAAATTGCAAACCATAGCTGAATTGGGACATATAGTACCTTTTATTTAAAAGTGTATTAAAGTGCATTTTTTGCAGAGGAGTTCCTGTATACATGTTCAACCGCTACTCTCCTGTCTCTCGGTCTCCTCTCATATAACCGCACAGTTGTAACACCAAGTGCACCCCCCACCCAATCAGGGAGTGCCCTGGGAAAGAGTGATAATAACAAGATGAGACACCCCCCCCCCCCCACCCACCCTTTCACTATACAGTCCTGGGAGCAAAGGAGAAGGACATCTTCCCTTTGAGGCCGTGAGTACCACCAACACCACCATCACTCCCACTCTCACCCCATGCTTCCCATCTGAGATGCTGCATTGGCAGCTGCAATGACACCTCATGTGATCAGTTTGTCTTGGATACCTTCAATATAGGATTGTAAAACCAGACAACCTATCTAATGTGACATTGAAAAGTGCATTTCAGGTAACAATACCTTGAGTTTTCTGTTTTTTAAACTGTGAATATGGAGAAAATAATAAGTTGTGTCTGAACATCCTTGTCACATGGTCAGACATCTGTCAGCCCTGTTCGTGTTGGTGCTAGGCTGGTTTCTAAGTTTATACTATGGATCCCATTGGGAATAGGCAGCAAAAATGTATTTGACAGTTTGGAGTTTCGGCTTCTCGGCTGCAGCTAAACATAGTCTGTATTCTTCTATGTTTTATTTTTATTGCCTCGAATCCAATCTCCTGCATTAGCAGCAATTCCTTATGAACTGTCAGCTGGTTGGGAAGCTCCAATTTCAATTGTGATTTTCTGCTACATTTGCTCCATTCACAGAGGGTATATAGAATATGTTTTTCTCGCATAAGAAAATAACACATTGAAGTGAAGCATAGCTGCTGATATACAAATGTATATGGTCTGCTTTACTCTGGTGCTGTATTCTACTGTTCAATTTTGTCTTTTTTATTGTGCAAGTGGATTCATGAGGTCATTTTTTGACAGACACAAATTGCTATTATTTTGTCCCTGATTTCCTGCAAAATGTGCCTCAAGGTACTGTACGCAGCTACTGTAAATTCCACCCTGTGCAGACATCACACAAGTACATATAGAATTGTAGGTCATTGGAAATACATAAAAAATACATGATATAAGAATCGTCTGTGGGGTTTTCTGTGCTGCACATAGACGTCTAACATTGTGTGTACCCTTGATATTACTTGGGGATGTGACAGATTAACAATTTGGACAATTGGCCAGTTGTCAATTACCCTCCATGTTCAAAATGCTCTATATATCTTTTTATGAGGTTGTACCTGTATCCTTTTTTTCTTTTTTTGAGCTCTGAATCTAGAGCTACTGTAAATGATAAATTATGCTTTCTTGGAGCCACCACTAGGGGGTGCTCACAGCATACAGATTTATGCAACTCCTACAGCAGTCAAGCAGTATGTCCCCTTTATGGTGGGTGCCCTCTGTACAATTTTGTTATTTAGTTGTGTCAAAGGAAGTAAAGAATTTGTTCCCCCCCCACCAAAAAAATAAAATAAATGAAAATGTAACATAGAAAAAGTAATGATTAAAAGCGTTATCTAGAAAGCAGGCTCAAAAGGAAAACAAAGCCTAGTTAGTGTGGCAAGAGGCTCATGATCCTTGTTGCATGGGAGCCTAGTCAATATTTTCCATCTGCCTTTGGTCTTATTTCTGGGAAACTTCAGTGTAAATCTGCTCATACACATAAGAGAAATGTCATCTGCAGTGGCCGAGTTGGACGATTTCAGTTGACCATCATTTGGAAATATTCAGTGACCGAAGGCAGAATAGTGTCTGCCAAAAATGTAAATTTATATTTTTTTGGTCTGTTGGCAGCTGAAACTTATGGGAAGGATATAATCTGCCACATTTGCCACTTTGCACACAGTTTTTTTGCCTCTCTGATCTCTCACTTTTATGTGATGGCCAAATCATATGATCAAATGATTCAATGGACAACTGATTGGCCACATTTTGGAGGTTCATCCATCTTCCGTGTATGCAAAGCTAAAGGTTTTTTCTTATACAGAACAATTACTTCACTGCCAGCGATAATGCTTGACTTTACCTCTGTCCGTACCTTAGAAGTGAATGGAATAGTGGTCACATATGAGCCCCACCACTCTATTCACATGGGGAACCAGGGACCTACCTTCAGATTGTTATCCTGTGTTCTTTGTTGGAAACACTTTTATTCTTTGCAGGTAGCACAATGATAGTAATGTGGTATACAACGAATTCTATAGAAAACTCCATAGGAGTTGTCGACACAAAAGTCTATTTTTCAAAATTGTGAAACTTTTTAAAAAATAGTCGCAAGCAAGTGGTGTTTTTATGCCGCCCTCACCACTTTTCAGAAAGGGTGGTAAGGAGGCATGATCAGCAGCCACAAAAAATGTATCTTCATTTAGGCGAAATTAGTGCCGGTCTTGATAAATCTCCCCCATAGCCTCCTAACTTCATTATGGAATAGTAAAAGGTCTCTGAGTTCTGTGGGACATGTGTACCACTAAAATCCGTTAAGAATTATGTTAATTTCAGACACATTTGACCTTCCCAATATATTACATCCAAATGTATTGGATGATGCTCTGTATAATACATGATAACGCTGCTATTGTCTCGCTCTTTGTGCCGCTTAGCAGGCATGGCCATTGTCTTTTGGCACTTTTATTAGAATCTTTTTTGTTTGAGCTCTCCATCATATTAATGCCGTGCTACATTTTAAACAGGTTTATTTATATGATGGCTCTAAGGCATTCGTTATGCAGTATTTCTGAAAAATGTTCTATCTGTTTCCTGTAAGGATCCTTGAGGAAAATAATAATGAAGCATAGATAAATAGGAATAAAACACAAATGCGTTTCACCACTGGTGTTTGCTAACTAGATTTATAGCTATTAAAATCTAAAATATATATCAAATCTAAAAAATGGAAACACTTCAGAAAGAATAGAAGGTGATTATTAAACAGCTTGCAAAAAAAAAGGGAAGAAAAGCATATTATGGTTAAAAGTGAATGACTATGTATAAATTCGCAGACATTATCTACCTCTCTCATATCTATCTATATATCTGTCTGTCTCTCTGTCTGTCCCAGTAAGAGGACTGAAACATCGCTTTGGTGATTAAAGAATACTACTTTTGATTTACATCTTTGGGAGTGCTGTGGAATTTTTGATTTTATCTATCGATCTATCTATCTGTCTTTTTAGCTATCCATCTAATATATAAATATATATACCGTATATATGATTGGTCTATCTATCTATCTATCTATCTATCTATCTATCTATCTATCTATGCATCCATCTATCTATTTATCCATCTGCAGTACAGCAGACCTGGAGGTATCTGTCTGCAACTGGAATTTTTTTATGTTATGTTCTACCCTAGAGATGAACAAATTAAAAAAAATTCGGTTCGGTCGGTTCGCCACATTTTCTGAAAAGATTTGTTTAGAATTTATTTGTGGCGAATTGCGTTAAGAAACGGTTATTTCCTGGCTGCAGAGAGCCTGTATAGTGGAGTAGAACACTGTGCCTTGTAGTAACACGCATAGGGAGTCTGCTGTGGAAGTGAAACAATACTGTGAGTCAGTATGACATGCACATGACAGGCGTCGCTCTTAGAATCACTGCACACTTCACTTATTTGGGCAGTTACTGTGCCAAAACTGGTGTGGCATCAGGCGTGTGGCTGCATCAGAATACACTGCGTGCAGAATTATTAGGCAAATGAGTATTTTGACCACATCATCCTCTTTATGCATGTTGTCTTACTCCAAGCTGTATAGGCTCGAAAGCCTACTACCAATTAAGCATATTAGGTGATGTGCATCTCTGTAATGAGAAGGGGTGTGGTCTAATGACATCAACACCCTATATTAGGTGTGCATAATTATTAGGCAACTTCCTTTCCTTTGGCAAAATGGGTCAAAAGAAGGACTTGACAGGCTCAGAAAAGTCCAAAATAGTGAGATATCTTGCAGAGGGATGCAGCACTCTTAAAATTGCAAAGCTTCTGAAGCGTGATCATCGAACAATCAAGCGTTTTTTATTCAAAATAGTCAACAGGGTCGCAAGAAGCGTGTGGAAAAACCAAGGCGCAAAATAACTGCCCATGAACTGAGAAAAGTCAAGCGTGCAGCTGCCAAGATGCCACTTGCCACCAGTTTGGCCATATTTCAGAGCTGCAACATCACTGGAGTGCCCAAAAGCACAAGGTGTGCAATACTCAGAGACATGGCCAAGGTAAGAAAGGCTGAAAGACGACCACCACTGAACAAGACACACAAGCTGAAACGTCAAGACTGGGCCAAGAAATATCTCAAGACTGATTTTTCTAAGGTTTTATGGACTGATGAAATGAGAGTGAGTCTTGATGGGCCAGGTGGATGGGCCCGTGGCTGGATTGGTAAAGGGCAGAGAGCTCCAGTCCGACTCAGACGCCAGCAAGGTGGAGGTGGAGTACTGGTTTGGGCTGGTATCATCAAAGATGAGCTTGTGGGGCCTTTTTGGGTTGAGGATGGAGTCAAGCTCAACTCCCAGTCCTACTGCCAGTTTCTGGAAGACACCATCTTCAAGCAGTGGTACAGGAAGAAGTCTGCATCCTTCAAGAAAAACATGATTTTTATGCAGGACAATGCTCCATCACACGCGTCCAAGTACTCCACAGCGTGGCTGGCAAGAAAGGGTATAAAAGAAGAAAATCTAATGACATGGCCTCCTTGTTCACCTGATCTGAACCCCATTGAGAACCTGTGGTCCATCATCAAATGTGAGATTTACAAGGAGGGAAAACAGTACACCTCTCTGAACAGTGTCTGGGAGGCTGTGGTTGCTGCTGCACGCAATGTTGATGGTGAACAGATCAAAACACTGACAGAATCCATGGATGGCAGGCTTTTGAGTGTCCTTGCAAAGAAAGGTGGCTATATTGGTCACTGATTTGTTTTTGTTTTGTTTTTGAATGTCAGAAATGTATATTTGTGAATGTTGAGATGTTATATTGGTTTCACTGGTAAAAATAAATAATTGAAATGGGTATATATTTGTTTTTTGTTAAGTTGCCTAATAATTATGCACAGTAATAGTCACCTGCACACACAGATATCCCCCTAAAATAGCTAAAACTAAAAACAAACTAAAAACTACTTCCAAAAATATTCAGCTTTGATATTAATGAGTTTTTTGGGTTCATTGAGAACATGGTTGTTGCTCAATAATAAAATTAATCCTCAAAAATACAACTTGCCTAATAATTCTGCACTCCCTGTAGTAGCTGAAGCAAGTAGCCAGAAGAAACAGGTCTCTTTTGTCAAAGTGTTGGTGTGTCACCATGGATGATCTAGTCTGAAGCATCAGGCATTGGTGTTTAAAAATCCCAGCTGATCCACGCCTGATTCATTTTCACAAAGGTCAGCTTCTCTACATTTTGGGTGGACAGGCGAGTTCTTCTTGGGGAAACTATGGCCCCCGCCGCACTAAACACCAGCTCTGATGCCACACTGCTGGCCGGGCAAGAAAGCTTGTCCAGGGCAAACTCAGCCAGTTGTGGCCACAGTTTGGCTGCCCAGTAGTCCAGGGGATCTTTGATGTGGGGTAGCAGGTCAAAAGTGGCCCAGTCATGAAGTGGGGAGGGTGAGAACAGCATGAGAAGTCCACAGAGTGGCTCAATGACATAGTGGTGAGGTGGCAGCATCATGAGGAGACCACAGTGTGGCCCAGTGACATAGTGGTGATGTGGCAGCAGCATGAGGAGAACACAGAGCAAGAAAGCTTGTCCAGGGAAAACTCGGCCAGTTGCGGCCACAATTTGAATTTGGCTGCCCAGAAGCAACTTTATGGTGACGCAACATGTGTTGACGCAGGGTGGTGGTGCCAACATTGGCACTCTGGCCACGCTTCACCTTCTGCCTACAAATCTGGCAAATGGCCATGTTCACCTCCTCCGGCGTCCTAACTAAAAATTTCCACACCGCCGAGTATGGCATTTTCCCACCAACACTCCACCACTGACTGCCTGCTACTGCTGCCTCCATGAACCCCTGCACCGCTACTTTCCGGGATGGTAGGCTCCTGCGAAGCGGGTGGTCTACTCCGGGCACATTTGGTTCCCGACCTCCCACTGCTGCCTTCCTGTTGACTCACAGCCACGCTGCCACCCTGCTGGCTCAGCCGCTGCCTCACGCGCAAGCTGCCACCCTCTTCTCCTGATGATGAAGCCCCTTCTTCACCCGGCTCCCAAGTGCGATCGGCTACATCATCGTCATCATCATCCGCTACTGTCTGCACGTCACTGATGCCCCCCTCAACGGTCTCAGGGCCAGGAGCCTGATTGCTCGCAAGACCTGCTCCCACGCGACTCTCCTCATCACTACTTGCCCTCCTACCAGAGAAAACCAGATCATGGCTGGGCAGTAGCTGTTGACTGTCCTCTAGTAGCTCGTCCTCGCTGAAAAGTGGAGCCGAGCCTACGGCATATTATTAGAGATGAGTGAATCAAAGCTGACGAAGTGGAATTCGTTTAGGATTTCAGGAAAAATTTGATTAGCAACTAATACGAATTTCCTCACGCTTCGTGGTAACGAATCACATTTTTCCTAAAATGGCGGCTACATGTGTGAGGACTAAGAAAATGGGGCAAGGAACTCTGAGAAGGCAGGGA
The DNA here is from genome assembly GCF_905171765.1 of Bufo bufo. Classification (NCBI taxonomy): domain Eukaryota; kingdom Metazoa; phylum Chordata; class Amphibia; order Anura; family Bufonidae; genus Bufo; species Bufo bufo. The sequence goes on along the minus strand of NC_053391.1, from coordinate 67,098,228 downwards.
CAGCTATTGGAAAAATGATTGTGAGGAAAAAAAAGACAGAAAAAACGATTTATAAGTGCAGGGAAAGGATAGGGAGGAATAATTTCACAGCATCTTAGTGCAGGGACAGACATCAGAAGGCGCTAGAGACATTGATAGGAAGGTGGATTACAAGTGCAGAGAACGATTATTTGGGGATCCAAATAGTCAATAGACAGCTCTGTCATTCCAGCTTTTTGTTAAAGGGCTGCAAGTCTTATGTTGAAAAGCCTTTAGAGGTTTATGTCTTAGTATCTTATTCAGTACTACAATAAAAATATATACGCATTTCACTTCTGCAGTTATTTCTGTTGAAAGTGTATAGGGGCGTATTTCAGCACAACAAGAAATATATATACGTACTGCACTGTTGCAGTTATTTCTGGTGAAAGCGTATAGGGGCGTATTTCAGTCCAACACGAAAAATATATACGCACTGCACTGTTGCAGTTATTTCTGGTGAAACCGTATAGGGTCATATTTCAGTAAAATAGGAAAAATATATATGCACTGCACTGTTGCAGTTATTTCTGGTGAAATTGTAAGAGGGCGTATTTCAATAAATTAAGAAAAATATATATGCACTGCACTGTTGCAGTTATTTCTGGTGACAGCGTATATGGGAGTATTACAGTAAAAAAAATATATATATATGCACTGCACTGTTGCAGTTGTTTCTGGTGAAAGGGTATAGGGCCGTATTTCAGCAAAATAAGGAAAATATATACACACTGCACTGTTGCAGTTATTTATGGTGAAAGCGTATAGGGGCATATTTCAGTAAAATAAGAAAAATATATATGCACTGCACTGTTGCAGTTATTTCTGGTAAAAGCGTATAGGGGCGTATTACATTAAAAAAAGAAAAATATATTCTCAGATCATTTCTGCAGTTAATTCTGGTGAAAAGCGTATAGGGGCGTATTTCAGTAAAATAAGAAAAATATATACGCACTGCACTGTTGCATTTATTTCTGGTGAAAGCGTATAGGGGAGTATTTCAGTAAAATAAGAAAAATATATACACACTGCACTGTTGCAGTTATTTCTGGTGAAAGCGTATAGGGGTCTATTACAGTAAAAAAGAAAAATATATTCTCAGTGCATTTCTGCAGTTAATTCTGGTGAAAGCATATAGTGGCCTACTTCAGTGCAACAAAAAAAAAAATATGCTCAGTTCCCTTCTGCAGTTATTTCTGTTGAAAGCGTATAGGGGCGTATTACAGTAAAAAAAGAAATATATATATATGCATTTCACTGGTGCACTTATTTGTGGCAGAAGTGTTTCGGTGGCCTATTTCAGTACAGAAAGAAAAATATATACGCACTTCACTGTTGCATTTTTTTCCGCTGAAAGCATTTACTGGCCTATTTCAGTACAAAAAGAAAAATCCACGTCGGCAGTTATATGTATTGAAAGCATGGCTGGGAGTCAGCAGGGTGGCAGCAGTGGGAGGTCGGGAGCCAAACGTGCCTGGGGTAGAGCACCTGCTTCGCAGCAGCCGGTAGCAGTCAGTCAGTGCGGCGGTTATATGTATTTAGTATTTCAGTACAAACAGAAAAATACATTCTCAGTTCACGTCGGCGACGGATATATGTGTTGAAAGCATTTAGTGGCCTATTTCGGTACAAACAGAAAAATGCATTCTCAGTTCACGTCGGCGGTGGTTATATGTGCTGAAAGCGTTTAGTGGCCTAATTCAGTATAAAAAGAAAAATACATTCTCAGTTCACGTCGGCGGCGGTTATATGTGTTGAAAGCATTTAGTGGCCTATTTCAGTACAAAAATAAAAGTACATTCTCAGTTCACGTCGGCGGCGGTCAGCACTACGGTTATATGCTGTTAAATCTCCATGATGTCTCCATGATAAATCAGCAGCATGGGGGCCCCGTGTGGCTTCTACACACTTTCAAAATAATCATTCAGTGGAGCAAATAGATGCCAGATGACCAGGATGCTCCATGACCTTCCCAGGAGCTGCTGTCGGGAGCAGCGGTTCATTTCTGAGACGTCCGTATAGTGCGAAGACCCTTACCATCTCCGTGCTCCATTATATGTGGTAAAATATTTTTCTCATTTGTATTTCCTTTCTAGCTAATCTTAAAGTGTAATGTGCCTAGTTCACCAGCAGTATTTTCAGTGTTAGTTTCTCTGGAGAGGAACCTTTTTGTTCCCTTCCAGCCCTCTCTAGAGGGGGAGGAGTTAGGTAGTCTAGCCTATCCCCTCTTGGGGAAAGGTTGTGTGTTGGCTAGCAGAGCACTGTCTGCTTTGCTAGGCCCAGAGGCCCTGCCTCTAAAGTCTACATGGTTGCTTGTCCCATAGTGGGCTTGCATTGCCTTAACCCCAAGCTAAATGAGCTTGATGCCAGGAAGAAGTTCCTAGGATTAAAGTAAGAGACAGACTACAGCTAAACTAAGTTCCAGCAGAAGACGAAAGTTCCTATTTACTCCAGCCAACATAGCAGAGCTGAGAAAGCTACAGCATAGCAAAGCTGAAATTGTTGCAGAAGTGTTTGCCTGCCAAAGTTAAGCCAATACCTGCTGATGACCAAGATACCAAATAACGGTTTGGATTAAGCCAATACCTGCTGATGACCAACATACCGGATAACGGTTTTGATTACCGTTTATGGCAAGTAAAGCTGTGTTCAACGTTAATGCAAAGTCTGGACTCCATTTATTCTACTTATTAATCACCCAAGTTCAACAACCCCCTTTTTGCACTTCTTCAGACTACACCATGTCTGGGATCCAAGGATATCCAGGTAGGAGCACCCTGACATGTGCATGCAACATCTACAGAGACATTGTAGACCCCTCTACACCACTCTGGCAATCCTACTCTGGGTACCAACACTACCATCTACAAAGGGGACTCCATGTCCTCACTTAACCACATCTGGCATCACGACTACTTGCTCTAACAGAGGGACATACCTCTTAAGGAGCAAGGGATACCCCAGACACTGGCAATAGGCCTCTGCATATGGATCTTGGACCACTATGTTGTTAAGCCCTGAATGATAGCATGCTCTTCTGGACAGCTAGATGTAGTGGCAGTGGCTGTGCTCCAGTGGACTTGAGGAAGGTGCTTGCAGAATTCCATGTGAAATATTTCTGTTGGTCCAGAATCCCACTTTGACCAATCTGGGCACGTACCCATAGCCCAGACTTTGCTGCTGTATAGGAAAATTGGGGTGATGATGCTATCAAACATTTTAAGCCAGATGGTCTTTGGTGCTTAGAGATGGTACAGATGCCTTCTGATGGCATAGAAGGTTTTGCATGCCTTATCCTTTAGTTCCTCTTCTTTAAAGCTTCCTAATTGGATGATTTCTAGTCCTAGGTAGTTGTATCTGTTGGTTTCTGCAAGTGGGCACTTTTTTAGCAGGAAGGAAAAATGCATGGCTTGTTTCAAGTTCTTATTATGGAAAACCAAGATGTTGGTTTTCTTTGGATTGATGGACAGAGCCCATGTTTTGCTACTGTAAGTTTCTCCAGGATTTGCAGGTTGTCTTGGAAACCTGTCTCAGTTGGTGATAGCAGCATACAGCAGAAATGTCACCTTAGTGTCATGGAGGGTGACACTTGGTCTTGAAGAGGACTCCAGAGCCGCTTCCAGTGTATTGATGTAGATGTTAAAGAGCGTTGGACTGAGGCTACAGCTCTGCTGGAAATAAGCTGTACTCCACTCATTTACACGCACTACATCTGTTCTCAGTGTAGAAGCTTCTAATGAAATCATACGTTTCTCCTTCTATTTCACTTTCCAGAAGTTTAAAGAATAGGTCCCGGTGCCAAACTGAGTCAAAGGCCTTTTTAAAGTACACAAAGCAGGAATAGGCCTGGAAATCATGCTTTGTATTGGATGTTGATCTTGATGAGGCTGTGCAGGGTGTAGATATGGTCCTTGTTACAGTGGTTGGCATAAAGCCTGCCTGGGTTTTGATGAGGAAGTTGTGCTGGGTGAGGAATCTGAGGATCTACTTATTCATGACACTGATGAACAGTTTTCTAAGGTGGCTGTTGGGCATACAGTATCACTCAGTAGTTGGTTGGTTCATACAGGTGAAACTCGAAAAATTTGAATATCGTGCAAAAGTTCATTTATTTCAGTAAAGCAACTTAAAAAGAGTTACATTAATGCAACTTAAAATTAGAATATTGTGAAAAGGTTCAATATTCTAGGCTCAAAGTGTCACACTCTAGTCAGCTAATCAATCCATAACCCCTGAGCAAAGGGTACCTGAGATTCTGACTTTGGGGTTCTCATAAGCTGTAAGCCATAATCATCCAAATTATAACAAATAAAGGCTTGAAATATCTCGCTTTGCATGTAATGAGTGTATATCATATATTAGTTTCGACTTTTAAGTTGCATTACTGAAATAAATGAACTTTGTACGATATTCTAATTTTTCGAGTTTCACCTGTATCTGTTCTCGTACTTAAGTATGGAGATAATGAGGCCTTGATTTCAGACCTGGGGAAAGTAACCTGCTCTTAGCACAACATTGAAGAGTTTTGCTATTGCATACCTGGCAGGCTGTAGTTTATCATTTCTGGGAGGATCCTGTCTGGACCGCTGTCTTTTTTTGCTTTAATAATGAGGTTCTTTCTGTTATGTCCTGCGGTGCAATTGGTGCATCCAGAGTTTTGGAAATCTTTGATACTTATTTCCATATCCTTTAGTTATTTGATGATCTATTTTTGTTCTGGTCTTTCGTCTTCCTTTAGGATGTCTTTATAAAAGTCCTTGAAGTACTGAAGCCAGATGTTGCCATTTTGAAAGTGGATGTTGTTGTTCTTACAGTTTGGGCCCATTGTGGTTCCATAGTTCCCAGAAGGAGTTGTCTTGGAGGGGCGACTTAGAGTTGGAGAAGTTTGGTGGAGATGCGGCTTTGCTTTCCATTCTGAGAAAGGTTTTGTATTGCCATTGTATAGTGTAGTAGGTCAGTGTTTTTTGTTTTAAGCCATTCTTAGGGCCTTCCATACAGTTTTACACTCCCTGTCAAACCATGTGTTAGGATATTGTTTTCTTGGCCTCTTGTTATTGCAACTTTTCAGGTGGGACATATACTGTATGCCATGGTATAAAGTATAGTATAGATTTACTCCTTACACATTAGTATGGAAGTTGAGGATCATCTCTTTGATCTCTGGTCTGTTTATGGTCTCTATATACAGTTGCAAGAAAACCCTTTGGAATGATATGGATTTTTGCACAAATTGGTCATAAAATGTGATCTGATCTTCATCTAAGTCACAACAATAGACAATCACAGTCTGCTTAAACTAATAACACACAAAGAATGAAATGTTACCATGTTTTTATTGAACACACCATGTAAACATTCACAGTGCAGGTGGAAAAAATATGTGAACCCCTACACTAATGAAATCTCCAAGAGCTAATTGGAGTGAGGTGTCAGCCAACTGGAGTCCAATCAATGAGATGAGATTGAAGGTGTTGGGGACAGCTGCCCTGCCCTATAAAAATCACACACCAGTTCTGGGTTTGCTTTGCACAAGAATGCACGCAAAGAGAAAAAAGGAGCGTTAGAGCAAAAAATTACTCAAAACAGAACCAAGGGCTGTGGATTAGCCCTGATTCATAAAAAATGATATGGAGAAAGAGCGCCAGGGGACCAGGTACTTTAGAGAGGGTGAAGGGTTCCAGGTAGAAAATTTGATAGATTTTTAAGCAGCTCACACCATAGAAGAAGCTAGCCTCAGAATCGAGGCTGCCCGTGATTAGTGATGAGCGGTAGCGGTCATATTCGAATTCGCAATATTTCGCGAATATATTGTAGAATATTCGTCGAATATTCGCAAATTCGAAAATTCGCGATTTTTTTTTTAATCGGAAAGGTAATGATTGTGTAATATGCGAATTTTCGTAATTTGATTTTTCGGATTCAAATTTTTATTGCGAATTTTCAACTTACAACTATTAGACAAAGAAGATTATAGCACTATATTAGCTAAATTGCTCTATATTAGTTTTTTTCGAATATTGGCTATATTGCTATAACTTCGTTTTTTCAAATATTCGGAATATTCTAAAACAAGAATATATAGCAATATAGCGAATATTCCAAAAAAACAAATATAGAGCAATTTAGCTAATATAGTGCTATAATATTTTTTTTTATAATTGTAATTTTTTTCCAATCTGAACTTCAGATGAGAAAAAAATTACAACTATTAGACAAAGAAATTTATAGCACTATATTAGCTAAATTGCTCTATATTTGTTTTTTTTTCCGAATATTCGCTATATTGCTATAACTTTGTATTTTCGAATTTTCGTAATATTCTAAAACAAGAATATATAGCAATATAGCGAATATTCGAAAAAAACGAATATAGAGCAAAATTCGCAAACACTACTACTCCTAAAGTCAAGTATATTGCAGCCTTCTTATTGGCCCACAAGCTAGAAGCAGTGAGGGATCATGTGTACTGATAAAAAAAAAGGGAAAAAATAAATTAGAATATTCGAAATTACGAATATATATAACTATATTCGAAATATTCGCGAATTTTCGAAGTACCTATATTCGCGAAAAAACTTCGAAATTCGAATATTCGTGATCAACACTACCCGTGATATCAAGTTTGGAGGAAAAAAGCAATCAAGGAGTGGAGACCCGTGAAGCGCCACAAACTATCAGTGCAGAACACATTGATTAGAACAGATGGACGTGAGTTCTTTAACCACGTAGGTGATAACTGAATCGATGTATCAAAATAGGAAGTCAAGTCAGAGTTATACTCATAGATCTTACGTATAGTAATTAAAAAGAGAGCAGATAAGACTAGATCAATAAAGAAGTATCAATAAAAAGTGTCAATAAAATTCATAAAATTAAAATGACAACACTGACGGCTGTTTCGGTTGTACTTACTTCACCAGGGGGGGGTAGTGCAAGATAAAGCTCAAGACACTTGCACTTGAAGCCCCCCCTCGCCGAGGTCGCCTGTAGGTAGTTAATCCACCGAATAGTCCCAAATAATGAACCGGGGGCCTTCTTAAATTAATCAGGTGGTCTTTAATGCAAAAAGAAGAGCTTGACGCGTTTCGGGGGTTAAATACAGTCACCCTTCCTCAGGAGCAAGATATAACATACAGATACTGATCCAAGTATATATAGTGGTTTCAAAATATGGTGGCAGGGAGGGTTCATGACCTCACAAACAGGAAGTCCTGCCCCCTCACATGTCTTCAGTCAGAAAAAACATATCTACATAAAAGAATATTCATGTTCCCCTGTCATAATGAACCAATCCAAAATCCCTTGCAAATGTCCCAGACAAAACATACATTTAATACCTCCGTGATCTGTATATGGGTCCTGAATGACAGGAAACCCAATATTATAGGGTGCCGCATGTCCGGTGTTTGAAGCGCATGGGCGCTTGGGTGCTATGGGTGTGTGGAACGCACCAGAACTTATTTCCAGTGTTTGATAACGCTTTTGCGCGTGCGTGAAACAAAGATCTATTGCGCATGCGCAAAACGTAAGCAGTATAGGTGGATGTACGCATGCGTGTGTGCAGAGCGAGAATTATAAGGAGAGTGCACGCATGCGCTGTGCGCACTGAAGGCGCACAAATGCGTTGTGTTATTTAAGGTGCCCGCATGCGCTGAGTGTCCACATTAGCTGGAGAATGCAGCACACCTACGGGGGCCGGAAGAGGCTGTACCCTGCGTTCCACGGAGAGTCCGTGGAGTGCAGGCGGAAGGGGAAGGCCTGGATGAAGTGAATGCCTACGTCTGATTAGACAGTGTGCGTTCCACATGAAGTATGTGGAACGCAAGCTGTCAAAGAAAGCCGGAAAGGGGTGGACCTACTCATGACTACGTGGGCTAAAAGCACACACAAATATAGTGCTGGTGGTAAAGGTCAATTGAAAATACCACCAGCTATCAAGTAACTTTCAGATAGAGTGCCCCAAGGGGTCAGATTTACTGATAGAAAAGAAACACCATCCGTTTATGAATATTTTGAATGGATAAATAGTATATAAGATGATGAATTGATAATAGGTTATTCAATGGTATGTGATGTGTGCTAGGGGCATCCGTATTGGCATAACTATATGAAGGGAAAAAATATATAATGCATATTGAAAAGTCCCTATCTGGAGAAGGGGAAACATAAGTTCATGTACATGTGTGACATCCCAGAGTGGAGTTACTAAACGCTTTTACCCCGCTACAATCTGCTAAGTGCATTAATATTGTCATCTGATGTGATTTCCCTCATGTCATTCACTATTGTGCAGTTGACACCATTTTAAATGTTATATTTCCTTTGTAGTGTTTCAGGTCTACCAGCAGGTGGCGGCATCGTTGGTAGGCATAGTTCTAATGTTATGGCCATTCACAATGGAATATTCCAGTTCTGTTCTGCCCCCCTGCTTAAGGGAAGTGGAGTTTCCCACGCCCTGCAGCAAGGGAGGGAAGAAACCAGTTAGATCCGGTGTGTACCAGCTATCCCTGCTAGGGGAAGGCTGTGTTAGTAGGAGCTCGCAGAAATAGGGATCCCAAAACCAGGATCTCATCTCGGTTGAGACCAAAGATCACCCTTCCCATACTGAGCCCTCAGCTCAGCTGGTTGACAAGAAAGGCACCTCCAGAACTACAGATCTCCAGGACAAAACATTCCCTGCGAGCAGAACTGTGAGTAACTTATCCAGAGACCAGGAGAAGCCAAATTCCTCCTCAGCTAGTCAGGCCCACACCAAGAAGAAGATAGACAGAGCAGAAGACATATTCCTGCCAGATTCTCCAGGCACTTAGTATAGGAGCAGAAGAGATAAAGATCCCTGCAATACATTGCCAATACCTGCTGGGACCTAAGGCTAATGCTGTATCTCGTATGGATTAAAGCTGTAACCAGTAAAGACAAGTTGAACTTTATTACAAGTCTGGATCGCATTCATTATTACCAAAATCCCTCAGCTACAGGTAGGAGCTGCCGCGGTTCCTGAGGCCCTGGCCCGGTCCGCATCTGCCCCTGCACCGCGTCCTGCGACCCCAGCAACCGCCACCAGGCCTAGGCCTGCTCCGCTGAAGTCACCCACTGGTGCGGTGGAGGTGGCTGGCGTTTCCACTCCCCCGCCCAGCTCTCTTCCACAAAGCCAGGGAGTCTGAACCCTGAGGTGCCCCATGAAATCACTGCGTTTGCCCAGACGGCCTGGGAGTACAAGTCTGCCGTTGAAGAATGGGTAAAGCAGGTGGTAGATGACCCTCAGCCAGAAGACCCCAAGCTGATTAGACGGACTGGAACCGTCCTATGGTTCTCTGTCGAGAGGGGGATTGGTTTCCTCCAGGATAATCATTCCGGATCAGAGATTTTCGTGGGCCGATGCTCTGTAAGACGGCATTACCTGCCGCAGGCCAGTCATAACTTGTATGTGGGGGATCAGGTGGAGTACAACCCCATGCGCTCTGTACAGGGTCCCTTTACTGCTGGCGTAACCCTACTGGACAAGCCACTTACTCCTGCCGTCACCCCAGAGACCTGGCAGGAGAAACCAGGCTCTGCGGGCAAGACCAGATGCTTGCATGAGACTCCTGATGGCAGGCTACGTTTTAGGGAGCAACCCCAGCCAGAGCCTGCGCCTCTCATCCCTGACCTGGCAGCACCACCAACCCTGGAGCCAGCCTCGGCTGAGGCCAAAGATCTCCATTCCCAGACTGAGCCATCAGCCTCAGTGCTGGTAGAAAAAAAGCAGCACCTCCTGTCCTCCAGGAAGAGCATTCCCTGTGAGCATAGCTGTGAGTACAGATCCAGAGACCAGGAGAAGCCAAATTCCTCCTCAGCTAGTCAGGCTCATATCAAGCAGAAGACAGACAGAGCAGAAGACAGATGCCTGCCAGATTCTCCAGGCATATGATAAGAAGCAGAAGAGATATTGATTCCTGCCACATAGTGCCAATACCTGCTGGGACCTAAGACTAATGCTGTATCTTGTACGGATTAAAGCTGCAACCAGTATAGACAAGTTGAACTTTATTACCCGTCTGGATCTCATTCCTTATTACCAAAGTTCCTCAATTACTCCTACTAACAACACTCAATTTATTGCAAGTGAGCCAGGATCCAGGGGTCCAGCCGTACCAAGGTAGGAGACACCGTTGACACTACATAGAGACATTCTCCCCACTCTGGCATTCCTCACCTGGTACGTGAGTTATAACATCTTAAAGGGCCCTGCAACAGTACCCTGCGCAAACTGCAATTGGCGTCACAAACAAACCATAGACTTTTATACACATATCCTGACCCACTGCATAATTGGCCACCGCACCACGGTCCTGCTCATTGCACATGCACATAGGTGCAAATGATATAGAAATAAACTATATATATGGAGGTATGTATGTGCGTGTGATTGGATATAAGCACAGGGGGGCACGCGAAAAATACAAATACAATAAATGGATATGTATGAATGTGGATACAAATATATAAAACATTAAAAAATTTAAAAACGTATATAAGAACACAAGTAGATACATTAAATATGAAACATTATTATAATGAAAATACCATAGATATACCTATATGGAAAGAAAAATGAGTCAGTGTATAAATATATATATATATATATATATATATATATATACAGTACAGACCAAAAGTTTGGACACACCTCATTCAAAGAGTTTTCTTTATTTTCATGACTATGAAGGCATCAAAACTATAAATTAAAACATGTGGAATTATATACATAACAAACAAGTGTGAAACAACTGAAAATATGTCATATTCTAGGTTCTTCAAAGTAGCCACCTTTTGCTTTGATTACTGCTTTGCACACTCTTGGCATTCTCTTGATGAGCTTCAAGAGGTAGTCATCTGAAATGGTCTTCCAACTGTCTTGAAGGAGTTCCCAGAGATGCTTAGCACTTGTTGGCCCTTTTGCCTACACTCTGCGGTCCAGCTCACCCCAAACCATCTCGATTGGGTTCAGGTCCGGTGACTGTAGAGGCCAGGTCATCTGGCGCAGCACCCCATCACTCTCCTTCATGATCAAATAGCCCTTACTTTCTAAGTTTTCCCAATTTTTCGGCTGACTGACTGACCTTTATTTCTTAAAGTAATGATGGCCACTTGTTTTTCTTTACTTAGCTGCTTTTTTCTTGCCATAAAACAAATTCTAACAGTCTATTCAGTAGGACTATCAGCTGTGTATCCACCTGACTTCCCCTCAACGCAACTGATGGTCCCAACCCCATTTATAAGGCAAGAAATCCCACTTATTAAACCTGACAGGGCACACCTGTGAAGTGAAAACCACTTCAGGGGACTACCTCTTGAAGCTCATCAAGAGAATGCCAAGAGTGTGCAAAGCAGTAATCAAAGCAAAAGGTGGCTACTTTGAAGAACCTAGAATATGACATATTTTCAGTTGTTTCACACTTGTTTGTTATGTATATAATTCCACATGTGTTAATTCATAGTTTTGATGCCTTCCGTGTGAATCTACAATTTTCATAGTCATGAAAATAAAGAAAACTCTTTGAATGAGAAGGTGTGTCCAAACTTTTGGTCTGTACTGTATATACATATGTATATATATATATATATATATATATATATATACACACACATATGTATACAATTATACACATATGCATATATTCCGACTAAATACATATATATTAAAAGGGGGATTGGGTAGACTGGGTGATCTAGAGACTTATAAATTATCAAAGGTGGTTTTAAAAATAATTTAAAATACAATAAAATAAATTAGACCGGAATATGGTTCCCAGCAGCACAGGGTATAAGGGGTTGTTTTGGAGTTTTTCAAATATTAGTAATGGCTATACTTGTCACCACCAGCTCTCTGAGAAGGTCTGGCAGACGTTCTTCTGTACCTCTTGTGTTCACTGCTGGAGACTTCTGTTACTGCTTGTTCAGATAAGTCCTTTCATGTATTGTGTTTCCTTGCTGGCTTGATTCTAGGTGACCCTGACTCCCTCCATATTAAGTGCAGGGAGCCGGTAGTCGTGTCCCTTCACTATTATAGGTTTTTCAGGTGTCACACAGTCTAGGTACGAGGGCATGCAATCGTCTACCTCTGAGACCCTTGTATGTGCTTAGCAGTCACGGTGAGCTCTTAGGGTTTTATAGGGGTCATCTTTATGCTTCTTAGTTTGAGATCAAGCCAGTCGGATGTTTATCCATAACTTCCAGCTATCTGCAACATCATCCGTGACATTATAAACCGAAATTACCGTCTTAAGCATGGATCCGGTTTCAGCCTTGATTGACCGCATGCAAGGTCTTTCACTGGAGGTAGCAGATCTCTGTAAAACTGTGTCTCAGTTTCAGGTGACCGGTTCTGCTTGCGTTCATGGAGTTTGTTCCGAGCCTAAGATCTCGCTTCCGGATACGTTCTCCGGGGGTAGTGAGAATTTTGTTCGCTTTAGAGAGGCTTGCAAACTCAATTTTCGCCTACTTCCCCATTCCTCTGGAGATGAGGAGCAGAGGGTGGGGATCATCATCTCGCTGCTCAGGGATAACGCTCAGTCTTGGGCCTCTTCGCTGCTGGTGGGGGCACGGCCCCTCCGATCGGTGGATGAATTTTTTGTAGCCCTGGGGCAGATATATGATGACCCGGATCGTATTGCTCTGGCTGAATCGAAACTGCGTCTTTTATGCCAGGGTAAACAGTCCGCAGAGATACACTCACCTAAAGAATTATTAGGAACACCTGTTCTATTTCTCATTAATGCAATTATCTAGTCAACCAATCAAATGGCAGTTGCTTCAATGCATTTAGGGGTGTGGTCCTGGTCAAGACAATCTCCTGAACTCCAAACTAAATGTCAGAATGGGAAAGAAAGGTGATTTAAAGGTGAAAGGTGATTTAAGCAATTTTGAGCGTGGCATGGTTGTTGGTGCCAGATGGGCCGGTCTGAGTATTTCACAATCTGCTCAGTTACTGGGATTTTCACGCACAACCATTTCTAGGGTTTACAAAGAATGGTGTGAAAAGGAAAAAACATCCAGTATGTGGCAGTCCTGTGGGCGAAAATGCCTTGTGGATGCTAGAGGTCAGAGGAGAATGGGCCGACTGATTCAAGCTGATAGAAGAGCAACGTTGACTGAAATAACCACTCGTTACAACCGAGGTATGCAGCAAAGCATTTGTGAAGCCACAACATGCACAACCTTGAGGCGGATGGGCTACAACAGCAGAAGACCCCACCGGGTACCACTAATCTCTACTACAAATAGGAAAAAGAGGCTACAATTTGCATGAGCTCACCAAAATTGGACTGTTGAAGACTGGAAAAATGTTGCCTGGTCTGATGAGTCTCGATTTCTGTTGAGACATTCAAATGGTAGTGTCCGAATTTGGCGTAAACAGAATGAGAACATGTATCCATCATCTGATGGCTACTTCCAGCAGGATAATGCACCATGTCACAAAGCTCGAATCATTTCAAATTGGTTTCTTGAACCTTACAATGAGTTCACTGTACTAAAATGGCCCCCATAGTCACCAGATCTCAACCCAATAGAGCATCTTTGGGATGTGGTGGAAAGGGAGCTTCGTGCCCTGGATGTGCATCCCTCAAATCTCCATCAACTGCAAGATGCTATCCTATCAATATGGGCCAACATTTCTAAAGAATGCTATCAGCACCTTGTTGAATCTATGCCACGTAGAATTAAGGCAGTTCTGAAGGCAAAAGGGGGTCCAACACCGTATTAGTATGGTGTTCCTAATAATTCTTTAGGTGAGTGTATATTGTTCTGAATTTCGGAGATGGGCAGCTGATACTGGTTGGAACGATGCTGCACTCTGAAGTCAATTTTGCCATGTTTTTTCGGAGGGATTGAAAGATGCATTTGCTTTTCATGAGAGACCTGCCTCGTTGGAGTCTGCCATGTCTCTAGCTGTTCTTATTGACAGGCGTCTTAGAGAGGGAGGAGAGACCACTCCTTCATGTCATATTCAGTCCAAGGACAGTGGTGCGGTCTCATTCAGTGCGCAGGGGCCTCAGTCTCTCTCAATCCCCTCTGAGAAGGAGGCCATGCAGCTGGGTTTGCTTGCCTCTGATAGTAGAGGATTCAGCTCTCAGAGGAGGGTTTGTTTCTGTTGTGGGGGTATAAATCATTTGGCTAATGTTTGCCCCTCTAGGAGATTCAGGGAGTTTTCTGAGGGTAATAAAGAAACAAAGAAGAAAAAACCCTCTAAAAACTTTCCATTTGCTACTATTGGCAAGGTTGATGCGGAAATTGAAGGTTTGCTGTTTGCTTGTAGTTCCCGTTTTGTCCTACCTGCCAGGGTGGCGCTAGATAGCAAGAACATTGTTTGTGAGATTTTTGTAGATAGTGGACCAGCTGTCAATCTCATTGATAATCAATTTGCTATAACACATGGTTTCCAGGTATGCACTTTGGAAAAGGATATACCTGTTTTTGCTATCGATTCCGCTCCACTTTCTCAAAAATTGTTAAAGGGCATAGTTCACAATATCCGTTTGACTGTGGGTGATGCTCATGTTGAGGATATGTCATGTTTCGTCCTAAGCGGATTATCTACTCCTCTAGTGTTGGGGCTACCCTGGCTCACTAAACATAACCCCACCATTGATTGGCAAGCAAGGCAAATAAATGGTTGGAGTGACTTTTGCAGAGAGAATTGCCTCATGGCGTCTCTTTCAGAGGTTTCTACCAAGACTGTACCATCTTTTCTCTCTGAATTTTCGGATGTGTTTTCCGAGAGTGGTGTCCTGGAGCTGCCCCCTCACTGGGAGTACGTTTGCCCTATTAATCTCATCCCAGGCGCCAAGCTGCCAAAATCACTTTTATACAATCTCTCCCAACCTGAAAGAGTCGCTATGCGTACTTATATCTCTGAGAGCCTGAGAAAGGGACACATCCGACCCTCGAAGTCACCTGTTGCCGCTGGTGTTTTTTTTGTTAAGAAAAAAGATGGTTATTTAAGACCATGTCTGGATTTCAGGGAGCTGAACTGTATCACAATTCGTGACCCATATCCGCTTCCTCTGATCCCGGACCTGTTTAACCAGATTGTTGGGGTTAAAGTTTTTTCTAAGTTGGATTTAAGAGGGGCATACAACCTAGTCAGGGTCAGGAAAGGGGACGAATGGAAGACGGCCTTCAATACCCCTGAGGGTCTTTTCGAGAATTTGGTTATCCCCTTTGGTATGATGAATGCTCCGGCAGTCTTCCAACATTTTGTGAACAGCATTTTTTATCATTTAATGGGGAAATTTGTACTGGTGTATCTAGATGACATTTAGATTTTTTCTCCTGATTTCAAAACTCATAGGGACCACCTACGTCAGGTCTTGCTCATTGCTCATTCTGCGGGAGAATAAATTGTACGCTAAACTGGAAAAATGTGCGGTTCCGGAGATTCAATTTCTTGGTTTTCTTCTCTCCGCTTCTGGTTTTCGCATGGGCCCTCAGAAGGTCCGCGCTGTGCTTGATTGGGAGCTTCCTGAGAATCAGAAGGCGCTGATGCGGTTTTTGGGTTTTGCCAATTATTACAGAAAGTTAATTTTGAATTATTCCTCTGTTGTTAAGCCACTCACTAATATGACTAAAAAGGGGGTAGATTTTTCCTCCTGGTCGGTAGATGCGCTTAAGGCCTTTTCTAGTATCAAAGAGAGTTTTGCTTCCACTCCCATTTTGGTTCACACTTGATGTCTCTCTACCTTTTATTGTTGAGGTGGATGCTTCTGAGGTGGGTGTTGGTGCGGTCTTATCTCAGGGTCCCTCTCCTGCCAAATGGTGACCATGTGCCTTTTTCTCAAGGAAACTCTCCTCCGCAAAGAGAAATTACGATGTGGGAGATAGGGAGTTGTTGGCCATCAAATTAGCCATTGGCTAGAGGGAGCCAGACACCCTATTACCGTGTTTACCGACCATAAGAATCTGGCCTACTTGGAATCAGCCAAGCATCTGAACCCGAGACAGGCCAGATGGTCTTTATTCTTTTCTAGGTTTAATTTTGTTGTCACGTTCTGCTCTGGGGTTAAAAATGTGAAGGCTGATGCCCTGTCACGTTGTTTTCCGGGAGGGGGGAACTTTGAAGACCCGGGTCCCATTTTGGCTGAAGGGGTGGTTGTCTCTGCTCTTTATCCTGATTTGGAGGCCGGCTCTTCGTATAATGGTTGAGGGTTTTGTGGCAGCCTGCAAGACCTGCGCTCGTGCCAAGGTCCCTCATTCACGGCCATCGGTTTCTCTCCTCCCGTTACCCATTCCTTCCCGTCCTTGGACGTATCTGTCCATGGACTTCATTACGGACCTGCCTCGTTCCTCAGGGAAGACTGTGATTCTGGTAGTAGTGGACCGTTTTAGCAAAATGGCGCATTTCATTCCCTTTCCTGGGTTACCCAATGCTAAAACACTGGCGCAAGCATTTGTTGATCACATTGTCAAATTGCATGGCATTCCTTCAGACATCGTTTCTGACAGGGGCACGCAATTTGTTTCCAGATTCTGGAAGGCCTTCTGTTCTCGCTTTGGGGTTCGGTTGTCGTTCTCTTCTGCTTTTCACCCGCAGTCGAATGGTCAGACCGAACGCGTCAATCAGAATCTGGAGACATATCTGCACTGTTTTGTGGCAGAGAATCAGGAGGATTGGTGTTCTTTTTTGTCCCTTGCTGAGTTTGCTTAAATAACCATCGCCAGGAGTAATCTGATAAGTCACCATTTTTTGGTGCATATGGGTTTCATCCGCATTTTGGGACATTCTCTGTAGAGGGTCTTCTGGTTTACCTGATGAGGAGAGATTTTCCTCGTCTTTGTCATTTATTTGGCAAAAGATTCAGGGTAATCTGAAGAGCATGAGTGAGTGATATAAGCGTGTGGCGGATAAGAGACGTGTGCCTGGTCCGGACCTGAATGTGGGGGATCTGGTGTGGTTCTCTACAAAGAATATCAAACTGAAGGTTCCCTCCTGGAAGTTGGGTCCTAAGTTTATTGGGCCTTACAAGATCTTGTCCGTCATCAATCCCGTTGCCTTCCGTCTTGATCTTCCTCAGACTTGGAAGATCCATAATGTTTTTCACAGGTCCCTATTAAAACCTTATGTCCAACCCACTGTACCGTCCTCTTTGCCTCCTCCTCCGATTGTTGTTGATGGTAATCTTGAATTTCAGGTCTCTAGGATTGTGGATTCTCGCATTATCCGCTGTTCTCTCCAGTACCTCGTTCATTGGGAGGGTTATGGTCCTGAGGAGAGGATGTGGGTCCCAGTGGCAGACATTAAGGCCACTCGTCTCATCAGGGCTTTCCATAGGTCCCATGCTGAGAAGGTGGGCTCTGAGTGTCCGGAGTCCACCCATAGAGGGAGAGGTACTGTCACCGCCAGCTCTCAGAGAAGGTCTGGCAGACTTTCTTCTGTACCTCTTGCATGATGTTCTTTGTTTTGGTTTCACTTTGTCATCTCCTTTCCTTCTTCCAGCTGTCACCTATTTACACTTATTGCCTCCCTTTATATTCCCTCCCATACTGCCTCCCTTTGCGGTTTATACTACTTCCTGGATTGAAGTGTTCACTGCTGGAGACTTCTGTTACTGCTTGTTCAGATAAGTCCTTTCATGTATTGTGTTTCCTTGTTGGCTTGATTCTAGGTGACCCTGACCCTCCGTATTAAGTGCAGGGAGCCGGTGGTCGTGTCCCCTCACTATTATAGGGTTTTCAGGTGTCACACAGTCTAGGTACGAGGGCATGCAATCGTCTACCTCTGAGACCCTTGTATGTGCTTAGCAGTCAGGGTGAGCTCTTAGGGTTTTATAGGGGTCACCTTTATGCTCCTTAGTTTGAGATCAAGCCAGTCGGATGTTTATCCATAACTTCCAGCTATCTGCAACATCATCCGTGACAATACTCAAGTGACTCATTCAAACCAAATGGTACTAGCGTATTCAACTTGTAGATCCAGTACATCTCACATCTACAGAGCTGTGAATGAGATTGCGGACCAATGTCAATTGGGGTTATTTTTTGGCCCGAAAAGTTCCCTGCATGTACTTCTGAGAAATGCCTAGACACTCCATGTTTAAGATATTGTCTATTGATGTTGGAGCGGTGATTGTTCAGTCTATCCCTTAGTGTTTGTGTGGTGCATCCCACGTATTGCAGTTTACAGGGGCATTCAATCAAATAGATAACATTTTTTGAGGAGCAATTTATATTGTGTTTCAACATGACCCTTTCTCCCGTGTTATTTGCTATGACCATGTTCACGCTGTCCACTATACTACAACAACATAGACAACGTTTAATGCCGCATCTAAAGGAACCTGGTACTGTTGGGGTTTTACTCTCCGATTTTTCCTCAGGAATCTTGGGGCAGGATGGAGCTAATATATTCATTAAGGTATGGGCCCGACGGTAGGTGACCTTTGTTTTGTCTGGGATAATTCTACTCAGAATGAGGTCCTCGTTTAATATTGACTAGTGTCTCTGCAGAATGGATTTGATGGAATTGTGATGGGAATTATATCTTGTAAGGAAATTGGACTGGATATTGATTATTGGACTTGTAGTTTTTCTTTCTCGTGGTTGTAGACATTCTATTTGGCTGTCTCCACACACCCTTAGGAAGCGAGCCCATGCGCTTCAACCACCGGACATGCGTCACCCTATAATATTGGGTTTCCTGTCATTCAGGACCCGTATCCAGATCACGGAGGTATTAAATGTATGTTTTGTCTGGGACATTTGCAAGGGATTTTGGATTGGTTCATTATGACAGGGGAAAATGAATATTCTTTTATATAGATATGTTTTTTTCTGACTGAAGACATGTGAGGGGGCAGGACTTCCTGTTTGTGAGGTCATGAACCCTCCCTGCCGCCATATTTTGAAACCACTAAATATACTTGGATCAGTATCTGTATGTTATATCTTGCTCCTGGGGAAGGGGGACTGTATTTAACCCCTGAAACGCGTTGAGCTCTTCTTTTTGCATTAAAGACCACCTATTTAATTTAAGAAGGCCCCCGGTTCATTATTTGGGACCATTCGGTAGATTGACTACCTACAGGTGACCTCGGCGAGGGGGGGCTTCAAGTGCAAGTGTCTTGAGCTTTATCTTGCACTACCCCCCCGGTGAAGTAAGTACAACGGAAACAGCCGTCAGTGTTGTCATTTTGATTTTATGAATTTTATTGACACTTTTTATTGATACTTCTTTATTGATCCAGTCTTATCTGCTCCCTTTTTAATTACTATACGTAAGATCTATGAGTATAACTCTGACTTGACTTCCTATTTTGATACATCGATTCAGTTATCACCTATGTGGTTAAAGAACTCACGTCCATCTGTTCTAATCAATGTGTCCTGCACTGATAGTTTGTGGCGCTCCACGGGTCTCCACCCCTTGATTGCTTTTTTCCTCCAAACTTTGCACAAGAATCATTGCCTGATATGAATGATGCCTCGTACAAAAAAAAGTACCTTGCAGATAAAAAAGTCTTTGAATTTTTTCTCTGTAATATAATTTCAGTTGCCTGCCAGTGTGTGTCAGGCCCACAGACTGTACTGTGCCCACTGCCCACCACTCATATAGGGTGGCACAGTACCTTGCAGATAAAAAAGTCATTTAACTTTTCCTCTGTAATATAATTGCAGTTGCCTGCCAGTGTGTGTCAGGCCCACAGACTGTACTGTGCCCACCGCCCACCACTCATATAGGGTGGCACAGTACCTTGCTGTTAAAAAACTAATTAAATTTTTCCTCTGTAATATAATTGCAGTTGCCTGCCAGTGAGTGTCAGGCCTACAGACTGTACTGTGCCCACTGCCCACCAGTCATATATGTTGGCACAGCACCTTGCTGTTAAAAAATTCATAAAATTTTTCCTCTGTAATATAATTGCAGTTGCCTGCCAGTGAGTGTCAGGCCCGCAGACTGTACTGTGCCCACTGCCCACCACTCATATAGGGTGGCACAGCACCTTGCAGATAAAAAAGTCATTTAATTTTTCCTCTGTAATATAATTGCAGTTGCCTGCCAGTGAGTGTCAGGCCCACAGACTGTACTGTGCCCACTGCCCACCACTCATTAAGGTTGCACAGTACCTTGCAGATAAAAAAGTCATTATATTTTTCCTCTGTAATATAATTGCAGCTGCCTGCCAGTGAGTGTTAGGCACACAGACTGTACTGTGCCCACTGCCCACCACTCATATAGGGTGGCACAGCATCTTGCTGTTAAAAATGTCATTTAATTTTTCCTCTGTAATATAATTGCAGTTGCCTGCCAGTGAGTGTCAGGCCCACAGACTGTACTGTGCCCACTGCCCACCACTCATATAGGGTGGCACAGTACCTTGCAGATAAAAAAGTCATTACATTTTTCCTCTGTAATATAATTGCAGTTGCCTGCCAGTGTGTGTCAGGCCCACAGACTGTACTGTGCCCACTGCTCACTTCTCATATAGGGTGGCACAGCACCTTGCTGTTAAAAAATTCATTTAATTTTTCCTCTGTAATATAATTGCAGTTGCCTGCCAGTGAGTGTCAGGCCCACAGACTGTACTGCGCCTACTGCCCACCACTCATATAGGGTGGCACAGCACCTTGCTGTTAAAAAATTCATTTAATTTTTCCTCTGTAATATAATTGCAGTTGCCTGCCAGTGAGTGTCAGGCCCACAGACTGTACTGTGCCCACTGCCCACCACTCATATAGGGTGGCACAGTACCTTGCACGCATAGTACCACTAATCTAAAAATAATTACAGGCAGAGGCAGGCCAACCCGCAGGGGCCATCGTGGTCGTGGTGCTGTGATTTCCTTTGGCCCTAGAATAATGCCCAGTGTTCAGAGGCCACGTACCCTGAACTCGAAAAATTCTGAGGACATAGTTGACTGGCTTACACAGGACACCCAATTTTTTACAGCTTCCGCTCGGAACCTTGACGCACCATCCTCCTCCAGCTCAGCTTCAGGCACCTCTTAAGTTACCACTGGCCCGCCCGCCGCCACCACCAACACTAGCACCACAGCCGCTTCACTTGATCTGTCAGAGGAGTTATTTACACATCAGTTGGAAGAAATGAGTGATGCGCAACCATTATTGCCAGATGATGTAGATAACAGGGATATGTCTCAGTCAGGCAGCATTACACACATGGACGTACGGTGTGATGACGATGATGTTGTACCCGCTGCTGCTTCCTTTGCTGAGTTGTCAGATACAAGTGAAGCAGTTGATGATGACGATGTGTCCGTGGATGTCACGTGGGTGCCCACTCGAAGAGAAGAAGAACAGCGGGAAAGTTCAGATGGGGAGACAGAGTGGAGGAAGAGACGAGTTGGAAGCAGGGGGAGGTCGTCGCAAGGAACTAGTGGCACAGTCAGACAGCATGTATCGGCACCCAGGGTCAGCCAGACAGCACGCCAATCAACGCATGCTGTTGCCACCACCAGAATGCCTTCATTGCAAAGTTTAGCAGTGTGGCATTTTTTTGTGTGTGTCTGCCTCTGATAACAGCGATGCTATTTGTAACCTGTGCCAAAAGAAACTGAGTCGTGGGAAGTCCAACACCCACCTAGGTACAACTGCTTTGCGAAGGCACATGATCTCACATCACAAACGCCTATGGGATCAACACATGAGTACAAGCAGCACACAAACTCAAAGCCACCATCCTCCTCCTGGTCCAGCATCTTCAGCCACATCAACCACTGCTGTCCTCCTTGTCCCCTCTCAACCACCCGCCACTCCGCCTCTCACCTTCAGCAGTTCCTACTCATCTGCCCACAGTCAGGTGTCTGTCAAGGAAATGTTTGAGCGTAAGAAGCCAATGTCACAGAGTCACCCCCTTGCCCGGCGTCTGACAGCTGGCTTGTCGGAACTCTTAGCCCGCCAGCTTTTACCATACCAGCTGGTGGAGTCTGAGGCCCTCAAAAACCCCTTGACTACTGGGTGTGCAGGCTTGACCTGTAGCCTGAGCTATCCCAATTTGCGATAGAACTTCTGGCCTGCCCCGCTTCAAGTGTCCTGTCAGAAAGGACCTTCAGCGCAGCAGGAGGTATTGTCACTGAGAAGAGAAGTCGCTTAGGTCAAAAAAATCTAGATTACCTCACCTTTATTAAGATGAATGAGGCATGGATCCCGAAGGGACAGACAGTGGGGGATGCATTTGACTAAAAAAGGCCTGATGAGATGCCTTGGGCTAAAAATGGTCCCCAAGCTGCTGTATTTAATCTCTGCATTCCGGATGACTTGCGTGACTTCTCCGCCACCAAATAGGGTTCAAGCTGCATTGTTTTAGTACACTTTCTGCCTGGAAAACATAAATTTTTCCGACCGCTGCTACAGCAGCGGCTGCAATAATACCAAATTTTTCAGGCATGTGCACATGCCTAATTTTTCTGGCCTCTGGTGCTGCACTGTGGCTGCAAAAACAAAAAAAAAAAGGCACATACATGTGTCAATTCCCCTTCGTGATCGTTACCTTGTTGTGTTGAAGGGGCTTGCGTATCACAATGAAACAATCACCTCTATGAGTGTGTTGGCAATGTTGGCACACCCCAGATGTTAAGGTCGTTGCTTCATTGTAAACAGACCAAAAGCGATCGGCTGGATAATTTTTCATAGAAAAAACATAAATTTTCTTTGTGATCATCTAAGGTGATCATTAAAGCCTACTAGGCCAACAATGGGCCCACACTGCAGAATCATTGTTTTCTGGGTCACTTAACTGTCACTGAACTACCTCAGCATGACCATAGGCTTTGAAAAACCGCCATCGCCTGCAATCTCCCAAACATGCGCACGAGCACAGTCATCACTACACCAAGATTGACGCATAGAGGAATAACATTTATGTCATGAGTGTGTCAACTATTGACAACTCTTTGCGGTTGTTTGCGGTGCGTTAAACGGGGAGTTTGGTCTGTCAGAGTTTGGTCTGTCAGTCACTGTGAAGCGGGCGTAACCCTTACACTACCTGATCAATACAACATCATACCTGATCGTATACACACACTGGATGTTTTAAAGCACGTTATTCCAAACAATTTAGGAATGTTAGGTGATATATGCCCTTTATGGTTTAAAACCTGACTCTGCGTCAACTAAGTAATTTTCCATGGGAGTTTTGCCATGGATCCCCCTCCGGCATGCCACAGTCCAGGTGTTAGTCCCCTTGAAACAACTTTTCAATCACTATTGTGGCCAGAAAGAGTCCCTGTGGGTTTTAAAATTCGCCTGCCTATTGAAGTCTATGGTTCTTCGCCCGGGTCGCCCATTCGCGAACATTTGCTTAAATTCGCTTTCGCCGTTCGCGAACGGAAAATTTTATGTTTGCGACATCTCTACTGTCCACCAGCTGAAGCTCCACAGAAGATGGGTGTCTTAACAGGACAACGACCCAAAGTATAGAAGTAAATCATTAACAGAATGGCTTAAACAGAAGAAAATACACCTTCTGGAGTGGCCCAGTCAGAGTCCTGACTTCAACCCGATTAAGATGCTGTGGCATGACCTCAAGACAGCGATTCACACCAGACATCCCAAGAATATTGCTGAACTGAAACAGTTCTGTAAAGAGGAATGGTCAAGAATTACTACTGACCGTTGTGCACGTCTGATCTGCAACTACAGGAAACGTTTGGTTGAAGTTATTGCTGCCAAAGGAGGTTCAACCAGTTATTAAATCCAAGGGTTCACATACTTTTTCCACCTGCACTGTGAATGTTTACATGGTGTGTTCAATAAAAACATGGTAACATTTAATTCTTTGTGTGTTATTAGTTTAAGCAGACTGTGATTGTCTATTGTTGTGACTTAGATGAAGATCAGATCACATTTTATGACCAATTTGTGCAGAAATACATATCATACCAAAGGGTTCACATACTTTTTCTTGCAACTGTACTTTGTGGCTGACATATTGGACCATTTAAAAAATGGGGGTAGGCTGAAGAAGCAGGTCTGCTGTGTTGTTTACGTGGGTGGTTTGCTTGTGGATTTAATGTATAGACGCAGTTGGTTGTGGTCTGACAGGAGTGACTATAAAGGCACAAACATTTGTTGGGTTCATATACAGTACAGACCAAAAATTTGGACACACCTTCTCATTCAAAGAGTTTTCTTTATTTTCATGACTATGAAAATGGTAGATTCACACGGAAGGCATCAAAACTATGAATTAACACATGTGGAATTATATACATAACAAACAAGTGTGAAACAACTGAAAATATGTAATATTCTAGGTTCTTCAAAGTAGCCACCTTTTGCTTTGATTACTGCTTTGCACACTCTTGGCATTCTCTTGATGAGCTTCAAGAGGTAGTCCCCTGAAATGGTTTTAACTTCACAGGTGTGCCCTGTCAGGTTTAATAAGTGGGATTTCTTGCCTTATAAATGGGGTTGGGACCATCAGTTGCATTGAGGAGAAGTCAGGTGGATACACAGCTGATAGTCCTACTGAATAGACTGTTAGAATTTGTATTATGGCAAGAAAAAAGCAGCTAAGTAAAGAAAAACGAGTGGCCATCATTACTTTAAGAAATGAAGGTCAGTCAGTCAGCCGAAAAATTGGGAAAACTTTGAAAGTAAGGGCTATTTGATCATGAAGGAGAGTGATGGGGTGCTGCGCCAGATGACCTGGCCTCCACAGTCACCGGACCTGAACCCAATCGAGATGGTTTGGGGTGAGCTGGACCGCAGAGTGAAGGCAAAAGGGCCAACAAGTGCTAAGCATCTCTGGGAACTCCTTCAAGACTGTTGGAAGACCATTTCAGGGGACTACCTCTTGAAGCTCATCAAGAAAATGCCAAGAGTGTGCAAAGCAGTAATCAAAGCAAAAGGTGGCTACTTTGAGGAACCTAGAATATGACATATTTTCAGTTGTTTCACACTTGTTTGTTATGTATATAATTCCACATGTGTTAATTCATAGTTTTGATGCCTTCATAGTCATGAAAATAAAGAAAACTCTTTGAATGAGAAGGTGTGTCCAAACTTTTGGTCTGTACTGTATTTAATGACGTACTTTACCAAACTGTTGCCTACATGGGTGTTTAGGATATGAATTTGTGTGCCATTAAGGATAAAGTCCAAGGCTTTATAGTAAAGGTCTGCTGTTTTCTGACACTTTTATTAATTGTGCTGTCATAGCTGTTCCTCTTGGTGTGCACTGAGATGTCACAGTCAGTGTCTGCTCCGAATATATAGACTTTTCTGTCAGTGGTCAGGTAGTCTCTTTCTCTCCCTGTTCTTCCCTTTCACTCTTTGTTCTTCTATCTATCTATCTATCTATCTATCTATCTATCTATCTCTACAAATATAATATATCTACTGTAAATATTTGTGTTATTCTTATAATTTTTAAAGGTCCATTGACAAGGACAGGACGTTCATCAGTAGTGATGAGCGAAGTTTTCAAAAATTTAATTAGACTGCTTTGCCGAACTTCGACAAAAAATTTGGATTTGTCACAAAGTACTTTGTCACATATCACATTCCATTGTACGTAGCGGGCACAATGACGGGGAACTGCGATTGAACCCCTCAGATGCCATGTTCAACGCTGATCGCGGCATCTGAAAGTCACATTGAAGCCTTTCAGGGGTTAAAAAATATATATACTTACATCATGATGACGCTGGCAACATGTGGTGTCATTAATATCATCTTAGTAGGAAAAATGACCGCCTATTTGCTCACTGGTGAAGTCACATGTCGGTGCGCAAGAGATTTGGTGTGTTTTCTTCAATCAAGGGGGCCGTGACAACCTCTCCATGATCAAATGGATGAGGTAAGTATGTATTTTTTTTTTACCATTATTTCAGGAAAAATTGATTTATTATTATGAAGTGCCAATAAATTTGGATTTGTGGCGAATCAGATTTTTCCTGAAATTCGGATCAAATTCCACTTTGTTAACTTCGATTCGCTCAACACTATTCTTCAGTATGGCAGGGTGGAATAACAGAAAGGATTTTGCATTTCCAAGGTCTAAACTAGACATCTTAAAGCATCTTAAAGCACAAGCATGGCAGAGAGGCATTTGTAATTTCAGATGTCTTAGAATAACTCATTGGGCTCACCCATAGTCCTATAGAAATCCACAGACAACATAACTTAGCCATATGACATTGACAGTCTCAACAACAGTATGGACCTCAACTGCTTATGATATCGGTATGTTTTAGGGAGGTGATTTGTGACTACTGTGCCCTCCTTTGATTATAGAGGCTGTTTAGTACAATCCTATAGAAAATACTATTTTATGTGGGTGGCATTGCAAGGTGATTCTGTCTAACAAACTCTGACAAGTAACATATGCTCAGTAGCAGAGCAGAGTGACCAGTTTTCAGTTTCCTCCCCTGTATCATACAGTATACTACAACTGAAGCCAGTGATGGCTTGATGGATCATATGATGGATCCAAATAGTCATCAATAGGCCACACTTCACTTATAATATGGTAATTCAGGGTTTAATTGGGCTTTCCAACATTTTAAGGTCAAGACTAGTGATGTATACTGCCTGTTCCTGCCGTCAAATGTGATAGAAACCCCGACAGAGGCTCTCATTGTGGGTGTGAACGGAGCCTAACGTACTTTGAAGACAGTCATTAATTATCAGCCGAAAGAACCTCTGGCCAACAATTTTCTTGAGTAGGGTGAGTTCAGATGGACAGATGTGACATTATTCTTAATGGGAAAATGACCACCTATTTGTTCACTGTCTCCAGACCTTATGCAATAGTCTGGGAGTATAGTTGAGTGAACTGATTCTTTAGGACCATGATTAGACCAGAATTTAGCAAAAAAATAAATAAATAATCTATAAGATTCAGAAGAAGAATTTTGAGAGAGAAATAAAAAACTTTTCCAGCTATTTAAATAAAGATTCAGATAGAATTGATTCATACCGTACCTGAATTGCAATTCAAGAACGAATTGGACCTGAAACAAATTTTAAGAAATTCGCCCATCTCTAACTAGAAGGTCTGACACTCGGTCAAAATGAAATACTTCACTTAGAAGATGTAAGTGCAGGTCACTTTTACCCTCAATGACCAGGCCTGCTTGCACCCTGATGAGCAGCTAAGTTTTTGCTTCTCTGCAAATTTCATTTTTTATGCTAATTGGAAATACATACAGTATACATTACTGTGTCGTTTATATAACTATTTTGGAAGTGCAAATATATATAAAAAAAAAAAAAGTCATTTTTTTAATACCCCTCCCATATCCAACTGAATAATCTGTTAAATACGTTCTTCAGTTCACTGTGAGTGTAGGTATTTTCCTATTAGGTAATGTATGTACTAATTTATTTTATACCATTTTTATGATTTTAATGACATTTTTAATTATTTGTATTACATTTTATTTACATTTTTATCCCTTTAAATCACTACTACGGTATGTAATATCTTTATAATAAACGTAAAATATGCTAATTTATTATCCTGTTCCACTATGCAATGGTCATTAGGGCCCTAACAGCAGTCTTAGTGAATAGATAGTCCTGGGGTCCTTTTTAGGTCTCTGGAATGAATCCCTATGCAGTGAGCATAGTAAACCAATGACCCAAATGAAAGGGGTTGTCCCTTTGATAAACGGTTTAACAGCCAGGATTGGAGGGTTCTCCATTCCTGGCTATTAGATCAGGAGCTCAGCTGTCATTGTCCTGTGTGGGACTTATTCTATAGCTATAATGTGGTAGAATAAGGCCAATTAACAGCCACTATAAAAGGCTAGTTAGTACAGGCAATATTTCACTTGAAACGTATAAGTTTTTATGTATCCAATCCATATCATGAAGAAGGACCGATTAATATATATTGTCAAATATACAGTCAGGTCCATAAATATTGGGACATCAACACAATTCTAACATTTTTGGCTCTATACACCACCACAATGGATTTGAAATTAAACGAACAACATATACTTAACTGCAGATTGTCAGCTTTAATTTGAGGGCATTTACATCCAAATCAGGTGAACGGTGTAGGAATTACAACAGTTTGCATATGTGCCTCCCACTTGTTAAGGAACCATAAGTAATGGGAAAATTGACTTATCAGCTGTTCCATACCCAGGTGTGTGTTATTCCCTCATTATCCCAATTACAATGAGCAGATAAAAAGGTCCGGAGTTCATTTCAAGTGTGCTATTTGCATTTGGAATCTTTTGCTGTCAACTCTCAAGATGAGATCCAAAGAGCTGTCACTATCAGTGAAGCAAGCCATCATTAGGCTGAAAAAACACAACAAACCCATCAGAGAGATAGCAAAAACATTAGGCGTGGCCAAAACAACTGCTTGGAACATTCTTAAAAAGAAGGAACGCACCGGTGAGCTCAGCAACACCAAAAGACCCGGAAGACCGCGGAAAACAACTGTGGTGGATGACCAAAGAATTCTTTCCCTGTTGAAGAAAACACCCTTCACAACAGTTGGCCAGATCAAGAACACTCTCCAGGAGGTAGGTGTATGTGTGTCAAAGTCAACAATCAAGAGAAGATTTCACCAGAGTGAATACAGAGGGTTCACCACAAGATGTAAACCATTGGTGAGCCTCAAAACAGGAAGGCCAGATTAGAGTTTGCCAAACGACATCTAAAAAAGCCTTCACAGTTCTGGAACAACATCCTATGGACAGATGAGACCAATATCAACTTGTACCAGAGTGATGGGAAGAGAAGAGTATGGAGAAGGAAAGGAACTGCTCATGATCCTAAGCATACCACCTCATCAGTGAAGCATGGTGGTGGTAGTGTAATGGCATGGGCACGTATGGCTGCCAATAGAACTGGTTCTCTTGTATTTATTGATGATGTGACTGCTGACAAAAGCAGCAGGAGGAATTCTGAAGTGTTTCGGGCAATTTTATCTGCTCATATTCTGCCAAATGCTTCAGAACTCATCGGACGGCGCTTCACAGTGCAGATGGACAATGACCCAAAGCATACTGCAAAAGCAACCAAAGAGTTTTGTAAGGGAAAGAAGTGGAATGTTATGCAATGGCCAAGTCAATCACCGTACCTGAATCAGTTTGAGCATGCATTTCACTTGCTGAAGACAAAACTGAAGGGAAAATGCCCCAAGAACAAGCAGGAACTGAAGACTGTTGCAGTAGAAGCCTGGCAGAGCATCACCAGGGATGAAACCCAGCGTCTGGTGATGTCTATGCGTTCCAGACTTCAGGCTGTAATTGACTGCAAAGGATTTGCAACCAAGTATAATAAAGTGAAAGATTGATTTATGATTATTATTATGTCCCATTACTTTTGGTCCCTTAACAAGTGGGAGGCACGTATGCAAACTGTTGTAATTCCTACACCTTTCACCTGATTTGGATGCAAATACCCTCAAAGTAAAGCTGCCAGTCTGCAGTTAAAGCACATCTTGTTTGTTTCATTTCAAATCCATTGTGGTGGTGTATAGAGCCAAAAATGTTAGAATTGTGTCGATGGCCCAATATTTATGAACCTGACTGTATATAGCTTTACAGAGGTAATAAACCATAGTGTAGTGGTGTAGGGTACTGGGGGTACACTGGTTGCAGTTGCACTTGGATCCTGGTATATAACTCGACCTCACCAGTCGTTGACATCTGTGTTAAAAGGGGGACTTGCAGATATGGTGTGGATAATGTGCAGCAGCAAATTCTGTAGGCCTCACAGTGTTCCCATACCAGTGCCAACCACACTGTTACTCATACATACTTGCCAACAGTCCCAATTTTGCTGGGACAATCATGTGAACCAGATGGAAAAAATGGAAAGATGTATGCTAATCCTGCCAAAATGGGACTATTTGGTTTGGTGTTCCTGGACATTTTGGGGCACCTTAGGTAGATAGGATTTGCGTAAGTAAGGTCATAATGCCAGGGAGAGTCATGAATAAGTGAGTTGTGTTAGAGTGTCTTATCAGGGAAGCATAATATCCTCAGATAGCAAGGTATTTCTATAGGATCTGGGCATTTAATAGTCTTGTCAAGAACTGTGAGGTGCTCACCAGTTAGGTCACACCAGTTTAGAAGCTCTGCTATTAATGGTGCTTTTTGTGGGACCCGAGTGTTTGACTTAGGTCCAGAGGCTTCCGGCTATACACCGCACCAGACAGTATTCACAGCTTTTTAATATTAGAAACAAAATTTCCTGTTGCAAATCCTGACAACCAACCTGTTTCCAAACAACCATTGTAATGATGATCATGTAATGTAACGTAGCACTGGTAGGGACGCACATGGTATAAAAACTGCCTGCGTTAAAATATTAAGTTACTCTGAGCTATCTGTGCTTGAAATTGGGATTGTTTCAAAACCCAGGTGAATATAAAAAGCGGAAGAGCGATATTAAATCATAGCACATTACACGTGACCAGATCTTTGATTACTTCCAAATTTCAGTGCTTATAAAATGTTGATGCGCTCCACTAAATCCAAATCATTATGTGAGCTGTATCTGAAATAAAATTGGTCAAGTGCTTAACAGTTTTATAAGTAGCTCAATTTGAAAATGGTCATAAAAGCTGCGAATTGTCATTGAGATGCCAAAAAAATGGAAAGAAATCTCGTAAATCAACAAGAAGGAGACCTTCAGACTCCCAATAATAGTTAAACATTTTACCTCTGAACCTAACAGTGTTCTATGATTCTATACCTGGGCTCATATGTAGCAGAGCTCGATATGATATGTGCCAGATGACAAAGTCTTCTACATCTGTATAATGTGCACAGTACATACTACTGCCAGGATACGCTGACGCAGAGACATGACGTGCTTACTAATATGACAATCTCGTGCAAGAAAATTTAGACTAAAACCTTCAGAATCACAGGTGCATGTCCATGAAGCAAACATAATTACAAAAAAAAACAAAATGGCTGCACACCATTATATATACAAACAATAGGGCTAAGAAATGGGGGTCATTCTATATAAAAGTGGTACAATACCGACCATTATTCATGTAAACTCATTTATAGTCGGTATTGTACCACTTTCATCTAGAATGACCCCCATTTCTTAGCTCTATTGTTTGTATATATAATGGTGTGCAGCCATTTTGTTTTTTTGTAATATGACAATCTCATCAGATACATGGCTTTTCTTGTACAACTTTTTTTGGTGATGAGCCAGTTGGCTATTGGATCAGATACATGAGGGTCTCTTATTTCTCATAAGTTTATATGGTGTTCCAATTCTTTTGTCGTATTCATATTTTCATTTGGTGCTATGTACAATATTTACATAGTCCGACTACTATAAACCTCACCTATTCCATACATTTCTTACTTTTCTTACTATATATATTATACTATGTATTGGTATATATACTACTAGAGTAGAGGCTGAGTATAATAATATTATATAGTATATAATATAGTATATAATCAATATATCTACAGAACAGTAACATACTACCTGTGGGCAATGAAACTATATGCCACTTAAAAAAATATATATATATATGGAAGTGGTAGACACAACTTACCTCAGAGGCAAACACAAAATTTTTAAAGGGGGCTTCCAAGTAATTTCATGCACACAACAGAGAGAAAAAGATTTGCCTCCTTCATGTCACGGATCAGCGGGTGTGAACCCACTTCGCCACTAAGGGGCATGTCTAAGCAACTACCTGGTTTTCACTAGAGCCTCAGATGGTGAGGATAGACTTGAGCCGTTATGGTAATTACCAGGGGCTACTCCAGAGCAATCCCTGAATCAGTGGCAGCTGGTCCAGGTGGACTAGGAGGTACCTGAGTAGGTAACAGAAGTATAAGCGTAGTCAGGCGGGCAGAAACGTTACCAGGAGCAACGGTGCAGGATCAAAGGATAAGGCAGAGATGTGGTCAGACAGGCAATAGGTCAGGGCAGGCAGCACAGGTACAGGTCAGGCAATCCGATCAGCAACAGGAGAGACAAAGCAAGCAGGCAGGGATCAGACGATAAGCAGAGTCCAGGAACGAAGTATAGATCAGGAGCACACGAGAGTATCAGGAACCAGCAAACTCAGGCATCTTTGAAGGGGGCTGAGCCACTTAAATGCAAGCAGGAGAGCCAGAGTTGGTCAGCGAGGTCCCCTGACCTAACCCCCACAGTCTAGGGAGTGATGTTCTCCGCCCTCAGAGCAGTGTAACACAAAATCAGCCAAACTCATGCTGTGTCCAGGGCTCAGTGAAAGCTGTGGAGCGGAATCCTCAAAAGCAATAACACCTACAGAAACAGAGCCCAGGACCACAGCGGTAAAATGGAAGTACCGGCCACAGGTCACCGGTGAGTACGGAGCCCGGCACTGCGGCACAGGTGACACATCCAGAGAGGAGTTCAGCAGCCGCTGTTAAACTTCAGGGGCGGACTGGGAAGTTAAAGTGGCCCTGGAAAAAAACGAATGGACAGAAGGCAGAGCAACAGAAGTAGGCAGGGCCAACAGTACCAAAGTGCAGAACAAAATACCGCCCCATCAAAACCAAATATTACAATGCAGCATAAAATACTGCTTCAGCAGAGCCAAATACCACAATACAGCATGAAATACTGCCACCTGCGCCACAGTATGAAACCTGAGGACGGCGATACAGTTGAATTCAGGAGGGTACCTGCGGCCGATGGGCAGGTACATAAGTGGAACCTGCACTCCCTGAGTTTTATGGCGACCATTATGGCACACAACAGGTAGTATTTAGTGTTAGGTTCCCGTCCTACAGAGATCGCCTTGACGTTTGGCAGACGGGCCCAAATAATTTTGTTCAAAATGTATTTGCCAAGAATCTCAAATTTACTAAATAAGTGTAGCATTAGCACCAGAATGCTTTCTATAACTATGGCATTATTGTACTTTATTTGTGTTTGCAGAGTGCTGTTGCATTGTGTTTTTTCTACATACAGTAAGTGCTCCGACATTAATTAATGTTGAGGGCATTAGATCGTTATGTACCTGGCTGGCGGAAAGGGGGTATCGGCCCACCAGGAAATTTCCCCTTAGGGTCCATGGCCAGTCCGTCCCCGCCCTCCTTCTATGCGTAATTATACTCATTATGCCAACCTTTAACATTGTTATGCAGGGTAGTTTAGGGGTTAGCATTAGCAATAGTATTACTTTTATATCCCTAAGGGTCCACTCTAGTTAAGCGGTTAATACCTCATATATCTGGTGGTCTAGTGATGAAATGGATAATAGTGCTATCCATTGGGTCAATATGTTGTCTCTTAATGTTACATGGTAATTTAGTTGTGTACTTTATTCTATTATTTGATGATGGTGAAGACGTTAATGTCAGTGCTCTAGGGCAGAATACAGTACCCTTTAATTTAATTCAAATAAATCATGTGCCACTAGATGGAACTCACCGCATAGGGATTTATACAGCTCCCATTAAACTCAATGATAAACCAGTATGCACAATGGTTCTCTAGTAGCAACAAAAGGCTCTTTTGCTCTTAAAACATGGTTTACTGGGATTTAGATATTGATGAACTATCATCAAGATAGGTCATCTATCTCAGATTGGGAGAGTCCAGCACCCCCATTGATCAGATGTTTCAGTCAGTTGCCAGCACTGACTATACAGTGGATGGCTCCATGAACTGTGTAGTGGCCATACAGGGTACTGCAGCTCAGTTCACATTGACTTCAATGGATGCTGGGATTCAACACACTGGTGCCGGAAACTATAAAATGAATGGAACCTTCAGTGCACTGTAGTTACTGACCCCTGACAAAGCTGATCAGTGGAGTTACCAGGTGTCTGGGGTTTCAGTGCAGTGGAAAGGTGGTTTGAAGAATCAGGTCAGAAGTAAAAGTATAACAGTCTCTCTTTACTTAGTGCTGTTGTGGAAATTTTATTAGGATGTGTATTTAATATATTGTGTATTGTCATCATGTCTCTCAGTGTCAAGGTAAACCATTGGAGTGGATATCTCCCCGTGTAATTCCTGTCACAGTTGCTGGGCACAGAGGTCTCCGTCGGCGAATGGTCCATGTGCTAAGCACTGGGCTGTGGGCCGGGGGAGACTGATGTGTTCAGCAGAGCAGTGTTTTGTTGGCTGATATATGGACGCTGGCTAGGGCCCCGCGCAAGACGTGGATTTATTGGCTTGGCGTGGATGCATTTGTTAAGAGAACAATATATGAAAGGAACGTGCGTTTGTTGTCTCTAGTGCGCCTGATCAGCCACTGGAGATAATGACGTTGTTCCTGTAAATAAACATGCATGAGGATCATAGTAATTTTATCTGGCATTGATCACTGAGCAAGGCTGGATAAAATTAGCTCCAGTGGTAATGGTAGATTATTGCATACATGTGTTTGTTGGCTAGGGTATTATGGTGTCTTGTCTTCCTATGTCATCACTTCCTGTATGTCATCACTTCCTGCATCCTTGTTATTGGCCAGCCCCTTTTACACCTTTTGGGAGGGCAGTGAACAGACTGAGCAGGGCAGTTGCTTAGCAAGAATTCAACATGAAAACACCTTTGGCTGACTGCGGTTGAGATTTTTACCTTTCCTTACATAAAGATATTGGAGAGCAGATTACAACTATTAATATTTCTACAACAGTGCAAAATGTAACCTGTGGCAAATCCAGCAATATGAAGTACCAGGTGCAGTTTCTGGCACCAGATGAAGAGTTATGATGGCTGGTTATGGGGCAAATAATCAGGCACTTGTGGATATAGGTGTCCACTGTGTGAAACAGGCTTGAAGTTAGTATGACCTGGGGATTATTTTTGGTGATGGGTGTCTGGCCTCTTTTCCTTCACTGGCAGCATTTTTTGTGACAATCTGTAGTTTTCGCTAATACCATTTTGAGGTGTGTATGACTTTTTTATCACTTTTTATACAATCTTTTGGGGAAGTAAAGTAATGTAAAAACAGCTAATTGGACATTTTTTTGTTACACCATTCATTTATTTTTATTTTAAGAAAAGGGGGATTTGAATTTTTATATTTTCTATTCTTTTATATTTTTCAAAAAAATTTTTTACTTTTTTTTTTTTACTTTTTGTTAAGTCCTCAACTGGACCCCAACCTGCAATCATCAGATTGCACTTTGTAGAGAATAATGGAATTTTCTCCATTATTCTATACAGAAACCACTATATTACAGTTCAGTGCTGACACCTGCTGGTCCGAACTGTAATATACAAATAATAGTGGTAGGTTGTGGTGGCTCACTAGCAAGTAGTTAAGGTATGGTGCTGCAAGCTCATATAGAGGGAATCACCCCACCCTCTCTTAAAGGCAAATGTAGTAATAGAGTAATGAGCGAGCACTCATACACTTGGCAACCAGATTGACATATGCAGAAAATATTTATTATATCCCCATAAAATACAAGTAATAAAATTTATAAGAACAATGTAGCAATAATATACAACATTACAGTCACATATATTGTGGTAGATATGATCAACACTATATTCATATGACTCAATAGTGTCGATAAATTCAATAATATATATCACACCAAGAAACTTCAAGTATATGCTGTTATTTGGGAAAGAGGGGGTATTATCTTCTAGCGCTCTATCCCAATTTGGGAAACTGAATGTCACTGAAAATGCTGTAGGTGTATTCACTGGGAGCGCAATATGTTCATAAAGTGTCCACAGGAATCCTGATAATGTGAAAAGTCTCTTATAGCTGATCCTTTTATGGTCGATATGAGCTTTGGATTAAAGAAAACTTTAAATCGATATTTGGCTTACCGTCTAGCGTCTGCTTTCTCCCTATTGCTTCAATGGAGCTTTAAATATTTGCCGGCTTATTCAGTCGCTCCATACAGCAAGCTGGTTTAAATTTCGCGGGAGTTCCAAAGATCGCAGGAGTTGCCACTCTGTTCCGCAATTTCCTTTGGTGCAGCTTTCGACGATAAGAATAGTTAATCCTTTACTGTAGAGATTTTCTTCTGTATGGCCATACAGTATTATCGGAGGCTTTTCAATGCAGGTACATCACTTGTTTCACCATACGCGTTACGGGTAGATTCACTCTCCCTTCCTCAGTGGTGAATCTACCCGTAACGCGTATGGTGAAACAAGTGATGTACCTGCATTGAAAAGCCTCCGATAATACTGTATGGCCATACAGAAGAAAATCTCTACAGTAAAGGATTAACTATTCTTATCGTCGAAAGCTGCACCAAAGGAAATTGCGGAACAGAGTGGCAACTCCTGCGATCTTTGGAACTCCCGCGAAATTTAAACCAGCTTGCTGTATGGAGCGACTGAATAAGCCGGCAAATATTTAAAGCTCCATTGAAGCAATAGGTAGAAAGCAGACGCTAGACGGTAAGCCAAATATCGATTTAAAGTTTTCTTCAATCCAAAGCTCATATCGACCATAAAAGGATATGCTATAAGAGACTCTTCACATTATCAGGATTCCTGTGGACACTTTATGAACATATTGCGCTCCCAGTGAATACACCTACAGCATTTTCAGTGACATTCAGTTTCCCAAATTGGGATAGAGCGCTAGAAGATAATACCCCCTCTTTCCCAAATAACAGCATATACTTGAAGTTTCTTGGTGTGATATATATTATTGAATTTATCGACACTATTGAGTCATATGAATATAGTATCGATCATATCTACCACAATATATGTGACTGTAATGTTGTATATTATTGCTACATTGTTCTTATAAATTTTATTACTTGTATTTTATGGGGATATAATAAATATTTTCTGCACATGTCAATCTGGTTGCCAAGTGTATGAGTGCTCGCTCATTACTCTATTACTGTAATATACAAATAATGAGTCTGGAAGCCTAGTACAGGTTCAGGCTCATTACTATGTATGAACACCTTCCTTGATCTCCATCCAGCGCGTGCTTCTGAGTTTAAGCCCTCTCAGATGCCATGGTCATATTTGACCATGGCATCTGAGGGGTTTAATGTCCAAACTTGGCATTACCGCCGATCGCGGACATTAGCCGTGCTTGTCTGCTGTAAGAAACAGCAGACATCCGATAGTTATTGTGCTCACTCCACTCCGGTGCAGGCAATATCTTTCAAGACCCGACACTCACTATACATGTACGGCGGATGTCGGGAAAGGGGTTTCAGGAAATTTGATAAAGGTCATTACTTAGTAACCATGTATATAGCGACTTACCTTATATTTTTGTGGATATTATACTTTGTTGTGACGAGTGTCTTTTTGGGTGACATTTTTTTACGTACATACTATAAGTATGCAGCAAGAACATGTTGTACATTTTGCATTGCATACATGACTGTAACAGTAATGGAAATCTGTAAGACACAGTTTGCAGGATTAAAAGTTGCCAGGATACAAACAATTTATCTTAAGCTTTAACCAAGATCTTATTGCATTGAGTTGCATTCAGTAATTGTTAATGTTTTTTTGTGTTGTTTTTTTGCTTTCCCCCTAATTACATTGCTGAGCAGTAAGCTCTTTTGTGTACATAATGCACCGAATGAAGAGATAATCGCTGCTTATGACTCACATCGAGCTGCTTCCACAGGGAACAGTTTACAGGAAGAGTCAGCACTCAAATTAGTGTGAATTCAATATGCTTCTCATGCTTGTGCATGAATGGCATTTGCAAAGGATTCTTCATTGCCCCATTCAGTAGTAAGATATAAGAACCACTGATCAGATCTATGCAGAATATAAGAGTGTATCACTCTTCCCATTCTTTCTTAAAATCTATTCTGCCAGGTGCTGCCCCTATAGCTCCAATGTTTTTGTTGTGTAGACAGATCGCTGTGCCACTGAACAAATATGGCTTGGAGCTACTCCTAAGGGTGTTATGTAAGTAACCCCCCAAATATTCACCTTTTAAACTCTATATAGAGATCTGTACTCCGCTAGAGTGGAGCCACCAGGCCACTACCTCTTGGCGTAATCCCTGATCAGTGGCTGCTCACCCAAAGGAGTCGAGAGACATTGGTGCAGAGCACCAAGGGATGAGGCAGAACCATAGTCAGGAAACAAACTGAAGTCAGGACAAGCAGCATTAGTGTAAGCCAGTAAGCAGTACTAAGGTCAGGACGAGCAGCACAGGCTCAATATGAGGAAAGAGCGGAGGTCAGGTCATGCAGCAAATGGTCAAATCTGGTCAACATGGAGATTTTGATACACAAGAAAGCAAACAGTACAAAACACCATTACAGGGACCAGCTAGGTAGTAAACCTGTTGCTCAGGAACCATACACTGTGGAAATCTGCCTTAAATACCCATGGGTAAAAAGCCATAGGCTGGGAAAGATTTGGATGTGGATGTCACGGTGGGGAGTGGGGAAAAAACTCCCACCGCACAATGTCTATATAGACCATGCCACTAGGCCTGGAAGCCAGGATAAGGGAGCAGGTCACCTCCTATGCATCCCTAAATACAATCCATGACCTCCTGAATGTATGAGCCAACCCTGATGGTGGGAGGGCTCATACCCAGAACCTTGGACCCTAATTCACCCTGATGATCCCTGATGGTAGAGTAAGGAGAAAGAGACAACCAGTTCCTCCAAGACACAGAAGAACCAGAGTCTCCCACAGGCCTAGAAACAATGAAGTAGCAGAGAGCAAGCATAAACATATAACAGCAGGTAAGAGCCCAGCTCAAACAACATGTACTGGAACAACGACCACTTACCTGCCACAACGACTGGGTGGAACAACTACTGCTTACTGTCTTGTGGTTCACCCCTCCAGGAAACCATGGAGCCCACTTCCGCAGGCACAGACAGACAGGGGAAATGTCAAACAACCATGCTGGACTACAAACATCAAATGGACCAGACATGGAACACCAAATGACATACAACAAACACCCTGTACATAAACCCACACCAAACTACAAACACCAAATGGACCAGACATGGAACACCAAATGACATACAACAAACACCCTGTACATAAACCCACACCAAACATCATAAATAGGTACGGAAGGGTAAGGGGACATGGGTAAACATCGAGATGACATTGCCAAAGACCTTGAACTTCGACAAGAAGGCCCTTACGGACAGGTGACACATCCAGAGAGGAGCAAAGCTCCTACTCATACAAAGGAAGACATACAACTAACCTTCAGCTCTTAACTCCAGTATAAGAAGAGCCATGAGGCCACACCCAGCTCCACCTTGCACACTCCTTTAACCCTAAACAAACCAAAATGGGAAGAAACACCTGCCTTAAAGGGGAAGTGTAAAATCATGCTAAACACCATGTTGCCACCAGCAACAAGAATGCACAGCAAAATTGTCACAGTCCACTACAACCAGACCACTACACCCGTGACACTGGAGTGGCCTTTTTTAGAGCGTAGAATCTGCCTTCTAAGGCAGAAAGGCTGCAGGCAGGGAGAGAGCATTCCGCCTAGGCCTGTGTCATGCTTCGGTGTGGGAGGGAAACCCACACCGAATGTAGGAGGGAAATGGGTGAGGGGAAATGGCCTGGAAACTAGGGAAATGAGCAGATCACCTCCTAGAGAAACCCTAATCAAAGTCCTGACTGAGTGCAAGTATGAACTGACCCCAGAGGTAGGTGAGTTCATACACAGTAACCTAAAATCCTAACTCACCCTGTAGGACCCTGGTACTAATGTCAGGACAAGTGACAACCTGTTCCTCCAAACGGTAGGACGAACAGGAGTCTCCCTCAGGCCTAAACACAAACACAAAGGAAAAGAGCAACACAAGAAAACCCAAACAATAAACAAAAGGGGAAGAAAACACTTAACTTCAAATGGCTATGGAAGCACAAGAACTCCGCCGAGATCCAAACAAGACTGAAGCTATAAACTGCTCAGCATGGTAGGAGAAGCCACAATGAATAGGGAAGGTTAAATGACCACATAAGCAACACCTGAAGCAAGGGGTGTTGCCATTACCAGAAACAACACAGACATGAATTGATCCACAAGGAACCAGTCAGATCAAACCACGTGTTGCCATTCTCACTGATCTCCTGGCACCTGTCACGGGAACGTCCGTGACGGCCTGAGACTGGAGAAATGGGCAGATCTGCCTCGGTGGCCATTCCCTTCAGATCAATGGGTACGACGTGTGCTGTCTGCAAAAAATTTCAACAGCACAAGTCACTGAGAAACGGAAATGTGAATGATGCCTAAAGAGGTAGCTGCTTTTTGATTTCTAAATGGTGGCGGTCCAAATCAAGTTAATCCGTCCTTCTTCTCCATGGGTGGTATAAACTAACATACAGCTACGTTTTTGCTCGCTAGGAAAAAAAAAAAAAAGAAGAAGAGAAAAAAACTTCACGGTCACAAGCTCCTTCTGTCTCGCAACAAATGGCTAGAAGTAAAGCATCAATAAGTACTAGACTATCCTGTTACCAGCATGCTCCTACTGTAGTGATCACTCCCCTCCCAAAAAAGATAAACCCGATGGGTCCAAATAAAGCTGCTAGGGTCTTTTATGCTTCTGTTTTGATGTAGTAAAAATTGATCCATTAGGAACACAAGCTTTAACCGTTTCAGCCCCGGAGGGTTTTTCATTTTTGCGTTTTCATTTTTCACTCCCTCCTAACTTTTTAATTTTCCATTTTCATAGCCTTATGAGGTCTTGTTTTTTGCAGGACAAGTTGCACTTTCCAATTCCACCATTTGATAATGCATATGATGTAGTGGGGAGCTGGAAAAAAATTCCAAATGGGGTGAAATTGGGAAAAAATTCTATGCGGCAACAGTTTTATTTTTTATTTTATTTTTACAGTGTTCTCTATATGGCAAAACTGACCTGTTACTTTCATTTTCAGGTCAGTACGATTAAGGCGATACCACATATGTATAGTTTTTATTGCATTTTAAATTTAACTGCAGTTATGTGTATGTAGCTGTGATACCATTCTAGGGTGTGTAAGACTTTTTGATCACTTTTTATTACATTCTTTCCGTGGGAGGTAAAGCAATCAAAAACTGACATTTTGACATTTTTTCTATTTCGCTATTTGCCGTATTCAAAAAATATTTGTATATTTTAATAGTACTGACATTTTCGCACGTGTTGATACCCATGATGTGTATTTTTTATTGTTTACTTTTTTATTTACATTTTGGGGAAAGGAATTATTTTTTTTTTTTTAAAACATAGGGAACTATTACACACAATCTTTAGATTGCTTCTCTCATACAGTCATGCATTAGCTCCAGGGGCTCCATAGGAACTAATGTGCGGCAGCTTCAGTTGTAGTGGTGACATTTCAACACCATTGAGATTAACACCACGGTCCTGATTGGCTGCAGTGGTTACATGTCAGGATCACATGACAGTTGAACACATTCCGGTAGTGATACCAGGGAAACATCAGAATGAAAGTGGCAATAGATTGGCAAGGTATTACCCCTGAAAAGTGATTTTATGAGTTTGGAATATTAATGACCTATCCTCAGGATAGGTCAATAACATCCATCCCATAGATTGATGGAGGTCTGACTTGCCATCCTACCAATCAGTTGCTTGAAGGGGTCAAAGCACTCACCATGGTGTCTTCCACCTTTACATGCATGCCATCTACTTACAGTAGCAGTGGCAGGCAGGGTATTGCAGCTTTGTCCCATTCAAATTTTCGTACACAGCTTTAGTACCCTGCACTGGCACTACTATGAAAGACTGATTGGTGGAGGTACTGAGAGTTGGACTCCCACCAATCTGATATTGATGACCTTTCCTGAGGATAGACCATCACTATTCTGAACCCAGTAAACTTTGAGTACAAGGTATATATTATTGACTATATTCTGTTCAATAGTATTGAGTGGTCCCAAAGTTCCTCTATGACCCCAGGACATATGTACATGGGCTGTCAGGAAAGTGTTCTGGCAGAGATGACATGTTGCCCTGTCAGTGGGGCTGGTGGCACCCAAGGAACCAAACGTGATGAAGCAACCAATTGGAAAAGAGGTTGGAAGAACCTAGTACTGGAGCGGTGCTGTAATAGGTTCTGTTATAAGTATAGTTGTGACTGCTGAATGTTGGAGAACATAGTTCCAGACACAGGCATGGGCAGCTGTTACACACCATGCTAGCCTTTGGTGGATTATCTCTCCCCACTGTCTTGGTTGCACTTCAGCGTTTATACAGGTATAATACAGGGAGTGCAGAATTATTTGGCAAGTTGTATTTTTGAGGATTAATTTTATTATTGAACAACAAC
The DNA here is from genome assembly GCF_905171765.1 of Bufo bufo. NCBI lineage: Eukaryota > Metazoa > Chordata > Amphibia > Anura > Bufonidae > Bufo > Bufo bufo. The sequence continues at coordinate 67,056,051 of NC_053391.1, read as the reverse complement.
CATGTTCTCAATGAACCCAAAAAACTCATTAATATCAAAGCTGAATATTTTTGGAAGTAGTTTTTAGTTTGTTTTTAGTTTTAGCTATTTTAGGGGGATATCTGTGTGTGCAGGTGACTATTACTGTGCATAATTATAAGGCAACTTAACAAAAAACAAATATATACCCATTTCAATTATTTATTTTTACCAGTGAAACCAATATAGCATCTCAACATTCCCAAATATACATTTCTGACATTCAAAAACAAAACAAAAACAAATCAGTGACCAATATAGCCACCTTTCTTTGCAAGGACACTCAAAAGCCTGCCATCCATGGATTCTGTCAATGTTTTGATCTGTTCACCATCAACATTGCGTGCAGCAGCAACCACAGCCTCCCAGACACTGTTCAGAGAGGTGTACTGTTTTCCCTCCTTGTAAATCTCACATTTGATGATGGACCACAGGTTCTCAATGGGGTTCAGATCAGGTGAACAAGGAGGCCATGTCATTAGATTTTCTTCTTTTATACCCTTTCTTGCCAGCCACGCTGTGGAGTACTTGGACGCGTGTGATGGAGCATTGTCCTGCATGAAAATCATGTTTTTCTTGAAGGATGCAGACTTCTTCCTGTACCACTGCTTGAAGAAGGTGTCTTCCAGAAACTGGCAGTAGGACTGGGAGTTGAGCTTGACTCCATCCTCAACCCGAAAAGGCCCCACAAGCTCATCTTTGATGATACCAGCCCAAACCAGTACTCCACCTCCACCTTGCTGGCGTCTGAGTCGGACTGGAGATCTCTGCCCTTTACCAATCCAGCCACGGGCCCATCCATCTGGCCCATCAAGACTCACTCTCATTTCATCAGTCCATAAAACCTTAGAAAAATCAGTCTTGAGATATTTCTTGGCCCAGTCTTGACGTTTCAGCTTGTGTGTCTTGTTCAGTGGTGGTCGTCTTTCAGCCTTTCTTACCTTGGCCATGTCTCTGAGTATTGCACACCTTGTGCTTTTGGGCACTCCAGTGATGTTGCAGCTCTGAAATATGGCCAAACTGGTGGCAAGTGGCATCTTGGCAGCTGCACGCTTGTCTTTTCTCAGTTCATGGGCAGTTATTTTGCGCCTTGGTTTTTCCACACGCTTCTTGCGACCCTGTTGACTATTTTGAATGAAACGCTTGATTGTTCGATGATCGCGATCAGAAGCTTTGCAATTTTAAGAGTGCTGCATCCCTCTGCAAGATATCTCACTATTTTTGACTTTTCTGAGCCTGTCAAGTCCTTCTTTTGACCCATTTTGCCAAAGGAAAGGAAGTTGCCTAATAATTATGCACACCTGATATAGGGTGTTGATGTCATTAGACCACACCCCTTCTCATTACAGAGATGCACATCACCTAATATGCTTAATTGGTAGTAGGCTTTCGAGCCTATACAGCTTGGAGTAAGACAACATGCATAAAGAGGATGATGTGGTCAAAATACTCATTTGCCTAATAATTCTGCACGCAGTGTATATATCCGTCTATTATTATTTGATTGATACAATGTTGAAGTTTCTTCCACAATCACATGGATTGTTAACATTATGACATGACTGTGTATACCTTCATTTTCGGTACTTAGAGGGGATTTACCACAATACAAATTAATCACAAATGAAGGCCTCATTCACACGACCATGTTTTTGATCCGCATCTGATCTGCATCTTTTGCGGATCAGATGCGGAACCCATTCATTTCAATGAGGACAACAACAAAAAAAGACATTGTGTGTACTGTCCTGATTTGTATGTCAGTTCCATGGCCCTGCAAAAAAGATAGAACGTGTACTATTCTTGACCGCCAAAAAAACCAAACTAATGCAATTTGGAATTCACACGGAGGTCATCCTTATTTTGTGCAGATTCGCGTTTTGCAAAATACAAACGGTCGTGTGAATGCACCCTAAGGGATAAGGTCCAACCGCTGGGACCCCACTGTTCACGTCAATGGGGATCCAGTGTCCCTGTCCTTGGTCTAACATGTTTTCTGCCTACTGGACTATACAGCGATCTATGGTACAGAGTGAATGGTGCTCCATTCACTAGGGGACAGTGGTTGCCCTCCGCTGACCAGAAACCTATGCCTCTTTCACACTGCCGGCAGGAGTTCTGGCAGGCTATTCTGGTAGAGAACAGCCTACCATAGCTCCCTGGATCCAGCAGTGCCGGATCATAACGAATGACCACCAACCATATTGACTATACAAATTTGCCAGGATTCTGTAGGACAAATACTGCTGCTTGCCGGAACTCCTGCTACAAATGTGAAACAGACCTTCAAGTTATGCTAAATATTTCCCATAAGACTATACATCAATCTGCTCAGCTCCTTCTGCTTGCAGATCAGACACCATGTTCAACAGGACTGGTTCCCTTTAAGAGCAGAAGACATTACAGTGGTGTGAACAGATCCTCACTCAATCAGCTATTAAATTATGTCTACTTGAAAGAGGATTTCACCGGATATGAATATCCTCCCCCCGTCTTCTTTCTGTTGACACTGCACACTAACCACATCATCCATTTTCCTCAATTTAAATCCACTTTTTTTACCGAAGAAGTCGTTAAAGGAATTGGACAAGACAGATACAAAGAACATTTAGTAAGATGCGGGGATGAGGTCCCACATCAGGCTTGGCAGCTGTGATAATGATCTATAATTTAATTGAAGATATGCTGTGATCTTAAGGAAAAACTTCAAACCTCCCCCCATGTTTATGTATTATTCAGGCTAATGGTGACCCTGAAATAGAAAAAGCTTCTTATCTCTTAAAACTTTCATAGCCCTGAGTACAAAATGCACAAAAGCTGAGCGGTGCACTCAGTGGCCTAATGCAAACTGAAAGGAGACACTTCCTAACCTATTTTAGCGTCATTTCCTTGGTAACAAGGTTAATGCGATGGGTCCTGTACACCGTTCTGGGGAATCAGGAACTTTCTCAGGTGACGATAAAAATCTTCCGGTGATGAAAACCAGTGACATCACTATGGCTTCTTTAATGGACAGCTAATCTCTGCCATGATGAGAAGATGTGGATTTTAATTTGTAGTGTAAATCTGGGAGGCGGCAATCCTATGGAAAACGTATGAAAGTATGTTTGATAGTATGATAATGCATTTTGATAGTGATATGTGTTCCGCACTATTATTACAAATTGAGATCTGCCACATTTGCATGTATTATAATTTACATAAATATAATAGGATAAAAAAAAAAACGGCATTAACAAGTCAACAGTCAGCATGTACTGCCATTTAGTCCATTGTGCCCAAATTAAAAGGCTGGCCATACGCTAATTCTCACCCCCATGTCCCCATGCCAATACACTCTATGCTCAGCCAAGTGTTTGTGTGTTCAGAAGAGGGCAGCAACCTGCTGGCAGACACATCTAGGGGCAGCTTACTCTCTTGAGGATCGGCATGGTGAAATTCAATATGCCAGATCGTTCTTTCTCCCAATATCAGCTTTCATGGTAGAGTACAGACATCTCCCATACACATTAGAACATCAGCGGATTTCAGGTTGCCCAACAATCATCTAATGTGTGTTATGGCAGCAGCCAGTGCCACCATGTTCCTGCAGCCCCGACCAGTCGGCATTCCCCTCCTTCTTCCCAGGGGGCCTAGCCACTTTGGTAGCCTGTGGGAGGGTGCCTGAGCAATAGGTTGTAGTCTGCTAGAGTTTGGCAACAATATGCTGTTTCTATGTTCATCTGCCTTTGTACAGACTTTTGCCTGTTTCCTCAATTTGACCCTTTGCAGCTTGTTCTGACATCTGCCTGTTCTCCATTCGATGCGGACGATGCAGCGGGGGTTCAGCTGTCAGTAACAGCCAGGCCCCTGCTGGTGTTTAAGTGGGTGCAGTTTCTGCACCCGCTCGATCAGAGTGACGTACATGTACGGCGGTTGTCAGGAAGTTACTTCCCGCTGCACTGTACATGTACTGCAGATGTTGAGAAGGAGTTAAAGTCCCATTCATTCTTGGCTTTGAAGTCAAGAAGGTGGTTAAAAACCACCCCAAAAACTTTTTGTCCTGTGTTTTGATATTTCCCATAGGCTTCCATGTAACATTTGGAGAACTGCCAAAAAAATAAAAAATAAAAAGCACAACAACAAAAATCACAAAACGTCACAAAAAAACCTAAACAAAGGTTTGAATCCACCTTAAGATTTGCTAAATGAGAAAATCACCTGTGCTCCACCAAACGAGATGTGTTTTATTCCGGCTTGCCTTCATGTCCTCAGTTACATTAGTAGAAATCCACACGATGTGGCAGCTTGTGGGGAGCGCGGCGTCGGTTGACCACAATAGATTGTCTAACAATAAAACGCCATTCTGATACCGATCCATTCCATTGTACAGTTAATTTAATTCTCCAAATGAATATTAATTTCATAAACTTGTACATGCATTAATAATAAAATATTAAACTTAATCATTAAGCGCTTAACTCTGCTGCAACTAATTAAATCTAATTAATTCTTTTGCAAAATCAATTAATCCTTGTGCTTCTTCCTATTCCTTTCATTATTGATACAATGCACAAATTACTCGATTCGTTGCTCAGAAAAATGCTTTTTTTTATAATACAATGAAGCAAAAATGTTCCTTTCTTTCTTCCTAAATTTCTAAAAACCCAGAGTAACAGAATGGACTTTCTTCATCAGGCCACATCCTCCCACCAGCCAAGTTGGATCTCCTGATACGTGTATATGCATTTTATTACTCATTAAATAATATTTTTGGAGCACCTTTTTCTTAGAACTCTAGGTTGTGCCTCTGTTATTCCTCCCAGAAATATATGAATACATTGACAGCTGGGCATTACCTTTTTTCTTGTCGTGGAGTGAGATGTGAGACTGTGTAAGGACATACCTCATTGACGAGGGAAATGGCAACACCCAGCTGACAGTTTATTCATACATTTCCAGGAGGAATAACTGAGGAATAATGCAATTACAAATTCTAAGACAAATGCTTTAGAATTGTCATGGGAAACCAAAACAACATGTCGGGGAAGCTGATGCTTAAAGAGGATTTCTAGGATAGGATCAATGTGTTGATGATCTATGTCAGGGATGGCCAACCTGAGGCTCTCCAGCTGTTGCAAAACTACAACTCCCAGCATGCCCAGACTGCCTACAGATAGCAGCCTACAGCAGGGCATGGTGGGAGTTGTAGTTTTACAACAGCTGGAGAGCCGGAGGTTGGCCATGCCTGATCTATGTGGATATGATTTTTTTTGCACCCCCACCAACCAGCTGCTTGCGGCAGCTGCAGATTCTGGAAGAAAATGTTTCGGGCCAGAACACTACAGCGCCGTAGACTGTGTAGTGGCCATTCTCAGGTATTGCAGCTCATCTCCTTTTTATTTTCAATGGTGCAGAGCTGCAGTACCAGACACAGCTCATGAAAGGTGTGGTGCTGTTTGTGGATGTAAGCAGTCAGGGTCGGATTGGGTTTCCTTGGACCCACCAGAGTAAATTGTTCTTGGGGCCCAACCCTCACATAATCAATAATGTCTAATAGGCTTTGATTTTAAGGAAAAGGACCCTAGTGGCAATTTCATTCCTCCCAAAGGCTCCTCTAACTGTTTTTTTCTTCTTTGGAGCCCACTAGGGTATCATAGCCTGGGACCACCAGAGAATCCTCTGTTAGCCTGGTGAGCCAGGCCGACACTGTCCGCAGCCATATTTCTCTAAGGCCTCATGCACACGGGCGTTGTTTAGGTCCATTTTTGGCAGCTCGGATGTGGACCCATTCACTTCAATGGGGCCGCAAAAGATGCGGACAGCACTCCGTGTGCTGTCCGCATCCGATGCTCCGTTCCGTGGTTTGCAAAAAAAATATAACCTGTCTTATTCTTGTCTGCGTTTTGCAGACAAGAATAGGCAGTTATATCAATGGCTGTCCGTGCCGTTCCGCAAATTGCGGAAAGCAAACGGACGCCATCGATTGTGTGCATGAGGCCTAATACTAGATAACCCCTTCAAGGTTGGGTTTCCATGAGGTGGCCGAGTTTCAGCTGCTACATAAGACCAAAATCTGACCTACCTGCAGTGGCCAATGGATGCACAGATTTGTAGATTATACCTCCATTAGGCCTTATGCACACGACCGTGGCGTGTTTTGCGGTTCGCGGATCCGCAAAACACGGGTGGCGTCCGTGCGCGTTCCGCCTTTAATATAAATGCCTATTCTTGTCCGCAAAGCGCGGACAAGAATAGGACATGTTATATTTTTTTAGCGGGGCCACGGAAAGGAGCAACGGATGCGGACAGCACACGGAGTGCTGTCCGCATCTTTTGCGGCCCGATTGAAGTGAATGGGTCCGCATCCGAGCCGCCAAAACGGCTATGTGCATGAGGCCTTAATCATCTTTTTGGCTGCTTTGGGGCATTGGCTGCACACAACAGCCACATTGCGGCCTCCTTGTCAAAACCCAGCCTAAGGTTTCCTTCACACATAAATTTGGTATGCCATTTTTTACCCCTAAATTTTTCGGGACATTTAAAGCATAAAAAATGTGGATAGCATTTTTTTTCAGGCCTTTTTTCCTTAAATAGAAAGAGATAGAATAATGTCTGAAAAAGCTTCAACATGCTTTTCCTGCATTTCATATTTCCCATTGACTTCCAACTAACATCTGGAGTCAGGGTTTTTTCAGCAAAAACTACACCAAAAACCACAGACAAAAGTGTTCAAAAACCTCACTACATACCTACATGAGAAACTACCCTCATAGTGTTATCTTGCAGTAGGAAACTCTGACGCGTAGGCTTCATGCACACGACCGCGGTGTGTTTTGCGGTCCGAAAATCGTGGATCTGCAAAACACGGATGGCGTCCATGCGCATTCCGCAATTTACGGAATGGCACGGACAGCCTTTATTTTTAAATGCCTATTCTTGTCCGCAAAGCGTGGACAAGAATAGGACATGTTATATTTTTTTAACGGGGCCACGGAACAGAGCAACGGATGCGGACAGCACACGGAGTGCTGTCGGCATCTTTTGCGGCCCCATTGAAGTGAATAGGTCCGCATCCGAGCCGCCAAAACAGCGACTCGGATGCGGATGAAAGTAATTTATTCCGGAGCCAAATACCACTAAACTGGAGGAACCGGTGCTCTGCGATGTGCCACGTGAGATAACACATTGTCGAAGCAGCGATTATGGCTGTAAGTGCATAGAATTTAATATTGATCCTTTAATCATATGCATTTAGAGCCCAGTTTTGCTGATACATGTCTTCACAAAGGCAGGCGGGAATTACAAGCTGCTGCAGCAATTAATAAGACATAGAAGGTATAATTAAGGAGACGTCTGAAGGTATTATGCATCGGAACGACGTTCGCCCATTAGGGATATAAATAAATAATACAGGTTTAACTGACAATTCTCAATAAGCTTCCCGAGTGTCAGCCGACATCCGCCGCAGCAATTTCTTCTTCCCTCTGACAATAGAATACAAATGAGGTTGTGAACTGAATAAGCAGTGGATGCACAGCATCGGAGCACACAGCAAGATAAATACAGTATTTGGGTATTAAATGAGGATGTCCCCTTTAAGGGTTACAAATGATAACTTATGAGTTATAAGTACGTCCCACGTCAGAATCAGTAACCACTAGTGGAGGGGATCACGTCTTATTTCAATATCGGAAAGTGAGGTGTTCCCACTCTTACACCTGTAAACCTTTAGGCCTTGTTCACACTGATTTGGTCAGTGATTTCCATCAGTGATCGTGGCCCAAAACCAGAAGTGGAGGCAACAGAAAGAAAAGGTATCAATGGAAAGATCTTGTTATGTGCTTTTGACCCGCACCTGGCTTTGGCTCGGAATAACTGATGGAAATCACTGAAGTGTGAACTAGGCCGAGAGCGCTGCCACGCGGTCAGGTTTCTTGAAGCAATTTTGGAAGCCAAATGGAATGAATCATAAAAGGAGAGAAGGTACAGTATGAAGAACAGATATGACTTTTCCCCTTTATTGAATTCACTCCTGAAAACTGCATCACAAAAATTGAACATGTGGCTGTACCCTAAATTGGTTGATTTTTTATTTTTTTTATGTCCCGCCCCAGTGGGACTTGTGAAAGGGATCTATATACTTACCTGCTCTCTGCTGCTGCTATTTGATTCCTGGGCTGTCTTCATCGGACTTCTGGCCCCTGTATGTAATCTTCCTGCATGGATGGGGTCATGTGTTTCACTGTGGCCAGTGACTGCTGTGACGTCTTCCCAAGCAGCATATGACCCATCATTGATGTGCTACTTGGACCTGGTTTACTATGGTTGGCTTGGTAGAATTAGCAAATATGACGAATGTATTCGTCATATTCCACAAAACGAAGATAACGAAGTATTCTGCATCTTCGTTTTAGCTACCTATTCATCAACTTCGCTAATTCTAGCAATCATATAGGAAAGTTTACTATAGAGACAGCTAAGTTTAATTCGCTATGCGATTATATTACTTTTCTTTTTTTTTATAAATAGAATAATTATAATAATTATCAGGTATTATAATTATTCTATTTAAAAAAAAAAGTAATAGCGAATTAAACTTAGCTGTCTCTATAGTAAACTTTCCTATATGATTGCTAGAATTAGCGAAGTTGACGAATAGGTAGCTAAAACGAAGATGCAGAATACTTCGTTATCTTCGTTTTGTGGAATATGACGAATACATTCGTTATATTCGTTTTGTGGAATATGACGAATACATTCGTCATATTCGCTAATTCTACCAAGCCAACCATAGTAAACCAGGTCCAAGTTGAAATCGCAATGCGATTAATATAACTCGAAGTAATCGCATGGCATGGTGATGGGGACGCTTCAAGTTAGAATATACTGAGAACTGTGTACATGACTGCCCCCTGCTGCCTGGCAGGTGCTGCCAGGCAGCAGGGGGCAGACCCCCCCCTCCCCCCCTGTATTTAACTCATTGGTGGCCAGTGCGGCCCCCCCTCCCTCCCTCCCCAGTATTAAATGTGACCAGTGCGGCCCCCCTCCCTCTATATTTATTGGTGGCCAGTGCGGCCCCCCTTCCCTCCCTCCCCTGTATTAAATGTGACCAGTGCAGCCCCCCTCCCTCTATATTTATTGGTGGCCAGTGCGGCCCCCCTCCCTCCCCTGTATTAAATGTGACCAGTGCGGCCCCCCTCCCTCTATATTCATTGGTGGCCAGTGCGGCCCCCCCCCGATCGGTTACCATGGCAGCCAAGACGCTATTGCAGTCTTGGTTGCCATGGTTACTTAGCAATAAATGGAAGCATTATACTTACCTGCGAGCTGCGATGTCTGTGACCGGCCGGGCGCTCCTCCTACTGGTAAGTGACAGGTCTGTGCTATAGGCAATGCGCCGCACAGACCTTTCACTTACCAGTAGGAGGAGCTCCCGGCCGGTCACAGACATCGCAGCTCGCAGGTAAGTATAATGCTTCTATTTATTGCTAAGTAACCATGGCAGCCAAGACTGCAATAGCGTCTTGGCTGCCATGGTAACCGATCTGAGCCCCAGCGATTAAACTGGGACTCCGATCGGAACTCTCCGCTGCCACCAATGATGGGGGGGGGGGTGATTTTAATTAGGGGGGGAGAGGGGAGGCCGCACTGGTCTAATTTAATACTGGGAATCCGCAATGGCCACCAATGAATATAGAGGGAGGGGGGCTGCACTGGTCACATTTAATACTGGGAGGGAGGGAAGGGGGGGCCGCACTGGCCACCAATGAATATAAAAGGAGAGGCCGCACTGGTCACATTTAATACTGGGGAGGGAGGGAGGGAGGGGGGGCCGCACTGGCCACCAATGAGTTAAATACAGGGGGGAGGGGGGGTCTGCCCCCTGCTGCCTGGCAGCACCTGCCAGGCAGCAGGGGGCAGTCATGTACACAGTTCTCAGTATATTCTAACTTGAAGCGTCCCCATCACCATGGGAACGCCTCTATGTTAGAATATACTGTCGGATCAGAGTTTCACGATGTAACTCAAATCCGATGGTATATTCTAACATAGAGGCGTTCCCATGGTGATGGGGATGCTTCAAGTTAAAATATACCATCGGATTGGAGAAAACTCCGATCTGATGGTATATTAATAGGGGACTGAAAGTCAATGGGAGACGGATGTTGAAATCACCATGCGATTACTTCGAGTTATATTAATCGCATTGGGATTTCAACTTGGACCTGGTTTACTATGGTTGGCTTGGTAGAATTAGCGAATATGACGAATATATTCGTTATATTCCACAAAACGAAGATAATGAAGTATTCTGCATCTTCGTTTTAGCTACCTATTCGTCAACTTCGCTAATTCTAGCAATCATATAGGAAAGTTTACTATAGAGGCAGCTAAGTTTAATTCGCTATGCGATTGTATGACTGCTTTTTAAAAAAAAAAAAATTGAATAATTATAATACCTGATAATTATTATAATTATTCTATTTATAAAAAAAAAGCAAAGTAATATAATCGCATAGCGAATTAAACTTAGCTGTCTCTATAGTAAACTTTCCTATATGATTGCTAGAATTAGCGAAGTTGATGAATAGGTAGCTAAAACGAAGATGCAGAATACTTCGTTATATTCGTTTTGTGGAATATGACGAATACATTCGTCATATTCGCTAATTCTACCAAGCCAACCATAGTAAACCAGGTCCAAGTTGAAATCGCAATTCGATTAATTCAAGTTATAATAATCGAATTTCGATTTTAACTTAGCACTGCTATATTCCATATTAGGCTAGAATTAACGAATATGGTATATAGCAGTGCTAAGTTAAAATCGAAATTCGATTATTATAACTTGAAATAATCGAATTGCGATTTCAACGTAATTCTCAAATCCGACAGTACATTCTAGTATATGGAGACGTTCCCATGGTGATGGGGACGCTCCATGAGCACGGAAGTCGGCAGAAGCGGCAACGGGCTCTGACTGGAGCAGCCAGGAAGCCAGGAATCCAAAGGACAGGTAAGAACAACTTTAGGGAAGTGGGAAAGAAAAAAAACAATAAAAAAAAATAAAAATATGAATATTCGAAATATCGAATTTATATCACTATATTCAAAATATTCGCGAATTAGCGAAGTGCCGATATTCGCGAAAAAAATTCGATATTCGAATATTCGCGCTCAACACTACACATTACCACTGAGGCCAGTTATTGTCTGCAGCAGCGCAAATCACCTCATTCATACAGTTTACTGTACATGTGAGGACTGGAGGTCTAGTGAAGGCAGCTTGGGAGTCATGGAGTCCTAACAAAACAGCAGGTGACAGGTAAGTATAGATCTCTTCACATATCCCACTGGGGCTGGACATTTAAAAGGTCATCAATATCAGATTGGTGGGGGCCCAACTCACGTCCATCTATAGGTCATCAATATAAAAAAAGCTTACAACCCCTTTAAGGTAACAAATAGCAAAAGAAAATGTAATTTTAAAAAACTGCTTACTTCAAAAGGGTTGTCCTGGATTGGAAAAACTGTGTCAGTTGCCTTCTAGAAACAGCACACATCTGTCCATGGGCTCAGTCATCTGTCCATGGGCTGTGCCAGTAAGTATAGCGTGCGACCAGTGAGGATGGTGATTGGCTGCAGTGGCTATACAAACACCAGATTAAGAGCTCATTCAGACAGCCGTATGAATGAGTCCTTATCCATTACGTAATTTTGCTGAACAAATGCAGACCCATTCCTTTCAATGGGGCCGCAAAAGATGCGGACAGCACACTGTGTGCTGTCCGCATTCGAGGTTCCATTCCGCGGCCCGCAAAAAAAGGAAAGAGCATGCCCTAGTCTTGTCCGCAATCACGGACAAGAATAGGCATTTTCTATTATAGTTGCGGCTATGTGCCGGGATTCCCAATTTGCGGATCCGCAAAACACTATAACACTGCCCTTACGAAGACCAGTACAGAAATTTTTCAACAAAGATTGTCTGTACTGCTTCAGATCTATTCAATATTTTACGTATTATCATTCTTTTATATATATATACTATATACAGTACAGACCAAAAGTTTGGACACACCTTCTCATTCAAAGAGTTTTCTTTATTTTCATGACTATGAAAATTGTAGATTCACACTGAAGGCATCAAAACTATGAATTAACACATGTGGAATTATATACATAACAAACAAGTGTGAAACAACTGTAAATATGTTATATTCTAGGTTCTTCAAAGTAGCCACCTTTTGCTTTGATTACTGCTTTGCACACTCTTGGCATTCTCTTAATGAGCTTCAAGAGGTAGTCCCCTGAAATGGTTTTCACTTCACAGGTGTGCCCTGTCAGGTTTAATAAGTGGGATTTCTTTCCTTATAAATGGGGTTAGGACCATCAGTGGCGTTGAGAAGTCAGGTGGATACACAGCTGATAGTCCTACTGAATAGACTGTTAGAATTTGTATTATGGCAAGAAAAAAGCAGCTAAGTAAAGAAAAACGAGTGGCCATCATTACTTTAAGAAATTAAGGTCAGTCAGTCAGTCGAAAAATTGGGAAAACTTTGAAAGTAAGGGCTATTTGACCATGAAGGAGAGTGATGGGGTGCTGCGCCAGATGACCTGGCCTTCACAGTCACCGGACCTGAACCCAATCGAGATGGTTTGGGGTGAGCTGGACCGCAGAGTGAAGGCAAAAGGGCCAACAAGTGCTAAGCATCTCTGGGAACTCCTTCAAGACTGTTGGAAGACCATTTCAGGGGACTACCTCTTGAAGCTCATCAAGAGAATGCCAAGAGTGTGCAAAGCAGTAATCAAAGCAAAAGGTGGCTACATTGAAGAACCTAGAATATGACATATTTTTAGTTGTTTCACACTTGTTTGTTATGTATATAATTCCACATGTGTTAATTCATAGTTTTGATGCCTTCAAAGTCATGAAAATAAAGAAAACTCTTTGAATGAGAAGGTGTGTCCAAACTTTTGGTCTGTACTGTATATGTATATATACAGTGGGGGAAATAATTATTTGACCCCTCACTGATTTTGTAAGTTTGTCCAATGACAAAGAAATGAAAAGTCTCAGAACAGTATCATTTCAATGGTAGGTTTATTGTAACAGTGGCAGATAGCACATCAAAAGGAAAATCGAAAAAATAACTTTAAATAAAAGATAGCAACTGATTTGCATTTCATTGAGTGAAATAAGTATTTGAACCCTCTAACAAAAAAAGACTTAATACTTGGTGGAAAAACCCTTGTTTGCAAGCACAGAGGTCAAACGTTTCTTGTAATTGATGACCAAGTTTGCGCACATTTTAGGAGGAATGTTGGTCCACTCCTCTTTGCAGATCATCTCTAAATCCCTAAGGTTTCGAGGCTGTCTCTGTGCAACTCTGAGCTTGAGCTCCCTCCATAGGTTTTCGATTGGATTAAGGTCCGGAGACTGACTAGGCCACTCCATGACCTTAATGTGCTTCTTCTTGAGCCACTCCTTTGTTGCCTTTGCTGTATGTTTTGGGTCATTGTCGTGCTGGAACACCCATCCACGACCCATTTTCAGTTTCCTGGCAGAGGGAAGGAGGTTGTCGCTCAGGATTTCACGATACATGGCTCCGTCCATTTTCCCGTTTATGCGAATAAGTTGTCCTGTGCCCTTAGCAGAAAAACACCCCCAAAGCAAAATGTTTCCACCCCCATGCTTGACGGTGGGGACGGTGTTTTGGGGGTCATAGGCAGCATTTTTCTTCCTCCAAACACAGCGAGTTGAGTTAATGCCAAAGAGCTCTATTTTGGTCTCATCAGACCACAGCACCTTCTCCCAGTCACTCTCTGAATCATTCAGGTGTTCATTGGCAAACTTCAGACGGGCCTGCACATGTGCCTTCCTGAGCAGGGGGACCTTGCGAGCCCTGCAGGATTTTAATCCATTGCGGTGTAATGTGTTTCCAATGGTTTTCTTGGTGACTGTGGTCCCTGCTAATTTGAGGTCATTAACTAACTCCTCCCGTGTAGTTCTAGGATGCTTTTTCACCTTTCTCAGAACCATTGACACCCCACGAGGTGAGATCTTGCGTGGAGCCCCAGAGCGAGGTCGATTGATGGTCATTTTGTGCTCCTTCCATTTTCGAACAATCGCACCAACAGTTGTCACCTTCTCTCCCAGCTTCTTGCTAATGGTTTTGTAGCCCATTCCAGCCTTGTGCAGGTCTACAATTTTGTCTCTGACATCCTTGGACAGCTCTTTGGTCTTTCCCATGTTGGAGAGTTTGGAGTCTGCTTGATTGATTGATTCTGTGGACAGGTGTCTTTTATACAGGTGACTAGTTAAGACAGGTGTCCTTAATGAGGGTGACTAATTGAGTAGAAGTGTCTAACCACTCTGTGGGAGCCAGAACTCTTAATGGTTGGTAGGGGTTCAAATACTTATTTCACTCAATGAAATGCAAATCAGTTGCTATCTTTTATTTAAAGTTATTTTTTCGATTTTCCTTTTGATGTGCTATCTGCCACTGTTACAATAAACCTACCATTGAAATGATACTGTTCTGAGACTTTTCATTTCTTTGTCATTGGACAAACTTACAAAATCAGTGAGGGGTCAAATAATTATTTCCCCCACTGTATATATATATATGTATCATGGGTACACCTAGCCTTTCTGCTGCCTGAGGCGAAAACTGAAACAGCGCCCATCCACCTTCCCAATGCCAATTTCTAAACCTAACTCCTTCCCTTCAGCCCATGGCTCTTCGGCTGCCCCTCTCTTGGTGCCAGAGGTGATCACCTCAACCGGCCTCATTGGTGGTGTACCCCTGATATATATATATATATATATAAATATATATATTGTGAGACAGTGACAGGTCTCACACAGGTTAGAGGCAAGGAAGGGGTGGATAGTGCGGTCCACACCCCTATTCCACCTCAGGTAAGACCAGCTGGAGGTACTCAGGCTGGCATAAAGCACCTCCCAAGGTGTCAGTAAGGGGGGAGTGTTTTACCCTTGGACAGAGGCCTAGTGAGGCTCTGTAAGTGTGGTCTCAGCTTGGCAAGGCTGAGGGACCACGAGGCTGGGAGATAGCCTGGACTAACTTTGTTGCAGCCTGGAAGTGAGCTGGACTACTGGCTAAGAAAGCCGCACCTGAAACAGTGTGTGAACTGTGAGGTATACTTTAGATGAGTCAGGTTATTATATGTTTAGTTAGAGCTCAGCCGGGCAGGTGTTTATTTTGTATTATGTTTGTAAAAGCAATGTTTGGACCTTAAAACTTGGTGTCCGTGAAGACATGTGTGAATGTCCCCCGGATAAGAGCTAACCCCCCACAATATATATATTCAAACTGTTTCCTGACACATTTCTCTGACTACCATTATCTTTTTCAGCAGCATCCATGGGACTATGGGACTGGACCATACTGACTAGCCTGTCATCAGTTCACAAGTTGTCTTTCCGCTGACCTCTTTTGGTAGGTACTACCCACTGCCCACAAGACCTGCCGTTTTAGAGATGCTCTAACCTCAATGTACTGATCACAATATGGCCCTTGTCAAAGTCACTCAGATCTCAGACCCTATGCTTGACCATGTTTACCTGCAGTGGTGTACCTACCTTAAATGTAAATCATGCAACTGCTTCTCCTGTTCCTGATATGCATTCACT
Organism: Bufo bufo; assembly: GCF_905171765.1. Taxonomy (NCBI): domain Eukaryota; kingdom Metazoa; phylum Chordata; class Amphibia; order Anura; family Bufonidae; genus Bufo; species Bufo bufo. The sequence continues at coordinate 67,040,396 of NC_053391.1, read as the reverse complement.
GCGTTTTCTGGTAGCCACCACTAGGAGGAGCTCTGTGCATAGAGATTATTTATAGCTTTTATTTGTAAGAATGGTAACTGTGCAAGTTTCTATGCACTGAGCTCCCCCTGGTGGTGGCTGCAGGCAGCTAATTGTAGATGGATAGATAAGGGAATGCAAGAATGAAGATTTACTGAGAAATAGTGTTACTTACATCAAGCTAACCTCAAATTAACATTCTTCATGCACTCAGCAATATTTTACTGCTATATACTGTACAAACATATACAGTAAGTAATGCAATCCAAGCGCAACACAGAGACCCTTCAAGCCTAAAAGCTTAAAATCAATAGTGTTTGGCACACCATACAATCTCCTCTGAAGATTAGAATAAAAGTAAAGCAGCTGTTTGGGAAGCTCAGTGTTCATCATAGGTGAACGGTTTTTATAAATTAGAATTCTAATGAAATTGCTTGCAACATTTAACAAACAATTCCAACATATTTGTCCTATTAGTGGATCTAATTATGTGAGTTTGCTTCTTCCTGCTGATTCCCTAATGTGGCTGATACTCCGGAAATTATGCTAATTCAACAATTTTCCATTTATATCAAATAGCAAAAAAAGCCTTTAGATATTGTGAGCTTAAAATGTTCCAGTTGAAAAAAATTAAAGTGATAGTAAAGAGAAATATAAGCCTCATATATTTACAAAAAATGGGGGACATCTGTGGATCAACCCCATCTGTCACAAGCAGACAGCTGAGAAGCTCTGACAGGAGCCGTTCAGATCCTCCCCCTTGAGTTTCTTTGTTTTGGTTTCTGTTCCTCACCTCGTTAGGCTATCTCAGCTGTCATGCAGTCAGACTCATTACCTCCCTTTATATTCTCCCCCATAAGGTAGTTGGGTGTGGCTGATACTACTTCCTGGAATGAGTGTGCATGCTGTCTTCAGCTCCCAGCTCTCAACTACCAGTTCTCAGTTCACAGTCGTCTTCAGATAAGTGCTGTTTTGTATTTATGATTTTCTGTTGTCTGGATCCAGGTGACCCTGACTCCCTCCGTGTCTGTGTAGGGAGCCGGTGGTCGTGTCCCCTCACTATTGTAGGGCCTTTAGGTTAAGATAGCCGAGGTACGTGGATATGCGCCCATTCACCTTTAGAGTGGTCGCATAGGCTGAGCAATAAGGGAGAGCGGCAGGTCGATTGCAGGGGTCTCCCTTTTGTTCCTTAGTTGTGGATCCAGTTAGTCATCGTTTGTTATTTGTATCATATTGTTTCCTGTACACCATCCGTGACATTATCAGCCACCAAAACCGTCTCAAGCATGGATCCGGTTTCACTTTTGGCTGAACGCTTTCAGGGTCTTGCTTTGGAGGTAGCTGATCTCCGTGAGACTTTTTCTCAGTTTCAAGTGACCGGTTCAGCTTGCGTTCATGGAGTTTGTGCTGAGCCTAAGATTTCGCTCCCGGATACGTTTTCCGGGGGTAGTGAGAATTTTGTACGTTTTAGAGAGGCTTGCAAACTCCATTTTCGCCTTCTTCCCCATTCTTCCGGTGATGAAGAACGAAGGGTGGGCATCATTATATCGCTGCTCAGGGGTAATGCTCAGTCCTGGGCCTTTTCGCTGCCGGAGAGGGCACAACCCCTCCGTTCAGTGGATGAATTCTTTTTAGCCCTGGGTCAGATATATGATGATCCGGATCGTATTGCTCTGGCTGAGTCTAGACTACGTCTGTTATGCCAGGGTAAACAATCCGCAGAGATATACTGCTCAGAATTTCGGAGATGGGCAGCAGATACGGGTTGGAATGATGCTGCACTCCGAAGTCAATTTTGCTATGGTCTTTCTGAGGGATTAAAAGATGCATTTGCCTTTCATGAAAGACCTACCTCCTTGAATTCTGCTATGTCTCAGGCTGTTCGTATTGACAGGCGTCTTAAAGAAAGAGGAGAGATTTCTCCTTCTTATCATGCTCAGTCCCGGGACAGTGCAGCAGTCTCATTCTGTGCACAGGGGTCTCAGTCGCTGTCAGCCCCTTCTGAGCAGGAGCCCATGCAGCTGGGGTTGATTGCCTCTGACAATAGAGGATTCAGCCCGCAGGGCAGGGTTTGCTTTTGTTGTGGAGGTATAAATCATCTGGCAAATGTTTGTCCCTCTAGGAGATTCAGGCAGTTTTCTGGGAGTAATAAAGAGACAAAAAGGAAGAAATCTTTTAAGAATATTCCGTCTGTTACTATTGGCAGGGTTGAGGCGGAAATTGAAGAATTGTCTTTTGCTTGTAGTTCCCATTTTGTCCTGCCTGCTAGGGTGGCGCTAGAGAGCAAGAGCATTTTTTGTGAGATTTTTGTGGATAGTGGAGCAGCTGTCAACCTCATTGATAACCAATTTGCAATAACTCATGGTTTCCAGGTATGCACTTTGCGAAAAAATATTCCTGTTTTTTCTATTGATTCAGCTCCACTTTCTCAGAAATCATTAAAGGGCATAGTTCACAATATCCGTTTAATTGTGAATGATACTCATGTTGAGGATGTGTCATGTTTCGTCCTTGGCGGTTTGCCTACTCCTCTAGTGTTGGGGCTACCCTGGCTCACTAAACATAACCCCACCATTGATTGGCCAGCGAGGCAAATAAATGGTTGGAGTGACTTTTGCAGAGAGAATTGCCTCATAACATCTATTTCTGAGGTTTCTACTAAAACTGTACCACCTTTCCTCTCTGAATTTTTGGATGTTTTCTCTGAGAGTGGAGTTCAGGATTTGCCTCCGCACAGGGAGTATGATTGCCCTATTGATCTCATTCCGGGTGCCAAGCTGCCTAAATCTCGTTTATACAATCTTTCCCAACCTGAGAGGGTCGCAATGCGTGCTTATATCTCTGAGAGTCTGAGAAAAGGACACATACGACCCTCAAAGTCACCTGTTGCCGCTGGTTTTTTCTTTGTTAAGAAAAAAGATGGTTCTTTAAGACCTTGTCTGGATTTCAGGGAGCTGAACAGTATCACTATTCGTGATCCGTATCCGCTTCCTTTAATCCCAGATTTGTTTAACCAGGTTGTTGGGGCGAAAGTCTTTTCCAAATTAGACCTAAGAGGGGCATACAACCTGGTTAGGGTCAGAGAAGGAGACGAATGGAAGACGGCTTTCAATACCCCTGAGGGCCATTTTGAGAATTTAGTTATGCCTTTTGGTTTGATGAATGCCCCAGCCGTTTTTCAGCATTTTGTCAACAGCATTTTTTATCATTTAATGGGAAAATTTGTATTAGTGTATTTGGATGACATTTTGATTTTTTCTCCTGATTTCAAAACTCATAAGGAACACTTATGTCAGGTCTTACTCATCCTGCGGGAGAATAAATTATACGCGAAACTGGAAAAGTGTGTGTTTGCGGTTCCGGAGGTCCAATTTCTGGGGTTTCTTGTCTCCGCTTCTGGTTTTCGCATGGACCCCGAGAAGGTCCGCGCTGTGCTTGAGTGGGAGCTTCCTGAGAATCAGAAGGCGCTGATGCGTTTTTTGGGCTTTGCTAATTATTACAGGAAATTTATTTTGAATTATTCCTCTGTTGTTAAACCACTCACGGATATGACCAAGAAGGGGGTAGACTTTTCTTCCTGGTCGGTAGAGGCGCGTAAGGCCTTTTCTAATATCAAGGAGAGTTTTGCTTCCGCTCCCATCCTAGTACAACCTGATGTTTCCTTACCCTTCATAGTTGAGGTTGATGCTTCTGAGGTAGGGGTGGGGGCGGTCTTGTCTCAGGGTTCCTCTCCTGCCAAATGGCAACCGTGTGCCTTTTTCTCAAAGAAGCTCTCCTCCGCAGAGAGAAATTATGATGTGGGAGATAGGGAATTGTTGGCCATCAAGTTGGCTTTTGAGGAATGGCGCCATTGGCTAGAGGGAGCCAGACACCCTATTACCGTGTTTACTGACCATAAAAATCTGGCCTATTTGGAGTCAGCCAAGCGTCTGAACCCGAGACAGGCCAGATGGTCTTTGTTCTTTTCAAGGTTTAATTTTGTTGTTACGTTCCGCCCTGGGGTTAAGAATGTGAAGGCAGATGCCCTGTCACGTTGTTTTCCGGGAGGTGGGAATTTTGAAGACCCGGGTCCCATTTTAGCTGAAGGTGTGGTGGTCTCTGCTCTTTTTCCTGAATTGGAGGCAGAGGTGCAGGCAGCCCAGTCAGAAGCTCCTGATCTTTGTCCTCCTGGGAGGTTGTTTGTGCCTCTCGCTTTGAGACACAAGATTTTTAAAGAACACCATGATACGGTCCTTGCTGGGCACCCGGGGACAAGAGCCACACTGGATCTCATTGCTCGGAGATTCTGGTGGCCTGCGCTTCGTAAGTCGGTTGAGGGTTTTGTGGCAGCTTGCGAGACTTGCGCTCGTGCCAAGGTCCCTCACTCACGGCCATCAGGTCCTCTCCTTCCTTTGCCCATTCCTTCCCGTCCTTGGACACATCTGTCCATGGACTTCATAACGGACTTGCCTCGTTCCTCGGGGAAGTCTGTGATTCTGGTGGTGGTGGACCGTTTTAGCAAAATGGTGCACTTTATCCCTTTTCCCGGTTTGCCCAAAGCTAAGACGCTGGCGCAGGCATTTGTTGACCACATTGTCAAATTGCATGGGATTTCTTCTGACATAGTCTCTGATAGGGGCACGCAGTTTGTTTCCAGATTCTGGAAGGCTTTCTGTTCTCGCTTGGGGGTTCGCTTGTCATTCTCTTCTGCTTTCCATCCGCAGTCGAATGGCCAGACAGAGCGTGTCAATCAGAATCTGGAGACATATCTGCGCTGTTTTGTGGCGGAGAATCAGGAGGATTGGTGTTCGTTTTTGTCCCTTGCTGAGTTTGCTTTAAATAACCGTAGTCAGGAGTCCTCTGATAAGTCACCATTTTTTGGTGCATATGGGTTTCATCCGCAGTTTGGGACTTTCTCTGGAGAGGGCTCTTCTGGTTTGCCTGATGAGGACAGATTCTCCTCGTCTTTGTCATCTATTTGGCAAAATATTCAGGATAATCTAAAGAATATGAGTGAGAGATATAAGCGTGTGGCAGATAAAAGACGTATGCCTGGTCCGGACCTGAATGTTGGTGATTTGGTGTGGCTGTCTACCAAGAATATCAAATTGAAGGTTCCCTCCTGGAAGTTGGGTCCTAGGTTTATTGGGCCTTACAAGATCCTGTCTGTCATCAATCCTGTTGCCTACCGTCTTGATCTTCCTCAGACTTGGAAGATCCATAATGTTTTCCATAAGTCCTTATTGAAACCTTATGTTCAACCTATTGTACCCTCACCTTTGCCTCCTCCTCCGATTATGGTTGATGGGAATCTTGAATTTCAGGTCTCTAGGATTGTGGATTCTCGTCTTGTCCGCGGTTCCCTCCAGTACCTCGTTCATTGGGAGGGTTATGGTCCTGAGGAGAGGATGTGGCTCCCAGTGACGGACATTAAGGCCTCTCGCCTCATCAGGGCTTTCCATAGGTCCCATCCTGAGAAGGTGGGCCCTGAGTGTCCGGAGTCCACTCCTAGAGGGAGGGGTACTGTCACAAGCAGACAGCTGAGAAGCTCTGACAGGAGCCGTTCAGATCCTCCCCCTTGAGTTTCTTTGTTTTGGTTTCTGTTCCTCACCTCGTTAGGCTATCTCAGCTGTCATGCAGTCAGACTCATTACCTCCCTTTATATTCTCCCCCATAAGGTAGTTGGGTGTGGCTGATACTACTTCCTGGAATGAGTGTGCATGCTGTCTTCAGCTCCCAGCTCTCAACTACCAGTTCTCAGTTCACAGTCGTCTTCAGATAAGTGCTGTTTTGTATTTATGATTTTCTGTTGTCTGGATCCAGGTGACCCTGACTCCCTCCGTGTCTGTGTAGGGAGCCGGTGGTCGTGTCCCCTCACTATTGTAGGGCCTTTAGGTTAAGATAGCCGAGGTACGTGGATATGCGCCCATTCACCTTTAGAGTGGTCGCATAGGCTGAGCAATAAGGGAGAGCGGCAGGTCGATTGCAGGGGTCTCCCTTTTGTTCCTTAGTTGTGGATCCAGTTAGTCATCGTTTGTTATTTGTATCATATTGTTTCCTGTACACCATCCGTGACACCATCAGATACCAATCCAAGGCAGAGTTACCTCTTCTTGGGATACAACCAGTGCACCATGTCTTCCCCTGCATTATCATCACTACCAGCTCTGAAATCTAACTTCCAAACAAGATGGGAAGGCTGGGTGGCATTATGGCGAATTAATGGTACATCATATGTAACAGCCCCACCACACCGAAAACCTTATTTCTATAAAGAAAGAAAAAAAAACATTCCTCAGGATTAGAAGACCATATTATAGAAAGAAAGGTATTGTTATGTTTTAGGGCACCTACCCTACATTTCAGTATGCTTACCCTGAAACCCATTTTGGAAATGACAGACTCCCTTTAAAGCAATACATGACTGAAAGGGCTTGTCCCATGAAAAATATCTATCACCCACCCACAGGATAGACAATAAATATGTGAGCACTTATTTCTTGAACCCCCACTGATCACCACCATTCAGTGTCGTATTGGCCCACCAGAGTACCAAAGGATCCTTTTGTGGGCCCAAGCTTTGATACCATAATAGAGCCCAAAGAGCGAGGAGAAAAAAACCATTTGACTGCCTTTGGGGCCAATCACTTGCCAATAGGGTCTATTTCTGTGATTCAAAAACTTTATTGATATAGGGGTAGGGCCTCAAGAATAATTTCCTCTGCTGGGCCCCTGGAATCTCAGTTTGACACTGCCACCATTCCATTTAAACTCCACAATATGGGCTTGGGACCCCTGTTCTATTGATTGTGGGGGTCCCAATGGCATGTCAACTTATGCTGCACATATCTGCCACAGATCTCACCATTAGGGTTCATGCATACAAACTAATTTTATTTTCTTTCCGTTCCGTTTTTTTACAGGTTTGTATGCGGAACCATTCACTTCAATATGTCTGCAAAAAAAATAAAAATAATGACTCCATGTGCATTCCGTTTTCGTATGTCCGCATGTCCGTTCCGCAAAAAAAATAGAACATGTCCTATTCTTATCCGTTTTGCAGACAAGGACAGGCATTGTTACAGATGCAATACGGATGTCACACGGTCATGTGTATGAGCACTTAGGCTGGCGGGGCCCGTGCTGCAGTCCACGAATTGTGGTTCGCCATGCACGGGCACCGACCATAGGGCCAGCGCATGCGAATTACTGACCCATTCACTTGAATGAGGTCCGCAATCAACATCCGACGGACCGCACCACAAAAAAATTGTGCATGCACTACTTTTTTGCAGTGCGGAGGCACGGACAGAAACCCTATGGAAGCACTCCGTGGTGCTTCCGTGGGGTTCCGTACCTCTGTTCCCCATCGATCTTCTGGATTGCGGACCCATTCAAGTGTTTGCGGTCCGCAATACAACCACGGCCAGGCAATGGCCGTGTGATGACATCCATGTTGCATCATTTTTTTTTGCGGATCCATGCGCAAAATCGACAAAAATAGGACATGTTCTATTTATTTATTTATTTATTTTTGGAGCGGACATACAGAAACGGAGTGCATATGGAGTCATTTCAGGTTTTTTTTTAAGCCCTATTGAAATGATTGGTTCCGTATACAGACCTGTAAAAAAAACTGAATGGAAACAGAAGAATAATACGTTTGTATGCATGACCAAAGAAGATTCCCTAATTCTAGAACATTCCTTGCCATCTGTTATATCAACAGATGATTATCCGTAGAAATTATTAGATGATAATTAGAAGAAAACCTCCTATACAATATCAGAAGATCACACTGTGCTGGGTATTCTGGTGATTTCTCTCACTGATGCCTGTTATTGAGGAAGAGTCTTGGAAAATGTGTCATTGTAGCGTTATCTCCACAGCAATGGAAAAAAAATCATTTAGAAATAAGTTCTGTCTTGTATAAATGAATAATAAGAAGGCGAGGTGAAGGCATCTTTATCTCGCAATCATTTATTAGAATACTGTAACTTTCATAAAATATGCTGTATGTAATCTGCTTCATCTAGGACATGGAATGTCCTATTTAACGACAGCAGCGGCTGGAGCTGAGCTCAGCACAATGGTAGCGTTGTACTGTGTCTGAAGTTATACCGAAAAAAGTTCAAGCTGATTTTTTATGTTCTGCTAAATGGCAGTAAATGATGACGATGATGATTAGAGATGAGAGAATCGAATCCCACGAAGTGGAATTCGATCCGAATTTCAGGATGAATTCGATTCACCTAGAAGCCAAATTTCCTTGTGCTTCGTGTCAGCAAATCGATTTAACAAGAAATAGTATAAAAAACAAAAAAATTCAAATTTACCTCCTCCATTTGCTTGCAACGGGCCTCCAGCCTCTATCTTGCTTGAAGATCTCGGCTGAAATCCTGTGCGGCACGAAATTACATCATCACGTCGGCCGGTGTGATGAGGCGGTAAGTTTGATTAAATATTTTTTCTTATTGTTAATTTTACACTCAGATGCCGCGATCATGAATGAACGCGGCATCTGAGGGGTACAATGACGGGGGTGGCGCTATTGCAGCTCCATGTCATTGCACCCGCTACTGACAACAAAAAAGCACTTTGTGTATTCCTATACAGCAGAAGTCTCTTTTTATTTTTTAAGGAATTGGCTATGCATCTCTGTAGTGTAGTGGTTAACATTCTTGGCTGTCATGTAGAAGGTTGTGAGTTGGAATCCCATCAGAAACTTTTCAGAAAAAGAGGCTAAATTAAATTTATATATTTTTTATGTACCCAGCCCCCAGCCATATGTACCCAGCCCCCAGCCATATGTACTCAGCCCCTAGCCATATGTACTCAGCCCCCAGCCATATGTGAGCAGCCCCCAGCCATATGTGAGCAGCCCCCAGCCATATGTGAGCAGCCCCCAGCCATAATTCAGACTCAGATCACAAAATAAAAAACCTACTTACCTCTACTGCTCCTGGACGCCACCGCTCCTCACATCGCGATCCTCTTCCTCCTGCTGTCGGCTATGCTGTGAACTGGCACGCACACCATGAGGTCACAGAGCGCCCTCACGCTGTGCGCAGCCTTCACAGCCGACAGCCGAGGACCAGGAAGTGGTGAGTACAGAGCCTTCACCGCTTCCTGGTCCTCTAGCACTAATGAGCACTTCCATAATGGAAGCGCTCATTAGTATTCTCCCCATAAAACGTAGTGGCATTTCCCCCCCACTTTTGGGTGAAAAAAGTGCATCTTATGGGGTGAAAAATACGGTATATATACATATATATATATATATATATATATATATAAAAAAAAAAGGAAGAAGGCGGCGGCACTGGAAACAAGCAAAAATGGGTGCTATGTCCAGGGATATTGCTGCTTACCCCAGATGAACAAAAACGAAGAAAGGACAGCACTCCAAGTAAAAATATGATGGTCTTTAATCACCCATGTAGATGGCAACGTTTCAGCTCCAAACAAGAGCCTTTCTCAGGCTTGAGAAAGGCTCTTGTTTGGAGCTGAAACGTTGCCATCTACATGGGTGATTAAAGACCATCATATTTTTACTTGGAGTGCTGTCCTTTCTTCGTCTTCGTTTTTATATATATATATATATATATATATATATATATATATATACCGTATATTTCGCCCCATAAGACGCACATATGTGTATATATATATATATATATATATATATATAAAATCATACTTCTGATATATGTATGAATGCATAATATGTGGGAAACTACTACTGATGTTTTAGCCATAATATATTTACATATATTATAATATATTACATATTCTAAATATATAATAATTTATGTAAATATATTATGGGTAAAAACTTATATATATGTTTAAATAAAATTTAGCCTCTATTTCTGAAAAGTTGCGAACTCACGACCTTCTACTTTACAGCTAAGAATGCTAACCACTACACTATAGAGCTGCATTGCCAGTTCCAAAAAATATATATATATGAGACTTCTGCTGTATAGGAATACTTAAGACTATTAAGTATTCCTATACAGCAGAAGTCTCTTTTAAAAAAAATAAAAGTAACTGGCCATGCAGCACTATAAACAACCAATTGAGAAAAATACTTTATTGTTACATAATAAATATTGTATATATTGCCATTAAAAAAGGGGGGAAGGGGACAGAGAAAAACACCATCCCGGCATAATACAGACCACTGAATAAAAGGTACAATACATATAATCAAAATTCCTTTAGTCAAGTACATAGCATATTGATAAATTATAAGCATGAGTAACATGGATAGGACAGAAATGGACCAGCAAATGGCAAAAAAAAGCCAAAAATACAAAGGTCCTCACACAAAGAGCATTGTAGATGAAATGTACACAGTCCTAATCTCCCCTAAACATAACCTAATACCATGACATGCAAACTGTCAGCCTAAATAATATGCAACAAGCCAGGTCAGACTCACCTAACACACCAGTGGAATCTGTATGCCGGGATGGCGTTACCCTGGCGCGCGTTTCCGCGTGCCTTCGTCCAGGTGAAGGCACGCGGAGACGCGCATCGGGGTAACGCCATCTCGGCATACAGATTCCACTGGTGTGTTAGGTGAGTCTGACCTGGCTTGTTGCATACTTTTCTCGGCAGGGATACCCATGGTCATATTTTTGTTTTTTTGTTACCCAACTCCCCCTCCTTCTTCTTCTTCTTCTTAGTGGTTAACATTCTTGGATGTAATGTAGAAGGTTGTGAGTTCGAATTCCACCAGAAACTTTTCAGAAATAGAGGCTAGATTAGATTTAAATACACTGGGTGTCCAAAGCACTGACTCCATATGGTCATAGCTATATATGGAGTCAGAGCAGGGACTCATAAGCCGAACTAGAGTCCCGACACCCTCCCCTCTTCAGAGCAGCGGGTGCCTGGTTTAATGCTCGGGTTCTCCCATTGACTGCCATTGTGCTCGGGTGCTTTGTAGAGCACCCAAGCATCGGAAAGTGTTCTACTTGATCACCAGAACACACAAGCACTTTGGTGCTCGACCAACACTAGTGAACGCAAGTCACCACTGGGCCTGTGCATGCGCACTGTTAAGATCAGTGCCTCTGCCCATAATGGAGAAACTCCAAGCCAGAGGAGGAGGACAAAGTAGGAGAGGATTTCGGTCCAGGGGAATGCAAAGGAAGCAGTTATCTGGGCACTTGTGGTCGTAACTCTGCCCCTGGGCACTTATGACAGCTAATTTGAATAACTTTATAAAGTACTTTTTTTTAGGATCTCTACATGGGACAGACACAAGTGAGATACTATTTTAATGGGAGGCAAATGTTCTATAATGCAATCTGAGCGGTCTAAAATGCTCAGAGTAGGTGATAGACTCCCTTTAATAGAGAGTTGATTGTACGTGCAGTGGTCCACTGCCAAATAGAGTTTAATGCATTTGTGCGCTGTGAATCCTAAAGGTTGTGAAACTCTACTTTGTGTACTGTGTATCCCAAAGGTTGTGTGTGGAAATTAGGGAATTAATCCGCCAATCCCTTAGCTAGAGTAATCGAATGTGGCTGGTTCTACCCTTACTGCTAGGAGACTTTAGAGCGAGTGTATGGCTGAGAGCCAGAGTTTTGAGAAAGTACAGCAAGAGACAGTGAGACATCTGCCCTGGATGACAAGTGCCAGCCTCCGAGGAAAAGAAACTGAACTTAAAGAAGTTGTCTGACCTCAGACATCCCGCCTTTGGTAGCCGCACCTATCTCTAGAATGGTGCTCCCAAAGTGAAGGAAGAAAAACTGAACTCTGCATGGCCAAACACTGTCTCTGTTTCTGGCAGTCCTATAGAGGAGAATGGAGTGGTGGCTGCACTTGCACAGTGCACTTTCCATTCATTTATCTGATACTTCTGAAAATTGCTGAGCCCACTTGCTCAGCTATTTTTGGAGCTCCTATAGAAGTGAATGGAGAGCCAGCGGTGCATTCATGGTGCACTATCATTCACTTTGGGGAACACATTCTAGAGACAGGTGTGGATCCTAAAGTTGGGGCTCTCACCTATCTAACAATGGTGACAAACCCTGGTGATATGCCACCAATGTCTGAGGTGACATAACACCTTTAACAGACATTACAGTGGCCATTGCAAAGGGAGAGAGCAGGAAATATTTGGGTACCACCTGCATTTTGGGTTACAGACTTCCCTGCATATTGATTTGGGTGATAAACCTCAGGGCCCTCGCCATAATTAAAAGAGAGATTGGCCATCTGTCTGAAGGAAAAATCTACACCTTGCAGTTGAGAACTTGTTGTGATGTATTTTGAAAAGAATAGATATTTAGAGAGATACAGATATATAGAAAAAGTGCACCCCTTAGGTCAGACTGAAGAGATTATACAGTCTAATTAGAGAAAGAAGGACTCAAAACTGTCCAGTATCTCGCACACACACAACCTTGGGAACTTGCATATGACAATGGTAAAGACTGTATTTAATGTGTAGAGTGGTGGATCATCTACCATCTACCAACTGCTGCAGTAAAGTACAGTGAACTTGCTGCATTAAACCCGGCCTCATCATTGCCCAACACATAAAACAGGTGGGAAGAGTTTCGAAGGTGGGACCCCCTCCTTTATGACATATTCTGTGGATACGCCATTAATTTATGAGATGGAAACCCTATTTAGGGAGATATACAGATCTGGCAATCTCTAACTTGGCTCTTATAACATGTTAAACACACAGCTGAAGAAAACTTTTTACATAAGGAAGCCACTGAAAATGCTAATTAACATTTGCTGCAACTGTGTATTTTCCATTATAAATGTTAAACATTGTTATCTGTATATGTTATGTGGAGACACACATTTTCGAAGTTTGGCTGGGTTCACTTCACACCAGCGCTATTGATTTCCGTTGTTCTGCTCTGTTATAAGAGCAGAACAATGAAAGTAACGGAAGTGCTGGCACATACAGTAACTGAACAGATTGACCGTTTAGGAGTTCACTCTTTTAGTAAAGAAAAAGTCTTGCATGCAGGGCTTCTTTATCACTGGTTTTGGCAGAATCTGCGATGGAGGCCACAGTGGAAGCCACTGTCCACATCCGTGTTTCTTTCCCACAAATTTTGTCTGTATTGTGTACAAGAATAGTCATTTCTACTATTGGGGTCGATAAAAATGTGGACCACAAAGCATATTCGGTCGCGTGCATGTGTCCTTAATCTCATAAAAGTTATACTGTATTAACTCAATGTCTATCTAATCAATGTTGTGTTCACTGATGCAACCATTCCAGGGTTACAAAGGTATCAGGGACATAGGGTGCCATGGGTGGACTTCACTTGGACACATGTGGCTAGCAGATAAAGCCTTTTCTTTTCAGGTCTGCAACAGTCTGATCTTATATGACTAGAACAGATTTATACTCACTGAAAATAATTAGGGAAGGTTTCTCCTGAATGACTGCAAGCAGAGATGTAAAAAAAAAACAAAAAAACACAAAAGGAATTAAGAAATTATATTAAGAAAAATGTTGTTACACAATAATACATTATTGCTTTCTGAAACATGAAATTTTCTATTGACACATTGAATCTGACCAGTTCAGTTTAATGAATGCTGAGCAGAGAGCTGAGCTCTTCTATAGATAATTCTATTCTGTGAAGCTTCATCATTTGCCACCATATACCCGTATATAGAAGTTGCTGCTTTGTGACAGGTCTCTGGCAAGTTTAAATCTGAGCAGTTTAGATTAGTTGCAATAAAAAAAAATTAAATAAGATATTCCATTTGGACAAAAGAAATCTTTCTAATGATCTTTTTGTACCTGGACCTGTAACCAAGACAAGAGGGCATCTTGTACATCTTCAGACACTTCAAACAATCTTAAGGCTCCCCGCTGCTCGGACCCCTAACAATCATCACCTGTAATTTATGGGTGAACCTTGCAGCAAGCAGTCAGTTGTCCTGTAGCACTACCATATTACATGGTGCTCTTTCCTATTGTAAGGCACAATTCTGCCAGATCTTCTAGAGAGATGCTTGTCTTATGCTCATATACCATGCCATACACTTACGGTGAAAGCATTAGCAGTGGGTGTCACAAACAACTGATACCCTGCTGCAACACTCGTGATCGGAGATAACTCTGATCACAGCTGTTTAACCTCTTTGATGTCAATAGCTTTCAGTATCTAAGTGGTTAACAAAGATGGGGGGGATTTCAGGGTCCCAATAGTGCCCACGGCAACTAGATTGAGGTATAAAAATGTCCTCCTTGGTTACCATGGACAGGAGCCTTTTAGACTCTGTCAGAGGCAGGGACTAATAGGTGATCTGACAAAAGTCATATATATCCCAACCCCAGTAGAAAAATAAAAACGTTATGGATCTTAGATGCTACAAAAAAAATGATTTTTAGTAAAAAATAAAGTGATATACAAGTAGTAAAACATTTAATAAAAAAATGATATCAGTTGGTAGTGAAATTGTATCAACAAACAGAATAGTCCCACAAAAACAAGCCCTCATACAGCTCCATCAACAGAACGTTATGCCAACACAAACCACATAAATTTGGTATGATCGTATCAACCATAGAATAAAGTTATGTTATTTATCAAATATGGCAAACCGCACAAAAAATAAATACAATTTAAAAATATGACTTAATTGCTGTTATTTGGCCACCTCACCAAATATAGAATAAAAAGTGATAAAAATCCAATACAATGCACCAAAAAATACCAATGAAAACTGGAGACTGTTGTGCAAAACTGGGTCAACAAAATAATAATAATTAAAAAATAGATTTTTAATAAAATTGAATTGATGAAGCAAATGTAATAAAGTAAAAAAAAAAAATGGTATCAGCCAAATTTTATCAACCCACAGAATAAAGTTATCATATCAATTATACTGCAAGGTAAACCCCATAACAATAAAAATACACTGACAGAATAGATGTCTTTTGTTCATCTCATTAATTAAAGAAGTATGAAAAAGTCACATGCACCCCAAGAAAGGAAAACTACAGCTTATTTTATAAAAAAGAAGCGCTCATACAGCTCTATCAATAGAAAAGAAAACAGGTATGGCTCTTAGAATATGGAGACACAAAATACAAATAATTTTTTTAAAGTGATGGGTTGTCTCATCTTATACAATAGGGGAATTTTGCTAGTATATGCCCCCATTGTCTTATAGGTGTGGCTCGAGGACTCCAGTCCGGCCACCGACAAGCGCTCTCCCCATAGAAGTGAATGGGAGCGCACTACACATGCCCGGCCACCACTCCCATTGACTTCTATGGGCCTGACGGAAATAGCCGAGCCAGCACTCCGCTATTTTTAGCGGCCCCATAGAAAATGAATTAAGGGGGGACCTGCATTGGGGGCATATCCTAGCGATATGTCACCAGTGTATGAGATGAGAATATCCCTTTAATGATGCAAATCGGCTAATTGGCAGAACTCTTATTTCATGGTTAATAAACTTCCTTAATCTTGTTTTGAATACTTGGATTGGTGCATATTTTAAAATTGGTTGACATATGGGAGTTTCTAGCATGTAGGTTTCTCAAAGCTACTGTAAAACTGAATTGGCCCCTAAAAACCTAAAAAATAGGTTTTGGAAATTTTCCTAAAAATGTACTTTTGGAAAATCATGACAACATAAAGTGAGTATTATAAATGATTAGTTTTTTGTGAGGTATGTCTTATTATCTGTCTAAATAGCAGAGAAATAAAGTTCTGAAAATTGAAAATGTTTATTAAATTTAGGATTTTTTTTTCAAATAAAAACAAAGTATATCTACCAAAAGTCACTACTAGTATATAGTACAATGTGTCATAAAAATAAAATTGGATAAGTTAAAAAATTCCAAATTTATTGCCACATTAATTGAAACACATTTGAAAAATATGGCTCCGTTCTTAAGGCCAAAACTGGCTGCTCCCTTAAAGGGTTAAGGACTTTGTCTGCAGTCTAGTATGTTTTGTAACGCTTACTAAAACATTGTGTTCTTTTATTTCATGTTTCAAGATTTGATTTTGAAAATTACCAGCTGTCACAGAGGAAAAACCTCAGAACAATCTCTAGTAATTGCATTTTCCTTTGTTTCCTTTGTTTCCCTTTTTATATTTTTAGTTTTGTATTTTTTTTCTGTTGGTTAAAATAAATATCAAGTTTAAAAACCTTTCTGTGATGTTAAACCAAAGGCTCAATGATTCAATCTTGGTCCGCAATGGTTATTCCAATTATAATAGACGATTTCCACTTAAAATAACCAGACCTACAACTTTACAGACAATATTTCAATGGCCAATCATTGTCAAGCTTATATGTAATTTTCCCACAATGGCTTCCCTACAAGTAAAAAAAAATAAAAAATGCCAGAACTGTAACAGTCACAAGAATTGATGATCCTTATAATAGCATGACATACAGTTGTAATACAGAGGATGTCACTAATAGCTAGTTTGCTATAATGTCAGAGATTTCTACAAGTCAAGGACCTATGAAGCTTTGTGGGGGGTGTAGCTTTACAGCACCACTGTACATGGTGGACCTGCTGGGGACTCCTAATTATGCCTTAAAATATAGCTTATTATTCTTACTATAGATGCCGGCAAACACTATGATAACATGATCTTATATTGAGAAAAGGAAAGTGTGTGGAGTTTACCTTTATGTCTAGACAGCTAAAACTGCTAATAGATGATAAATCTTTCTTCTTGTCTTCTCCCCAATGCCTTATTGCAATATATTGACCTATAAAATAATGACGTCCTCAAATGAATTACTTGAGTAAGTGCCATATATGTTGACAGGCCTGTCTTACTGTGTCCTCCGGGAATAATTGTGTTGTACTGCCAGCTAGAAAATACACAATGGAAGCCAACAACAAAATACTGTACTGCAAAGATGTGGGAAAAAAATATAATATATATATTTATATATATTGTAAGGGATCGCTCTCTCTCAGGGGGTCACAATCACAGACTTATCCTCTGACAACGGGGTTCAAGTCCAAGGGGTGCTTTTTTATTTTGGCACTTCAGCACCATCACACACCAAAATTGAAAATAAACACCTGCCCGTCTGGGCTCTACCTAATGCATGTGTTGTTGCTACTGGACTGAATTTGTCCCTGGGATTTATGACACACTACAAGATCTAAAGAGTCTTCTATAGACATAGTCGGGGCACCAGGTCTCTGAGATAACAATTTACAGACCATAAAACTTTCACACCTCTTATATGTAAGATAATTTAGGACTCATTCGCAAGATCTTTGATATGTTGTTCTGTTATTTTTCAAATGTCCATTCATTCCCCCATGTCTCTGTTCTTATTCTATATATATTGCTGTTTCTTCATATATTCTTGTAATACGCCTGATGAAGGGACTGGTGATGTCTCGAAAGCTCGCTATGTAACATCATTACTTCTATTTTTGTTAGCCATTAAAAGGTATCAAACCTGCAATACTCTTATTTTGTTTCTCTTAATGAGAGCACTAAACTAGTTTTCTATTGGCTAACACGGTACCAAACTTTTTCCTTTTTCTTTTGACCAAATGGAGGAAACCATAATATACTGTACACAGATGGAGTTAAAGAATCTTCTGAAGAAACTGGCACACCTGGACAGCGACATTTTCTTTCTAACCACATGCAAGAAGGAATACTTAATCCCCAAAGGACTTTGCTTAAAGAATCCTATGCTGCACACCTACAACACTCCTTATGCACAACGTTTATGCTCCAGGACTTATGAAAGGCTGTGGAACCACCTTATCCATGTCTTTTACAGCACCAAAAAAAGGATTCAAATGGAAATACAAATGCTAAAGTGCAAACTTACCAATAATTTGGTCCTGGGAATGCAAAAATACTACAGAACACTACAACTATATTTGATAGACAACAAGAAAAATAAACTCCACAGACTTCGACTTAAAGCGGGGTGGTATTCACACACCAATCGAGTACAAGCCAAAGCTAACAGGATGGATCAGAACATCGATCAGGAACCTGCTAAAGTTAGCTGAGTCATTAATCTGTCATCATACTGAGTCATTAATCTCTCTAGAGAACTCTCATTCTGCCCTACCAAAACTCTTGACAAAACAGAACTCTGTAGTGACATGGAGGAATATTTTAGGAGATTAATTTAAGACTAAAAGAGTTCTTCCATGACAAACATCAGAGAGAATTCTCAAACAGCCAAACACAATTGGCACTGGTGGACAAAAAACTGTCTCGACTGGACCCCTCCACCTGGCCGCAATACCATTTTGGACCAGTACCTTGACTCTTTTAGAAATGTAGTACAGTCAGCAAAACTGGACAAACATATAAAATAAATATTCAACATCAACATACAGGAAAGTAGGGCGATTCAAACCTTAAAAAACAACAAAGGAATCACCATAAAACCTGCAGATAAAGGTGGTGTTATAGTCCTTTTGAACACTTTGGACTATGTAGAGCAAGCACACAGGCAACTCACAGACACACAATACTATATCAAAATGGAGGGAGACCCAACTCAGAAATATTTGAGAGAGTGCAGGATCCACGCAACTTTTAGACTTGGTACCTGAGAATTCCAGGATTGGAGTATTCTACATGCTTCCCAAAATACACAAAGCAGGGAATCCAGGGAGGCTGATCATTTCAGTTGTGGTAACCTTCACTGAAAATATCTCAGGTTGGATAGAGGGTATCCTCAAACCATTAGAGAGGAACACAAGTTATCTACAGGACACCACTGACTTATTGAACAAACTGTCAACCATAGGTCCCCTCCCTAAAGGCACAATCTTGGCCACCATGGATGAGGAATCCTTGTGTTTGAATATCCCACACGATGATGGATTAACTGCTTGCCGAGTATACCTGGAGGCGAATGGGAATGTCTCCGAGTCTGTACTACAACTGACCAAATTCATCCTCACCCATAACTATTTCTCTTTTGACAAGGAGATATATTTACAGTGCACTGGGACCGCCATGGGCAGTAAAATGGCACCGCAATATACAAGTCTCTTCATGGCAAAACGGGAAAATTACTTTTTGGTATCCTGCCCCAAAAAACTCTTGGTCTACTTCCGTTTCATTGATGACATCATAATAATCTGGACTGACTCTGAACATGAACCAATAAAATTAATTTAAAATAGTTCTTTCACCAGATGCCCAATCCGGGTTTCGCCTCCGCTTTGTCAGGGGCATCTGCAAGTCTTCTTGAGTAACTCCATTTTGTAACAATTTGGGCATTGTCCCAAAAGGTCTCCTTACAATTACATATTATTTAACAGTTTTTCCACAATTTTCAAAAAAAAATCCTTTAAATAACCTTTTTAAACCACAACACCACTGACTCAATCAATTCAAATATTCTAGCATAGTAATCACATAATCTATAAATCATGTCTTTCATAAAAATACTACATGAATTCCATTCATGACTCTACCTTTCCACTCTATTCCGATCACCTGATCTAATGCATCCAATCCGCACTAACTCCTCAGTTTCCTTAATGAATTTGTAACCGCATAGTTGCAAAAGTTCTCCCGATCATATGTTGGCTTACTCCTTATCAGCCTCGCACT
Source organism: Bufo bufo (assembly GCF_905171765.1). Lineage (NCBI taxonomy): Eukaryota > Metazoa > Chordata > Amphibia > Anura > Bufonidae > Bufo > Bufo bufo. The sequence goes on along the minus strand of NC_053391.1, from coordinate 67,020,810 downwards.
CCATTCGGATTGCATCCGGTTACATTTTTTATTAAACCCGCGTTATTACTATACTGTGTTATGAAAGTTCATTTAAGAACATTTGGTTGTTTTTTGAAGAACAACCCTGTATTGGGAGGGATGATTCCAAAAAATCCCAACATAATTTTCAAAAGAGCACCGAATATGAAGGACTAATTAGTACATATAGTCATTTACCATTAAAACAGGAGAAAATGAAAAAGCACCTATTTGCATGCTGCGGTTTCTGTCTACCTTGCAAGAATCGAGTTAAAAAGAACAGGTTAGTTAGAACTGAGGAGGTGATGTCTAAGAGTAATGGAATCGTATGTAAAATTGGGGGAGAACTCTCATGTAAATATATAGGGGTCGTCTACATTCTGAAGTGCCCATGTGGCCTCCAGTATGTAGGACGAACAATGAGGAAATTAAAGATAAGAGTCCAGGAACATATTCCTAATTTTAAAAAAAGACTGGAGACACATAGTGTTTCAGCCCATTTTAAAAAGATGCATAATAAAAAGGGACTAAGGTTTGTAGGACTGGAGCAGGTCCGCAGCAAGTGGAGAGGAGGGAATCCGGTAGCTAGACTCAATAGAAAAGAAGTCAAGTGGATTTACTGACTAGATACGTTACAACCAGAAGGATTAAATATAGAGTTCGATATCAAGGCATGTGTAGTAGAAAAATAGATAGGATTGTAACCATTTAGGAAGAAGTTATAAGAGGTCATGATTTCATTGGCTGATCAAATATGTGATCAGAAGGGTCACTAGCACCGAATGGAGTAAACCAACATATGATCGTGAGAACTTTTACGACTATGTGGTTACAAATTCATTGAGGAAACTGAGGAGTTTGTGTGCATTAGATACATTATATCAGGTGATCGGAATAGAGGGGAAAGGTAGAGGCATGAATGGAATTGATGTAGTATTTTTGTGAAAGACATGATTTATGGATTATGTGATTACTATACAAATGGTTATTTAATCCCTTAACGCCCAGCGACGTGACTTAACGCAGGTGCAGGAGATGCGCCCGCCCGATCCACAGCAGGGGTCCGGCAGTCACTGATAGCCGGACCCCTGCTGTATGCGCCAGCATCGGTGAAATATGTGCAGGGAGGAAGCAGCCATTGGGTCCCCGCGCTGCTGTCACGGGGACCCGATGGCAGGGAAGGCAGCCCAATGCCTTCCTTAGGCATCGTAGCTGCCTTCCGGGAGAGCCTGTGAGATCCAGTCCCATGGATCTCACAGGCAAGCAGGCTGTAAGTGTATTACAGTCTGTAATACACTTACAGCCAATGAATCACAATACAGAAGTATTGTGATGCATTGTAAAGAGGATCAGACCCCAAAAAGTAAAAAAAAATATATATTTTGTTTTAAAATTGTTTTTATTGTTTTCCAACACGAAATAAAGCAACAACATAAAGGTCATCACTATCTCAAATCCCTGAAAGTATACATATACCCTGAGCATACATCCTAAAACGAGTAATCGTATAGTTGCACATATCAAATAATCATAAGCACATTATTTTTCCAAATGACATCTTCTAAGAAAAAACATCTCTGTTCATCCTAATCTATCAGGTACATGCATATTCACTATAAATTTTAATGCACTGACCTTAGATATAAACCAAAAAGAAACAAAGACAAGGACAATGGGAAAAAAGGGGGGGGGGGAATAGCTTTGTAAAAACACGGAATTCCATCAAGGCAGGCATAAAGTGCTATGTCTAGCGTTAACTCCCACCAGGAGTAATCAGTGTGAGTGTTTACAACCGAAGAAGACCCGTTCAAAGGAAACCAGCTCAGAAGGAGGAGGAGGAGGCCCACCATCGCAAAAATATTCCTCTCGCAGTAAAAACTCAAATCCCAGAAAAATTCCTAAATGTTTTCCATGGATTCCAGATATTTTCGAACTGCATAGGGGTGCGAGCATCCCAGTGCGCGATTTGTTCTAGACGGTATAATTGATCGCATTTGAGGATCCAATTTTGAATAGTTGGCGGGTTTGGTTGTTTCCATGCTATTGCCAACATAAGTCTAGCTGCTGCTAATAATGTGTTACATAACAGGCGTTTATTTTTGGAGCACTTGATTTCACCCAGAACACCTAAAAGGCAAACTTTCGGGGATATAGGCACTTCCAGGCTACAGATGTCAGATATAAGTTTGCAGATCTCTTGCCAGTAAGAGGTTATCTTGTCACACTCCCACCAGATATGTGTATGTGTGCCTATCTCTAGGCTACACCTCCAGCACACAGGGCTACATTCAGGAAACATGCGATGAAGTCTTTGAGGTGTGTAATACCATCTTGTTAGAACTTTATAGCTGTTCTCTTGCAGCTTGACGCACCTGGACACCCTAAGAAACGCTCTGAGTGCATGTTTTACTTCTAAGGGGGATAATTGAATCTTCAGCTCTGCTGACCACTGCTGAATAAATATAGGGGTTTCTGACCCTTGAATTGAGAGTAGTAACTCATATAGTTGTGAGATTTTCCCTTTTGGTTCCTTTATTTGTAAAGCTAATTTTTCAAATGGCGTGTGAGTTATCACTATCGGAAGTGATGTTAAGTGTTTTTTAATCTGTTGGAGTAAATAGGCCAGATGAAAGGTGGAAAGGTTAGTCAGCGCCGGAAGAGAACGCAAATCTTCGTATGTAAGAACATCCTCATCTATACCTAGATTTAAAATAGGTGTTGTAATAGATTTTGCCCTAGTAGGTAGGGTGTCTAAAAACAGTGTAGGTGCTTGAAATAATATATCCCTTGCTTGCATTAGTGTCAGATAATTTGGGGTTAATACTGAAAGCCATTTAGATTCTGACCATGTTTTTAATGAGTATATAGTTATGGAGCTAGCTGTCCTCAATGTCTTTCTAGCCACTGTACCTTCCATAAACAACAAAGAGCGCAAAGGGATGTTAGCCATGCTGGACTCAATTGAAAGATCTAAGCGATTAGAATAACTTCTCAACCATTCCAAGCAGCGCAAGCACATCACTGCTTTGTGGTATAGATATACATCTGGTACCCCCATTCCTCCCTTAGCTGTCCGTTGCTTGACCTGTTTAAAAGGTATCCTAGCCTTTTTTGCACCCCATAAAAACTTTAGAAGGATGCTTTGGATTTTCTTAAAAAAGGCCTTGGGAATTGGAATAGGTAACGCCTGAATGTAATACAACACCGTTGGCATTAGAATAGCTTTAATCAGAGTTCTACGACCAAACCACGAGACAAATGGGATATCCCAGGAACTTACGAGATCTTCTATACGTTTCGGAAGAGTGTGGAAGTTCTCGTGATATAACCGGGAAAAGCTAGTGGTCAAATTAATGCCCAAAAAAGTGATATGGTCCGTAGTCCAATGAAAGGTCGCAGTGGACTTTAACCTCTCCATAGTCGCCACCGGTAAAGATACATTCAAGATCGTAGATTTAGATAAATTTACTAAGAAATTTGACAATTCAAAGAAGTCATGGAGTAACGACTCAATTTCATTAAAGGCCGTATCAGGATTTGTAATAAACAATAACACATCATCCGCAAAAGCTGCAGTCTGATGGTTCTCTGCACCTATCTTAACACCTTTAATTGCGGTATTAATCCGAAAAGCCTGCATAAGGGTTTCTATCACCAACACAAAGAGCAATGGGGAGAGAGGGCAGCCTTGCCTCGTCCCATTTGATATACTGAATGACGGAGACAGTGTGCCATTCACCAGAACACGCGCGGTAGGCTTTTGATACATTGCCATTACTTTCGAAATAAAAGAATCTGGAATTCCGAATTTGGCCAGGGTTTGGGTCATGAATAACCAATCCACTCTGTCGAACGCCTTTTCTGCGTCCATGTTGAGAATTGCTAGAGGACTTTCGAATGTTGAGCCCATTGCATCAGTTGGATGACCCTAATAATGTTATTTTTCCCCTCTCTACCTGGAATAAACCCAACTTGCTCCGCAGATATAAGATCTGGCAAGTACATTTTTAGTCTATTTGCTAACATCTTAGCATACAATTAAATATCGTTGTTGAGGAGAGAGATAGGTCTATAGTTCGCACAAAGTGAGTGATCTTTATTAGGTTTGGGAATAATAGTAATTTGCGCTGCAAGCATATCACTGGTGAATGACCCCACCCCCTCCACCCCATTGCAAACCTTGAGGAAGCGTGACATAAGTATATTTTGAAAAGTGATGTAATAAATAATTGGGAGGCCGTCAGGACCCGGGCTCTTATGAAGTGGGGAGTTTTTTAAAGCAGATTTAAGCTCCGACATAGTAAATGGGGAGTTCAGAATATCCGTTTGTTCAGTTTTTAATTTGGGTAGGTTTAAAGTGTCTAGCCATTGCTTTATGCGTTGGGTCTTATATGCTATTTGTGAGGGGGATAGAGTGTCTTGTAAATTATACAGTTGACTATAAAATTTACAAAACTGATCCGCAATAAGATCTGTTTTATGAATAATCCGATCCTCTCTTGTTTTAATACATGAAATAAACGCCGCCAATTTCCGTTTTTTAGTCTGAGCCATTAAAACCTTTGAAGCCTTATTGCCGTGTGCATAGTATTTATACTGATTCGCCAAAAATAGCTTAGCTGTATTATTATTCAAAATGTTTTTTAGTTCCGAACGTAGGGTGTCCAGGCTTGCCAAAACATCATCTGATACCAGCCTCCTATGTTGTTTCTCTAATTTAGAGATCTCTGCTATGAGATCCTCTATCTTCTTCTGTTTTTGTTTCTTTACCTGAGAACCCAAAGCTATAAGATGACCTCTTATCACTGCTTTGTGCGCAGCCCATATGTTTACTGGAGATGTATCCTCCACCTCATTTAATCGGAAATACTCTTCAAGTAGCTCTGTCACTTTCGGAATATTAGATCCGTTCAATAAGGTCTCAAGTTTAAAGTTTAAAAAAGCGTCTTTTTCCCAAAATAAAGTAAAAAAAATAAAATGGAAAAAATAGGGAAAAAAAGAAAAGTAGACATACAGTATTAGGTATCACCACATCCGTATCGACCGGCTCTATTAAAATATTACATGACCTAACCCCTCAGATGAACACCGTAAAATAATAAAAATAAAAACTGTGCTAAAAAAAAAAGAAATTTTTTGTCACCTTACATCGCTAAAAGTGCAACGCCAAGTGATCAAAAAGGTATGTGCCCCCCAGAATAGTACTAATCTAACTGTCCCCTCATCCTGAAAAAAATTTGCTTATACCTAAGACAATCGCCCAAAAAAATAAAAAAAACTATGTCTCTCAGACTATGGAGACACTAAAACATATTTTTTTTTGTTTCAAAAATGCTTTTATTGTGTTAAATGTAAAAAAATAAATAAAAAGGTAGACATATTAGGTATCTCCGCATTCATAACAACCTGCTCTATAAAAATATCATATGACATAACCCCTCGGGTGAGCACCGTAAAATAAATTTTTTTTAAAACGGTGTAAAAAAAGGCATTTTATGTCACCTCACATCACAAAAAGTGTAATAGCAAGCGATCAAAAAGTCATATGCACCCCAAAATAGTGCCAATCAAACCGTCATCTCATCCCACAAAAATGAGACCCTACCTAAGACAATCGCACCTAAGACATAGAATATCATTATAAAATTGTCGAGCGACATTGGTGCGATATCAATGTCGCGCGACACATGTAACAGTGTAGTTGTGCCCTATGTGTCGACTTATTGTCATCATGTAGCCCTAGCCTAAAGCTGACCTACAGCAGTGAAGAAAAATGGCTGGGTTGTTATGGAAACCTGGAGTAAAACTGTGTGTATGTGGAGACTAAGGGCCTACGAGCTTCTGTTGGCTTATGACCTGTGACCATGTCTATGACAGTTGGGATATGAAGAGAATGACTTGAAGGCTTGTATTGGCTAATGCAGGTAATTTTTGGGGAATATCTCAGGAACGGTACGTCCTAGAGAGCTGAGACCCGGTCTAAAACCTTCCAGACACCTGATGTATTTGTTCCAAATTTGGTGAAGATCGGTCCAGGCGTTTGGTCGCGCATAAAAACAGACAGACAGACGTCGGGACAGACAGAAACTCATTGTGTACCGGCATGTTACCTCCACAGTATTCTTTCACAGATAGTAAATTATATGTGTACCAAGTTCAGTAGAAATTGATCGATGAGTTTTTGAGTTACAGAGCAATATGTGTGTAGCAAAAACAGTTGGAACATACAAACTCCATGCAGCTACAGTGTAGGGGCGGATGACCCCCACAAGTTTTCTTTCCAGGTAGCAAGGGATGTGTATACCAAGTTTCGTTGAAATCAATGGTTGCGTTTTTGAGTGATCGCGGAACATACATACATACATACATACATACACACATACAGTACAGACCAAAAGTTTGGACACACCTTCTCATTCAAAGAGTTTTCTTTATTTTCATGACTATGAAAATTGTAGATTCACACTGAAGGCATCAAAACTATGAATTAACACATGTGGAATTATATACATAACAAACAAGTGTGAAACAACTGAAAATATGTCATATTCTAGGTTCTTCAAAGTAGCCACCTTTTGCTTTGATTACTGCTTTGCACACTCTTTGCATTCTCTTGATGAGCTTCAAGAGGTAGTCCCCTGAAATGGTTTTCACTTCATAGGTGTGCCCTGTCAGGTTTAATAAGTGGGATTTCTTGTAAATGGGGGTTGGGACCATCAGTTGCGTTGAGGAGAAGTCAGGTGGATACACAGCTGATAGTCCTACTGAATAGACTGTTAGAATTTGTATTATGGCAAGATAAAATCAGCTAAGTAAAGAAAAACGAGTGGCCATCATTACTTTAAGAAATTAAGGTCAGTCAGTCAGCTGAAAAATTGGGAAAACTTTGAAAGTAAGGGCTATTTGACCATGAAGGAGAGTGATGAGGTGCTGCGCCAGATGACCTGGCCTCCACAGTCACCGGACCTGAACCCAATCGAGATGGTTTGGGGTGAGCTGGACCACAGAGCGAAGGCAAAAGGGCCAACAAGTGCTAAGCATCTCTGGGAAATCCTTCAAGACTGTTAGAAGACCATTTCAGGACTACCTCTTGAAGCTCATCAAGAGAATGCCAAGAGTGTGCAAAGCAGTAATCAAAGCAAAAGGTGGCTACTTTGAAGAACCTAGAATATTACATATTTTCAGTTGTTTCACACTTGTTTGTTATGTATATAATTCCACATGTGTTAATTCATAGTTTTGATGCCTTCATAGTCATGAAAATAAAGAAAACTCTTTGAATGAGAAGGTGTGTCCAAACTTTTGGTCTGTACTGTACATACACACATATATATGTCCTTCTTAATATATATACAGATAAGAGCATAGAACATTGTGGAAGTTGAGGTTACCTAACTAGGAACCGATCATTTCTGAGGAACTCTCTGTCTCTCTGTGTGCCTTTGAGGGCGTGATTTTCTACTGTTGGAGTTGAGCAGCACGGTTTTATATAAACTTTACTGACTGTGTGAAAGGTACCCACTTCACGACGAACCTGCAGCGCTCTAAGTAGAACATTGGTTTGGGACTATTTATTTTATAAAACTTATTTTTATTTATATTTTTTGGTTTTATTAGTTTGTTTTTGTGTGGAATTCTAAGTGTGGATTTTAAGTGTGGAATTCTATTTTGTCCACTGTTTGTAATTTTTGGCAAACTCAAACCGACGCTTCTTATGACGATATTTAAGTCAAAGCTTCTTCACCTTTTTTCAGGCCACCATTCCAGACTTGTGCAATGCGCGTTGCAAAGTGCTTGCATGGACGTTTGTGATCTCACTATTCAAAGCATACAAGCCGAATCCTCTGCAGTGCTTGTCACGTCAAAACTGTAATGAGCCGACTTGTTGACTCCGAAATTTTGCCTGGGAGTCCACCTGTTGGCTTTGGAATGGATGGACAGATTTAATTTTGTACTGTATCTTCCAACTGTCATGGCACATGATGCGTTTGGCAATTTTCTTGGCTGAGATACCGTTATTGATGAGCTGGATGATGCGGTTTCTCTTTTCTTGGTAAATCTTCTTCATGGCTGCTCATAGATCCAAACCAGTGACCTTTCACTTGGGAATCAACCTAATAACACACTGAGCTATTAGGGGATGTGAGAATAGGTGGTAATTTGCAGTATCCATGAAGAAAAGGATTGTTCCACCACCAGGAGCAAAACAGTAACAATGCAGTTACACAACAAAAATCTGCAGAACTAATCATATGCTAAATAGTTGCAAGTCCAATTTATGTATGATATCCAAGATGATTGTCTATAAAATGATGGTAGTCTCACGTTCAAAGCTGTAGTGGATGGTGAAATATGGAGCCTGAAAGTCAAAAGTTAAAAACATTTTTACCCTTTTGCTCGTCAGTGTATATACAGAGTGAAAAGTCTCTGGATATACTTTTATTTCAGAAATGAACGGAAATTAAGGAGGACCTTTCGCCTTGAAAAACATTGTGAACTAAGTATGCTGCCATGGAGAGTGGCACCCGGGGATCTCACTGCACTTACTATTATCCCTGGGCGCCGCTCCGTTCTCCCGTTATCCCCTCCAGTATCTTTACTCACTAAGTTATAGTAGGCGGTGTCTGCCCTTGTCCTGTGGGCGTCTCCTTCTCCTAGGCTGTAGCGCTGGCCAATCGCAGCGCACAGCTCACAGCCTGGGAGGGGGAGACGCCGGCAGGACAAGGGCAGACACCGCCTACTATAACTTAGTAAGTAAAGATACCGGAGGGGATAACGGGAGAACGGAGCGGCGCCCGGGGATAATAGTAAGTGCAGTGAGATCCCCGGGCGCCGCTCTCCATGGCAGCATACTTAGTTCACAATGTTTTTCAAGGTGAAAGGTTCTCTTTAAGTATCTGAATAACACAGCAAGTAAAGGGTGATGGGCCTATCTTTTGGGCTATGTCTGGAACATGGCCACCATCTTGAAAGCCAACATATTGGATCAAGGGCAAAATGTTTACAATTTGAGGGTCTTGTAGCATATCAAAGAAGACCAGAATTTTTCCAGAAATCGATTGCCGCTATCAAAACATTGTTACCCTTTTGCTCGTCAGTGTATATGCAATTTCTCTATAAACCTCACAAATTGCATTCAGGAGCAATCTGGACAGTCTCTTACAAAGAAGGGCTGCAGGAAAATTAGTTGCAAGACCCTATATCAAATATAGAAAATGGAAATAATTCAGAAAGAAAGACAGAGTGAAGAAGGTGCGCAGTGTAATGTAATATTTTATTTATGTATTTGATGCATGTTGATACTATACTATGCTGTCTCTTTAATAGTGTTCCCTTTTCATTTATGAATAGGGAAGAAAAGAGCATGGCATTATAGAGCATTGTAAAGAAACCTGTGTGTGAGTAATGGGGGATGGCTATAATCTATCTATCTATCTATCTATCTATCTATCTATCCATAGAAACATAGAATGTGTCGGCAGATAAGAACCATTTGGCCCATCTAGTCTGCCCAATATACTGAGTACTATGGATAGCCCCTGGCCCTATCTTATATGAAGGATGGCCTTATGCCTATCCCATGCATGGTTAAACTCCTTCACGTCCATCTATCTATTATCTATCTATCTATCTATCTATCTATCTATCTATCTATCTATCTACCTGTCTGTCTGTCTTTCTCCATCTATCTATCTATTTATCTATCTATCTAATATTTTTCTATCTATCTATATTCTATCTATTTATCATTTTATCGGCATTGTTATGCAGGCATAATAATTAATAATACAATACTAATAATAAATACAGGTAAAAATATAAGTTCACTTCATTCTGTAAGTAGATCTGGAAGCTTTTCAATAATTTTTTTTAAAAATCCATTGACAACCCAACTGTGTGTAATGGATGGAAGTGGGTACCTAATCATTTTTAGCCCTGAGGTGAATTTTTCTGTTGTCAGTGAAAAAAAGAGTAAGGCAATTTGCGGTCCCCAGTGCACGGGCAATGCCTTTGAACTTGAGTGGGTCCGTGATCCATCCGCACGGCAAAAAAATAGAACATTTGCGGTGAGGAGGCATGGACAGAAACACCACAGAAGCACTCCGTAGTCCTTCCGTGGGGTTCCGTGCCTCTGTTCCAGATCGCAGCTCCAGATTGCGGACCCATTCAAGTGATCAGGTCCTCATCCGTGATGTGGGGAGCACACTGCCAGTGCCCGCTGTTTGCGAGCCGCAATACGGCCACGGCCGGGCAACAGCCGTGTGCATGAGGCCTAAAGAGAAGGAACTAAATCTGGAATCTTTTCTGTAAACGTATTCTCCTCCCGTCCTGGGGATTTAAGAAAAAAAATGTGCATATAAGTAAAATGAAGGTGGTTGCGAACAACACTGGGAACAGAATCAAGTGTGTTTAAAAAAGAAAACTGTAATTTGTCCCCGGAAAAGTAGGGCACATATTGATTCCTTTAATTGAAAAGGCTCTTGGGAGGGAAAGACTTTTATCTCTGTACTTCATCTAATTTTAGAAATTCAAAGCAATGAATAAGGTAATAGTTCTACTTAAAAAGGCACAATATTAGAGTTAATTTATGGAATAAAACAAAGGCTGTGCATGTAATTCCTAGGAGTAAATGTGAATGAGCTGCCAAACAACATACCGGTAATGACTTCTACTAATGTATCCGTTTTCTTATCCAACAGAACCATGGTCCTGATGCTGTCTTTCCAGCACTGCATGTCAACATCATGTATGAACAGAGGTCAAGTGGACTGCTGCAGCCAATAACTGGCTGAAGCAGTGACATGTTCCTGCCAAGCTGCACATTATCATTGTCATGTATCACTTGGGCACAAGTCACCGCTACGCTCCATCATTGGCTGCAGTGGGCCACTTAACCCCCTGCAAACAACACTGGGAACAGAATCAAGCATACAGTATTTAAAAAGAAAACTGTAATTTGTCCCTGGAAAAGTAGGGCACACACTGATTTCTTTAATTTAAAAAGGCTCTTGGGGGAGAGAGAGACTTTTATCTCTGCACTTCATCTTAATTTAGAAATTCAAAGCAATAAATAAGTTAATATTTCTACTTTATAAAGGCAGAATATTAGAGTTAATTTATGGAATAAAACAAAGGCTGTGCATGTAATTCCTAGGAGTAAATGTTGTGAATGAGCTGCCAAATAACATACCAGATATGACTTCTACTAATGGATGCTTTCTCTTACCCGTTCTCCTTTTAGGTTTCAGTAAAGTAGTTCACATTTTGTGGAACATAAACTATTTCATCTTACTAATATACTTTGTGTGGGAATTTTTGCCCATCTATCCAGAAGATCATTTGTAAGGTTGGAGGAGAGGGCCTGGCTTCAATCTCCATCCTAGTTTATCCCAAAGTTGTTTTATGGGGTTCAGATCAGGGTTCTGTGTGGATAGTCAAGTTCTTCCACACCAGACTTCACCAACCATGCCTTTATTGGCTTTGCTTTTAGCATTGGGACACAGTCATGGCTGGAACAGAAAAGGGACTTCCCTAAACTGTTCCCACAAATCTGAAAGCATGCAATTGTCCAAAATGTCTCCTGATAGAAAAGTGTGATCCATCACTCCACAGAACATATTTCCACTGCTCCAGAGTCCAGTGGTGACGCGCTTTACGCCACTCCATCTGATGCTTGGCATTGTTCCTGGGGATTTAAGGCTTGCATGAAGCTGCTTGGCCATGGAAACCCATGTCATGAATCTACCAGTGCACAGTGTTTGTGCTGATGGTAATGCCAGAGGAGGTTTGCATGAATTTGGACAGTTATGGAGTCAGCAGAGCGTTGGCGACTATGAGCCTCAGGACTCGGTGAGCCCGCTTGATGTGGTCTCCACTTTGTGGCTAAGTTGCTGTGGTCCCTAAACACTTCCACTTTGCAGTAATACCACTCACAGTTGATGCTGGAATACTTAGAAGGAAACATTTCATGAACTGACTTGTTGCAGCGGTGGTGACATCCTATTTCAGGACTACTCTGGAATTCACTGAGCTATTTAGGGTGCCTTCACACACAGCAGATTTTGTGGCAACAAATTCTGCGACTGAAAATCAGTTCCATTTACCTTAATGGGTCATGCAGAAATCCATGTGTGTGCTGCCCCATTTAAATAAATGGAACTGATTTTTTGTTGCAGAATTTTCTGCCCCAAAATCTGCTGTGTGTGAAGGCACCCTTGGAATGAGCCAAGCTTTCACAAATGTTTGTGAAGGCAGACTACATGACCAGAGGCTGGATTTTATACACCTGTGGCAATGGCACATAATATGCCACCCGCTGATTAAAAGATGTGTCCCTAAACTTTTCTCTGTATAATTTATGTGTGAAAGCACCATAAGGCCTTTTTCACACAACTGTCTAGGGCTGTATTCACACATCCACTTTTTTAATGAACTGTGAATTCTGGCAGTCAAAAAGACATGTCCTATATTATCCAATTTCATGGCCCAACAGTCCATACATGTCAAGGGGGTCATTTTTTTTAGAAAGGTATCCATGAAAAACTGACAGTTTAACTGTTTTTAACTCCCATTTTATTTTTCGGTGTTGTGTGAATATAGCCTAACAAGAGAAAGCCCTAATAACTGTATGGTAACTGTAAGGGTGAGTTCTTACAGCAGATTTCATTGAAAAACATGCTGCATTGCAGTGTTCATGCAGCCACTGGTTTTCTAGACCACAGCATTCAAGTTGAAAAAATTGTGACAGAAAGCAGAAGGTTTCTACCATCTTCTCCTCTGTGTGAACACTGTCTAATGAGCCATATTTCTGTGCGATCCTCATATGACCTGCACAGATATCTATCCTGTGGAAGTAGATAACCGAGGTTCCCATTTAGTGACTGCAAGCAGAGATCTGAAAACCTGCTATACTGAACGGAAGAGTTAAATATATAATTGAATATATTCTCATTCTGAATAACATTAATTTACTGAAAAGCAGATCATCAGTTATGGATTGTCGGAGTATCGCTTGGTTTCCACATTCAGTTTTTGGAGCCAAAGCCTGGAGTGTGCCTTTTTATGACCTTTTCCTTGCTTTAGCTTCGAAAATTGCATCTAAAAACCTGTGGATGAAAACCCAGCTTATGCAGTCCAGCCATTGCTGTCATTGAACTGCTGGATGCAATTGTAGAAGACTGGAGTTTATGAAAACTCAACACAAGAGTAGGATCTTACAGTGTAGCGTACCCTATTTCCCAAGACTGCGGAAGGTGGTACGGCTGCTGAACTATGTAAGGTTTTAGGCTAGTGATGACGATTCTAGATTCGAAGTCGCTTCGCTCAAAACTTTGGTTTAATTCTATACAGAGATCCGTCTCCGTACAGCATTAAAATATATGGCCTCCGACATGACAAAGTCAGCTATTCCCAAAGTCTCGCAAGACTTCGGTTAATAACTTCGGTATTTGATTTTTAAACTGGAAGACCGTTTTAAAACTTGGATCCAAACTCGACTTCGGTTCTGAGGTACCAATCAGAAACGAAGCCGAGTTCGGATGCAAGTTTTAAAATGATTTTCCAGTTTAAAAAAAATAAAAAAAAAATATGTTTTTCATAACTGACTTCGCCTCGTCGGAGGCCATACATTTTAACGTTGTACGGAGATGGATTTCCGTACAGCATTAAACTCAAGTTTTGAGCGAAGCGACTTCAGATCTAGGATCCGAAGTTCACTTCGCTCATACCTAGTTACGGCTCCATATACTGTACCATCTTAGACACAGCCGCAAGGCTGCTAAAAACAATGCAGAAGTGTGAGACCGTGCTGTTCTCGTAGTTACTGTTAATTCATGGCTGATTGATAGTGGCCACTTTTGCAGGTAGCGCACAGTCATCATTAAACAACAAACCACTAACATTGAATTTTTAAAAGTTTACTTGAAAACCATACAGACTTCAAAGTGCACATTTGTGTCAGCTACATCCCAGCCGAGAGCAGCGCCTTCACAGCTGCACATTGGTTGCTACTTACGACCTCTTAATCAGCTGCAAAAAATGTGGCTTTAAAGGCACACCTCCTTATAAGACTCAGGACCCTGACAACTGTATTGTAACAAGGGCAAATTCTTATCCTGAAATAGAGAATAAAGGTTTGTATCAAATAACAAATCTTGAAAACTCTAAATTACCCGTTCTCCTGTGAACCAGACAGACATAGTGTAATGCCCCCGAGTGCTATTACCACTCCTACGCCCCGCTCCTATCTGTGTGTGCTGGTACGGTGTCATTCTGTGTATTTTGTCCAGGTCCTCCACACTGTGCATTTCCTATGTTTGAAATTGTTAATGTTCATCTAGTGTGCCCAAGCTGCAAGCAAGACAGACCAGACTACAGAAAGCTACTGTAAGTACAGCAGAAAGGGAAAGTTTCATTGTAATCCTGATAGCACAGCAGAGTTAGAGAGTACAGATGTATCAGAGCTGAATGTGTTTGCCTGCCAGAATTTATGCCAAAACCTGCTGATAACCAAGATAAAGTTGGAAGATTGTTCCCTGATGTAATTTTATGCAAAGTAAAGCTGTTGTCAACATTAATACAAGTCTGGACTCAATTTATTCTACCAATTCTTCAACTGTTAACCCTATTTGCACTGCTTCGGACGACTACGACAGATGTCTTTTTTCCGCAATATAAACTATGGAGGTTATTTATAAACAGATATATGGAACTTTTGTGGCATATATCTGGCACAGATTCTGTTGCACTCCATATTAGCTCATGCAAGGTCTAAAAAAATGGGCGTGGTGTGGGCAGGGAAGGGGACTGGCCGGCAGACCCATCTAATTCCTCATTCTCTACGCTTGGTTTAGCCGTAGAAAATGGTTTAAATGTAAGACAGAATCAGTGGTGGAGACACCAAAGTTATGTAGAGGCCGGCGCCTCTACATAAGTTCGGCAGCAAGGGGACTTATTAAGAGCGGCATCTAAAATGCCAGTCTGCACACAGTTACAGGTTTTCAAACAGAATTTCCATGCTGATTTTTGTATGAACTTCTAAGCATTTCCACACCAAATCTGCACCAAAATCCACAAGTGTTACTTGCAGATTTTGATAGTGATTTTCTCCAATCTCACCCATTGCAAATCTGTACAATTGACATTCTGCAGATATCAAAATCTGTACAGCATGTCAATTTCCACAAACGTATGCATGACATTTGTCAAATCTTATTTACTATGCTAGTACTGTATTACACTGCGTTTTATTTTCTGCAAAAAACTCTGTGCAGAAAATCCACACGTAACCCGCAATATGTGCAGGTAGCCTAACCCCTCAATCAGTTAAAACTAATTGTCCAGTGCTACCTTTTCAGAGGAGTCAAAACACTTTCACCCACTAAAACCAGGAGGCATCCAATAATATTTATTAATGATAGAGACTAGAGATGAGCGAATCAACGCTGATGAAGTGGAATTCGATCCGAATTTCAGGAAAACTTCGATTCGCAACAAATACGAATTTCCTCTCGCTTCGTGGCGGCTACACGTGTAAGGACTGAGGACATGGGGCAAGGAACTCTGGCAGCCAATCGGCAGCCAGCCAGCCCTGTGATGTCACAGCCCTATAAATACGGCAGCCATTTTAGATTCTGCCATTTTCCAGCGTTCAGAGTGCAGGGACAGACGTTTAAAGGCGCTAGGGACAGCTATTGGAAAAACCTCTATGTTTGAAAAAAGGATTTATAACTGCAGGGAAAGGATAGGGAGGAATCGTTTCACAGCATCTTAGTGCAGGGAGAGACATCAGAAGGAACTAGGGACATTGATAGGAAACTGATTTACAAGTGCAGGGAGCGATTATTTGGCTATCCAAATAGTCATTAGACAGCTCTGTCATTCCAGCTTTTTGTTATTGGGCTGCAAGTGCTATGTTGGAAAACCTTTAGTGGCTTATATCTTAGTATCCTATTCAGTACGACAAGAAAAATATATACACATTTCACTTCTGCAGTTATTTCTGTTGAAAGTGTATAGGGGCGTATTACAGTAAAAAAAGAAAAATATATTCTCAGTGCATTTCTGCAGTTAATTCTGGTGAAAGCGTATAGGGGCGTATTTAAGTAAAAAAAAGACAAATATATACGCACTGCACTGTTGCAGTTATTTCTGGTGAAAGCGTATAGGGGCTTATTTCAGTAAAATAAGAAAAATATATACGTACTGCACTATTTAATTGTTTTCTGGTTAAAGCATATAGTGGCCTATTTCATTCCAACAATAAATATATATTATTAGGTCACTTCTGCAGTTATTTCTGGTGAAAGCGTATAGGGGCATATTTCATAAAAAATAAATAGGGGCGTATTTCAGTAAAAAAAAGACAAATATACACCCTGTACAGAATTATTAGGCAAATGAGTATTTTGACCACATCATCCTCTTTATGCATGTTGTCTTACTCCAAGCTGAATAGGCTCGAAAGCCTACTACCAATTAAGCATATTAGGTGATGTGCATCTCTGTAATGAGAAGGGGTGTGGTCTAATGACATCAACACCCTATATCAGGTGTGCATAATTATTAGGCAACTTCCTTTCCTTTGGCAAAATGGGTCAAAAGAAGGACTTGACAGGCTCAGAAAAGTCAAAAATAGTGAGATATCTTGCAGAGGGATGCAGCACTCTTAAAATTGCAAAGCTTCTGAAGCGTGATCATCGAACAATCAAGCGTTTCATTCAAAATAGTCAACAGGGTCGCAAGAAGCGTGTGGAAAAACCAAGGCGCAAAATAACTGCCCATGAACTGAGAAAAGTCAAGCGTGCAGCTGCCAAGATGCCACTTGCCACCAGTTTGGCCATATTTCAGAGCTGCAACATCACTGGAGTGCCCAAAAGCACAAGGTGTGCAATACTCAGAGACATGGCCAAGGTAAGAAAGGCTGAAAGACCACCACCACTGAACAAGACACACAAGCTGAAACGTCAAGACTGGGCCAAGAAATATCTCAAGACTGATTTTTCTAAGGTTTTATGGACTGATGAAATGAGAGTGAGTCTTGATGGGCCAGATGGATGGGCCCGTGGCTGGATTGGTAAAGGGCAGAGAGCTCCAGTCCGACTCAGACGCCAGCAAGGTGGAGGTGGAGTACTGGTTTGGGCTGGTATCATCAAAGATGAGCTTGTGGGGCCTTTTCGGGTTGAGGATGGAGTCAAGCTCAACTCCCAGTCCTACTGCCAGTTTCTGGAAGACACCTTCTTCAAGCAGTGGTACAGGAAGAAGTCTGCATCCTTCAAGAAAAACATGATTTTCATGCAGGACAATGCTCCATCACACGCGTCCAAGTACTCCACAGCGTGGCTGGCAAGAAAGGGTATAAAAGAAGAAAATCTAATGACATGGCCTCCTTGTTCACCTGATCTGAACCCCATTGAGAACCTGTGGTCCATCATCAAATGTGAGATTTACAAGGAGGGAAAACAGTACACCTCTCTGAACAGTGTCTGGGAGGCTGTGGTTGCTGCTGCACGCAATGTTGATGGTGAACAGATCAAAACACTGACAGAATCCATGGATGGCAGGCTTTTGAGTGTCCTTGCAAAGAAAGGTGGCTATATTGGTCACTGATTTGTTTTTGTTTTGTTTTTGAATGTCAGAAATGTATATTTGTGAATGTTGAGATGTTATATTGGTTTCACTGGTAAAAATAAATAATTGAAATGGGTATATATTTGTTTTTTGTTAATTTGCCTAATAATTATGCACAGTAATAGTCACCTGCACACACAGATATCCCCCTAGAATAGCTAAAACTAAAAACAAACTAAAAACTACTTCAGCTATATTCAGCTTTGATATTAATGAGTTTTTTGGGTTCATTGAGAACATGGTTGTTCAATAATAAAATTAATCCTCAAAAATACAACTTGCCTAATAATTCTGCACTCCCTGTATACGCATTGCACTGTTGTACTTATTTCTGGTGAAAGCATATCGGGGCGTATTTTAGTAAAATAAGAAAAATATATACGCACTGCACTGTTGCAGTTATATCTGTTGAAAGCATGTAGGGGCGTATTTCTGTAAGAAAAGACAAATATATACGCAGGACACTGTTGCAGTTATTTCTGGTGAAAGCGTATAGGGGCATATTTCAGCAAAATGATAAAGATATATATATATACGCGCTGCACTATTTAATTGTTTTCTGGTTAAAGTATAGTATAGTAGCCTATTTTGTTTCAACAAGAAATATATATTCTCAGGTCACTTCTGCAGTTATTTCTGGTGAAAGCGTATAGGGGCGTATTTCATAAAAAAAAGAAAAATATATACGCACTGCACTGTTGCAGTTATTTCTGTTGAAAGCGTATAGGGGCGTATCACAGTAAAAAAAGAAAAATATATACGCATTTCACTGGTGCACTTATTTGTGGCAAAAGCGTTCAGTGGCCTATTTCAGTACAAAAAGAAAAATATATTCTCAGTTCACGTTGGAGGTTATATGTGTTAAAAGCATGGCTGGGAGTCAGCAGGGTGGCAGCAATGGGAGGTCGGGAGCCAAACGTGCCCGGGGTAGAGCACCTGATTCGCAGCAGCCTACCTACCCGGGAAGTAGTGGTGCAGGGGTTCACGAAAGTAGCGGCTGTAGCAGTCAGTCAGTGCGGCGGTTATGTGTGTTATTTTGTATTTCAGTACAAAAAGAAAAATACATTCTCAGTTCACGTCAGCGGCTGTTAGATGTGTTGAAAGAGTTTAGTAGCCTATTTCAGTACAAACAGAAAAATGTATTAACAGTTCATGTCGGTGGCGGTTATATGTGTTGAAAGCGTTTAGTGGCTTATTTCAGAACAAACAGAAAAATACAGTCTAAGTTCACGTCGGCTGTTATATGTGTTGAAAGCATGGCTGGGATTCAGCAGGGTGGCAGCAGTGGGAGGTCGGGAGCCAAACATGCCCGGGGTAGAGCACCTGCTTCGCAGCAGCCTACCAACCCGGGAAGCAGCAGGGATTCATGGAAGTATCGGCGGTAGCAGTCAGTCAGTGCGGCGGTTATATGTGGTAAAATCTTTATTGAAATATTTCGGTTGAAAAACAAAATGTATTCAGCGGTCAGCACTGCGGTTATATGCGGTTAAATCTCCATGATGTCTCTATGATAAATCTGCAGCGTGGGGGCCCTGTGTGGCTTCTACACACTTTCAAAATAATCCTTTAGCGGAGCGAATAGATGCCGGATGACCAGGAAGCTCCCTGATCTTCCCAGGAGCTGCTGTTGGGAGCAGCGGTTTATTTCTGAGATGTCCTTATGGTGCGGGGGGAATCCGAAGACCCCTTCCATCTCCGTTATATGTGGTGAAATCTTTATTGAAGCATTTTGGTGAAAAACATTTTTTTATTCAGCATTCAGGGCTGCACTTATATGTGGTTAAATCTCCATGATGTCTCTATGATAAATCGGCAACGTGGGGGCCCCTGTGTGGCCTCTACACATTTTCAAAATAATCCTTCAGCGGAGCGAATAGATGCCGGATGACGGGACGCTTCATGACCTTCTCAGGAGCTTGTATTCTGCGATGCTGTTATATGTGGTAAAATCTTGTGTGATTTATTTTGGTGGGAAAAAAAATAGCATTCAGCGTTAAGTGCTGCAGTTATATGCGGTAAAATATTTTTAAAATTATTTCGCTAGTTTTTCTTTTAATTAGCATTATTCGCTGCACTTATATGCGGTAAAATCTTTTAAAAATTATTTTGGTGGACAAAAAAATCTTGTATTACACATTAAGCGCTGCACTTATATGCGGTAAAATATTTTTAGAATTATTTCGGTGGACAAAAAAATCTTGTATTCAGCATTAAGCACTGCACTTACACTGCCTGTCCCAAAAAAAGTCGCCAGCTGGATTTAACTAATCAAATAGCTATGAGCCTCCTATTGGATAATTACTGCATGGGCGATTATCTTTTAGCTGGCAACAAGTTATTTAACCCCAACTGGTGCAATGAGTTGCTTCTCATTTCTTAAACAACCATGTTGAAAGACACATCTCGTGGTCGTGGAAAAGATGTTAGTCTGTTTGAGAAGGGTCAAATCATTGGCATGCATCAAGCAGAGAAAACATCTAAGGAGATTGCAGAAACTACTAAAATTGGGTTAAGAACTGTCCAACGCATTATTAACCACCTCCGGACCGCTGTACGCACAGACGCGTCCTGGAGGTGGTTGTTTCATTCCGAGTGGACGCGCCGGCGCGTCTTCTCGCGAGACGCGAGATTTCGGTCACAGCCGGCCCGCGCATGCGCATCGCGGGCCGGCAAAAGTTCGAGGAGAGTTGCATCAGCAACCTGCCAGCCAATGATCGTCGCTGGCAGGTTGCTGATTTTTAAAAAATCGAATCACAAACCAGATAACAGATCATATTAGTAAATATGATCTGTTATATGGCTTCTCTGCTCCTGTGCTGGTCCTTTTCGTCGGTTGGATCCAGCACAGGAGCAGACTTCACAGTGAGTACACCAAACAGCACACCTTAGCCCCAGATCACCCCCCTGCACCCCAATTAACCCTTTGATCACCCCTTTGATCGCCCCTGTCAATCACTAGTGAAAGGAAAAAAAGTGATCAGTGTAAACTGTCACTTTTTTTTTTTCACTGGTATTGGCTGTTAGGTTTTAGGGATAGTTTAGGCCCCTTGGTTAGGTAGTTAGCGTCAGTTAGCGCCCACCCCACCGCACCGCAGTCACTTTTATTCGCTGATTAGCGTATCGCTAATCAGCATTTGTACTTTTATAGTATCTGTAAGTGATCAAAACTGATCACGGTCAGATCTATAATAGTATTAGTGTCACTTTAGTTCGCCCTCCACCCAAAACGCAGTGTTTGCCCGATCAGGCCTGATCGGTCGCCCACACGTGCGTTCACCCACGCCCGCCCCACCGCAGTGACAAAAAATTATTATTTTTTGATCACTGCACATTCACTTTACACGCACTGCGGCGATAAAAAAATCAGTTTTGATATTTTTTATCAACCGCAGCGGCCTCCGGTACTTCGCTAGCCTCCCCTTTGTAAGACAGGTTTGCTTTTTTTCTTGGGTAGTCTCAGGGAATACCCCTAAATTTAGTAGTCCAAAATGTCAAACAGGGGGTATTCTTCTGAAGAGGCCTACAGGATTCTGACCCAGTCGGATGAGGAGTGGGAACCCTCATCTGACGAATCTAGCGGGTCAGAATATGAACCTGTAGAAAGCAGTGGCTCTCTGACCCAAAGTTCGGACGAGGAGGTTGAGGTCCCTGGCAGCACCAGGCGTACCCGGCCCCGTGTCGCTAGACCACAGGTTACGCAGGATCCGCTTCAAGAGCAGCAGAGTGGGGCTGTCGCTGCCGGATCACGTGGTGAGGCATACACCAGCAGCGCAGCCCTTCCTGGACCTAGTACCAGCACTGCCGTACAACCTGGTGAAGTAGCGAGCACCAGAAGGGCAGTTGAAGCTGGTACGGTGGCACGTGCAGTAGTTACCCCGTCGCAGCCACCGCGCAGACAGGCCCGTAGACCCCCTAGAGTCCCTGAGGTGCTGGCAAACCCTGATTGGCAGTCACCAACTTCAGCCGCACCTGTAGTTCCCCCTTTCACCGCCCAGTCTGGAGTTCGGGTTGAGACGGCTCAAATCGCTTCGGCCCTGGGATTTTTTGAGCTGTTCTTGACTGCGGAGCTCTTGGACTTAGTCGTGGCAGAGACCAACCAATATGCCACACAATTTATAACCGCAAACCCGGAAAGCTATTATGCCCAGCCTTTCCGGTGGAAACCAGTCCAAGTTTCCGAACTTAAAATTTTTCTGGGCCTTCTCCTCAACATGGGCCTGACAAAAAAGCATGAATTGCGGTCATATTGGTCCACGAACCCAATTCATCACATGCCCATGTTCTCTGCTGCTATGTCCAGGACACGATTTGAGACCATCCTGCGTTTTCTGCATTTTAGCGACAACACCACCTCCCGTCCCAGAGGCCACCCAGCTTTTGACCGGCTCCACAAAATTCGGCCCCTCATAGACCATTTCAACCAGAAATTTGCAGATTTGTATACCCCTGAGCAAAACATCTGCGTAGACGAGTCCCTAATACATTTTACCGGGCGCCTTGGCTTCAAACAATACATCCCAAGCAAGCGTGCCCGGTATGGGGTCAAATTGTATAAGCTCTGTGAAAGGGCCACAGACTATACCCACAAATTTCGGATCTATGAGGGAAAAGATCAGACCCTGGAGCCGGTCGGTTGCCCTGACTACCTGGGGAGCAGTGGGAAGACAGTCTGGGACTTGGTGTCACCCTTATTCGGCAAGGGGTACCATCTTTATGTGGACAATTTTTACACAAGTGTGGCCCTCTTTAGGCATTTGTTTCTAGAACGGATTTGCGCCTGTGGCACCGCGCGAACTAGTCGCGTGGGCTTCCCCCAGCGGCTTGTAACCACCCGTCTTGCAAGGGGGGAGAGGGCTGCCTTGTGTAACGAAGAACTGCTCGCGGTGAAATGGAGAGACAAGCGTGACGTTTACATGCTCTCCTCCATTCACGCAGACACGACAATCCAAATTGAAAGGGCAACCCGTGTCATTGAAAAGCCCCTCTCAGTCCACGACTATAATGCGCTCATCGGAGGGGTGGACTTCAATGACCAGATGTTGGCTCCCTATTTAGTTTCCCGCAGAACCAGACGCTGGTATAAGAAGGTGTCTGTATATTTAATTCAATTGGCGCTGTACAATAGTTTTGTTCTCTACAGTAAGGCTGGGAGAACAGGATCCTTCCTCAAATTCCAGGAAGAGATCATCGCGAACCTCCTTTACCCAGGAGGTTCCGTGGCCCCATCCACCAGTGTAGTTAGCCGTCTACACGAGCGACATTTCCCCAGTGTCGTTGCTGGTACCTCAACCCAACCACCACCCCGAAAAAAATGTCGTGTCTGTAGCAGGAGTGGAATAAGGCGTGACACCCGCTATTTCTGTCCTGACTGCCCTGACCACCCTGCCCTATGCTTAGGTGAGTGTTTCCGGAAGTACCACACACAGGTACACCTAGCATAGGGATTGCATCTCACAGGACAGGCACACAGGGCTATTAGGGCCCTTTTACTCACAGCTGCTGCAAACCTCTCCTTTCACCTGGGATAAAGTGCATAACGTACTTCGCCACATCTTTGGGCGATTTGCGCTTTGCACATTGTCCCATGGGGAAGGAGAGGTTTGTTCTATAAAGGTAAAAAAAACTAAACAAAAAAAAAATTACCGGTAAGTAAAAAAGTTACAAAAGTTAAAAAAAGTTAATATGTTCTGTTCTAAAGTTAATAAAGTTATTGCTTTGCGGCCTGGTTTTTTCTTTTTTGTTTTGTTTTTTTTTACCTTTCAGGTGGACCAACCGATCGACTAGCTGCAGCACTGATGTGCATTCGGACAGAAGCATTGTGCTGCTGTCAGATTACACGCAAGTCGGTGTATGCGGCGCTGCAAGACGAGATTTCTCCTCTGCAGTAAAAGATACGTTTGCCGAGGCATATGAGCTGAGGAGGTGGCGGTGTTCATATACTTTGGCAAACACTTTGTATATATAAAAAAAAAAATCCCGGCAATGATTTATTCATCCACATCGATTGATGTGAATGGAGAAATCGGGTTTGCCAGGGCATACGAGCTAAGTGGGCATGGATGTTGGGCGGAGCTCCTATGTCCTGGCAGACGCCTTTCCCCTCCTTTTTCTTTTTTTGGCAGAGATTTTTTCATCCACATTGATTGATGCGAATGAAGAAATCTGTGCCGTTCATTTTTTTCTTTCAGCCCAGCGGCTGAACGGAAAAAAAAAATCTCATTACCTGTATGCTCAATATAAGGAGAATAGCAGAAACTCCTAATGCTGGGCATACATGTAATGATTGCGGAGACCCTCAAATGCCAGGGCAGTACAAACACCCCACAAATAACACCATTTTGGAAAGAAGACACCCCAAGGTATTCGCTGAGGGGCATATTGAGTCCATGAAAGATTGAAATTTTTGTCCCAAGTTAGCGGAAAGGGAGACTATGCTGGGTGAGATAAATATCTTGGTCAAATGCCAACTTTGTATCAAAAAATGGGAAAAGTTGTCTTTTGCCAAGATATTTCTCTCACCCAGCATGGGTATATGTAAAATGACACCCCAAAACACATTCCCCAACTTCTACTGAATACGGAGATACCAGATGTGTGACACTTTTTTGAAGCCTAGGTGGGCAAAGGGGCCCATATTCCAAAGAGCACCTTTCGGATTTCACTCGTCATTTTTTACAGAATTTGATTTCAAACTCCTTACCACACATTTGGGCCCCTAGAATGCCAGGGCAGTATAACTACCCCACAAGTGACCCCATTTTGGAAAGAAGAGACCCCAAGGTATTCGCTGATGGGCATGGCGAGTTCATGGAAGTTTTTATTTTTTGTCACAAGTTAGTGAAATATGAGACTTTGTATGAAAAAAAAAAAAAAAAAAAAAATCATCATTTTCCACTAACTTGTGACATAAAATAAAAAATTCTAGGAACTCGCCATACCCCTCACGGAATACCTTGGGGTGTCTTCTTTCCAAAATGGGGTCACTTGCGGGGTAGTTATACTGCCCTGGCATTCTAGGGGCCCAAATGTGTGGTAAGGAGTTTGAAATCAAATTCTGTAAAAAATGACGAGTGAAATCCGAAAGGTGCTCTTTGGAATATGGGCCCCTTTGCCCACCTAGGCTGCAAAAAAGTGTCACACATCTGGTATCTCCGTACTCAGTAGAAGTTGGGGAATGTGTTTTGGGGTGTCATTTTACATATACCCATGCTGGGTGAGAGAAATATCTTGGCAAAAGACAACTTTTCCCATTTTTTTATACAAAGTTGGCATTTGACCAAGATATTTATCTCACCCAGCATGGGTATATGTAAAAAGACACCCCAAAACACATTCCCCAACTTCTACTGAATAAGGAGATACCAGATGTGTGACACTTTTTTGCAGCCTAGGTGGGCAAAGGGGCCCATATTCCAAAGAGCACCTTTCGGATTTCACTCGTCATTTTTTACAGAATTTGATTTCAAACTCCTTACCACACATTTGGGCCCCTAGAATGCCAGGGCAGTATAACTACCCCACAAGTGACCCCATTTTGGAAAGAAGACACCCCAAGGTATTTCGTGAGGGGCATGGCAAGTTCCTAGAATTTTTTATTTTTTGTCACAAGTTAGTGGAAAATGATGATTTTTTTTTTTTTTTTTTTTTCATACAAAGTCTCATATTCCACTAACTTGTGACAAAAAATAAAAACTTCCATGAACTCGCCATGCCCATCAGTGAATACCTTGGGGTCTCTTCTTTCCAAAATGGGGTCACTTGTGGGGTAGTTATACTGCCCTGGCATTCTAGGGGCCCAAATGTGTGGTAAGGAGTTTGAAATCAAATTCTGTAAAAAATGACGAGTGAAATCCGAAAGGTGCTCTTTGGAATATGGGCCCCTTTGCCCACCTAGGCTGCAAAAAATTGTCACACATCTGGTATCTCCGTACTCAGTAGAAGTTGGGGAATGTGTTTTGGGGTGTCATTTTACATATACCCATGCTGGGTGAGAGAAATATCTTGGCAAAAGACAACTTTTCCCATTTTTTTATACAAAGTTGGCATTTGACCAAGATATTTCTCTCACCCAGCATGGGTATATGTAAAAAGACACCCCAAAACACATTCCCCAACTTCTACTGAATACGGAGATACCAGATGTGTGACACTTTTTTGCAGCCTAGGTGGGCAAAGGGGCCCATATTCCAAAGAGCACCTTTCGGATTTCACTCGTCATTTTTTACAGAATTTGATTTCAAACTCCTTACCACACATTTGGGCCCCTAGAATGCCAGGGCAGTATAACTACCCCACAAGTGACCCCATTTTGGAAAGAAGAGACCCCAAGGTATTCGCTGATGGGCATAGTGAGTTCATAGAACTTTTTATTTTTTGTCACAAGTTAGTGGAATATGAGACTTTGTAATAAAAAAAATAAATAAAAAAAAAATCATCATTTTCCGCTAACTTGTGACAAAAAATAAAAAGTTCTATGAACTCACTATGCCCATCAGTGAATACCTTAGGGTGTGTACTTTCCGAAATGGGGTCATTTGTGGGGGGTTTGTACTGTCTGGCCATTGTAGAACCTCAGGAAACATGACAGGTGCTCAGAAAGTCAGAGCTGCTTCAAAAAGCGGAAATTCACATTTTTGTACCATAGTTTGTAAACGCTATAACTTTTACCCAAACCATTTTTTTTTTACCCAAACATTTTTTTTTTATCAAAGACATGTAGGACAATAAATTTAGAGCAAAATTTATATATGGATCTTGTTTTTTTTTGCAAAATTTTACAACTGAAAGTGAAAAATGTCATTTTTTTGCAAAAAAATCGTTAAATTTCGATTAATAACAAAAAAAGTAAAAATGTCAGCAGCAATGAAATACCACCAAATGAAAGCTCTATTAGTGAGAAGAAAAGGAGGCAAAATTCATTTGGGTGGTAAGTTGCATGACCGAGCAATAAATGGTGAAAGTAGTGTAGGTCAGAAGTGTAAAAAGTGGCCTGGTCTTTCAGGGTGTTTAAGCACTGGGGGCTGAGGTGGTTAAAAACCGGAAGGATAGTGGGGACCCATCGTATTCAAGGAAGAAATGTGGCGGGGAAAAAATCCTGAATGATCGTGCGATCACTTAAACGTTTGGTGAAATCAAATCAAAGAAAAACAACAGTAGAACCCAGGGCTATGTTTAATAGTGAAAGTAAGAGCAGCTGGGTAGCTGTAAGAAAACCACTAATCAGTGAGGCAAACCCCAAAAAAAGGCTTCAATTTGATAGGGAGGATAAAGATTGGACTCTGGAGCAATGGAAGAAGGTCATGTGGTCTAATGAGTCCAGATTTACCCTGTTCCAGAGTGATGGGTGCATCAGGGTAAGAAGAGAGGCAGAGGAAGTAATGCACCCATTATGCCTAGTGCCTACTGTACAAGCCTGTGGGGGCAGTGCTATGATCTGGGATTGCTGCAGTTGGTCAGGTCTAGGTTCAGCAACAGTATGTGCTCCAAGAATGAGGTCAGCCGACTACCTGAACATACTGAATGACCAGGTTATTCCATCAATTGATTTTTTCTTCCCTGATGGCACGGGCATATTCCAAGATGACAATGCCAGGATTCATTGGGCTCAAATTGTGAAAGAGTAGTTCAGGGAGCATGAGACATCATTTTTACACATGGATTGGCCACTACAAAGTCCAGACCTTAACCCCATTGAGAATCTTTGGGATGTGCTGGAGAAGGCTTTGCGCAGAAGTCAGACTCTACCATCATCAATGCAAGATCTTGGTGAAAAATTTATGCAACACTGGATGGAAATAACGCCAACTTTTTTTGGGACAAGCAGTGTATACCGTATGCGGTAAAATCTTTTTTTAATTAATTCGGTGGACAAAAAATCTTGTATTCACCATTAAGCGCTGCACTTATATGCGTAAAATCTGTTTTGAATTATTTCAGTGGACAAAAAATATTGTATTCAGCATTAAAGGGTTTCTGTCACCCCACAAAACTCATATTTTTTTTTTAGGATAGTTAGATTCCTCATAGCGCGATATAGGAGAATATAATAGTCTTACTTACTTTCATGCGGCCGATTCTTTATAAAACAAAGTTTTATAATATGTAAATGAGGGCTCTACCAGCAAGTAGGGCGTCTACTTGCTGGTAGCCGCAGCAGAAAACCGCCCCCTCGCCGTGTTGATTGACAGGGCCAGCCGTGATCTCCTCCTCCGGCCGGCCCTGTCAGTATTTCAAAAATCGCGCGCCTCTGGTCATTCGGCGCAGGCGCTCTGAGATAAGGAGGCTCGTCTCCTCAGCACTCCCTCAGTGCGCCTGCGCCGATGACGTCTTCTCTTTCGGTGATGTCATCGGCGCAGGCGCACTGAGGGAGTGCTGAGGAGACGAGCCTCCTCATCTCAGAGCGCCTGCGCCGAATGACCAGAGGCGCGCGATTTTTGAATTACTGACAGGGCCGGCCGGAGGAGGAGATCACGACTGGCCCTGTCAATCAACACGGCGAGGGGGCGGTTTTCTGCTGCGGCTACGAGCAAGTAGACGCCCTACTTGCTGGTAGAGCCCTCATTTACATATTATAAAACTTCGTTTTATAAAGAATCGGCCGCATAAAAGTAAGTAAGACTATTATATTCTCCTATATCGCGCTATGAGGAATCTAATTATCCCAAAAAAAAAAAAAGAGTTTTGTGGGGTGACAGAAACCCTTTAAGCGCTGCACTTATATGCGTTAAAATCTTTTTTGTATTATTTCCACCTCCTCCATTAACTTCCTCATCTATTCATTAGCATCGGACACACTAACTTTACGCACACACCCCCAGCTATATACACTGCTCAAAAAAATAAAGGGAACACAAAAATAACACATCCTAGATCTGAATTAATTAAATATTCTTCTGAAATACTTTGTTCTTTACATAGTTGAATGTGCTGACAACAAAATCACACAAAAATTTAAAAATGGAAATCAAATTTTTCAACCCATAGAGGTCTGGATTTGGAGTCACCCTCAAAATTAAAGTGGAAAAACACACTACAGGCTGATCCAACTTTGATGTAATGTCCTTAAAACAAGTCAAAATGAGGCTCAGTAGTGTGTGTGGCCTCCACGTGCCTGTATGACCTCCCTACAACGCCTGTGCATGCTCCTGATGAGGTGGCGGACGGTCTCCTGAGGGATCTCCTCCCAGACCTGGACTAAAGCATCTGCCAACTCCTGGACAGTCTGTGGTGCAACGTGGCGTTGGTGGATAGAGCGAGACATGATGTCCCAGATGTGCTCAATTGGATTCAGGTCTGGGGAACGGGCGGGCCAGTCCATAGCATCAATGCCTTCGTCTTGCAGGAACTGCTGACACACTCCAGCCACATGAGGTCTAGCATTGTCTTGCATTAGGAGGAACCCAGGGCCAACCGCACCAGCATATGGTCTCACAAGGGGTCTGAGGATCTCATCTCGGTACCTAATGGCAGTCAGGCTACCTCTGGCGAGCACATGGAGGGCTGTGCGGCCCTCCAAAGAAATGCCACCCCACACCATTACTGACCCAATGCCAAACCGGTCATGCTGGAGGATGTTGCAGGCAGCAGAACGTTCTCCACGGCGTCTCCAGACTCTGTCACGTCTGCCACATGTGCTCAGTGTGAACCTGCTTTCATCTGTGAAGAGCACAGGGCGCCAGTGGCGAATTTGCCAATATTGGTGTTCTCTGGCAAATGCCAAACGTCCTGCACGGTGTTGGACTGTAAGCACAACCCCCACCTGTGGACGTCGGGCCCTCATATCACCCTCATGGAGTCTGTTTCTGACCGTTTGAGCAGACACATGCACATTTGTGGCTTGCTGGAGGTCATTTTGCAGGGCTCTGGCAGTGCTCCTCCTGTTCCTCCTTGCACAAAGGCGGAGGTAGCGGTCCTGCTGCTGGGTTGTTGCTCTCCTACGGCCTCTTCCACGTCTCCTGATGTACTGGCCTGTCTCCTGGTAGCGCCTCCATGCTCTGGACACTACGCTGACAGACACAGCAAACCTTCTTGCCACATCTCGCATTGATGTGCCATCCTGGATAAGCTGCACTACCTGAGCCACTTGTGTGGGTTGTAGACTCCGTCTCATGCATTCAAAAGTGACCAAAACATCAGCCAGGAAGCATAGGAACTGAGAAGTGATCTGTGGTCACCACCTGCAGAACCACTCCTTTATTGGGGGTGTCTTGCTAATTGCCTATAATTTCCACCTGTTGTCTATCCCATTTGCACAACAGCATGTGAAATTGATTGTCACTCAGTGTTGCTTCCTACGTGGACAGTTTGATTTCACATAAGTGTGATTGACTTGGAGTTACATTGTGTTGTTTAAGTGTTGCCCTTATTTTTTTGAGCAGTGTATATAAGTGGTTCCTGCACCACCTGAAGGTAAATGACACTGCCAGCCTATTAAAGGGAATTACAGCATGATACCACAATACATTTGATATGACATTTAGCAACAGTTTAAAGTGCCCACATATAGCACATAGTAGGACACTGCATCAAGATGAATCAGGCGTGGATCAGCCAGGATTTCCACACACCAATGCCTGATGCATCAGACTAGATCATCCATGGTGCCACACCAACAATTTGACAAAACAGACCGGTTTCTTCTGGCTACCTGCCTCAGCTACTATTCTGATGCTGTTACCCGCCTGATGCCACACATCTGATGTCAAGTGCTTCTTCTTTCACCCACCATCTTCAGCGGGTACTGGTATTGCCACCCACCTCCACAGTATGTCACCTTGCCACTCTGTGGCCTCCTGATGCTGCCGCCACCTCCAGACTCTGTCATTGTGCCGCTCTGTGGTATCTTCATGCTGCTGCCACCTCCAGACTCTGTTATTATGCCGCTCTGTGGTCTCCTCATACTGCTGCCACCTACAGACCCTGTTATTGGGCCACTCTGTGGTCTCCTCATGCTGCTTTCACCTCACCATTATGTCATAGGTCCACTCTGTGGACTTCTCTTGCTGTTCCCACCCTCCCCACTTCATGACTGGTCCACTATTTTGGCTTTCAGCTTGGCTGACATCATTTATATGATGAAGGAAAAACAAGACGCACAACGGATCCTGTCTGTGTAGCAGCTTTATGGCCTGTATGGTCCCATCAGAATTGACTTATGATTTGGTAGCCAAAAGCAGGAGTGGGTAGAAAACACAGAAGACATGCAAATATTCTATTCACGTGTCATCTCTGTTTTATAGCCACTACAGTTTTTTTTTGCCTTTAGCAATACTGATGGATTATTGAGCAAATGCTGACCGAGTGAAGGCGGATGCTCAACAGAAAGGATCTGTTTTTTCTGGGTAATTGTTCTGATGGATCAGAGAATGGGGAATATTAATCAGTGACTTCAACACAAACTTACTGCTGACACCCTCTCCACTCTGTCGGGGGGCTCTACGTGTATATGCATTTAATAGAACAGGTTCTGTAGACATCTATGTGGAATTAGCTGACTACGGTGTAAAAGGACTGCGCTTCTTCTTGACGCTAACATCGACCTGTAAGGCTGAGTTGATACTTGAGTTATTTGGTCAGTTTTGGCCCCGTGACTGCCCAAATAAGTGAAGTGTGCAGTGATTCTAAGAGCGACGCATTGTCATCTGAATGTCATACTGACTCACAGTATTGTTTCACTACCAAAGCAGACTCCCTATGCGTGTTACTGCAAGGCATAGTGTTCTACATTACTATAAAGGATCTCAGCAGCCAGGAATTAGATGTTTTTAACGTAATTTACCCCGAACGGATCTAAACAAATTTTTCCCGAAAAATTCGGCAAATCGAATTTTTGAAAAAGTCGCTCATCTCTAATGATGACATCCCCCGAAGCACAGAGCCTACCAAACAGCCGATTACCCCAATAACTATAATTTGAGAAATGTTCAAAACATCAAATCATTTGTGTTTTGTGAGATTCCAGATTGTGATAAAACGTAATAAATATGTCAGACTTGATGCCGTTCAGAATTTATGTGACATAGTGTTATATGTATGAATTGTACATTGTCCATGGAGACCAATTATTTTTTTCAAATGATTACTACCACATGCTCATCTGTTTACCATATGTGTGTTGATATATCTGTTATAATATCTGATACATTGTTTCCTATTTTGTGCAACAGAAACTAAAAAAAATAAAAAATATTCCTCTTATAATAAGGACTTGGTATCAAGACACTTATACGCAGATCACAGTCGAGGGAGGGGGATGGGAAGGATGTACTAATGGTACACAAGAGCCGCTTATGGCATCATGATTACCAACATAAATTGAACAGTGTTTAATCACTGGGCGTCCTGTGATTGCTGCATGTGTAATTATATGTATACACGACTGTATATTCCCATGAGGCCTCAAAGACTTATTGCCAAGTCATTAGTATTTAGAAACAGTCGTATAAATGCTGCGCTCACAGGTCAAACCATAAAATTTATAATTAGTTCTTTGCAAAGTTAATATGGAAAGGGCAGTGGTGGAGACCCACTCAGGTTCTGTGTGCTAGACTGAAGATTAATCCTTAATCATTTAATTGAAGAGCCGGTGAGGGAATCAGGGTAATTGCTGAAGAAGCAACAACCAACTTCAAGGAGGGAGGCCGGAAATACAATGCAAGCTGGAAAAAAGATACAATACAATGCAAGCTGGGAAGCAAAATGACTGGCATGATCTCCATTCAGCATAAACAGACCGGCAAACGCTACCTTTAGGCTAGAATCACACATGCAGAGAAAAGTATCAGTCTTTCCTTTATACGTTTCTGACCTTTTGGATCCAATCCGTGTAATACAGCACAAATGATATAGACAAATAGCATAAGGTTTGTGATATATAAATGTGTAAGGCAGGGTTCACATATACTATACCTGGTCATCCATTTTAGTTTCCCTATGGCATGGTACAGAAATGCCAGAATATGTTTTTTTTTTCTACAGGACCATTTCATGGCATCCGGAGCCTTAGTTTGGACATTGAATGTCTCCTGGCACTGGAAAGAAAGATGTAACCTGTAGCATTTTTCTGTCTGGGCACTTTCAGGCTTTGGACACTAAACTCTGCACTAAAGTACACATACAGATATAGCAGTTACATAGTTTATAAGGTTGAAAAAAAAGACATCTGTCCATCCAATTCAGCCTGATATCCGGCAAGTTGATCCAGAGGAAGGCAAAAAAAAAAACTGTGAGGTAGAAGCCGATTTTCCTTACTTTAGGGAAAATAAATACCTTCCCGACACCAAGCAGGCAATCAGAATAACTCCATGGATCAATGATCCATCTCTAGTGACTATAGCCTGTAATATTATTACACTCCAGAGATACATCCAGGCCCCTCCTGAACTCTTTTAGTGAACTTACCATCACCACCTCCTCAGGCAGAGAGTTCCATAATCTCACTGCTCTTACCGTAAAGAATCCTCTTGTGTGTTTTTGTACAAACCTTTTTTCCTCCAGAAGTAGAGGATGTCCCCTCGTCACAGTCACAGTCCTGTGGATAAATAGATGATGGGAGTGATCTCTGTACTGTCCCCTGATATATTTATACATAGTTATTAGATCTCCCCTCAGTCGTCTTTTTTCTAAAGTGAATAACCCTAATTTGATAATCTTTCAGGGTACTGTAATTCCCTCATTCCCGTAATTACTTTAGTTGCCCTCCTATGAACCCTCTCCAGCTCTGCTATGTCTGCCTTGTTCACAGGAGCCCAGAACTGTACACAGTACTCCATGTGTGGTCTGACCAGTGATTTGTAAAGAGGCAGGACTCCTTTTGATGCAACCCATTATCTTATTGGCCTTGGCAGCAGCTGCCTGACACTGGTTTCTACAGCTTAGTTTGCTGTTAACTAAAACTCCTAGGTCCTTTTCCATGTCAGTGTTACACAGTGTTTTACCATTTAGTATGTACGGGTGACTTGCATTATTCCTTCCCATGTGCATAACCTTACATTTGTCAGTGTTAAACCTCATCTGCCACTTCTCTGCCCAAGCCTCTAATCTATCCAGATCCATCTGTAGTAGTATACTGTCCTCTTCTGTGTTAATTACTTTACACAGTTTAGTGTCATCTGCAAAAATTCATATTTTAATGTGCAAGCCTTCTATAAGATCATTAATAAATATATTGAAAATAATAAGGCCCAATACTGACCCCTGAGGTACCCCACTAGTGACAGTGACCTAATCTGAGTGTGTACCGTTAATAACCACCCTCTGTTTTCTATCACTGAGCCAGTTAGTTACCCACATACAGACGTTTTCTCCCAGTCCAAGCATTCTCATTTTATATACTAACCTTTTATGTGGTACAGTGTCAAATGCTTTGGAGAAGTCCAGATATACGACATCCATTGATTTGCAGCGGTCAAGTCTGGAACTTATGGTACCTCCTCATAGAAACTGATTAAATTTGTTTGACATGACCAAAATATTTAATAGCTTTGTTTTCTCCTCGTCGCTCTCTGCAACTCCCCCCTCATCACTCTGTAAAGGGCTGACACCTTCAGATTTATACTTTTTACCATTTATATAATTGAAGAACATTTTAGGGTTAGTTTTGCTCTCTTTGGCAATTAATCTCTCTGTCTGTAGTTTGGCTGCTTTTATTGGTCTTTTACATATTCAATTTTTCTTCCTCGCTACCCTCCTGTTTTAGTGATTTAAATGCTTTCATTTTGTCATTTATTGCTTTCTCTACGTTTCTATTTATCCACATTGTTTTTTTCTTGTTCCATACCCTTTTGTTCCCACAAGGTATGTACCTCTAACAATTAGAGCTTAGGATGCCTTTAAAAATATCCAAATTTGTGGCTGTATGTTTGAGGACTTTGTCCCAGTTAGTTAGGTCTATGGCCTCTCTTAGTTGGCTAAATTTAGCTTTTTTGAAGTTTGGTATTTGTGTTCCTCCCTGAAGAAACACTGAATGATAATTGTAAGGTTATTACTTTATGGTCACTATTTCCCAGGTGTCCCCCAACCTGCACATCTGTTGTTCTGTCAGGTCTATTGGTTAATACTAAGTCCAGTATGGCTGTCCCTCTAGTCGGGTTCTCAACCAGTTGGGAAAGGTAATTGTCTTTGGTTATTGACAAGAACCTGTTTCCTTTATGAGATGTACAGGTTTCAGTTTTCCAGTCTATATCTGGGTAGTTGAAGTCCCCCATAATAAGCACCTCATTATGATTTGCTGCCTTGTCTATCTCGTTTAGTAGCAGATTTTCTGTGGACTCTGGTATATTAGGTGGTTTATAATAAACTCCTATTAGTATTTTATTATTGTTTTTGCCCCCATGTATTTCTACCCACAGTGACTCACATGTTCATGTCCCTCACTTATATCTTCTCGGACTGTGGGCTTTGGACAGTACTTTACATAAAGGCAGACCCCTCGCCCTCTCCGTTTTTTGCGATCCTTTCTAAACAGACTGTAACCTTGTACATTAACCACCCAGTCATAGCTATCATCCAGCCATGTCTCAGTTATTCTCACTATGTCATAGTCCTCCTCACACATCACTAATTCCAGTTCACCAGTTTTATTAGTCAGGCTTCTGGCATTAGTATACATACAATTGCCAGTTGTGTCTGGCTTCAGCAACTGGTTGGACACAATTGATATACTGGATACGCAGTAACCTTTATAAGGCTAAAATGTAATGCTTGATAGTTAATACACCTTATAATTTAAGTAGGATCCAAAGTCTGTGTTCACAGTTTGTACTCTTCTAGGCTAGGGCTACACTTTTGGTTACGCAACATTTGTACTAGAAATTGTAAGTTACTGCAGCCATTGTGTGTCCTTGTGTTTCTCTGTGTAGAGCAATCTGTGGGTGACTCACAACAATCACCAATATTCTTGTCGTATTGTTGACTTTTCCTTTGCTTGGGAGACACATAGAGGGCATATGACCATGACTTACCCAATATTTTCTCCATCTCAAAGATGTTACTAACCAGTTTTCGACAAATGGGAAGTTGAGATTATATATATAGCTGGCCATACACATTCAATAGCTGACGGCCAAGCAACCATTATCTCTCCCGACTCCCCTATAGACATATAAGCTCTGTTCAGCCGAGAGTGTGTGCTCGCAGTGGGGAGAGAGGAGAAACTTCTGGCGGTGGAACAAAAAAAACAGGAGAAAAAATTCAGTTTGCCCAGCATCGTTTGTTGGGGAAAAGTCGGGAGCTCTTAATACACATTCGACTGTTCTCGGCATGTTTGGCCAACAATACTCTAATGTATATGAGGGCCTTGAAAACTCATCACACAATGCTTTTTTCTTTGCTTATTATTAGAATGTTAAAATGGTTATACAAACATGATTGAAAAACAGCTGTTTTCACCCAGTATCAGTGCCACATTTTTCCATGGGTGAGGTTTGGTATTACAGCTCGGCTCCATTGAAGTGAAAGGGGCTGACCTACTACAGCATACACAACCTGAGAGCAAGTATAGCACTGGTTCTGCAAATGCACATCCAACTTTTGCTAACCCCTTTAATGTGTATAAACAACATTTGAAGATGTATACTTTTATATTGGTAATGTGTATAATTGGTTTCTATATTTATTACATATACAGTTCTCTTTAACCAGATTATGCCATTGTGTATAAATTGTAGAGACATCTTGTGCGTGGTGGTCACCTCTATCCGGTACTATAGTCATAGTGTATAAAACCTATCCTATCAGATATCTTCCAGGACAAGTCGGCTTTTATTTCATAGAGGCACAGATTTCTAAGAAGCAAGCACTAACTCTAATGCAACATCTAGCCAAAAGGTCACATATCAGGTTAAACACAGCAGATAGCAGATATGGTTGGAATATAACTAAAGTGTATGAACTTGATTTTCCAGCCCGGTGTTCAGATATAGTTACTTTTATGCTTCATACATGTCTTTGGAATACAAAGACCCCAAAATAGGAAAAAGTGTTTTCATAGAAAGAACCAGCCATTTTGTTCTACTCAAAAGTTGCAATTTACTTTTATGATCCAAAACTACTTTCATGGGTCACATTTCATACACTTCCATGATAACATTTAGAGTGACTTCTGTTAAGAGACCGAGTTTACATTACATTTGGCATAATATATCTCTAAAATCCCTAAATTCTTGCACAAAACTTGGCAGAACAGTAGTAGCTGTTCCAGCAGACATTAAACTCCCACAATCCTCCAAAATCCTCTAGTCAGCCTGGGGCAATGAGGGGATTGCAGTAGCTATAGTCTATATACAATAAAGATAATGGAACCCGCCTGATATAAAGAGAGTCACAATATATTGCTGAGCCCTTTTGATATCAGACTAATACAGCTGGAAAAGAGCATGAACCTTTCACCACTTATATGAGATTAAAGCTATATTTCTGTCTCAGCTGTTCCCATATGGCGACCGCTGACCGGCACCTTGATCTTTTCAGCCTCTTGAACCTATTGTGGAAGAGGCAAGAGCAATAATAAAAGATGAAGAAAAGGTGATCATGTTAAGACTTTTCTTCTGTATAGTAATGTGTATTAAGGTTTAGAGTATACGGAAATATCTAGGTACAGATTGGTGTAATGTTGAACTGGATGAACAAAATCAAATCCACACAGTGGTTATGGGCAAAAAAACTGAATTAGTCAAGTAAAAAGAGAAAATTGACCTTCCATAATAGATCATTAAGCTATACAAAGAAGTAAACATATAGCGGAAGACTGGTGTTTTACGCAGGTCTTTGAAATTTCCTTCATTGATAGAGGATGTGCTTAAATTATGACCAAGCACAGGCCTCGTCATAAATGAGGTGCATCCTCTAGTAGGCCATGTGGCAGAATGAAATCTACGACAGCTCCCCAGGTCTCTGACCTAGATTTTTGTCTTCATTTGCGCCTCAAAGCAAGTGCAAATTAAGCTAAAACCGGCGGACCCGCTGGTCCTGCCCACTCCTCGTCACGCCCTCATTTTAGAAAGTGGCAAGGTCTACAAAGAGACATCACTTACTTTTTTGTGTCCAAATATTAACTTTCCCCCATAAAGTGTTGTGCTAATGAAAAGCAACTTATAAATGATGGTCCAATGTATAGGAAAAACAAAGATAATACTTGATGTCATGATGTCAGAGTAGTCTTCATGATGTAAGAAGAAAACTGTAGAATACATTCTCATGGTGGACCTGTTTCCACAGCATTTGAAGACACAGAACTGCATTGTTCCGAGTGTTATCATCTATACTCTTCGGGCTACCATAAGTAGACAGCAAAGATATCCTGCAAAAAGTTAGCCTTCCACTACCAATGAATTTGAGTTGGCTTATTGCAATGTCCCCATGATCTCCCCAGGCCAATGCTGGTATCACGTTCAGTAGTCAAACCCTCTCTCCAATTATGATAAGGGATTATGTTATAAATAGAGCTTACCTTCCATTGTATTTCATCTGACCAAGTGCTTGCTGAACATCTTGCACAAACTAGATCTGTTTACCCCTAAAATTTGTCTTTGGAGCTCCACCAGTGTCTGTTATAGACTCCATATAGCACCATGTTTTCATGGTGGGTCATATGGGTAGATCACACTGATTTGGATTCCTTGATCCCAAATTATTATGTGTGTTCCCACCATCATCTTCATCCATCCCCTAATAGGGTCCTGGAGATGGATCATCTTGGAGTTTTATAACAAAACAACAACTTTCTGT
This sequence comes from Bufo bufo, assembly GCF_905171765.1. Lineage (NCBI taxonomy): Eukaryota > Metazoa > Chordata > Amphibia > Anura > Bufonidae > Bufo > Bufo bufo. The sequence continues at coordinate 66,982,458 of NC_053391.1, read as the reverse complement.
ATACAGTAGCTCTCTATATACAAAAGCGTATCTGTCAGCAGATTTGTAAATATTTGTACCTATAAAACTGTGCCATGTACGCTTGGCAGCTGAAGACATCTATGTTGGTCCCATTTTCCTATGTGCCAGCATTGCTGAGAAAAATGATGTTTTAATATATGCAAATTAGGCTCTAGGAGCAACGGGGGGGGGGGGGGGGGTGTTGCCGTTACACCTAGAGGCTCAGCTCTTTCTACAACTGCTGCGCCCTCTGCACTTTGATTAACAGGGCCAGACAGTGAAAACGTAATCACACCCACCTGGTCAATCAAAGTGCAGAGGGCACGGCAGTTGCAGAGAGAGACGAACCTCTAGGTGTAACGGCAATGCTCCTAAAGCCTCATTTGCATATATTAAAATTTCATTTTTCTTAGCAATGCAGGCACTTATGAACATGGGACCAACACAGATGTCTTCAGCTGCCAAGCACACATGTAACAGGTCAGACAGTGTCATAGGTACAAATCTGCTGACAGATGACCTTTAATGTCATGGTAATGGTGCAACTTTTTGCACAGCAAATATTTTGCTTGTATTTGGAAAAAAAATTTTTACCAAAAAAGAGAACTTATTACAAGCTAATGCTGTCTGCCATGCAGCTATCTGTATGGTAAATATGTTGTGCTAGTATTCATATTGCTTTAGCTCTATCTAGTGGCCACTTGTGCAAACAGTTTCTAGCTAGCTATTATTTATTTTCTTGTATGTCCCATGTGAGCCACTGTATTTTATCACCTTTCACCTTTCACCTTTCACCCTTTCATCGACTGCTCATAGCATAGCATCTTTTTTCAAGATCAATTTAAGGACAAAGTAACATCCATGATCATCTTCCTCACCCAGACTAATGTGGCATCGTTTGTATGTTTAGACCATTAGTTAGCATTGCAGGATTGTATATTCATGTGCATATGCTGTTCTGTATGTGACCTCTATTTCATGCACATGTTTGTGTTGCATACAGTAGCCAGGGCCGTCTTTAACAAGGGGCAAAAGGGGCAGCTGCCCTGGGCCCAGTTGCTCCTGGGGGGCCCAAGGCAGCTGCCTCTTAAGCCCTGCTAGCCACTGCCCGGGGTGTCAGGCTGTCAGCTACACAGGGGGTGCTGCCATGCCATGCCTGCCAGCACTCCACTCCAGGCAGCGTACTGTGAGAGCTGTGATTCTCTAGGACCTTAGATGACATCGTTACCATGTGACCAGTAACCTAGCAATATTACTGGTCACATGGCTATGAGGTCATCAAGGTCCTACCAGGAGTGTTGTGACAGAAGTTTGCCTTAACTGTGGAGCTTTTTTTGTGAAGATTACATCAGAAAAAGGTGACAGGGGCTGTTATGCTAATATACTGTAAACTACTGTATAGTGGGGTGCTGTATAGTGTGGGGGCCTGTATACTGTGGGGGCCTGTATACTGTGTGGGGCTGTATAGTGTGGGGGGCTGTATACTGTATACTGTGGGTGCTGTATATTGTGGAGTGATATACTGCTGTACTGTATACTGTGGGGGGCTGTATACTGTATACTGTGGGTGCTGTATATTGTGGAGTGCTGTACTGTATACTGTGGGGGGCTGTATAGTGTGGGGGCTGTATACTGTATACTGTGGGTGCTGTATATTGTGGAGTGCTGTACTGTATACTGTGGGGACTGTATAGTGTGAGGGGCTGTATACTGTATATTGTGGGTGCTGTATATTGTGGAGTGCTATACTGCTGTACTGTATACTGTGGGGGGCTGTATACTGTATGCTGTGGGTGCTGTATATTGTGGAGTGCTGTACTGTATACTGTGGGGGGCTGTATACTGTGGGGGGCTGTATACTGTATACTCTGGGTGTTGTATATTGTGGAGTGCTATACAGCTGTACTGTATAGTGTGTGGGCTGTATAGTGTGGGGTGCTGTATACTGTGGGGGGCTATATACTGTATACTGTGGGTGCTGTATATTGTGAAGTGCTATACTGCTGTACTGTATAGTGTGGGGTGCTGTATACTGTGAGTACTGTATATTGTGGAGTGCTATACTGCTGTACTGTATAGTGTGGGGTGATGTATACTGTGGGGGGCTGTATACTGTGGGTACTGTATATTCTGGAGTGCTATACTGCTGTACTGTATAGTGTGGGGGGCTGTATACTGTATACTGTGGGTGCTGTATATTCTGGAGTGCTATACTGCTGTACTGTATACTGTGGGGGGCTGTATACTGTGGGTGCTGTATATTGTGGAGTGCTGTACTGTATACTGTGGGGGGCTGTATAGTGTGGGAAGCTGTATACTGTATACTGTGGGTGCTGTATATTGTGGAGTGCTGTACTGTATACTGTGGGGGGCTGTATAGTGTGAGGGGCTGTATACTGTATATTGTGGGTGCTGTATATTGTGGAGTGCTATACTGCTGTACTGTATACTGTGGGGGGATACTGTGGGTGCTGTATATTGTGGAGTGCTGTACTGTATACTGTGGGGGGCTGTATACTGTGGGGGGCTGTATACTGTATACTGTGGTTGTTGTATATTGTGGAGTGCTATACAGCTGTACTGTATAGTGTGTGGGCTGTATAGTGTGGGGTGCTGTATACTGTGGGGGGCTATATACTGTATACTGTGGGTGCTGTATATTGTGGAGTGCTATACTGCTGTACTGTATAGTGTGGGGTGCTGTATACTGTGGGGGGCTGTATACTGTGGGTACTGTATATTGTGGAGTGCTATACTGCTGTACTGTATAGTGTGGGGTGATGTATACTGTGTGGGGCTGTATACTGTATACTGTGGGTACTGTATATTCTGGAGTGCTATACTGCTGTACTGTATAGTGTGGGGGCTGTATACTGTATACTGTGGGTTCTGTATATTCTGGAGTGCTATGCTGCTGTACTGTATAGTGTGGGGGGCTGTATACTGTATACTGTGGGTGCTGTATATTGTGGAGTGCTATACTGCTGTACTGTATACTGTGGGGGCTGTATACTGTGGGGGGCTGTAAACTGTGGGTGCTGTATATTGTGGAGTGCTATACTGCTGTACTGTGTACTGTGGGGGGCTGTATACTGTATACTGTGGGTGCTGTATATTGTGGAGTGCTATACTGCGGTACTGTATAGTGTGGGGGGCTGTATAGTGTGGGGTGCTGTATTGTGTATAGTTTGGGGTGCTGTATACGGTGAGGTGCTATACTGCTCTACTGTATACTGTGAGGTGTTGTATACTGTGGGGTGCTGTATACTGTGGGCTGCTATACTGCTCTACTATATACTGTGGGGTACTGTATAGTGTGGGGTGCTATACTGCATACTGTGTGGTGCTGTATACTATAGGGTGCTATACTGCATACTGTGGGTTGCTGTATACTATAGGGTACTATACTGCATACTGTGGGGTGCTGGGGTGCACTGTAATACTAGGGTGAGCCGAGCCTTCGTCTCCTTCCTGCAGGACGATGCCCACTTCCAGCCTGAGCCCAGCTGCCCAGAGCACTGATCCTGAGCCGCTGGAGTCTTCAGAACTGGAAGTATTTACAGTCATTCACTGTACTCTACCAGATGTGTGGATTTTTTGTGTGTGTGTTGTGGTGGAGGCCGTGATTGCCTGCTAAGGTGTGGAAAGGCGGGATCCAGGGGGCCCAAGTAAATTTTTGCCCAGGGTCCAATCAATATTAAAGAAGGCCCTGACAGTAGCTTTGTACTGTATTGTGTTCTACAATATTGCCAGATGCTCATTCACTAAAGTAAGTATATCTTCTTTCTGTTCCTCAGTTTCACCCTATCCTGCCCAAAAAAGTTGAACCAGATTTTACTCCAGAGTCAATGAGTTGCTAGGAGGAAGTTTAGCTGCCTGTCAACTTATGGCCAAATCACACATAAGGAGGTCAGAACAGTCCATACAGCTAAACATTGACTATGACAATTACAATAATACAAAGTATTAAAAATATTAAAGTATATCTAATTGTTCATAGTTTTTGATTGATTGTGCATTTATAACAGACTAAGATTATATAAGTAAAGACACCAAAGACTCTTCTTATGTCCTCCTTCATAATACCATACAGTGCCACCCGTTTCTATAATTTATGTGTTATACAAAAAGGTCTATAATAATGCAATAGCATATAATACACAACTTGTATCAGCAAATGGACCCTTTTCCCCATTAGGTGGACCATCAGTTCAGATAATTGAATTTTAATAGACTTTGACAACTTTTACTACATTGCAAAATACTGTATTTCTTATACTTTTATGAGTGTTTCTTAATTTATTATCCTTTAAATAGACTAAGTGAATGTGAACATAGAGAATGTTAAAGGGGTGTGAAACTAAGAAAATAGTATTGTTTATTTTCAAAACACAGTGCCACACATGTCTGCAGGACATGCATGGTATTGCAGCTCAGCCACAGTTGCCTTAATGGAACTGAGCAGCACTACCAGACACAGCCCATCACAAAGAATGGTGTAGACCACTTTTACTACACTGACACAACTCCTTTAAGTTTATTATTTAAATAATTTGGTTTTATAAAGCTTTAGTCTAAGTTATTGATGTGCACATATTAAACAGGTTATGACCACATGGAGGAGATTTGGTATACTGTATATGGTTCTCAAGTACTGATGTAAGTGAAAATGACTGGAGGATTGGGGGCGCAGTGCCCATTGGCATTCTGAAAACGCTGCCCTCCTACAGTTTCGTCCTCACTTGGGCACCAAATTTTAATGCAGACTATTCTAAAGACAGAGAGTGCATTACATGTGATGACCAACTTCAGCCATAAATCAACATAGAGATATTGAACTGCATTAATATTTGCTTATGAATAGAATGGACCATCATGAGGCTTTAGCTATAAAAAGTAATTACACAGAATTAGGTCTCAGCCCATCCCTGAGTTGCTACTTTATAGGTAGGTGATGCTATGTAGGAAAGATATGAGTAGTAAAATACAGTCCATACTCATAGTCTCATACCCATATGCATTCTGTAGAATACTATAAATCCAACTATTATCAACCTGGCTAAATGCAGACACTTACCATAAGTTCTAAAAGAGACAAACCTTCATTAAAACTGTATACAGCCACCAATTATCATCAGAGTTTTTTTTTCAAGTTTTGATTCACACAAGACCTTTTTGCAAGCTTGCCATTTTTTACCTGATACTAGAACCTTTCCAAACTATGGAAACCCTTTGGCTCGCGGTCTGATTCACACAAGAACTTTTTGCAAGCTTGCCATATTTTACCTGATACTAGAACCTTTCCAAACTATGGAAACCCTTTGGCTCGCGGTCTGATTCACACAAGAACTTTTTGCAAGCTTGCCATATTTTACCTGATACTAGAACCTTTCCAAACTATGGAAACCCTTTGGCTCGCGGTCTGATTCACACAAGAACTTTTTGCAAGCTTGCCATATTTTACCTGATACTAGAACCTTTCTAAACTATGGAAACCCTTTGGCTCGCGGTCGAAGCCCTTTTCAAGAAATGGCATCATTTTAGCTCTGTTTTAAGCATCTCCAACAGTTTGCGTCAATGGAGGGCCTTTTTGCAAGATGTTACAGCTTGTGTCAACCATGTGACTTTAGCGTTTTCTGAGATTTTGCAACATTTCTGCAAAAAATAAACCTCTTAGTTTGTTCAAATGTTGGTACTTGTGAGAGTCCCTTTCAAGCAGAGGCGTGCATCAGATGATATCAGAGCCTTTTCAAGCTTTTTTTAGTGGTTAAGCTTTTGGGAGCGTTCTGGCTGAGAATTCTTGTGCTTGAAAGGCGCTCTCACAAGAAACATTTCTAGAACAGATAAGTAAAGACTTTATTCGCTGAACTTTGTTGGGAACACAAACCAGTCTCTTAAATGGCTTTTTAAACCCTAGGTCTAAATTCTATACATGAGTATCTACAGCAAACATTGCATTTTTTTTTCTCAACTTATAGCCTGTATAACAAATGGCTCTGTATATTATGAACATAAACCTAACACAGTTTCAGGCATAATGTCCCCATTTGTTTATGAACTGCTATAAACCGACAACTTTCCAGCCTATCGAGCGATTCTCAGGTCTAACATTTTATTGTTCGCCTTATCCCCTTGCCCTCGCAGCACAGGCTAAGTGGCTCTTGGAAGTTGTCCATTGAAGTACTGTAGGTAAAAGATTTGCAGCGCCCTAATGCAACAAAGGAAACCCAGAAAGGAGGGGTGTGAGTGGCTCCTGCCGCCGCTGCTGCTGCTGGGATGTTGCTATAAATTATTTAAACTTCTTTTTTTATATATGTTGATGCTTCTCGTTAACCTTATATCGCTACGCGGAGTGCTGGGGAAAAATAGAACAGCACAGACCATGATAACAACAGCCATTAGAAAGATCCTTGCTGGAAAAAGCTGTGCAAAAAATTACTTCAATTACCTTTAGAAATGTTATATAAAACACACCGGCAAGTATAAAGCATAGAATGATCCATAGACAATGAGTTGGTTAACCCCACAATGGTCAAGAGCAAGCAGCAGAAGACAAGGTGAAGACTTAGACACACCAGTATTTGACTTTCCCATGGTCACCCCATACATACAGCTATTCTCCACTGAAGAAAAAGTTAATCTGACCGTGATGCCAATATTACAAAGCATTAGCCTTCTCTTTCTGTACGTGCAATTCTTTTAATAAGGTCAATCCAATTTACCTCTCTAATCAGATCAGTGCTGGAATATTAATCTAGCTCTTGGCATTCTGAATTCACAGCTTCTAAATGACAATACACAGATATCTGATCATGTCCATGTCCTCATTCCTGCCTGGGTATCATTTGCTAACATAGGAGACACAGCAGTGTAAATCAATGTCTTACTGGTCCCAAACTTGCCAAAATTCACAACATGGCACTTACAGACAAGCCTCCATAACACCTAACATCACCACACAAGGTACTGAACAGTAGACACTGAGGAATCTATCAAAGAAGCCAAACTCTACAGAACCTTCGAAATCTCCATCCCAAGTCCACAGCAACAGCAGTAAGTTGGTATAGGTAGTTAACTTTTCTAACTTACCCCCTTTCCAGTTCTTGCCTTTGGTCCTGCTAACCTTACTAAAAGTTCCACCATGGAAAACCAGCATAAAGATGAAGATAAGTTCAGGGCTGATGGTCCTGCGTTTCATTGAAGATAACATGTCCAGATGTTCATCTCACACCATTCCTAACATCTCCTTGTATTCCACAGTGTCCCTTTTTTTGTTCCCCCCGATCGGAGAGAAGTCATTAATCACTGAAGAATCAGAGCACACAGTTGGTTTTCCATCACTGGATGTAGAAGCAATATCTCAAACATGTAGCCCTGAGGTAAGGCACATTGCTCACTGCTTCTGTTTCATCAACACACAGAGCAGGCAGCGAGCACTGCTGCTAGTTCACGCCAGCAAAATGCACATCTCTCCTCGTCACTTTGCTTATATTCAGGATATATCCCTTTGTTTTCACCGAGAGATTGATTGACAAATATAAAAACTGTAATGACTGTGTCCAGCAGGAACGAGAGAGAAAATATGCTCGTCTTGGTCCAAACAGATGAGAGGCAGTTGCACTGACAGCTCAAAGCTCGGCTGCCTGAGCCTAATAGCCGTGCATGCAACTAAATTGCTCTTTTAAGAGTAATAGGGCTTCAGTAAAAGCTGGTGTCATTGCCACTTGGGTGGAAAGTGCAGGGTTTATGAAATCACCATGAACCCCGTGTGAGACTGGCTGAGTCTAAGCTGCAATGCTAAGGTCTGAATAGAGGGTGTTATTGCCTCTCTGCTACGTGGAGGTGGATGTTTATTAGAGTGTAGCATCCAAAAGGTTCAGGTCTCCGAGAATAAAACTACATTGCATTAGACCTTCAGAATATTATTGGGAGGATGCAAAAAATAGATTTTATGTATCTCTCAAGCACTAATTATTCATGCCACCTTTTGAAATATTTATCAATCCCAAGAAAAGTACAAGCTTGTTCTGTTTTATATTGCATGAAAAGAGACCAGATCGGAGTCATCCGCAGCAGTAATGTTCTAGGCAGATTTCCGCTGCACATTTCTGATTTTGAAAAAATGACATCGCCTGGCGTCGGGAGTTTTTTTTTTTTAACCGTTTCCAGGGAAGGAAGACCTGAAAGGGTTAAACAGAGGGTTGGATTAACACCACGTCACGTGAGCGAGTTTGTGAATGGTGTGTGATACTTGGCAGCACTGGATGCACGTGCCTGCAGTTTAACGAGTGGTTGTGAATGTTTAATGTCTGGTTAATCTATGATTGGTACGGATCGAATCAAAGCCGGACATGTACAACCACCACGTGCAATATTAGCCACACTCATTTCTTTTTTTATTGTTAGTACATACTGGGCAGGAATGTAACGTATAGCATGAATTATGCAGCTGTGGCTTACATTAAGTCATCACAGTGTAGAGGAGCTGACATGATGCTACTTCCCATTAGATGGACTGCGCAATTTATTATGACATTTGCACCGACTTTAGTCTAACGTATGGCAGTTTGCAGGTACATTCAGTCTGCTTGTTTGGCTTTAACTGAGTTTGACATAGGGAGATAAAAAATAAACCTTTTTATAGTTAGAGATGAGCGGAGTTTTAAAAAATTTGATTCGGCAGCTTTGCTGAACTTCGACAAGAAATTCGTCACTAATCGCTTTTCATTGTATGGAGCAGTCACCGCAGTCACCGCGTCGCCCTCCCCGTCATTTAACCCCTCAGATGCCGCGATTAACACTGATTGCGACATCTGAGACTCACATTCAGGTGCTCAGTGGGTTAATCCGTGGTGAAAAAAAAAGAATTACACTCTAATTATCCACTTTATTGCCGAGAAGCCGTCCACTCCCGTCTTGATTGAAGAAAACCAACCAAAGGACCTGCGGCAAGCGGGAAGACATCACCACGTGATGACATCACCACTAGTGTTGAGCAAACCAAAGTGGACTTTGATTTGAATTTCAGGAAAAATTTGATTTGCCGCAAAGCCGAATTTCCTCGTGCTTCGCGGCAATAAATAAATTTTACCTGAAATGGGGTTTAAAAAATGCTCACCTCATCCGTTTGAGCATGGAGAGCCCGCCTCTATCTTGAACGCGCAAAATCATTTGCGCAGCGTGAAATTTTGCTCTGGATCTTCAATTAAGATGGTGGCAGCAGGCTCTTTGCGATCAAATGGGTGAGATAAGTATGATTTTTTTTATTATTTTTATTATAGACCTTAATATTAAGGTCAGATGCCGCGAGCAACGATAAATGCGGAATCTGAGGGTTACAATGACCGGGATGCAGCGCAATCGCCGTTTCCCGTCCTTGCACCCACTACTTACAAAGAAATGTGCTTTGTGACAAAGTAATTCGGCACAAAGCAATTTTTTTTTGTAAAATTCGACAAAGCAGCCGAATCGAATTTTCAAGAACTTTCTCCCATTTCCCATCACTGCGCACAGCCAGCGTGATCACGTGGTGACGTCTTCACGCAACAGGTCCTTTGGCTGGTTTTCTTTCATCAAGACAGGAGCGGACGGCCTCTCCGTGATCAAGTGGATGAGGTAAGTATAATTTATTTTATTTTTTTCAGTAACCATTTTAGGAAAAAATAGATTCTTCACCACGAAGTGTGAGAAAATTCCGATTTGTGGCAAATTGAATTTTTCCTAAACTTCGGATTAAATTCTGCTTCAAATGCTTTGATTCACTCAGCACTATTTATAATAAATAAAAAATTTGAAAACTGTGAGTCTAGTCAGTGGACTGCTGGAAGAGTTGCCAGATTGCTGACTTTCAAGGCAAACTTTTGTTTTATGAAGTCCACAGCTGCCGAATTAACATATGGATGAGCATCTGATTAGACAGTGGGTCAACAGACTTGAGCAGTATTGACAACAGTATTTTAATAGAAACATGTGGTAGATGTACATCTGCATGGGGTGGATCATGTCCGACAATTATCTAGGACTAAAACATTTTCATAAAAGTGAGGTTCCTAATACTGCCAGTGGTGTCAGAACCAAATACTGAGACTATAGAAAATGAAGGAAAAGAAAGGCTTTACCGTATTTAGCCTCTAGATAGTGCTCCTTTTATTGACCATTATAATGAAGTTCTTAATGTTGGTTACTAGTGTGGTGTTCAGACTGTTGGCAACTAGAGTGGTGCTCCCACCGGAATAGTGCTTTCACTGTTGGCCATTAAAATAGTGCTACCACTTTTGGCCACTAGAATTATGCTCCCACTTTTGATACTAAGATAGTGTTCCCACTGTTGGCCAATATGCACTCACTTGTGGCCACTAGACTAGTGCTTCACTGTTGGCCACTAATGTATTGCTTGCACTGTTAGCAACTGGAATGGTGTTCCCATTAGTGGCCACTAAAAAGGTGCTCCCACTGTTGTTCATTTGAATTGGACTCCCACTGTTGACAATTAAAATAGTGCTCCCAATGTTGTCACTAGAATGGAGTTTTCCTACTGTTGGTCACCCGAGTGATGCCCCTCCTAATGGCCACCAGAGTGATGTGCAGTAAGCCGGATTAGAATAATGCAATAATGCACACTGACGCTATAATATGCAATGACTGGGTCAGGTGTAAATGATAGTTAAGAGTTTTTGTTTGTGACGCCAATTGCAGCGAGCGCAGGGTACAGTCTCAGGGCCCTTTAAGGTGTTGCAACTCACGTACCAGGTTAGGATTGCCAGAGTGGTGTAATGTCTCTGTATAGTGTGGCAATAGTGTCAACGGTGTCTCCTACCTGGGTACGGCTGGACTCCTGGATCCTGGCTCACTTGCAATAAATGAGTGTTGCTAGTAGGAGTAATTGATGAACTTGGTAGCAATGAATGAGATCCAGACTTGGAATATAATTCAAATTAGTCTTTACTGGATGCAGCATTAATCCACGTGAGATACAGCAATAGTCTTTGGTCCCAGCAGGTATTGGCAATGTATGGCAGGAATTACTATCTTCTGCTCTGTCTATCTTCTGCTGTGTTGGGGACTGACTAGCTGGGGAGAAATTTAGCTTCTCCTGGTCTCTGGACGGTACTCACAGTTGTGCTCACAGGTTATGGTTCTTCCTGGAGTTCTGGAGGTGGCTGCTTGATTTCCACCAGCTGAGACTGAAAGCTCAGGCTGGGAATGATGATCTTTTGTCTCAGCCGAGACAAGATTCTGGCTTTGTATCCCTAGAACTGGGAGCTCCTACTTGCACAGCCTTTACCCTAGCCGGGGTGGCTGGCACACTAACTGAACTTCCTTCTCCACCCATGAGGCAGGATGTGAGAACATTCCACACCTCCTCAAAGAGGGGGGAGCTAAACTGGAATGTACTATTCCAATCTAGATATGCTAAACTGAACTAAGTCCCTTCTAAACACATTGCTGCCACCTGCTGGTGTACATGGAAATTACAGCAAATACTTTTAACAAGGGTTTCAATGCACCTTAGTGAGGATGTGATGTTAAATTACACAGGATGACAATGCAGATACACTTAACAGGTTGTAGCGGGGTAAAATAGTTTCGTAACATAACTCTGGGATGTTACATTCCCCCTTACTTTGAGTTAAGCCGCCCTCGGCTTATGCTTAAGAGGGAAGAGGAACCAGCTCTGGGGTTCCCAAATAAAGTACAAAGTGCTGCATGTATTACATATAAATACATACAAAGACAAACATGAAACGGCTATCCCCAGGTTCCTGCCCGCATGAGTAGGGTGTCGAACACACAGTTTCCCTCTCTCGGTATAACCAGTGAACCAAATACTGCACTAAGCAAACATTACGGACTGACTTTGTAGTGTTCTGGATCCTTTAACCCCTTAACCACCTCAGCCCCCAGTGCTTAAACACCCTGAAAGACCAGGCCACTTTTTACACTTCTGACCTACACTACTTTCACCATTTATTGCTCGGTCATGCAACTTACCACCCAAATGAATTTTACCTCCTTTTCTTCTCACTAATAGAGCTTTCATTTGGTGGTATTTCATTGCTGCTGACATTTTTACTTTTTTTGTTATTAATCGAAATTTAACGATTTTTTTGCAAAAAAATGACATTTTTCACTTTCAGTTGTAAAATTTTGCAAAAAAAATGACATCCATATATAAATTTTGCTCTAAATTTATTGTTCTACATGTCTTTGATAAAAAAAAAATGTTTGGGTAAAAAAAAAATGGTTTGGGTAAAAGTTATAGCGTTTACAAACTATGGTACAAAAATGTGAATTTCCACTTTTTGAAGCAGCTCTGACTTTCTGAGCACCTGTCATGTTTCCTGAGGTTCTACAATGCCCAGACAGTACAAACACCCCACAAATGACCCCATTTCGGAAAGTACACACCCTAAGGTATTCGCTGATGGGCATAGTGAGTTCATAGAACTTTTTATTTTTTGTCACAAGTTAGCGGAAAATGATGATTTTTTTTTTTTTTTCTTACAAAGTCTCATATTCCACTAACTTGTGACAAAAAATAAAAACTTCCATGAACTCACTATGCCCATCACGAAATACCTTGGGGTCTCTTCTTTCCAAAATGGGGTCACTTGTGGGGTAGTTATACTGCCCTGGCATTCTAGGGGCCCAAATGTGTGGTAAGGAGTTTGAAATCAAATTCTGTAAAAACTGACCAGTGAAATCCGAAAGGTGCTCTTTGGAATGTGGGCCCCTTTGCCCACCTAGGCTGCAAAAAAGTGTCACACATCTGGTATCTCCGTATTCAGTAGAAGTTGGGGAATGTGTTTTGGGGTGTCATTTTACATATACCCATGCTGGGTGAGATAAATATCTTGGTCAAATGCCAACTTTGTATAAAAAAATGGGAAAAGTTGTCTTTTGCCAAGATATTTCTCTCACCCAGCATGGGTATATGTAAAAAGACACCCCAAAACACATTCCTCAACTTCTCCTGAATACGGAGATACCAGATGTGTGACACTTTTTTGCAGCCTAGGTGGGCAAAGGGGCCCATATTCCAAAGAGCACCTTTCGGATTTCACTCGTCATTTTTTACAGAATTTGATTTCAAACTCCTTACCACACATTTGGGCCCCTAGAATGCCAGGGCAGTATAACTACCCCACAAGTGACCCCATTTTGGAAAGAAGAGACCCCAAGGTATTCGCTGATGGGCATAGTGAGTTCATGGAAGTTTTTATTTTTTGTCACAAGTTAGTGGAATATGAGACTTTGTATGAAAAAAAAAAAAATATAAAAAAAATCATCATTTTCCACTAACTTGTGACAAAAAATAAAAAATTCTAGGAACTCGCCATGCCCCTCACGGAATACCTTGGGGTGTCTTCTTTCCAAAATGGGGTCACTTGTGGGGTAGTTATACTGCCCTGGCATTTTCCAGGGGCCCTAATGTGTGGTAAGTAGGTAAATGACCAGTGAAATCCAAAAGGTGCTCTTTGGAATATGGGCCCCTTTGCCCACCTAGGCTGCAAAAAAGTGCCACACATGTGGTATCTCCGTACTCAGGAGAAGTTGGGGAATGTGTTTTGGGGTGTCTTTTTACATATACCCATGCTGGGTGAGAGAAATATCTTGGCAAAAGACAACTTTTCCCATTTTTTTATACAAAGTTGGCATTTGACCAAGATATTTATCTCACCCAGCATGGGTATATGTAAAATGACACCCCAAAACACATTCCCCACCTTCTCCTGAGTACGGAGATACCAGATGTGTGACACTTTTTTGCAGCCTAGGTGGGCAAAGGGGCCCATATTCCAAAGAGCACCTTTCGGATTTCACTCGTCATTTTTTACAGAATTTGATTTCAAACTCCTTACCACACATTTGGGCCCCTAAAATACCAGGGCATTATACCTACCCCACAAGTGACCCCATTTTGGAAAGAATAGACCCCAAGGTATTCGCTGATGGGCATAGTGAGTTCATGGAAGTTTTTATTTTTTGTCACAAGTTAGTGGAATATGAGACTTTGTATGAAAAAAAAAAAAAAAAAAAAAAATCATCATTTTCCACTAACTTGTGACAAAAAATAAAAAATTCTAGGAACTCGCCATGCCCCTCACGGAATACCTTGGGGTGTCTTCTTTCCAAAATGGGGTCACTTGTGGGGTAGTTATACTGCCCTGGCATTTTCCAGGGGCCCTAATGTGTGGTAAGTAGGTAAATGACCAGTGAAATCCTAAAGGTGCTCTTTGGAATATGGGCCCCTTTGCCCACCTAGGCTGCAAAAAAGTGTCACACATCTGGTATCTCCGTACTCGGGAGAAGTTGGGGAATGTGTTTTGGGGTGTCTTTTTACATATACCCATGCTGGGTGAGAGAAATATCTTGGCAAAAGACAACTTTTCCCATTTTTTTATACAAAGTTGGCATTTGACCAAGATATTTATCTCACCCAGCATGGGTATATGTAAAATGACACCCCAAAACACATTGCCCAACTTCTCCTGAGTACGGCGATACCAGATGTGTGACACTTTTTTGCAGCCTAGATGCGCAAAGGGGCCCAAATTCCTTTTAGGAGGGCATTTTTAGACATTTGGATACCAGACTTCTTCTCACGCTTTGGGGCCCCTAGAATGCCAGGGCAGTATAAATACCCCACATGTGACCCCATTTTGGAAAGAAGACACCCCAAGGTATTCAATGAGGGGCATGGCGAGTTCATAGAAATTTTTTTTTTTTGGCACAAGTTAGCGGAAATTGATATTTTTTATTTTTTTCTCACAAAGTCTCCCGTTCCGCTAACTTGGGACAAAAATTTCAATCTTTCATGGACTCAATATGCCCCTCACGGAATACCTGGGGGTGTCTTCTTTCCGAAATGGGGTCACATGTGGGGTATTTATACTGCCCTGGCATTCTAGGGGCCCTAAAGCGTGAGAAGAAGTCTGGAATATAAATGTCTAAAAAATTTTACGCATTTGGATTCCGTGAGGGGTATGGTGAGTTCATGTGAGATTCAATTTTTTGTCACAAGTTAGTGGAATATGAGACTTTGTAAGAAAAAAAAATAATAATTCCGCTAACTTGGGCCAAAAAAATGTCTGAATGGAGCCTTACAGGGGGGTGATCAATGACAGGGGGGTTGATCAATGACAGGGGGTTGATCAATGACAGGGGGGTGATCAATGACAGGGGGGTGATCAATGACAGGGGGGTGATCAATGACAGGGGGGTGATCAATGACAGGGGTGGTGATCAATGACAGGGGGGTGATCAGGGAGTCTATATGGGGTGATAACCACAGTCATTTATCACGCCCGTGTAAGGCTTCATTCAGACGTCCGGATGCGTTTTGCGGATCCGATCCATCTATCAGTGGATCCGTAAAAATCATGCGGACGTCTGAATGGAGCTTTACAGGGGGGTGATCAATGACAGGGGGGTAATCAATGACAGGGGGGTGATCAGGGAGTCTATATGGGGTGATCACCACAGTCATTGATCATGCCCCTGTAAGGCTTCATTCAGACGTCCGGATGCGTTTTGCGGATCCGATCCATCTATCAGTGGATCCGTAAAAATCATGCGGACGTCTGAATGGAGCTTTACAGGGGGGTGATCAATGACAGGGGGGTGATCAGGGAGTCTATATGGGGTGATAACCACAGTCATTGATCATGCCCCTGTAAGGCTTCATTCAGACGTCCGGATGCGTTTTGCGGATCCGATCCATCTATCAGTGGATCCGTAAAAATCATGCGGACGTCTGAATGGAGCTTTACAGGGGGGTGATCAATGACAGGGGGGTAATCAATGACAGGGGGGTGATCAGGGAGTCTATATGGGGTGATCACCACAGTCATTGATCATGCCCCTGTAAGGCTTCATTCAGACGTCCGGATGCGTTTTGCGGATCCGATCCATCTATCAGTGGATCCGTAAAAATCATGCGGACGTCTGAATGGAGCTTTACAGGGGGGTAATCAATGACAGGGGGGTGATCAATGACAGGGGGGTAATCAATGACAGGGGGGTGATCAGGGAGTCTATATGGGGTGATAACCACAGTCATTGATCATGTCCCTGTAAGGCTTCATTGAGACGTCCGGATGCGTTTTGCGGATCCGATCCATCTATCAGTGGATCCGTAAAAATCATGCGGACATCTGAATGGAGCTTTACAGGGGGGTGATCAGGGAGTCTATATGGGGTGATCACCACAGTCATTGATCATGCCCCTGTAAGGCTTCATTCAGACGTCCGGATGCGTTTTGCGGATCCGATCCATCTATCAGTGGATCCGTAAAAATCATGCGGACGTCTGAATGGAGCTTTACAGGGGGGTAATCAATGACAGGGGGGTGATCAATGACAGGGGGGTGATCAGGGAGTCTATATGGGGTGATAACCACAGTCATTGATCATGCCCCTGTAAGGCTTCATTCAGACGTCCGGATGCGTTTTGCGGATCCGATCCATCTATCAGTGGATCCGTAAAAATCATGCGGACATCTGAATGGAGCTTTACAGGGGGTAATCAATGACAGGGGGGTAATCAATGACAGGGGGGTGATCAGGGAGTCTATATGGGGTGATCAGGGGTGATTAGGGGTGATCAGGGGCTAATAAGGGGTTAATAAGTGACGGGGGGGGGGTGTAGTGTAGTGTAGTGGTGCTTGGTGGGACTTTACTGAGCTACCTGTGTCCTCTGGTGGTCGATCCAAACAAATGGGACCACCAGAGGACCAGGTAGCAGGTATATTAGACGCTGTTATCAAAACAGCGTCTAATATACCTGTTAGGGGTTAAAAAAAACACATCTCCAGCCTGCCAGCGAACGATCGCCGCTGGCAGGCTGGAGATCAACTCTCTTACCTTCCGTTCCTGTGAGCGCGCGCGCCTGTGTGCGCGCGTTCACAGGAAATCTCGCGTCTCGCGAGAGGACGCGCCGGCGCGTCCAGGAGGAATGAATCAACCACCTCCAGGACGCGTCTGTGCGTACAGCGGTCCGGAGGTGGTTAAGGACTCAGCCCTATTTCACCTTAAGGACTTGGCCATTTTTTGCAAATCTGACCAGTGACACTGACCAGTGTCACTGATAACTTTAAAACGCTTTGACTTATCCAGGCCATTCTGAGATAGTTTTTTCGTCACATATTGTACTTCATGACACTGGTAAAATGAAGTAAAAAAAAAAATTTTTTTTTACATAAAAAAATACCTAATTTACCCAAAATTTTAAAAAATTTGCAAATTTCTAAGTTTCAGTTTCTCTACTTCTGTAATACATAGTAATACCCCCAAAAATTGTGATGACTTTACATTCCCCATATGTCTACTTCATGGTTGAATTATTTTTGGAATGATATTTTATTTTTTGGGGATGTTACAAGGCTTAGAAGTTTAGAAGCAAATCTTGAAATTTTTCAGAAATTTACAAAAACCCAATTTTTAGGGACCACTACAGCTCTGAAGTCACTTTGCGAGGCTTACATAATAGAAACCACCCAAAAATGACCCCATTCTATAAACTACACCCCTCAAGGTATTCAAAACTGATTTTACAAACTTCGTTAACCCTTTAGGTGTTGCACAAGAGTTATTGGCAAATGGGGATGAAATTAGAGAATTTCATTTTTTTACCTAATTTTCCATTTTAACCCATTTTTTCCACTAACAAAGCAAGGGTTAACAGCCAAACAAGACTGTATCTTTATTGCCCTGGCTCTGCCGTTTACAGAAACACCCCATATGTGGCCGTAAACTACTGTACGGCCACACAGCGGGGTGCAGAGGGAAAGGTGAGCCGTTTGGTTTTTGGAAGGCAGATTTTGCTGGACTGGTTTATTTACACCATGTCCCATTTGAAGCCCCCCTGATGCACCCCTAGAGTAGAAACTCCAAGTGACCCCATCTAAGAAACTACACCCCTCAAGGTATTCAAAACTGATTTTACAAACTTTGTTAACCCTTTAGGTGTTGCACAAGATTTAATGGAAAATAGAGATACAATTTCAAAAAAGCTTTTTTTTGCACCGTTTTTTTTTTTTTGTTATTTACAACATTCATCTGAAAGGTTAGATCATGTGGTAATTTTATAGAGCAGGTTGTCACGGACGTGGCGATACCTAATATGTATACAATTTTTTTTATTTATGTAAGTTTTACACAATGATTTCATTTTTAAAACAAAAAAAGTTTTAGTGTCTTCATAGCCTAAGAGCCATAGTTTTTTTTCAGTTGTTGGGCGATTATCTTAAGTAGGGTCTCATTTTTTGCGGGATGAGATGGCTGTTTTATTGGCACTATTTTGGGGTGCATATGACTTTTTGATCGCTTGCTATTACACTTTTTGTGACGTAAGATGACAAAAAATTGCTTTTTTTAGACCGTTTTTATTTTTGTTTTTTTTACGATGGTCACCTGAGGGGTTAACTCATGTGATATTTTTATAGAGCCGGTCGATACGGACGCGGCGATACCTAATATGTATATTTTTTTTGGTTTATGTAAGTTTTACACAATGATTTCATTTTTTAAACAAAAAAAATCATGTTTTAGTGTCTCCATAGTCTGAGAGCCATAGTTTTTTCAGTTTTTTGACGATTATCTTGGGTAGGGTATGATTTTTGCGGGATGAGATGACGGTTTGATTGTTACAATTTTGGCGTACATGCAACTTTTTTGATCACTTTTATTACCTTTTTTGGGAAGTAAGGTGGGCAAAATGTAAATTTCATCATAGTTTTTTTTTTTTTTTTTTTATGGCGTTCACCATTCGGGTAAAGTAACATGACCGTTTTATAGATCAGGTCGTTACGGACGCGGCGATACCAAACATGTGTAGGGAATTTTCTTTTTTTCTTTTTTAATCAGTGATAAATGTGTTTTTTGATTTTTACTTTTTTTTTCACTTTTTTTCACTTTTTTTTTTGACACAGACCCACTTGGTTCTTGAAGATTCAGTGGGTCTGATGTCTGTATAATACAGTACAGTACAATATATATTGTACTGTATTGTATTTTACTTACACTTTGTCTGAACAGATCTCTGCCTTTAGCACAGATCTGTTCAGCACCATGGACAGCAGGATGCCTGAGACGGCGTCCTGTTGCCATGGGAACATTCCCCGTCTGCTCAGTAGTTGTCAGAACTTCGCAGACGGGGAAGGGTAAGGAGGGGAGCTGTCTGGGGGCTGTCTGGGGTCTCTCTCCCTCTCCATCGGGGGGCTGCAAAGGCACAGCAGCCCCCCGATGGGAGAGGGAGGGAGCTCCCTCTTACTGTTAACTTTTTCCATACAGCGGTCCGTACGGACCACTGTATGGAAAGGGTTAAACGGCTGACATCGCATCACCGATGTCAGCCGTTTATACCAGGGTGTCAGCAATGTGCTGACACCCTGGTATACCACTGTACACCAACGATTATTCAAGGGGAGGCGGGCGCCATAAAACCATTCAGGGGTGCAGGGGGGGGTGGAAAAAAATGTATATGCGGCATTTTGAAGTTTGATCCCCGCGGTCATGGACCGCGGGGATCAGAATCAGCCAAAAGCGCAGCAAACCGCAGGCAGTCTGTATAAAGGAATGAGAGAATATGAGCTATAAAATAAGGCATACAAGAGTAAGTTGCTACATTTTTGGTTAAGTGCAATTGTCACAAATAGTGCATAAATTCACATTGCGGCACCTAGGAGAGAATACACACAATGGGCATGTTATACTTGAATGTTGCATAAAATGTAAACTGGTAATTTGTGCAATAATATTAAATAGGAAATCACAAAGAGCTCAGGAAATTGTTTGAGTCTTTTCTTTGGGTGCAAGCTTTTAATGTTGCAATAAAACAGTGCAATTTTATTAATGCAATAGAACGCTCAAATAAAGCTTGAGTCCTTCTTGTTGAAGTAGAATCCTCTGGAAACAAGTAAAAGTCAATTGTAATCCACAGGGATAAAAGAGTTAGGCTACTTTCACACTAGCGTTCGGAGCGGATCCGTCTGATGTTTCATCAGACGGATCCGCTCCTATAATGCAAACGCTTGCATCCGTTCAGAACGGATCCGTTTGCATAACAGTTTATTTCAGATCTGATTTTTCACTTCGGAAAACTCAGATCCGACAGTATATTCTAAACACAGAAGCGTTCCCATGGTGATGGGGACGCTTCAAGTTAGAATATACTGAGAACTGTGTACATGACTGCCCCCTGCTGCCTGGCAGGTGCTTCCAGGCAGCAGGGGGCAGACCCCCCCCCCCCCCCCCTCCTGTATTTAACTTATTGGTGGCCAGTGCGGCCCCCCCTCCCTCCCCAGTATTAATTGTAAGCAGTGCGGCCCCCCCTCCCTCTATATTCATCGGTGGCCAGTGCGGATATTAAATATGAGCAGTGCGGTCTCCCCCTCCCTCCCTCCCCAGTATTAAATATGAGCAGTGCGGTCTCCCCCTCCCTCCCTCCCCAGTATTAAATATGAGCAGTGCGGTCTCCCCCTCCCTCCCTCCCCAGTATTAAATATGAGCAGTGTGGTCTCCCCCTCCCTCCCTCCCAGTATTAAATATGAGCAGTGCGGCCTCCCCCTCCCTCTATTCATTGGTGGCCAGTGCGGATTCAAAGTATTGTGATCAGTGCGGCCTCTCCTCTCGACCCCCCCCCCCCCCCATCATTGGTGGCAGCGGAGAGTACCGATTGGAGTCCCAGTTTAAATCGCTGGGGCTCCGATCGGTTACCATGGCAGCCAAGACGCTATTGCAGTCTTGGCTGCCATGGTTACTTAGCAACAAATAGCAGCATTATACTTACCTGAAGAGCTGCGATCTATGTGACCGGCCGGGAGCTCCTCCTACTGGTAAAGTGACAGGTCTGTGCGGCGCATTGCCTATAGACCTGTCACTTACCAGTAGGAGGAGCTCCCGGCCAGTCACATAGATCGCAGCTCTTCAGGTAAGTATAATGCTGCTATTTGTTGCTAAGTAACCATGGCAGCCAAGACTGCAATAGCGTCTTGGCTGCCATGGTAACCGATCGGAGCCCCAGCGATTTAAACTGGGACTCCGATCGGTACTCTCCGCTGCCACCAATGATGGGGGGGGGGGGGGGTCGAGAGGAGAGGCCGCACTGATCACAATACTTTGAATCCGCACTGGCCACCAATGAATAGAGGGAGGGGGAGACCGCACTGCTCATATTTAATACTGGGGAGGGAGGGGGAGACCACACTGCTCATATTTAATACTGGGGAGGGAGGGAGGGGGAGACCGCACTGCTCATATTTAATATCCGCACTGGCCACCGATGAATATAGAGGGAGGGGGGCCGCACTGCTTACAATTAATACTGGGGAGGGAGGGGGGGCCCCACTGGCCACCAATAAGTTAAATACAGGAGGGGGGGGGGGGGTCTGCCCCCTGCTGCCTGGCAGCACCTGCCAGGCAGCAGGGGGCAGTCATGTACACAGTTCTCATTATATTCTAACTTGAAGCGTCCCCATCACCATGGGAACGCCTCTGTGTTAGAATATACTGTCGGATTTGAGTTTCACGATGTAACTCAAATCCGATGGTATATTCTAACATAGAGGCGTTCCCATGGTGATGGGGACGCTTCAAGTTAAAATATACCATCGGATTGGAGAAAACTCCGATCTGATGGTATAATCCTGACTTTACATTGAAAGTCAATGGGGGACGGATCCGTTTGAAATTGCACCATATTGTGTCAATGTCAAACGGATCCGTCCCCATTGACTTGCATTGTAAGTCTGGACGGATCCGTTTGGCTCCGCACGGCCAGGCGGACACGAAAACGCTGCAAGCTGCGTTCGGGTGTCCGCCTGCTGAGCGGAGCGGAGGCCAAACGGTGCCAAACTGATGCATTCTGAGCGGATCCGCATCCACTCAGAATGCATTGGGGCAGTACGGATCCGTTCGGGGCCGCTTGTGAGAGCCTTCAAACGGAACTCACAAGCGGAGCCCCGAACGCTAGTGTGAAAGTAGCCTTAATTGTAATCCAAACAAGGTAGTGGGTAATTTCCACAATGGGTAGTTTTCCTCACAGGAAAGTCTGGAAATCTTCCTCCTGGATCCCATGTTTGAGGAGGCAAAAGTTCTTCTTTAACCTGTGTGCTCTAAGCAGCTGTAATTCCTGCAGAAGCTTCATCTGCAATCTGCTGGTGGCTTTCTGTGGCAGAACCTGGAATTGCAGGATCATCTTTCTCTGGAGAATCCTCTGCAAGCCTCGGCCTTTTCCTGGTAGGTGACAGCAATAAAGAATAGGCCCTTGGTCCTTAATAGCAAGAAGCTCTGGATTCTGTGGTGGTTCCGGAGTACATGGAGCAATATCAGTGGATTCTTCCTTATCCTCACACACATCAGGGCAGTGCTCCTGTTTGATGGGCTCAGGCTGTACAGTAGCAGTAGTAGGCCCAGAGATTTCTGTAGTGGCAGTGATAATAGTCACAGACTGGCTCTTTTCTGGCTCCTCTACTACAGTAGTCAGGGGCAACAGTGGTAAAATCCGCCTGGCAGATGGCCTGTTGCTGCCTACAGGAGAGACTGGGAGCCTTCTTTGCTGTTGTTTCAGCGGTTGAAAGTCTCTTGGGGCAATGACAATGTCCACAGGGCAGTCCTTCTCTGACTCTATTATGGCGGTAGTTATAGGTATGATGTAGGTGGCTGCAGCTGCTGTGATGGGGCTCCACTAACCTCTTGTGGCAGTTCCTGGTACTGCCTTGGTAGTGAGGCTGGTTATCTCTAGCGGAACCTCTGGGTTAAGGTGGCTTGGCCTGGGGCTTTCTCTTCTGGGCGGCGGAGTGGGAGCTCCGGCCTCCTCCGCCGCACCAGCCTGTGTGCGTGGCGGAGCAGTCTTGGGCCTACCAGGGGTATCAGTCTACTGGGCATGAAGCAGGGGCAGCTTCGGACCGGGCCTGGGACTCAGGGAGCGCGACTGCTCCTACCTGATGTCGCAGCCAGGCGGCCGGTTCCGATGCCTCCTGGTGATGCTCAGGGGCCTCCGCGGTGGATGACGTCATCAGGGCCGTCTCCGAAGCTGTAGTCCGCTTGGCAGGCATCGCGGCTTGCTTCTGGTTCGGGACGTCAGTCGCTGGGGCAGCCGGTAAGATGGTTGGCACACTCATCGCCTCCTGTGTCTTGAGGGGGTTGACATCTGCTTCCGTGGGAGCAGGCTAGAGTGCGGTGGTCATCTTTTCTTTGGCACTGGCAGCAATCTGGGTTGCAGGCCCCGTAGCCACGGAGAGATCCACCGCCTCCGGTCTTGCGGCAAAGACGGAGGGACCACTTCTCTTCACTAGTTGAGAAAGCTGAATCTCCGGTGGGTGGTCTTCATAAACAGGCTCTCCTCCGATAACCATTTGGTTCCATTTTGGTGAAGGGAGCGCAATCTCCTTGGCTCTTCTGTCACGATCAGTGCAGGAAATGCAGGAAGTGAGGGTGGAGCCCAGAGGGAGGAGTCTGCACTCCCTTGGCTCGCATTGCAAAGTTCTTGGTAGGCAGGCTTTAGATTTCCTGCTTCTAGGGGGGCGCAGTCATCATTTTCGCGCTCTTGAAAGCCATGAAGACACTGCGCCATGAGGGGAAAATGTCTGATTAACCCTTGCAGTGCTGACGCGCACAATGCAGCATTTTCTGGTCCAGCAATGAAAGTAATAAAGTCAATTTTCTGGGTTTTTGCACAATCTGTAGATCTTGCAGTACTGTAAAACATGCAATTTGA
The DNA here is from genome assembly GCF_905171765.1 of Bufo bufo. Classification (NCBI taxonomy): domain Eukaryota; kingdom Metazoa; phylum Chordata; class Amphibia; order Anura; family Bufonidae; genus Bufo; species Bufo bufo. The sequence goes on along the minus strand of NC_053391.1, from coordinate 66,958,739 downwards.
TCCAGTTGAGCACACAATTGGATTCGGTTCTGTTGGCACACAGCTCGATCCTGTTCCAGTGACGCCAAAATATGCAGTAAGCCGGATTGTAATAATGCACACTGACGCTATAATATGCAATGACTGGGTCAGGTGTAAATGATAGTTAAGAGTTTTTGTTTGTGACGCCAATTGCAGCGAGCGCAGGGTACAGTCTCAGGGCCCTTTAAGGTGTTGCAACTCACGTACCAGGTTAGGAATGCCAGAGTGGTGTAATGTCTCTGTATAGTAGTGGCAATAGTGGCAACGGTGTCTCCTACCTGGGTACGGCTGGACTCCTGGATCCTGGCTCACTTGCAATAAATAAGTGTTGCTAGTAGGAGTAATTGAGGAACTTGGTAGCAATGAATGAGATCCAGACTTGGAATATAATTCAAACTCGTCTTTACTGGATGCAGCATTAATCCACGTGAGATACAGCAATAGTCTTTGGTCCCAGCAGGTATTGGCAATGTATGGCAGGAATTACTATCTTCTGCTCTGTCTATCTTCTGCTGTGTTGGGGACTGACTAGCTGGGGAGGAATTTAGCTTCTCCTGGTTTTTGGATGGTACTCACAGTTGTGCTGTAGTAGTGCTCCACCATTGCCCACTAGAATGATGTTCACACTGATGGCCACTAGAATTGTGCTCTAACTGATGGTCACTAGAGTGTTTCTCTCACTAGTAGCCACTAAAATGGTGCTCTCACTATTGGCCATTAGAGCAGTGTTTTCACTGACATCCACTAGAACTGTGCTCCAATATAATGGTGCTCTCAGCAGTAGCCACTAGAATGGTATTACCATCATTGGCAACTAGAATGGTTTTCCCACTGTTGACATTATAGTGTTGCTCCCTTTGCTGGCCACTAGAATAATGCCTCTAAAATGTTTCTCCTACTATTGGCCACTAGAAGGGTGCTCCCACTGTTGGTCACTAGTATGGTACTTCCACTATTGACCACTAGAGTGGTGCTTTCTCTGTTGGCCACTCAAATGGTGCTCCCACTGTTGGCCACTAGAATAATGATCCTACTGTTGCCACTAGAATGGTGATCCTGCTGTTGGCAACAATTTTTTTAAATCAGATATTTGTTATTAAAGTTTTGTAAAAAAAAAAAACATTTTAGTATTACAATAACATTCCCCTTCACCCACCCTCTCCCTCTCTCCCATCCCTTCTTCAGTCCTGAAACCATTTAAAGTCCAGAATTTATCTCCTCGGTTGATCTTGTAATACCATACATCAGTTACACATCTCGTCATTATCAGACCTCAGAATCCCATTTCACACATCAGTCATACCATTAAAATCCATACCTCCCAGCATTCCGTGATCAATTTAGCTTACAATAGTATTGGTTCACCTTCACCATTATACTCCTAAATAATGTTATAGTGTTTTACCACGAGAACCATATTATCTAACTTTTTAATCGAGCCTCTCTTCTGATATTTACTAGCTCTTGTAGTGTAGGTGGCTGTGGGTCAATCCAATGTTGTGCAATATTTTTCCTTGCTTGGTATAAAATGCGCATAATGGCCGTTTTTTTCTTCGCCATTCCTGGCAGTACCCTGACACATCCTAGAACACACGTTAGTGGTGTAACATCTATATTTGTTGAAACACAGTATTTATCAATTCCTCAATTTCCATCCAGTATCTCCTAAATTTAGGACAATTCCACATTAGATGAATTAGGTCTGCATTATGCCGATTACATCTTGGGCAACAGTCATCAGTTCTGTATCCTATCCTTTTTAACAATACCGGGGTTCTGTATACCCTGTGCATCAAGTATTATTGTGACACCCTCTGCGCTTCACTCACCGCTATTATTTGAAAGTTCTGAATTACTTCATCCCATAAGTCCTCAGTCAGATATCCTATATCAGACTTCCATTTTCCATACAATCCTAATGGCCTATTTTTGTGTTGTATTTCCATAAGAGTTTTATAGTAGAGGGATATCACCCCATTTGTGCTCCCCTGTACTATGTTTTGGTGCCTGAACAATACTTTCTTGTTTTCCCTGTGATTGTATTGCATGTCTAAGCTGTAAATATAAATAAAAGGATTTATGTGGTATATTAAATTCTTGTTGTAGTTGTGCGAATTATTTTAGGATATTATTAGCAAATAAATGAGCCATCTTATTAAGACCATATCGCTCCCACATCTTCAATTCTGATACTTTGCCTATTTCTTTATACATATAATTTGGCCATATTGGCGTATATACTGTATATCCAGTTATTTTAGCCATAGACCTGGCTTTCCACCAGATTTTGTGCATCACACCAAATATCTGATATTGTGCACTGTTATTATAGAAGGTACAGTACCATCTTCTAAGGCTGATAGTAGACATTGTTTTCATAAGATGTTTTACAATCCTCCCCGTCTTGTTTAGATTTTCTCTATATCCCCAACCCCTGATATGTTGTAATTGGGCCGCGATATAATACACCCACGGGTCTGGTATAGCTAATTCCCCATGCATTTTAGGTCTCTGTAATGTAGCTAATTTTATGCGCGGGGTACCTCGTTTCCATATGAGGTCTCTAAAGATCGCATTATCCTTATAGAAGAATTGAAGTGGGATCCATGTTGGTGCATTGTGGATCAGGTACAACAACTGGGGCATGAGAATCATTTTAATAAGGTTGGCTCTACCAATCATCGTAAGAGGTAACTTAGTCCACGCTTGCATTTTACCTTCCAAGTAAAGTTACCAGGTTTAGGTCTCCAAATTCTCGTGTATCAGCAGATATTTTCACCCCTAAGTATTAAAAGATGCAACGACTTTGAGGTCCGGTATACCTAACAGAGTTGAATTTCCTTTGTTAGACAGGGGCATTATGACAGATTTTGACCAATTTATGGTTAACCCAGACAGCTGGCCAAAGTCATTTATGACCTTAATAGCCTCCGGAAGGGATGTCTCCCAATCCTCTAAAAATAGCAGTAATTCATCCGCATATAGTGTGACTTTTTCAGTGAGGTTTCCATATTGAAAGCCTTTCACTGGGCCTGCAGTTCTCAGGGCTTCAGCCAGCGGTTCCATCGCCACCGCAAATAATAGCAGTGACAACAGGCACCCCTGTCTAGTCCCGCTATAAATTTGAAATTAATCTGAAAGGTTGCTATTTACTCTCACTGACGCTCTAGGACTAGCATATAATAATTGAATCCACTTTATGAATTCAGGGCTAGAGATGTTGCGAACATAAAATTTTCCATTCGCGAACGGCCAAAGCAAATTTACGCAAATGTTCGCGAACAAGCGAACCGGGCGAACCGCCATAGACTTTAATAGACAGGCGAATTTTAAAACCCACAGGGACTCTTTCTGGCCACAATAGTGATGGAAAAGTTGTTTCAAGGGGACTAACACCTGGACTGTGGCATGCCGGAGGGGGATCCATGGCAAAACTCTATATTTGCCTGGGTCTATGCCTGGGGCTTTATTATTGGACATATCACTTAGGGCTAATTCCATTTCTTTTATTGTTATAGGCCCATCAAGCATGTTTCTTTGTTCTTCAGAGAGGGTATTCAAATGTAGTGAGTGGAGGAACCCCTGCAATTCCTCATCTGATGCACACATCTTGACCTCATATAGACAAGAGTAAAATGAGTGCATGATTAAGTATATGCTCCGATGTATATGAGTATATGCTCCGATGACGTGTGAATGTTCCCCTTTCTATCTCTAAGGGCCGCTATGTATGTTTGTTGTTGAGCTTTAGAGATTATCGCTAACAATTTGCCTGCCTTTTCTCCTTCTTCATAGTAGGATTGTCTCTGAAAAAAACTTTTATTTTGTGCAGTTAGTAATAGATTGTCATTCAGTTTTTGCTGTGCCTCTGTCACGGCTGAGGATGGGGGAAATCCTCAGCCGTGTGCAGCCAGGTGATGGTATGGCTGCTTGACCAAGAAGACAGGATTAGGGAGCAGGTCACCTCCTAAACGCATCCCTAACCTGACCCTGGCTCCTAGCTACATGAGCCAACCTTGATGGTAGGAGGGCTCATGCTCTGGAACCTAGAAGTCCCTGCTAGCCCTCAAGATGGCCCTAAGCTAGGAGCTGAGTAAGACAACCCACTCCTCCTAGTCACGGAGGAGCAGGAGTCTCAACGGCCAAGCTGTTGGGAAAAAGGGGAAACATAAACAGACTAACGGAAATGGCAGGTGAACTCAGTAGCTCAACCAACCTGCCACAGCCTTGCTGACTGGATCCCTGACACAGAGAATCCAGAACCATTAGCTGCACAAACCAACATAGGAAAATCCCAACAGACCATCACCCAGACATCACACATACAGGTGAACATAAACTTAACAAGACATAAAACCTGAACTAAAACCTATGACCACAGTGGTGGCTCTCACAGAGGAATGGAAAGCACAGGAGACTGCTTCAGCTAGCAAGACTGAAGCAGCCTACTGAGCCCTGCTAGAGAGAGGGTATATATAGGCCAAAGTGGCCAGACCCAAAGGTAAGACACACCCAGTGACATCACACACACACTGGGAAGGAAGTTAACCCTTCCAATGCCACAGAAGGGAAAACACACATACATAAAGGGAAAGTGCACACAATAACATACCACACGGTGCACACAACACACACACCTAACAAAAGGTTGCTAGGTGTGACCGCATGCCAGGGCAGCAAGCTACCTAGCGACGCTCAGGCTGCTCTGCTGCTAAAAACAACACTGGTTGCCCGCGGCAACCACAAGTGAGGCCACAGACAAGCGGCCCTCACCCGTGGTTGAATGCCCATACAAAACCGCAGGCAACCGCATGCGGTAAAGGAGTCACGGTCATGGGCATGGCCGTGACAGCCTCCCGCCATCTCTTTTCTATTGTCACATCCGGAGTAACGATGTACTCCGCTTCTGTTGCCTCTACCTCCGCTATTAACTCATGTACGGTAAACTTGGATTCATTTTTTTTTTTATTTATGTCAGCTATCAATAACCCTCTGAAGAAGGCTTTCATCGTGTCCCATACTATCAATTTGGGGGCTGATGGATTATTAAGTATAAAAAATTATTTTAGTTTCTCCCCAATTCCACCAATATCCGGTAATATATATAACCAGTATGGGTTGAATTTCCATATCTTATTGCCCTTTTGTTGGGAAGATAGAAAGTCATCCGTGTCCATTACTGCAGAATGATCCGAGATCCTGCGTGTTAAATACTCCACCTTTTAGACAAAATGCCCCATGCTCTCATTACCCAGTATCATATCTATCCTTGACAGAGAGCCATAAGTTGTAGAATAGCATGAGTATTGTTTTGTTTGTGGATGTTTCATCCTCCAGTAATCTAGCAGGGAGACCTCTTGGAGTAATTTACCAAATGGAGTAACTCCGACCCTGGTAGATTGTGAACTCACACTCATTCTGTGGTATATTAAATTCTTGTTGTAGTTGTGCGAATTATTTTAGGATATTATTAGCAAATAAATGAGCCATCTTATTAAGACCATATCGCTCCCACATCTTCAATTCTGATACTTTGCCTATTTCTTTATACATATAATTTGGCCATATTGGCGTATATACTGTATATCCAGTTATTTTAGCCATAGACCTGGCTTTCCACCAGATTTTGTGCATCACACCTAATATCTGATATTGTGCACTGTTATTATAGAAGGTACAGTACCATCTTCTAAGGCTGATAGTAGACATTGTTTTCATAAGATGTTTTACAATCCTCCCCGTCTTGTTTAGATTTTCTCTATATCCCCAACCCCTGATATGTTGTAATTGGGCCGCGATATAATACACCCACGGGTCTGGTATAGCTAATTCCCCATGGCCGTGACAGCCTCCCGCCATCTCTTTTCTATTGTCACATCCGGAGTAACGATGTACTCCGCTTCTGTTGCCTCTACCTCCGCTATTAACTCATGTACGGTAAACTTGGATTCATTTTTTTTTTTATTTATGTCAGCTATCAATAACCCTCTGAAGAAGGCTTTCATCGTGTCCCATACTATCAATTTGGGGGCTGATGGATTATTAAGTATAAAAAATTATTTTAGTTTCTCCCCAATTCCACCAATATCCGGTAATATATATAACCAGTATGGGTTGAATTTCCATATCTTATTGCCCTTTTGTTGGGAAGATAGAAAGTCATCCGTGTCCATTACTGCAGAATGATCCGAGATCCTGCGTGTTAAATACTCCACCTTTTAGACAAAATGCCCCATGCTCTCATTACCCAGTATCATATCTATCCTTGACAGAGAGCCATAAGTTGTAGAATAGCATGAGTATTGTTTTGTTTGTGGATGTTTCATCCTCCAGTAATCTAGCAGGGAGACCTCTTGGAGTAATTTACCAAATGGAGTAACTCCGACCCTGGTAGATTGTGAACTCACACTCATTCTGTCTATATCAGCATTTATTACAGTATTGAAATCTCCCAATAATATAACCGGAACGTCCGGTAGTTCCGTTACAAAACCTAGAACGGTTCTAAGCACAGTAGGGGAGTATGGTGGTGGCACATATATACCTATTATAACGCATTGTGTATTGAATATGGTACATTGTAAACATATAAATCTCCCATCTGCATCTATTTTTTGGGATAGGCACGTAAATGGTATATTCCTGTGGATGAGGATGCTTACTCCTCTCGCATACGTAGAGTAGGTAGCATAAAAACAGTGCCCTGCCCAACGAGGACTAAGTAGCGAGCTCTGATCTTTAGATAAATGCGTTTCTTGTAGACAACATATTGTGGGGTAGTATTGTTTTATGCTATCTAATATTACCTTCCTTTTATTGTTGTCTTTTACCCCTCTGACATTCCAACTGAAAAACTTAATTGTTCCTGCCATATCTATACATTTTATATATAATTATCATGTAAGACCATTTATAGATATGAGACACATGAAGACATTTCTCTGGTGCATAGCATTCAATCTTAGCTCTATCACTGTTAGTCTGAGCTACCATGGTTGCAATACCTGAACAGATAACGTATAACTTCCCCTTAACAATTTTGCCCTTAAGAAGACAATTATAGTGCTCCAGCCTCCTCAACAAGTCCCCACTAAAACACAGTTTGACTGGCCCGTGGGATAAAACAACACCTGTTGTTGAGGGCAAGCACTAGTAAGTAAATAACCTTTGCTAACGCAAAATGATATAAATAGGTTGGTTAACTATAAAACTTGTTAACACCTAACTTACTTATGTGTTATACAACCTCTCAATACTTTTAAGGTCTACCTGCTCCCTCTGCACCCTTTCACAGACTGGTAATAGCGAGCCGCTATTATCTGTTAAACCTTCTATTGCACATTCTCAACTTCTAACAACTGTTATGCCGCAACTTAACATTACTACCCTCCAATCGTGCTCACATACACACATAACACCATACTGTTTGCAGAGATTATATCAACGTGTGAGCTTATTCTTTATCATCTCGGATGACTTCAGCATCTGTCTTCTGCCAGCTGCCGTTCATGACGATCCAACCATCTCAGTGCCTCTTTCGGATCATCATAGAATGTTGTACTTCCCAATGCGACTATCATCAGCTTGGCTGGATAGATCATGGAGTATGATATATTTAACGACCTAAGGCGACGCTTAATGTCCTGGAATTTCGCTCTTCTTTTTTGTACTTCCTGGGAGAAATCTGGAAAAAGCGCCACCTTTTGTCCATTAATAGTAAGATCTGGCATCTCTCTGGCTTTTCTCAGGAGAATATCTCGGTCTTTGTAGTGTAGTATTTTCATTAATACTGGTCTTGGGGGAGCGCCCGGAGGTAATGGGCGAGTCGGAACCCTATGGGCTTTTTCTACCGCAAATAGTGGTGTCAACGCCACCTCCCCAAACTTTTCTTTTAACCATGTCTCAAAAAAGTCAGTAGGATTGGCCCACTCGGTTTTTTCGGGCACTCCTACCAATCTGATGTTGTTACGGCATGACCGATTTTCTAGGTCATCCTGCTTAGCCGCAATAACGTCTAGCCGCCATGCATATTCTTTAAAATCTCGCTTCATGGGCGGCATGGCGTCTTCAACTGCTCCCATCCACTCCTCCAAAGCTGAGGTGCGTTCTGCCAGTTTTTTCAGGTCATGGCGAACTATGGTTATATATTTAAATATCTGCTGCATTTCGAGATGGCGTACATAACATCTTTCAGGGTTGGTTCATCAGAATCAGAGTCCTGCGCCCCTGTTTCTATGTCATCCTCTTCTGCCTGCAGGGCGCAATATCTGTTAGATCTGGTAATGTGTAACCCTGCAGCTTCATCTCTCTCAGCTTCAGAGTCTGCCAGCGCTTCCCCCTGCAGTTGCACTTGCCTTTTATTCATTCCTCTAGTGTTTTGAGCCATCGGCGTCCTGGCATACTTTTCCAGCCTCGCCGCAGTGTCCCTCTGCACCTCCGCCATGCGGCCCTGCCGACCTGGGGTTGCCGCTCCGCCATCTTGGATTTCTCTCTCCGCACATTTTGTGTCTTTCTTCTATTTCATGGCCGCGATTTTTAGGCCCCGCTGTGAACCGGAGAGGTTAATAGTGGCCAAGAGGTAGCTGGAGAGCTGCTGGAGTGCGATATTTGCCCGCTTTCAGGATATTTTAGCCGATGATGCAGAGGAGCTCGGCAGCCGCGCGTCCGCTCACATGCCTTGCCTAGCACCGCCCCCAGGGCTGTTGGTAACTATTGTGATGCACCTACTGCTGGCCACTATTATGGTGCTTTTTCTGCTGGCCACTACAATGGTGCTCCCACTGTTTGCCACTATAATAGAGATCCTACAGTTGGTCACGATAATGTAGTCATTCTCCAACTGTTGGCCACTAGAGTGGTGCTTTCACTGGTTACCACTAGAATGCTGCTCCAACTGTTGGCCCCTAGAGTCGTACTCCAATCTTTGGCCATTAGAGCATTACTGCAATGCTCCCACTGTTTGCCTTTAGCACAGTTCCCAGCTTTGGTCATTATAGGCCATATTGGCCATAGTACGGCCACTAGAGTGGTGCCCATAATAGCTTACTCCATTTGAAGGCCATTATAGATAAATCATATGAATCCAGAAAAAAGTCTTTACTCGGTGTGCATGTACCTAACCATTTTCAAAGTCTAGGACCTGTTAGTTCTTCCATCAGTCTGAAAGTCAACAATCACCTGTTAAGGATATACAGTCTTGGCCAAAAGTTTTGAGAATGACACAAATATTAGTTTTCACAAAGTTTGCTGCTAAACTGCTTTTAGATCTTTGTTTCAGTTGTTTCTGTGATGTAGTGAAATATAATTACATGCACTTCATACGTTTCAAAGGCTTTTATCGACAATTACATGACATTTATGCATAGAGTCAGTATTTGCAGTGTTGGCCCTTCTTTTTCAGGACCTCTGCAATTCGACTGGGCATGCTCTCAATCAACTTCTGTGTCAATTCCTGACTGATAGCAACCCATTCTTTCATAATCACTTCTTGGAGTTTGTCAGAATTAGTGGGTTTTTGTTTGTCTACCCGCCTCTTGAGGATTGACCACAAGTTCTCAATGAGATTAAGATCTGGGGAGTTTCCAGGCCATGGACCCAAAATGTCAACATTTTGGTCCCCGAGCCACTTAGTTATCACTTTTGCCTTATGGCACGGTGCTCCATCGTGCTGGAAAATGCATTGTTCTTCACCAAACTGTTGTTGGATTGTTGGAAGAAGTTGCTGTTGGAGGGTGTTTTGGTACCATTCTTTATTCATGGCTGTGTTTTTGGGCAAAATTGTGAGTGAGCCCACTCCCTTGGATGAGAAGCAACCCCACACATGAATGGTCTCAGGATGCTTTACTGTTGGCATGACACAGGACTGATGGTAGCCCTCACCTTTTCTTCTCCGGTCAAGCCTTTTTCCAGATGCCCCAAACAATCAGAAAGAGGCTTCATCGGAGAATATGACTTTGCCCCAGTCCTCAGCAGTCCATTCACCATACTTTCTGCAGAAGATCAATCTGTCCCTGATGTTTTTTTTGGAGAGAAGTGGCTTCTTTGCTGCCCTTCTTGACACCAGGCCATCTTCCAAAAGTCTTCGCCTCACTGTGCATGCAGATGCGCTCACACCTGCCTGCTGCCATTCCTGAGCAAGCTCTGCACTGGTGGCACTCCGATCCCGCAGCCGAATCCTCTTTAGGAGACGATCCTGGCGCTTGCTGGACTTTCTTGGACGCCCTGAAGCCTTCTTAACAAGAATTGAACCTCTTTCCTTGAAGTTCTTGATGATCCTATAAATTGTTGATTGAGGTGCAATCTTAGTAGCCACAATATCCTTGCCTGTGAAGCCATTTTTATGCAACACAATGATGGCTGCATGCGTTTCTTTGCAGGTCACCATGGTTAACAATGGAAGAACAATGATTTCAAGCATCACGCTCCTTTTAACATGTCAAGTCTGCCATTTTAACCCAATCAGCCTGACATAATGATCTCCAGCCTTGTGCTTGTCAACATTCTCACCTGAGTTAACAAGGCGATTACTGAAATGATCTCAGCAGGTCCTTTAATGACAGCAATGAAATGCAGTGGAAAGGTTTTTTTGGGATTAAGTTAATTTTCATGGCAAAGAAGCACTATGCAATTCATCTGATCACTCTTTATAACATTCTAGAGTATATGCAAATTGCTATTATAAAAACTTAAGCAGCAACTTTTCCAATTTCCAATATTTATGTCATTCTCAAAACTTTTGGCCACGACTGTACTTGGACAGTGTGAGGCTGCTCACAATCTAGTAAAGTATCCTTTACTCTAGTATTTTTCTTTTCTACCCCAGTTCTCAGGTAATCAACTGTATCTCTGATATATGTATTATAAGTAGATTTGCCCAATCTTGTGTCTTATATGGAAAACTCTTTGAAGATGAGCAGCAGCCTCTATCCTGACTCAAGTATATTTTCAACTTCTATAATTGCTAATGTGTAGATTACTTCTCACCACCCATTTACATTGGAACAGAACCAAACTAGAATTATCCTCTCTCTATCTAGGGTACTCATAGTAGTTACATTGGCTTCATCTATGCTATGTAAGGCCTTTGAAGGAGTCATATTCCACTGAGAAGTGAAAAAACTAGTACATTGTAGAAACCCTGATACCATCTTTCACACCCCTTGCTTTCTACAATTTATGTTTACGACTAGACATTAAGCCCTTTACAATAACAGGCGCTAGAACAGTAGTGAATAAACATTAGTAGGAACAGTCTATATTAAATGGCACTGACTGGTGGCTGAGATGGGTGGCTGTGGATGATGGCCAAGACTGTTGGCTATGGCTGAGACTGCAGGCACTGTGACTGGTGAATGTGGCTAGTGGCAATGACTGATGGCTGAGACAGCTTGCACTGACTGGTGGCTAAGACTGCTGGCACTGTAACTGGTGGCTGTGGCTGGTGGCACTGACTGATGGCTGAGACGGCTGGCACTGACTGGTGGTGCTGAGACTGCTGGCAGCGACTGGTGGCTGAGACTGCTGGCACTGTGACTGGTGGCTGAGACAGCTGGCACTGTGACTGGTGGCTGAGACAGCTGGCACTGACTGATGGCTGAGTCCGCTGGCACTGGCTGGTGGCTGAGACTGCTGGCACTGTGACTGGTGCCTAGTGGCACTGACTGATGGCTGAGATGGCTGGCACTGACTGGTGGCTGAGACTGCTGGCACTGTGACTGGTGGCTGTGGACGGTGGCACTTACTGATGGCTGAGACGGCTGGCACTGACTGGCGGCTGAGACTGCTGGCACTGTGACTGGTGGCACTGACTGATGGCTAAGACAGCTGGCACTGACTGCTGGCACTGTCACTGGTGGCACTGACTGATGGCTGAGTAGGCTGGCACTGACTGGTGGTGCTGAGACTGCTAGCAGCTACTGGTGGCTGAGACTGCTGGCAGCAGCGGCTGTCTGTGGCTAAGAGTGCGGCTTTGTGATGCACGAACAGTAATGGCGGCGCTCCGACGTAGAGAGCACACTAGTGATGATCGAGCATGCTTGGCCGAACCCCAGTTCGGCTCGAGCATCTCGATGCTCGGCAGCCAATAATTGTGCAGGTAAGTACTGCCCTCACTGTAACGCCGTAGCCATGTTGGATGCTGGCATTACAGTGATTGGCTGGCCGGAACGCGTCATCGGGTGCTATATAGGACCCGATGACGCATGTCCGGCTCATTCTTAGTCAGGGAGAGCTGTGCTAAGGAAGGAACAGACAGTGTAGGGAGTTATTCAAGAATATTTTTACCACCAAAACTTTTCAGAGACCCAAGAACTATTGTGTGTCGTAGCAGCAATCTATATTTTAGCGGAACCTGCGCTAAATAGCTAAAACTTTACAGACCTAAAAGTCCTTCTACGGTCTATTGTGTGTGGGAGCAATATCTATTTTTAGCGCATCCTGCGCTAAATAGCGTTAAATAGTTAGGCCACTGCAGACAGTGACATTAGCTGCGCAACATCTCCAGTGTAAAGTGTGCACATCCCAAAAAAATAGATGACATACAGTGTACTTTTTCTATAGATGGTGTCCGCTACTGACAGTGACATAACCAGTGCCACATCTGCAGTGTAATGTGTGCGCTGAAAAAATGTATCCAGTGTACTTTTTCCGTAGACGGTATCCACTGCGGACAGTGACATTAGCTGCGCCACATCTCCAGTGTAAAGTGTGCCCCTTAAAAAATATCTGTGACATACAGTGTACTTTTTCCGTAGACGGTGTCTGCTGCGGACAGTGACATTAGCTGCGCCACATTTCCTGTGTAAAGTGTGGGCATCCCAAAAATATCTGTGACATCCAGTATACTTTTTCCGTAGATGGTGTCCGCTTCTGACAGTGACATTACCAGGGCCACATCTGCAGTGTAATGTGTGCGGTTAAAATATGTATCTGTGACATACAGTGTACTTTTTTACGTAGACGCTGCGGACAGTGACATTACCGGTGGTACATCTCCTGTATAATGCTTCCTCATCCCAAATACCATATGAGATTTCCTTTCATTTTTAATTAGCCGCTGGTGACAGCATTGCCATTATCTGCGGTATATCTCCTGTGTGAAGTTTCCACATCCCAAATACCTTTTTAAATTTGCTTGTGCATACACTTCTAAATCCTACGCTACTGTACGTGTGACAGACTTTAAATCGTATATAACATTTAATATGAGGAAGGCGAGCAGTAAGGGATGGGGCAGTGGCCGTGATGCTGATGGTGCTTGCAGAGGCCGTGGCCCTGTGCGTGGTTAAACTGTGCCTGCTGCCGGAGCACAAGAAAAACAATCATCCACGATACCTAGCTTCATGTCCCAGTTTGCAGGGCGGCGCAGGACACCACTCTTGAAGTCAGACCAGTGCGACCAGGTGGTCGGTTGGATTGCAGCAGATAATGCTTCCAGTCGGTTAAGCTCTACCCTGCTTTCCACCAAGTCCAGTCTCAGTAGCCAAGGGTCTGCTCAACCCAATCCTCACCCTGATCCTCCTTCCTCCCACCATGGAGAGTCTGGGAAAACAAGTGATCCCACACTCGGATATTCTGAGGAGCTCTTTTCAGCGCCATTCCTTGATTTGGCCCTCTCGCCAAGCACACTTGAAGAGGGTCAGATCTTGTGCCCTGATTCCCAAACTCTTGAGCATCCACAATCACAAGAAGATGATGGTGGGGAATTACTGTCTCTAGAGGTTGATGAAGAGGATGAGACACAGTTGTCAATCACTGAGGTAGTGGTTAGGTCAACAAGTCAGGAGGATGAGCAGAGTGAGGAAGTGGAAGAGGAGGTGGTGGATGATTAAGTCACTGACCCAACCTGGGAAGGTGGAAAGCCAAGAGAGGACAGCAGTACAGAGGGGGAGGGATCTGCTGCACCGCAACAGGCTGGAAGAGGCGGTGGGGTGGCAAAAGGGAGAAGGCGTGCCACACCAAACAGTCCCGCAACTGTTCCCCGGAACACCCCCTTGCAGCAATCTCCCTTGCCAAGATGTAGGTATTCCGCAGTCTGGTGCTTTTTTGAGGAAAGTGCGGATGACAAAAGAATTGTAATTTGCAACCTGTGCCATGCAAAAATGAGCAGGGGCGTGAACTCTACCAACCTCACCACCACCAGCATCAAAGCACCCTAATACATAGGTGGGCCGAATGCCTGGGTCCACAATCTGTGTCTGTGGGTCACACCACTGCCTCCTCTTCCCCTGTGTTACGTGCTGGCCAATCCCCTGTCCAAGACGCAGGCCCGGATGCCTCCTGCTCTGCACCTGGATCTTCGCAAGCACTATCAGCGACCACATCCACTTCCCAGCGCAGCGTACAAATGTCCTTTCCCCAGGCATTTGAACCCAAGCGCAAATATCCAGCCACCCACCCACCCACAGGCCATAGCACTAAATGCGCAGCTTTCCAAATTACTGGCCCTGGAAATGTTGCCATTTAGGATTGTGGACACTGAGGCCTCTGCAGCCTGATGTCCGCAACCGCCCCGCGTTAGGGCTCTTTCACACTTGCGTTCTTTTCTGCCGGCATAGAGTTCCGTCGTCGGGGCTCTATGCCGGAAGAATCCTGATCAGTTTTATCCTAATGAATTCTGAATGGAGAGAAATCCGTTCAGGATGCATCAGGATGTCTTCAGTTCCGGACCGGAACGTTTTTTGGCCAGAGAAAATACTGCAGCATGCTGCGCTTTTTGCTCCGGCCAAAAATCCTGAACACTTGCCGCAAGGCCGGATCCGGAATTAATGCCCATTGAAAGGCATTGATCCGGATCCGGCCTTAAGCTAAACGTCGTTTCGGCGCATTGCCGGATCCGACGTTTAGCTTTTTCTGAATGGTTACCATGGCTGCAAGGACGCTAAAGTCCTGGCAGCCATGGTAAAGTGTAGTGCGGAGCGGGGGAGCAGTATACTTACCGTCCGTGCGGCTCCCCGGGCGCTCCAGAGTGACGTCAGGGCGCCCCACGCGCATGGGTGGCGTGATCACATGGATCACGCCATCCATGCGCATGGGGCGCTCTGACATCATTCTGGAGCGCCCCGGGAGCCGCACGGACTGTAAGTATACTGGCAATACTGCTCCCCCGCTCCCCACTACTACTATGGCAACCAGCGTCCTGGCTGCCATAGTAACACTGAACGCATTTTGAAGACGGATCCGTCTTCAAATGCTTTCAGTTCACTTGCGTTTTTCCGGATCCGGCGGGCACCTCCGGCAAATGGAGTGCACGACGGATCCGGACAACGCAAGTGTGAAAGAGCCCTTACGCAGTCCCCAGCCGCCACTATTTTTCAAGGTGTGTTGTGCACGCCTTACACCAACATGTGTCCCGTAACATCACACGTGCCCTGACCAACGCAGTTACTGCGAAGGTCCACTTAACTATGGACACATGGACAAGTGCATTCGGCCAGGGACGCTACATTTCCCTGACGGCACACTGGGTAAATGTTGTGGAGGTCGGGAGCGAGTCGTACCCTGGGATGGCACAGGTGCTACCGACGCCAAAGATTGCGGGCCCTACGTCGATTAGGGTTTCCGCCAGCACATACGTTAGTGGCTCTAACCCCCGCTTCTCCTCCTCCTCCTCCTCCACTTCCACCTCCGAATTATCCGTGTGCAGCACCAGTCAGTCATCAGTATGTAGCTGGAAGCAGTATAGCACTGCAGTAGGGAAGTGGCAACAGGCCGTGCTGAAGCTGATTTGCTTAGGGGACAAACAGCACACCACGGCAGAGCTGTGGCAGGGGATAAGGTGCGACGTGAGCACGTGCTGGATCTCCACGTTCCACATGTTGGCCAGGTTTTGTGAGCAGCAGAGGGCAGTAATGGAATACCAGCTGCAACATGGTCGTCGCCTTTCCAGTCAGCTTCCGCTATTCACAAGCGAGGAGTGGGCATGGATGTCTGACCTCTGTGAGGTTTTAGAAAATTTTGAGGAATCAACACAGATGGTGAGCCGCGATAACGCTATTATCAGCGTACCCATCCCACTTCTGTGTCTACTGAAACACCCGCTGCTCACAATTAAGGACAATGCTTTGCATGTGGAAGAGGTGGAAATGGGGGAAGACATTACACAGGGAAATAGCCAGACCACCCTCAGTTCGTCTTCTCAGTGCGATAATGAAGAGGAGGAGGAGCAGAAGACGGTTGCCTCCGCTACAGAGGGTAGTACCCATGGAAGTTTAATTCCATCTGTTCAGCGTGGGTGGGCAGAAAAGGAGCAAGAGGGTGAGGAGATTGAGGGTGATCCTCCTGATGACGACAGCTAAGTCTTGTCTGTTGCTACTCTGGCACACATGGCTGACTTCATGTTAGTCTGCCTTTCCAGCGACCCGCGCATTATAGGCATTTTAGACAACACGGATTACTGGTTGTTCACCCTTTTCGACCCCCGCTACAAAGAGAACTTCTCTCTTATTCCTCTGATGGAGAGGACGAGCAAAACAGTGCAATACCAGAAGATCCTTGTTGAAAAATTGCTCCAAAAATTTCCATCTGACAACAGAGTCTGTAGTTCCTTAGTCAACCAAGGATGGGAGACAAGGGAAACACACAGCAGTTCCAACAGAGGCAGGGCAACACTCTCCAAAGCCTGGGACAGTTTCATGACCCCCCTCCAGCACCCTCACCCTGATGCGCGGCCTAGTGTCACAAGGAGGGAAAAATTTTGGAAGATGGTGAAGGAGTACATAGCAGACCGTGCCTCCTCAATGATCCCTCAGTGCCTTACAACTACTGGGTGTCCAAGCTGAACACGTGGCACGAACTGGCGCTCTATGCCTTGGAGGTGCTGGCCTGCCCTGCCGCCAGCGTTTTGTCTGAGCGGGTATTTAGTGCTGTTGGTGGCATAACAGATAAGCGTATCCGACTGTCAACTGAAAATGCTGACAGGTTGACTCATAAAAATAAACAAGGCCTGGATTGACCATGACTTCTCAACTCCCCCAGAGGAAAGGTGATGAACATAAAGGCACTTTAAATGTGTTGTTTATAATGTACTGAATACACTGTATTACCCATGCACCCTTTCCACCACAAACAAGGGTATATGGTTGAATCTTCCTTTTCTCATCCTCCTCTTCCATCATAGATATCAACATGCTTATTCGTTGCATATAATGCCCTTGCATATATGCCCTTCGCATATAATGTTTTACAGGGTCAGCTCAGCTGCAAACCTTGGCATATAATTCTTTAGAGTGTCAGCTCACCTGCAGGCCCTCACCTACAACCTTTTATAGAGGGTCAGCTCACCAGCAGACACTCGCATATAATTTTTTAGAGGGTCAGCTCACCTGCAGGTCTTAAACTACAATCTTTTCCAGGGTCAGCTCACCTGAAGGCCCTCGCATATAATGTTTTTGGATGTCATCTCACCTGCAGGCCCTCACGTACAACCTTTTAGAGGGTCAGCTCACCAGCAGGCCCTCGCATATAATTGTTTAGAGGGTCAGCTCACCAGCAGGCCCTCACCTACAACCTTTTAGAGGGTCAGCTCACCAGCAGGCCCTCGCATATAATTGTTTAGAGGGTCAGCTCACCAGCAGGCCCTCACCTACAATATTTTACAGGGTCAGCTCACCTGAAGGCCCTCACCTACAACCTTTTAGAGGGTCAGCTTACCTGCAGGCCCTCACCTACAATCTTTTACAGTGTCAGCTCACTAGCTTGCCCTCACCTACAATCTTTTACCGGGTCAGCTCATCTGCGGGCCCTTGCATATAATATTTTAGAGGGTCAGCTCACCAGCAGGCCCTCACCTACAAGTCCAGTCTCACTATCCAAGAGTCTGGTCAACACAATCCTCTACGCCGGGGGTCACGTAACTAGTTATCACGAAGGAGTCTTATTCATTATCGGAATTAACCAGACAAATCGCTCCACCAACTAAGAACGTCCATGCGTCTGTTAATCCTTTCCGTGTCCGGGCCGAGTAAGGTTTCCTGTGTTAAGTCAAGTTAAGCCGCAGGCTCAACTCCTGGTGGTGCTCTTCCATCAATTCCTTTATGTTTCAGCTTTGTAACCATACTACCCCGGAACCCAACGACTTTGGTTTCCCAGAAGCTGCTCGGCGGGTCACGGGAATAACTCCACCGAATCGCCAATCGGCATCGTTCATGGTCGGAACTACGACAGTATCTGATCGTCTTCGAACCTCCGACTTTCGTTTTTGATTAATGAAAACATTCTTGGCAAATGCTTTCGCTTTGTGTTCGTCTTGCGGCGCAATATGGATGCCCCTGACCATCCCTCTTAATCATTTCCCCAGTTCCAAAAACCAACAAAATAGAACCGGAGTCCTATTCCATTATTCCAAGTTTAAATATTTAGGCGACCCGTCCTGCTTTGAACACTGCAAATTTTTTGAATGGTCAGTTAAGCAGCAGGCACTTTCCCATAATTTTTTAAATAGTCAGATCAGCAGCAGGCCCTCAACCATAATGTTTTAGAGGGTCAGCTCAGCAGCAGGCCCTCAACCATAATTTTTTCGATGGTCAGCTCAGCAGTAGACCCTCACCCATAATGTTTTAGAGGGTCAGCTAAGCAGCAGGCCCTCGCCCCTTATGTTTTAGGTGGTCAGATCAGCAGGCCCTTGCTCCAAATGTTTTAGAGGGTCACCAGCAGGCCATCAATCAGAATTTTTCAAGGCTGTGTATGATGCCCTCCTTTATGTGTAACAAAGGGTGTATTGGAGTGCTGGTTCCTTGTAATTTTTGGCAGCCCTTTCACTTAGTGCATAGGCTTTATGAGTGTTGGAGTCCCACTACATGAACAATTGTACCACAATGTGAATGAGGCCCTCCTTTATGTGATATACAGGTTGTTTCGGAGTGTCTTCCTTGTAATTTTTGGCAGCAATTTCACTTTAAATACAAGTAAATATACAGGAAAGAATCTTTCCTAACAATTTTTCCTCTAAAATCAATTTTATCTTTGGTTTTGTGCGTATTATTGTCAGTCTGTAAAAGTGGCGCATTACTCAGAAAAAATCGTTCCCAGCAGCGACCTGGGAGTCCAAGATGCATCCAGACATCCTCCCCATGCTGTTCCAGAACCATTTTGGTGGTGTTTCAATCAATTTATGACCTTTTCCTATGAACCAGGCACCGTCCCCTCTTCAGAGCAGGGGGTGCTTGGTTTAATGCTCGGGTTCTCCCATTGACTTCCATTATAGGGGTGTTATCGGTAAAGCACCCAAGCATCCTGATGTGTTCGGCCAGAGCACCCGAGCACTTTGGTGCTCGATGAACACTAGAGCACACCATAACTTGCAAGCGGTGGCGGTGACTGGCCGTCGCGCAGGTGAGGGCGGTGCATGTAGCGTCGTGTGATGATCTGTCTGCGCGCCATGCGTGCTGGTGTGGGCGGCGGTGATTGGGCGGCATGCTGGTTTGGGGGTGTGGGAAGCATGTGGAGCGCAGTGTGCTGATTGATGCGCAGTTCAATTATCGGCCCACACGCATGGACACGCAGCCCTGAGCACTCACACAGGGCTTCTATGTTATATACCTCCCTACTTTCCTGGGGTGTGCGGCTCCACAGCGGACAGACTCCACCATGATTAAATTACATTGTGGGCTGTCACCCAAGAAGGGGAGGAGCACGCTGTCCGTGGGGGACGCATCAATACCCTTCAGGCCCTGTACGGGTGCCCAGGGCTGAGCTCTCACCTGGGCCCAGCTTCCAGCATGCGGGGCACGGAGTCCAGGATGCTGCAGCTCCTCACTGACGCATCTCCGCCGTCCTCCTGGTTACTCGATGAGAGAACCCGAGGCTAGGACGAAAGAGGGTCTGTAGCCCGAAACCTCCCCCAGGCTGACCAATCTCCACCCCTGCAGCGAGCAGGAGAGATCATTTACTCCAGAGACAGGTACTGGGGGAGCCCTGGCAGTGCAGCACACACAGCCCCCTCCCCCCAAGTTAGGTGGCCCTCTATTTCCGGACAGCTCTACAGGCTGGGTGCTCTCCCCCCTGTACACGTCGGGCGTGCAGGTATGGGCGGGGCAGGCGATGTCTGTGCATGTGTGCCGATTGGCCGCCGCGCATGCGCATTTAACATCGGCACACATGCACGGACACAGGGCAGGCACAGAGGGCTTTTATTATATAGTAGATAGATTATTATGAAGTGTAGATTAAAATATGTGATCAGTGCAGGTTCCTCTATGTGATGTCAGTGGTCACAACGCCTATAGATTATTGTATAGAGCGGAGCCACAGCTGGCGGCCGGGCAGTGACAGGGCTGAGGGCAGTGGAGTCATGTAGGGACACTGGGGGAGTGGGCTCTATGAGGAGGGAGGACAGAGAGGAGGGGTCTCCGGGCTCCACACCCCTTTCCTTAGCGGCGGTTTCCCCCTCACACAGCGCGCTCCCCAACACCTTCAATGCCGCGGTCAGTCGTGCGGTGATTACCTGAGCTCGGCTCCTGCAGTGTCCTCATCCTCCTTGGTCCCGCTCGCCAAATCCTCCATTCCTCTGTCAGCCCTCCGACCTGCTTGCCGGCACGATGCTGTGGGCGGTGTGGCCGCGTGTGGTGTGCTGCGATTCTATTGGCCGGCGCGCCGCACATGCGCATTTAAGATCGGCACAAACGCATGGGCACATCGCAGGCACAGAGGGGTTTTATTATAGAGGATATGTATGATACCAGATGGGCAAAAAAATAGCTTAGTGTCTAGAAGATTATAATGATGCTAATGCACTAATAATTGCAGTCAAAAGTTTGTCACCTTTACTGGTGAAATAAGCAACTTGGCACCTGCATATGCACCAAATGCGCCAAAATAAGAACACAACACTTGGGAAAAAGAGATTCAGTCAAAATTGGGATTCTTCTTCTTCCACGATGATGAAACATCCAGTCCATGATTCAAAAGATGTGAGGGAAAACTAGACAAAGCTGAAAATCAGAATCAATTAAATAAGTTAAGGATTGTCAACTTACAGCCAGAGCTGAAGGTAATCTATGCATACAGGATGTTGATTGGTGCATCTAAATTCTTGCTTTGCTAGCTAAGCTGTCTATCTTTTCAAGTGCATAGCAAAGAAGTACCGGCACTCACTTTCTTGACGATATGAAGAGACTTTTATTCAAAGCATAATAGCATCATCAGGGATAATGCTATAATGCTTTGAATAAAAGTCTCTTCATATCGTCAAGAAAGTGATTGCCGGTCCTTCTTCGTTATAAACTAGTGAGACTCCTTCCCTGGACGTGTGCACCATAGCCAAACTCCATTGCCGACCCATCTTCTTCAATATCTTTTCAAGCGCATCTGCAATGAGCAGGACACTGGGTCAGTGGGAATGCTATGCAGTGGGTCAGTTTATATGTGTATAAGTTCGTGACGCCAGTTGCAGCTTGAGCAGGTACTGTAGCAGGGCCCTTTAAGATGTTATATATATATGGTAGTGTCAACGGTGTCTCCTACCTGTGGTACGGCTGGACTCCTGTATCCCGGCTCACATGCAACAAAATGAGTGCTGTTAATAGGAGTAACTGAGGAATGATGGGATTCCACACAGATAATAGGGTCCAACTTGTCTTTACTTGGTGTTATGATATGCAGCTTCGATCCATACAATATACAGCAATAGTTTAGGATCCCAGCAGGTTTTGGCAATATGTGGCAGGAATTTATAAGTATTCTGCATCTGATCATACGCCTATTAGAATCTGGCAGGTATCTATCTTCTGCTCTGTCTGTGGTCTGCTTGGTTTGGGCTTGACTAGCTGAAGAGGTACTTATCTTCTCTTTATCTTTGGATCTTTACTTACAGGACTGCTCGCAGGGTATGGTGGTGGCTTCCTGGAGATCTGATAGTTCTGTAGATGGCTGCTTTCTCTGTCCACCAGCTGAGGTAAGGGACTCAGGCTGGGAAGGTTGATCTGGGGCCTCAGCCGAGGATTGGATCCTTGGTTGGGGTACCTGTTTCTGGGAGCTCCTACTAACACAGCCTACCCCAACAAGGGGGTGGCTCACACTCACTCTAACTTCCTTCTCCTCCTCATAAAGCATGGCATGGGACATCCCACTTCTGCTCATGTAGGGGAGACTAGATTGGAATGGTCTGTTCCAGGCTAGAAGCTAACTCTGACCTGTTGCATACTGCTGCCACCTGCTGGTGTACATTGAGAATTACAGCAAATATACATAACAGGCATAAAAATGTTCATTTTGGCAAATACACAGTTATATTACACAAGATGGTAAAATACATTTGCATTAACATTATGAAGCAGGGGAACAGAAGTTTGGTGACATACTTCAGGATGTTACACATCTGTTGCCTGATTATGTTGTCCTATGTAAGCGGATCATATTACAGATAAATAGTACTTCTTTTTACCAAAATGGCACAAACAATTTTTGTTCTGTTTGGCTTATAAGTAGGAGAAAGGAAACAATAGAACAGACTAATAGCACACTCCCCCACCACCACCACTACCGCAGCAGTTATTTGTGACCAGGGAGACAACCGGGTGGAGCACTTCCCTCATGAACAAAGCTCCACCTCATATGCGTACAAAACAGACCCTAAATCACCATGGAGAGGGGCAAGAGAACACCCCCTAATGATTTTTATTGTGCCGTAAAGCACAATTTTGGTTCATTTACAGTTTGGTATATGATGTCATAATCACAGCCCTCCAGGATACATAGCAATTAGAGATGGTAGAATATATTTGACAAATTCTGTATTTATATCACAGACATTTATATGCACAGAAGGATGGATCCACTATGCCATTTTTAACTTTGGCTTATAGCTAAACCAGAGTGCAGAGTTTTTTGTGATTTTCACCTTAGCATTAGAGTTGAGCGGACACCTGGATGTACAGGTTCGACGAGTTCGGCCGAACTTGAAAAAAAAGTTCGGGTTCGGGACCCGAACTTGACCCGAACTTGAACCCGAACCGCTTTGAAGTCAAGGGGGACCCGAACTTTTGGGCGCTAAAATGGCTCTAAAATAGTCCTGGAAGGGCTAGAGGTTGAGTAGGCGGTGGATGGGTGGATGTGGCGGTGTAAGTTGACGTGGCGGTGTAGGTGGAAGCGGCGGTGAAGGAGGAATAGGTAGCCAACACTGATTTGTGTTATTTTTTATTTTTAAATTGGGGTATCCCCCAAAATATTGGGACATATAACAAAATAAAACAAAGAATAAGTGCACTTGAGTACAAGAATGGATGGTTAAGGCTGGTATAAATGTCTATTCTGCACAAGGTATGGACAAGTCCTGTGGGATCCATGCCTGGTTCATTTTAATAAACGTAAGCTTGTCCACACTGGCTGCGGCCTGTAATAATGCTCTCTGCCGTGCTAAACACACGTTAACACTATACACTGGCTGCAGGGCAGGTCAGCACCTCCAAGGCTGACAGAGCTTTTCCACATTTTGGCCATGTAACCCTGACTTCTCAGGTGCTGGCGGAGCCCCAGCTGCGTTGGCGACCTCTTCCTGCTCCTCTGCCTTCGCCTTGTGCTTCTACTGTGCCCCCGCTGTCAGGTGGGAATGCCATCAGCAGCGTGCGCTTGTAGTCGCGCATCTTCCGATCAGTAACAGATGTTTTCACTAAATTTAGTTCCCTGTCAGCAATGCAGAGCAGGGGTTCATTCACGGCAAAAGGGGGTTCATGTCACCCAGCAATAGAACAGAGGGTTTTGAGAGATTTAGGCCCCTGTCAGCAATGCAGAGCAGGGGTTTATTTACGGCAAAAGGGGGTTCATGTCACCCAGCAATACAACAGAGGATTTTGAGAGATTTAGGCCCATGTCACCCAGGCACAGCAGGGGTTCATTCACGGCAAAAGGGTGTTCATGTCACCCAGCAATAGAACAGAGGATTTTGAGAGATTTAGGCCCCTGTTACCCAGGCACAGCAGGGCTTCATTCACGGCAAAAGGGGGTTCGTGTCACCCAGCAATAGAACAGAGGATTTTGAGAGATTTAGGCCCCTGTCACCGAGGCACAGCAGGGGTTCATTCACGGCAAAAGGGGGTTCATGTCACCCAGCAATAGAACAGAGGATTTTGAGAGATTTAGGCCTATGTCACCCAGGCACAGCAGGGGTTCATTCACGGCAAAAGGGGGTTCTTGTCACCCAGCAATATAACAGAGGATTTTGAGAGATTTAGGCCCCTGTCACCCCGGCACAGTAGGGGTTCATTCATGGCAAAAGGGGGTTCATGTCACCCAGCAATAGAACAGAGGATTTTGAGAGATTTAGGCCCCTGTAACCCAGGCACAGCAGGGGTTCATTCACGGCAAAAGGGGGTTCATGTCACCCAGCAATAGAACAGAGGATTTTGAGAGATTTAGGCCTATGTCACCCAGGCACAGCAGGGGTTCATTCACGGCAAAAGGGGGTTCTTGTCACCCAGCAATATAACAGAGGATTTTGAGAGATTTAGGCCCCTGTCACCCCGGCACAGTAAGGGTTCATTCATGGCAAAAGGGGGTTCATGTCACCCAGCAATAGAACAGAGGATTTTGAGAGATTTAGGCCCCTGTAACCCAGGCACAGCAGGGGTTCATTCACGGCAAAAGGGGGTTCATGTCACCCAGCAATAGAACAGAGGATTTTGAGATATTTAGGCCCCTGTCACCCAGGCACAGCAGGGGTTCATTCATGGCAAAAGGGGGTTCATGTCACCCAGCAATAGAACAGAGGATTTTGAGAGATTTAGTTCCCTGTCACCCAGGCACAGCAGGGGTTCATTCACGGCAAAAGGGGGTTCATGTCACCCAGCAATAGAACAGAGGATTTTGAGAGATTTAGGCCTATGTCACCCAGGCACAGCAGGGGTTCATTCACGGCAAAAGGGGGTTCTTGTCACCCAGCAATATAACAGAGGATTTTGAGAGATTTAGGCCCCTGTCACCCCGGCACAGTAGGGGTTCATTCATGGCAAAAGGGGGTTCATGTCACCCAGCAATAGAACAGAGGATTTTGAGAGATTTAGGCCCCTGTAACCCAGGCACAGCAGGGGTTCATTCACGGCAAAAGGGGGTTCATGTCACCCAGCAATAGAACAGAGGATTTTGAGAGATTTAGGCCCCTGTCACCCCGGCACAGTAGGGGTTCATTCATGGCAAAAGGGGGTTCATGTCACCCAGCAATAGAACAGAGGATTT
The DNA here is from genome assembly GCF_905171765.1 of Bufo bufo. NCBI lineage: Eukaryota > Metazoa > Chordata > Amphibia > Anura > Bufonidae > Bufo > Bufo bufo. The sequence continues at coordinate 66,933,554 of NC_053391.1, read as the reverse complement.
TGAGAGATTTAGGCCTATGTCACCCAGGCACAGCAGGGGTTCATTCACGGCAAAAGGGGGTTCTTGTCACCCAGCAATAGAACAGAGGATTTTGAGAGATTTAGGCCCCTGTCACCCCGGCACAGTAGGGGTTCATTCATGGCAAAAGGGGGTTCATGTCACCCAGCAATAGAACAGAGGATTTTGAGAGATTTAGGCCCCTGTAACCCAGGCACAGCAGGGGTTCATTCACGGCAAAAGGGGGTTCATGTCACCCAGCAATAGAACAGAGGATTTTGAGAGATTTAGGCCCCTGTCACCCAGGCACAGCAGGGGTTCATTCATGGCAAAAGGGGGTTTATGTCACCCAGCAATAGAACAGAGGATTTTGAGAGATTTAGTTCCCTGTCACCCAGGCACAGCAGGGGTTCATTCACGGCAAAAGGGGGTTCATGTCACCCAGCAATAGAACAGAGGATTTTGAGAGATTTAGGCCTATGTCACCCAGGCACAGCAGGGGTTCATTCACGGCAAAAGGGGGTTCTTGTCACCCAGCAATATAACAGAGGATTTTGAGAGATTTAGGCCCCTGTCACCCCGGCACAGTAGGGGTTCATTCATGGCAAAAGGGGGTTCATGTCACCCAGCAATAGAACAGAGGATTTTGAGAGATTTAGGCCCCTGTAACCCAGGCACAGCAGGGGTTCATTCACGGCAAAAGGGGGTTCATGTCACCCAGCAATAGAACAGAGGATTTTGAGAGATTTAGGCCCCTGTCACCCAGGCACAGCAGGGGTTCATTCATGGCAAAAGGGGGTTCATGTCACCCAGCAATAGAACAGAGGATTTTGAGAGATTTTGGCCCCTGTCAACCAGGCACAGCAGGGGTTCATTCACGGCAAAAGGGGGTTCATGTCACCCAGCAATAGAACAGAGGATTTTGAGAGATTTAGGCCCATGTCACCTAGGCACAGCAGGGGTTCATTCACGGCAAAAGGGGGTTCATGTCACCCAGCAATAGAACAGAGGATTTTGAGAGATTTTGGCCTTTGTCAACCAGGCACAGCAGGGGTTCATTCACGGCAAAAGGGGGTTCATGTCACCCAGCAATAGAACAGAGGATTTTGAGAGATTTAGGCCCCTGTCACCGAGGCACAGCAGGGGTTCATTCACGGCAAAATGGGGTTCATGTCACCCAGCAATAGAACAGAGGATTTTGAGAGATTTAGGCCCATGTCACCTAGGCACAGCAGGGGTTCATTCACGGCAAAAGTGGGTTCATGTCACCCAGCAATAGAACAGAGGATTTTGAGAGATTTAGGCCCCTGTCAACCAGGCACAGTAGGGGTTCATTCACGGCAAAAGGTGGTTCATGTCACCCAGCAATAGAACAGAGGATTTTGAGAGATTTAGGCCCCCTTCACCCAGGCACAGCAGTGGTTCATTCACAGCAAAAGTGGGTTCTTGTCACCTAGCAATAGAACAGAGGATTTTGAGAGATTTAGGCTTGTGCCACCCAGGCACAGCAGGGGTTTGTATACGCCAAAAATGGTAAAATGTCACCCGTCATTTGAAAATAAGATTTTTTTTTAATTTAGGGCACTAAAATTGCTCTAAAATAGTTCTTGAAAAGGCTAGAGGGATGTAAAAGGCAGTAAAATGTGCTTAAGAGCATGGCAAAAATAAAAAAATAAAACAAAGAATCATTGCACTTGACTTGAGTACAAGAATGTATGTTTGATGGTGGTATAAATGTCTATTCTGCACAAGGTACAGACAAGTTTTGTGGGATCCAAGCCTGGTTCATTTTAATGAACGTGAGCTTGTCCACGTTGGCTGTGGACAGGCGGCTGCGCTTGTCTGTGATGACGCCCCCTTCCGTGCTAAACACACGTTCAGATAATACACTGACTGCAGGGCAGGCCAGCACATCCAAGGAGTAAAGGGCAAGCTCAGGCCATGTGCCCAATTTGGAGACCCAGAAGTTGAAGGGGGCAGACTCGTCATTCAGTACGTGTGGGCGTGTGCACACATACTGCTCCACCATGTTGGTGAAATGCTGCCTCCTGCTAAGACGTTCCATATCAGCTGGTGGTGCTGGTTGTTGTGGCGTGCTGACAAAGCTTTTCCACATTTCGACCGTGCTAACCCTGCCTTCTGAGGTGCTGGCGGTGCCCCAGCTGCGTTGGCGACCTCTTCCTCGTCCATTGCCTTCGCCTTGTGCTTCCACTGTGCCCCCGCTGTCAGGTGGGAATGCCACCAGCAGCGCGTCTACCAGCGTGCGCTTGTACTCACGCATCTTACGATCACGCTCCAGTGACGGAATTAAGGACGGTACGTTGTCCTTGTAACGGGGATCCAGCAGCGTGGCCACCCAGTAATCAGCACAAGTTAGAATGTGGGCAACTCGGCGGTCATTGCGGAGACACTGCAGCATGTAATCGCTCATGTGTGCCAGGCTGCCCAGAGACATTCACCAATTTTTGGCTGTGATATACCCCTGCTTTACCTAGTAGACAGGTAAACAAATTTCGCTAATTTGGCTGTTACATTTTTGGGTGAAATTTACAAATTTTTGGCTGTTATATACCCCTGCTCTACCTAGTAAACAGGTAAACAAATTTCACTAATTTGTCTGTTACATTAATGAGTGAAATTCACCAATTTTTGGCTGTGATATACCCCTGCTCTACCTAGTGGACAGGTTAATAAATTTCACAAATTTGTCTGTTACATTGTCGGGTGACATTCACCAATTTTTGGCAGTGATATACCCCTGCTCTACCTATTGGACAAGGAAATACATTTCGCTAATTCGACTGTTACATTCTTGGGGGACATTTTACAATTTTTGCCGTTAATAAACCCCTGCTCGGCATAGGTGGCAGGGCCCGAAATTTTTTAAAATCGTCTGTTCCATTGGTGGGTGACATTAACCCATTTTTGGCGATGAAAAACCCCTGCTTTGCATAGGTGACAGGGACTTACATTTCTAAAATTCGTCTTTAATTGGCCTTTTCATTCGATTCTTCCGCTTTAATATCTTGTCCCACATTTCAGCTCGATCACATTGCAGCCATTGAACTCCTTTGGATGTGGTATCCCTTTCTCACTCTCACTCTCTGGCGTGGAACCCTGATTCGCTGCTAACCGTGATCAACATAGTAGGCGCCAAAAAGAACATCGAAAGTTGATAGAGAAGATATCCAATTGGATAGTGGACGTCACGGGGACGTGCGATGAGGCAGAAGTTATCTAGAGTCAACGTTTCCAAATCCAAAATACCCCAGTGACATTCCCTATAATTTTTTTATTAATCATTCCAATAACAGGGCATCTTAAGAGTACTGTATTGTTATTAATCATCACTACCTCCCCGAGTTGGGAGTGGGTAATTGCCGCACGCCCCCTCCTTTACTTGGAAGCTTCGGCTTCAATAATTTGTCCCACATTTCAGCTTGATCACATTGCAGCCATTGACCTCCCTTGGATGTGGTCTTCCTTTCTCATGCTCCCTCTCTTGCATGGAACCCTGATTCGTCACTAACCGTGATCAACATGGTAGGCGCAGAAAAGAACATCGAAAATTGATATAGCATATATCCAATTGGATTGTTGACCTTCACAGGAACGTGCGACATGGTGGAGCAGTATGTGTGCACACGCCTACACGTACTGACTGATGGGTCTGCCCCCTTCAACTTCTGGGTCTCCAAATTGGGCACATGGCCTGAGCTTGCCCTTTATGCCTTGGAGGTGCTGACCTGCCCTGCAGCCAGTGTATTGTCTAAACGTTTGTTTAGCACGGCTGGAGGGGGTTATCACAGGTTATATTTCCCAATGTTTTCCCAATGTAGTTCACCGCCGCTTCCACCTACACCACCACATCCACCACCTCCTCAACCTCCTTTCATATGGACCTCGTCCTCCAAGATCAAGATTATTGTTTTTTATTTTTACGTATTTTATATTATTTTAAGTCATTTCCATATCCACATTTGTTTGCAGAACACTTGCCATGCTCTTAACCACATTTTGCTGCCGTTTGCAGCCCTCTAGTCATTTCCATGACTTTTTTAGAGCCATTTTAGTGCTCCAAAGTTCGGGTCCCCATTAACTTCTTTGGGGTTCGGGTTCAGGGTCAAGTTCGGGTCAAGTTCGGGTCCCGAACTCGAACTTTTTTGTGACGTTCGGCCGAACCTGTCGAACCCGAACATCCAGGTGTCCGCTCAACTCTAACCAAAATTAATTGGACAATTGACTCAAAGGCTTTATCATGGGCAGGTGTGGGCAATTCTTTCATTATTTCATTCTCAATTAAGCACATAAAAGGCCTGGAGTTGATTTGAGGTGTGGTGCTTGCATTTGAAGTAAACATGCGGTCAAAGGAGCTCTTTATGCAGGTGAAACAAGCCATCCTTTATCTGCAAAAATAAACAAAAAAATCCGAGAAATTGCTACACTATTAGGAGTGGCAAAATCTACAGTTTAGTACATCCTGAAAAAGAAAGAAAGCACTGGTGACCTCAACAATGCAAAAAAAACATGGACACCCACCGAAGACAACAGTGGCAGAATAATTACCACAGTGACGAGAATCCCCTTAACAGCCAACCAAATGAACAACACTCTCCAGGATATAGGCGTATCAATATCCAAATCTACCATAAAGAGAAGACTGCATGAAAGTAAAACAGAGGGTTCACTGCACGGTGCAAGCCACTCATATGCCTCAAGAATAAGAAGGCTAGATTGGACTTTGCTAAAAAAAAATCTTAAAAAACCAGCACACTTCTGGAAGAACATTTTTTGGACAGATAAAACCAAGATCAACCTCTACCAGAATTATTGAAAGAAAAAAGTATGGCTAAGGCATGGTACAGCTCATGATCCAAAGCATACCACATCATCTGTAAAACACTGTGGAGGCAATGTGATGGCTTGGGAATGCATAGCTGCCAGTGGCACTGGGTCCCTCATGTTTATTGATGATGTGACACAGGACAGAAGCAGCCGGAAGAATAAACTTCAGACAGAAAGGCCCACAAACAAACAGCAACTGAAAACCTCTGCAGCAAAGGCCTGGCAGCGCATTAAAAAGGAGGAAACACAGCGTCTGGTGAGGTCCATGAGTTCAAGGCAGTCATTGCCAACAAAGGGTTTTCAACTAAGTATTAGAAATTAACATTTTATTTACAATTATTTAATTTGTCTAATTACTTTTGAGCCCCTGAAATGAAGGGATTTAGTTTAAAAAATGCTTTAGTTCCTCACATTTTTATGCAATTATTTTGTTCAACCCACTGAATTAAAGTTGAAAGTCTGAACTGCATCTGAATTGTTTTGTTCAAAATCCATTGTGGTAATGTACAGAACAAAAATTAGAAAAATGTTGTCTCTGTCCAAATATATATGGACCTAACTGTACCTCTGAGCCAGTGATTGGCTGCAGCAATCATGTGTATTACACAGATGTCATCTCTGCAGCTAGGAACGTCTGAGTGAGAATCTGAGCGGAAGCCCTAGATCAGCCTGTAATACTTATTTTATTGTTTTAACACCTTCTCTGCCTTTTTTTGAACTGATAAACCCCTTTAATGATTCTGTTGTAATAGGAAATGTCATTTTACCCTATTAATTCTAGGTCTAGATTGTCAATATGGAAGTGCCCAGGGGTGGACAGGCCACAGACCCTACAGGAAAATTTCCAAGTGGGCCGATGGCCAGGGGGCCACGCAAGCCCTCCTCATGGCCGCCAGCCAGGTACATAAAGATCTGATGCTCTCAGCATTAATTAATGTAGGAGCATCAGGTTCTTACTTACCTGGCCATCGGCTGCAGGTGCCCTCCTGAATTCTACTTATTGCCTTCTTTAGGACGATGATACAGTTTCATATTGAGGCTGTCACAAAGAGGGGTAGAGGGTAGTGACCACTGGCTCCACCCACACCCCTGTCCCTGCCTACATTCACCACTCATCCTAAGCAACGAGGTACAACTGGTCGACGTTCCCTAGCCTGGGTAAGTGCGGAGGGACATACAAGACAAACAACAGATATGTCAGCAAGCCGAGTCAGAACCAGGATGTCGCTAAAGTACAGAAGGATAATCAAAGAGAAGTCAAGTCCACGCCAAAGGTCAAACACGGAGAAGCCAATAAATGCAGGGAGCAACCGGGGATGAAGTCGGGAATGGAGCCAGGAATCTAGCCGCATGTCAAACAGAACAAGTTCAGGAAGAGACTGAATTCACAGGCAACCTGTGGCCAGCAGGCTGCCTGTTACATAGTGGAGAAGAGGAGTCATGTGACGTGGCCACCGTCATATGACTCATTCTCCTGAATCCAGCCGAGTACCGAGTGATCAGCTCGGCGCTCAGGCTTACCGCAGTTACCATGGACGCGAAGGACGCTGACCGCGCCAAGGGAATACGCACGGCCAGATCCTCCCCGTCCCTTGTTGCTGTGGATACGAGGGCAGAGCGCTGACGGCGGTGAATAGAAGGAACCTGCCGTCGGCCCCCCGTGCCAGTACCCCCCCTTCTACGTGGGGCCACCGGACCCAAAGCCGATGGAGCAGGCTTGTGAGGATGATCACGATGAAACCTTTGAATCAGCCTATTAGCGTGGATCTTATTCATTGGTACCCATGATCTTTCCTCAGGTCCGTAACTTTTCCAATAAACTAAGTATTGAAAGGAATTTCGAACCTTCCTAACGTCAATGATCTTGGAAATGACATACTCCTCTTGCTCATTCACCAGCACTGGGGGAGGAGCACTTTGCGATGGAACTACGGGTGAAACATACTTTTTAAGCAAAGATTTATGAAACACATTATGAATGCGAAATTAATCTGGCAACTTCAACCTGAAAGACACGGGATTAATAATTTCGAGGATTTCATATGGACCAACAAAACGTGGTGCAAACTTCCTGAAGGACACTCTCAGAGACAAATTCTTAGTTGACAGCGAAACTTTTTCTCCGACCTTAAAGTCCCCTCCTTAGGAACATTTTCTATTAGCATAGATTTTCTGACTCTCTTGAGCTTTCTCTAGGTTCTGCTGAACCCGAGCCCAAACAGTGCACAGTTCAGAAGTTACACTGTCAGCCTCGGGATTAGGTGATGGAACAGATGAAACACAACTAAATCTCGGGTGAAAACCAAAATTGCAGAAAAACGGAGAAACCCCTGTGGAGGAGTTCACCCTGTTGTTGAAGGCAAACTCTGCCAAAGGCAGATATTTCACCCATAGTTGCTGGTTATCAGAGATGTAAGATCTTAAAAACTGCTCAACGGCTTGATTAAGGCGTTCGGTTTGTCCATTCGACTCAGGATGAAAGGCTGAAGAGAATGACAAAGATATATCACATCTCTGACAAAACACTCTCCAGAACTTGGAGACAAACTGAACACCTGTGTCGGACACAATATTTTCAGGAATACCATGTAAACATACCACCTGTTCAATAAACACAGAAGCCAGAGTCTTGGCATCAGGAAGTTTGGCTAACGGAACGAAGTGTACCATCTTACTGAATCTGTCGACCACTACCCAAACCACCAACTTCCCTTCCGAGGGAGGCAAGTCAGTGATGAAATCCATTGAAATATGTGACCAGGGTTTACTCGGAATGGGTAGTGGTCGTAGTTCACCAGCAGGACGTGATCTGGGCGTTTTGCACCTGGCACATACCTTGCATGCAGAGACGTAAGATTTTACATCCCTGGATAGTGTGGGCCACCAATAAGACCTGGACACGAGTTCATTGGTGCCCTCAATACCGGGATGTCCGCACGAGACTGAGTCGTGACACTCACTCAGCAAACGGAGACGAAACTGCTGAGAAACAAAGAACTTATCAGTAGGTGTTTGTGGCGGTGCTAGATGTTGCTGTGCTTCAATGAGAGAAGCCAGTTCCTCTGACAAAGCTGCCACAATAATGTTAGCTGGTACAATGGGTTCAGGAGGAATGTCAGGGGGTTGAAATGCACAGAAACTTTGAGACAAGGCATCAGCCTTTATGTTGTTACTTCCTGGTCTAAAAGTAATCAAGAAGTTAAAACGCGTGAAGAACAAAGCCCATCTGGCTTGACGTGGATTCAGGTGTTTAGCAGATTCGAGGAACAATAAATTTTTATGGTCAGTGAGCACAGTAATACAATGTTTAGCCCCCTCCAAAAAATGTCTCCATTCCTAAAACGCCTATTTGATGGCTAACAATTCTCGATTACCATTGTCATAATTCCTCTCAGTGGGAGAGAATTTCCGTGAAAAAAAAGCACAGGGTCTTAAATTGGTAAGATTAGAGGGTCCCTGCGAAAGCACCGCCCCCACTCCATCCTCAGAAGCGTCAACCTCTACAATGAAAGGTCTCTCTTGATCAGGCTGAACCAAAACTGGGGCGTTCCTAAAATACCTTTTAAGGGTCTCGAAGGCCTCAATAGCCTCTACAGACCAGTTCTCCAGATCCGCAACCTTCTTAGTGAGGTCGGTCAAAGGTTTGGCAACTACCAAATATTTTTTATATAAATTTACGGTAATAATTGGAAAATCCTTAAAAGCGTTGTAAGGCTTTCAGGGATGATGGTCTTACCCAATCTAAAATGGCCTGTACCTTACCAGGGTCCATCTTAAAAGCGTGAGGAGTGAGAACATAACCCAGATACAAGATTTCCTGAACCCCAAAGAGACATTTTTCCAATTTAACAGACAGTTGATTTTTTCTGAGAATCTCCAGAACTTGTCTGGTATGCACAACATGAGATTCCCAACTCGAAGAAAAAAATCTAAATGTCATCGAGATATACAATCATAAATTTGCCAATAAGTTCCCTGAAAATGTCGTTCATGAAATTTTGAAAAACTGCAGGAGCATTACTAAGCCCAAAAGGCATGACCAGGTATTCGAAAATGCCCCTCCGGAGTATTAAAAGCAGTTTTCCATTCGTCCCCTTCTTTAATACGAACTAGGTTGTAAGCTCCCCTCAGGTCAAGTTTGGAGAACCATGAAGCCCCTAGAACTTGATTAAACAGATTGGGAATCAAAGGAAGAGCGTATTGATTTTTAACAGAAATTCTGTTCAATTCCCGATAGTCAATACAAGGCCTAAGCCCTCCATCCTTTTCTTGACAAAAAGAACCCTGCCCACATAGGAGATACAGAGGGCCTTATATGTCCTTTACGCAAACTTTCCTTGACATATTCTCTCATGGAATCACGTTCTGGACCAGATAGATTATATATACGCCCCTTGGGGAACCTGCCACCTTCCACTAATTCAATAGCGCAGTCATAAGCTCTATGGGGTGGCAACCCCTCGGGGTCAGATGAGGAGAATACATCCACATAATCCTCTATGAATGGAGGTAATATTTTGGATTCTGCTGAGACTCCAGCATAGACAATAGACAGACATGAATCACATTTAGGGCCCCATTTGACTAGTTCACCTCTGGTCCAATCAATCACAGGGTTGTGTAATTGGAGCCATGGCATACCTAGCACCACATCAACAGGTAAATTCTCCAAAATTAATAGGGCACAACTTTCAGTATGACACACCCCCACCGTTAGCGTAATCTCGGGAGTAGAAAACCCACGGTACCTCCTAATAATGGGATAGAATCAATAGCAACAATGTATACAGGATCAGGAAGGGTCAGGATAGGAATTCCCACCTGGCGGGCAAATTTGAGATCAATAAAGCTAGCAGCTGATCCAGAATCAATAAAAATTTTACCTAAACCCTTATTGAGCCCGGCTGAAACAGTAACAGGGACCAAGAATTTACTTTTAACAATATCTGGGAGTACCTTGTCATTAGATGTCCCAGGTTTGAGTGATTTACTGGGAGGAGGCTTCTTGGGACATTGTCGAATCCAATGGTCAGAACCGCCACAATAGAAACATGTCCCCTGATGGCATTGTTGTTCCCTTCTGGTCATACCAATCTTCATGGGTTCTTCGGCACCAGGTTCAGATTGGACACCCACGAGACTGACCTTAGATTTAGACGTCACCTGGGAAGAAAGCAAAACCTCCTGCTGTCTCTCCCTAATGCGTCTGTCTAGTCTTACAGCAAGTGTCATGGTCTGCTCTAAAGTCTCGGGAAGGGGGTAACCTATAAGTATATCTTGAAGTCTATCGGACAAGCCTGACCTGAACTGACACTTGAGAGAAGGTTCATTCCAGTCGGAGGGAACACACCATTTCCTAAATTGAGTACAGTATACTACTCTACTGGTCGGTTGCCCTGTACCAAAGCCTTTAACTGCGTCTCTGCTACGGAGGCTCTGTCTGGTTCATCATACAGAGCACCTAGGTCCTGAAAGAAAGCATCAACTGACCCAAGACACAACGAGTCGGGGGGTAATGAAAACGCCCACTCTTGGGGGTCACCTTGTAACAGAGAAATTATAATTTCCACTCGCTGTGCCCTATGCCAGAAGAAAGAGGTTGTAGCCTGAAATATAATTTGCAGCTTTCTTTAAAGGTCTGGAAGCTCTTGCGGTCTCCTGAAAACCGCTCGGGAAGTTTAACAAAAGGTTCCGTCTGCAAGATGGACGGGGGAGGAACCGTGAGGTTACATCCCGCTTCTTGGACTTGTAACCTTTCCTCTAATTCCTGAAATATCTGGGCCAAGTTCTGGACATGATCCTTCAGGTGTTGTAGCGGATCCATAGTCGTAGTATGGGCCTGTGAATCTGTCACAAAGAGGGGTAGAGGGTAGTGACCACTGGCTCCACCCACACCCCTGTCCCTGCCTACTTGCACCACTCATCCTAGGCAACGAGGTACAACTGGATGACGTTCCCTTGCCTGGGTAAGTGCGGAGGGACATACAAGACAAACAACAAATATGTCAGCAAGCCGAGTCAGAACCAGGATGTCGCTAAAGTACAGAAGGATAATCAAAGAAAAGTCAAGTCCACGTCAAAGGCCAAACCTGGAGAAGCCAATAAATGCAGGGAGCAACCGGGGATGAAGTCGGGAACGGAGCTGGGAATCTAGCCGCATGTTCAGGAAGAGACGGAATTCACAGGCAACCTGTGGCCAGCAGGCTGCCTGTGAAATAGTAGAGAAGAGGAGTCATGTGACGTGACCAGCGTCACATGACTCATTCTCCTGAATCCAGCCGAGCACCGAGTGATCAGCTCGGCACTCAGGCTTACCACAGTTGCCATGGACGTGAAGGACGCTGACCGCGCCAAGGGAATACGCGCCGCCAGATCCTCCCCATCCCTCGTTGCTGTGGAGACGAGGGCGTAGCTCACATCCTTGCTGTGTATGAACCGCAGAGCGCTGACGGCGGTGAATAGGGGGAACCTTCCATCGGCGCCCCATGGCAGAGGCACTATTTTGTGCTGCACTGTAGTATTTGGTTCTGTTGGGGTGGTATTTTGTTCTTCTCTACAGTATTTCTGGCATACTTCTGTTTTCTCTGCCTACTTGTGTTTTCCCACCTTCTGTCAGTTTTGACCCACCTACCACATGGGGCCACTTTTAGGGCTTTTTCCAGGGACACTTTAAGTTCCCAGTCCATCTCTGGAAGTGCCTATATCTGTTAGACCAGCTGTGCATGAATTGACTTCTCTGAGATAAAAATTTTAAACTTTATGCTAGTTATATTCCTAGTTCTGCTTTTCGTGGAGTTGTACGCTATGGATGTTGGGTCCCCTGTAGTTGACCCCCAGTATGGTGGAGGCTTGATATCAGTATTGGTGGCCAATCCAAGCACTTATCAGTTTTCTTTGTACGATAAAGACACTTTAAATTCTGTAAAACAGACTAACTTTGAATTCTTTGCTGTCTTTTGATGTCTTTTTTGTTCTGTGGTGTTGTAGAATATAGAATTTCAATGCTGTATATAATTGCAATATGCTTTGTTATTTGTCTGACAAATTACACAAAAAACTTTTTTTTGTTATTATTTTCAATTGCTTTTACTAATCCATGAAAAAGCATTACATTCAGCCACTTCAGTTACTTTATTGTGACAAAATGTTAAGGCTTTTTTTTTTCTACTTTAGATTAGTTAAGTATTATCAGCTCTTTGCAGACAAGAACCATAACAAGGACAAAAGATGTTTCAGTTTAATAAAGTATTTATACCCTAGCAGATTTCTTTAGAAGTTTTGAATTATAGACCCTTAACAATATCCTCATTTTATCACAAGAAGTGCATGGACTGTAATGGAAGTAGCATTTGGCTGTCTACCAAGTTTGTGAAAAAAGTATCTGAACAATAAATATTTGTGCTACTGCGCGTTTGTGTGTCTGTGTGTTTTTAGGCAGGTGTGGAGAAATGCTCCAAGTAAGAATGCTTTGCAAAAGTGTTAATAGTTTAAATTTCAACTTATTGTGCAGCAGGACGACAACCCCAAACACTTTGCCAGGATCAATAAGAACAATCTTCAGCATAAAGAAGAACAAGGAGTCCTGGAAGTGAAATCCCCAAAACAACACAAAACAGATCCCAGAATATACAATATACACAATACTAGAAAATATGAATTCCATTATATTATGTATAGACAAAATCTATAAGGAATACCCTAACGCAAGTGCAAACCTGCCTTTATGTGTTTCAATGTCGGACTGGTATCTTCCTCAAGCCATACAGGTACACAGGCAATATTTATTTATTTTAGTAACTTATATAAGTGCTGACATATTCAGCAGTGCTTTAAAGACATTAGCATCAAGCTGTCCCCAATGGGGCTCAATATGAAATTTATATACAGAAAATGTTGCTAAACAATACTACAGTCCTGATCAAAAGTTTAAGACCACTTGAAAAATGGCAAAAAATCATATTTTACATTGTTGGATCTTAACAAGGTTCCAAGTAGAGCTTCAACATGCAACAAGAAGAAATGAGAGTGAGACCAAAAAAAATTTGAGCATTAAATTAATTGAAAATAACGATTAAACTGAAACAGGCTGTTTTTCAGCTGATCCAAATTTTAGGACCACATGCCTTTAAAAGTCCAAATCTGTGCAAAGATGTGGATTCATTATCATTTTCTGTCAGGTAATCACACGTTGTGATGGCAATGGCAAAAAAACTCTCCCTTTTTGAACGTGGTCGGGTTGTTGAACTGCATAAGCAGGGTCTCTCACAGCGCGCCATCGCTGCTGAGGTGGGACGCAGTAAGACAGTCATTTGGAATTTCTTAAATGATCCTGAGGGTTATGGAACAAAAAAGTCAAGTGGAAGACCCAAAAAAATTTCACCAGCACTGAGCCGGAGGATCCAATTGGCTTTCCGTCAAGACACTGGACGATCCTCAACCCAAATTAAGGCCCTTACTGGTGCTGACTGCAGCCCCATAACCATCAGACGGCATCTAAGACTGTAGGGCTTCAAAAATAAAAAACGTCTTCAAAGACCTCGTCTCCTTGAATGCCACAGAACTGCTCATTTGGACTTTGCAAGAGAGCACCAAACATGGCACATTCAAAGGTGGAAGAAAGTTTTATTCTCTGATGAGAAAAAATTTAACCTTGATGGTCCTGATGGTTTCCAACATTACTGGCATGACAAGCAGATCTCACCTTAGATGTTTTCTACGCGCCACAGTGGAGGGGACACCATAATGGTTTGGAGTGCTTTTTCCTTTAGTGGAACAATGGAGCTTCAGGAAGTGCAGGGGCGTCAAACGGCCGCTGGCTATGTCCAGATGTTGCAGAGAGCATTCCTCATGACTGAGGGCCCTCGTCTGTGTGGTAACGACTGGGTTTTTCAACAGGACAACGCTGCAGTACACAATGCCCGCAGGACAAGGGACTTCTTCCAGGAGAATAACATCACTCTTTTGGCCCATCCTGCGTGTTCCCCTGATCTAAATCCAATTGAGAACAATTGGGGATGGATGGCAAGGGAAGTTTACAAAAATGGACAACAGTTCCAGACAGTAGATGGCCTTCGTGCGGCCGTCTCATGGAAACGCTTGCATCAAGCATGCCGAAACAAAATTTTGAAGTGATCAACAATAACGGCGCAGTTACTCATTACTGAGTTCATGTTTGAAAGTTGGATTTCTGTTTTGAAGGGGGTTTAGTTTTTTTTTGGAGTTGTGGTCCTAAACTTTTGATCAGCTGAAAAATAGCCTGTTTCAGTTTATTCGTTGATTTCATTAAATTGAATGCTCAAAAAATGTTTTTTTTCACTCCCATTTCTTCTTGCTGCATGTTGAAGCTCTACTTAGAACCTTGTTAAGATCCAGCCATGCTAAATATGATTTTTTGCAATTTTTCAAGTGGTCTTAAACTGTATTAATGGTAATAAAACAGGCAGTAATGTAAAAAAGTGTCAATAAATGACAAAGGCTACAAAATACACTGTAAGTAAGAGTATAAAAACATACAAATGACAAATATAGATATTTACCAAGTATGACGTTTTATTTTTTTAAGAGGAGCCAGCCTGTCTGCAGTAGTGAGTGGGATTTGCTGGCCTGGGGGAGATGTATTTTAAATCACATTAATGAATCTGAGCACAATATCTTGATAAATCCACTAGTCACATTCAACCTCTGTTTGTAAACTTCTATGGTAACGACACAGGTTGTTCATAAGACTACAGAACTTCACCTATAGCAGTTGCCTTTCCGTGATACCCTCATCTTACTGTAAGGCCAAATAACAATAGAAATCAACTGAATAACAACCAGACATCTGCCATTTCAAGATACAGGGAAGATGACTGAGAAGATAAAAAAGAAGGGTCACATAAACTCATCCCAGTGGGCTTGCTCATAATGCCTTAAAGTTATTGTATGTCAATCATGAGGGAGTATAATTATGATGTCAGTGAAAGTGTCATAAGCATTATACAAGATGTCAATCCTGGAATAGTCTCTGTGTGTTTTAAAGCTGACCCATGGTGGTCAGAGACACTGGTGCAGGACATTGAGGGGTCATGCAAAACCGTAGTCAGGGACAGGCTGAGGTCAGGGCAGGCAGAGTATCAGCTATCCGATAAACAGTCTGAGGTCAGGGCAGGCAGCAAAACTTCAATACAGAGGTCAGGACAGGCATAGGAAAAGGGCAGAAGACAGTACAAAGACAAACAAATGAATACAGCAAACATTTGCATGGGTCTCTACCAAGATAGACAACCTATTGCTAAGGTACCCTTCCATAGGGGAAGGTGTCTTAAGTACCACGGCTGGGCCTGCCTCAAGGAAGCAAAGGAAGACTGGAGGGATCTTGGCTTTCGAAGCAGGAACAGGAAAAACTATTTTACAGGGAAACCCTTTCACACTAAAGAGGTTTGCCAGGGTTGACTCTAACAAACAATACATTTCTGCTTCTGGACCTTTTTGTATCTGAATCTTCACATTCAAGTTGCTATCATGGATATAAGACATGCCGTACATGTACATATATATATATGTACATATTATTGCTTGTGGTGCCCAATTAGAAGAACGAATCAGTTATGTTAAAATAAAAATCGCTGAACCTTTTTTACCCTCAGTATCAGATTTCCTGGGGCTGCAGGACTCCTCTCATACACTTTAGATTGTCGTCAGATCCTTTTGACATCAGCAGGATCTGCAGCCTATTTATCGAATATGTATCGCCAATGCAAACATGTCTCGACAGACCATGCTATATTATAATGGGGTCTATTGGGCTTACATTATGGTTTCTGACTTTTTGAAAGCAAGGATAGCGTTGTATTGCTGACGGAGACTGCTTCGCAAGTGTGAATAAAGCCTATCCACATATTATATGACACTATTAGGTCCTACAAATGTTTTGCCCATCACCTCCACTGATCTTGATCCAGCCCAGACAACATGTCCCCTGACTTCATAATTAAAACGACTGATTTATTAAAGAATCACACAGCTCTGAAAAAAGGCTTTAAAATACTCTTTTAATATGACTACAAGATAATAGTAAAAAGAAATTTACAAACAAAAATGCCGTCAATTTATCAGGAATGCAATTAAGTAAATGGCATTTTAAAATGTAATACTGATAAATGAATGTTAATGCATTAAGATGCCAAAAAAGAAAAAAACACGCACACATTACCAGTGTAATGGAGAAAATGACTATATTAAAAAAAATGCTACAAACATGAAAAACATTGTACAGTAATGCTGGGAGTTGTAGTAAGTACAGTCAATGCATTCCAATGGGATTTCAAAGTTCTTTATTTCCTTTCAGTTTTTAAACCCCTTTAAGTGTTATCTACTGTGCATACAACCATGTAGCATAGCATGTTGTATTAACATACCATAAAAATCAATCTCCCAGAGTAAAAAAAAAGGAGTATTGAATGCTTAGCGGACTGTGGTTTGATAATGCAAAATAAGAAAATAGTTACCTTATTTGTCGCATTATAAGACGCACCTGATGATGACACACCTAGGTTTTAGAGAAGAAAAATAAAAATATATATATTTTATATCAGACCTCAGATCAGACCCCCAATGCTAATCAGACCTCAGATCAGATCCACAATCTTCCTAAGACCCCCAAATCATATCCCCAATCTTCATAAGACTCCTAATCTTCATCAGACCTCGGATTAGATCCCCAATCTTTATCCTGCTCCCAAATCAGACACCCAATAATCATAAGACCCCCAATCTTCATCAGACCTCAGAGTGAGTAATACCAGTGCTAGCAGCACTACACTCGCCAATCCCAGAGCCTCTTGTGTACTAATGAGCGGTTCCATATTGGAAGCACTCACTAGTATTCGCTTAATAAGATGCACTCCCATTTGTCCCCCATTTTTGGGGCAAAAAGTGTGCCTTATAAAGCAAAAAATACGGTACTATTACCAGTAATGCGGCTGTCCAATTCTGTGTTTACAAAGGGGAGGAAAATGATCAGAGTGGACTCTGAGCCACAATTGAAATTAGAGTCAGGGAAAAGAGTCCTGAGAGGTAAGTTGAGCCACTGCTGGATCGTCTCATCTTCATTGTGGTAATCTACTGTTATACAGCAATCTGCATCTAAGCGATTTTACCTAGTTAATAGTGGAATACTGCAAACTAGTGTTTATATTAGTGTTTTTGCCCAATCCCAGAAAGTTGAAATGGCAAAACACAAATTAAATTAACATTAAAAGGGTTGTAGGGGATTTAAAAAAAAAGTGTCTGTTTTTTTTGTCCGTAAGCAGCAACGCTTTGGCAAAAATAGTCTTATTAGGTAAAAGCCAATTTTTCTTATTTTTAATGAAAACAAATCCTTCCTGACTCTATAGCTCTATAACTATAACTTGTAATGTCATTGTGTGAAAATACATCCAGGCCCCTCTTGAACTCTTTTAGTGAATTCACCATCACCACCTCCTCAGGCAGAGAGTTCCATAGTCTCACTGCTCTTACCGCAAAGAACTCTCTTCTATGCTAATGGAGAAACCTTCTTTCCTCTAGATGCAGAGGATGTCCTCCTGGGTACAGTATAAATAGATCATGAGAGAGTTATCTGTATTGCCCTGTGATATATTTAATCTTTCTGGGTACTGCAGTCCACCCATTCCATTTATTAATTTAGCTCCTGCTTTTAAACCCACTTAAGCTCTGCTTTGTCTTTACTGTACACAGTCCTCCATGTGTGGTCTGACTAGTGATTTGTAAAGTGATAGGACTATGTTCTCATCACCGGCATCTATGCCCCTTTTGATGCAACCCATAATCTTATTGGCCTTGGCAGCAGCTGCCTGACACTGGTTTCTACAGTTAAAGGGGTTGTCCAGGTTTAGATCTGAACACGAACATATCCCCATCTTCACCACAATGCCCCTCCCCCCCCCCCCCCCGATACGAGCATCGGAGCTTCTCATGCTCTGATGATCTCCTTTGTCCTGTGCTGAATCGCGCTGGACAAAGGCTATTTTAGGATATCTGGTGACATCACAAGCACTAATGGGCGGACTTTAGCACTGCCCAAGCCTATAAAACTGCGTCATTGAAGCCTCCGCCTAGCAGTGTAAAAAACAAGCAAAAAAGTCATTCGGAGCATGAAATGCTCTGATGCTCATATCAGGGGGGCTGGATGTCACGACTGTGACTGATCCAGACAGGTCTGGGAGGAGAAGGTCGCAGTGACTTGCTACTCGCGATAGCTTGTGAGTTTGCTCCGTGGTTCAGGGTATGTCATCTGGGTTTTGCCTTGTGAACCTTTTTGTCCTGACTGGGAGTTTGTAGGCATCCTTCTCAGGTGAGTCCTGTCTGCCACTCCCAGCTACTATATTAGTTTCAGTTTCACTTGCAGTCATTGCCAGATATAGTCCTTACTTCCAGTGCTACTCTGACCTTGGAAGGAGATCGTTTGATGGTGTTGCTGTGGAGCTCTTGTCCGGCTTGGACTGTCGTGTTTGGGATCGCCTTCTCTGCTCGTGACTGGATAAGTCTATCTCTGCTATAGTTTGTTTGTTGCTGTCTTCCCCTGTTGTTTTCCTAGACGTGAGTGATGGTGACTAGCGCTCCCATCGGCCTTTCCCCAGTCCAGTCTTGTTAGGGCGACTGAGGGTTTAGGCATCCTGCTCGCCGCACGGGTTCACACCCTGTCTAGGGTATCAGGGCAGACAGGTGCCAGCTTAGGGTTAGTCAGAAGTGGCCATTCTATTTCCCATCCGTAGATAAGGGTCCCCCTTCCCCTCCGTCTGGTGCGACACGACTGCTGCTGGGCTAGCGGTCGTGACAGTATATCTGGCCTTTTAAAAAAAAATAAAAAATAAGTGACATTTCTTTTTTTTTTTTTTTGCTTGCTGTTTTGCTTTGTATTTTGTCTGTTCCACTATGGATCCGGTTTCGGTTTTGGCGAAACAATTACAGGGATTATCCCTTGAAGTGGCAGGATTAAAAGCAACAGTGCTGCAGCAGCAATCCTTGGGTTCCACCGTTGCTACGGGAAACCAAGGTACTCCTGAGCCAAAAGTGGCTTTACCTGATAGGTTCTCAGGAGGGAGAGACCAATTTGTAACCTTCAGAGAAGCTTGCAAATTGTTCTTCAGGTTACGCCCTAGATCCTCCGGCGGTGAGGAACAACGGGTGGGCATTGTAATTTCTCTCCTGCAAGGAGATCCGCAGGCTTGGGCTTTCTCCCTACCATCAGACTCTCCGGCCTTACGATCAGTGGAGGAGTTTTTTGAAGCCCTGGGTCTCGTATATGATGACCCGGACAGGGTCTCACTGGCTGAGTCTAAGCTACGTAGACTTCGGCAAGAGAACCGGTCTGCTGAACTTTATTGTTCCGAATTCCGTAGGTGGGCTACTGATACGTTATGGAACGACTCGGCCCTTAGGAGTCAGTTCTGCCAGGGGTTGTCTGAAAAATTAAAAGACGCGCTGGCGGTATACGAGGTCCCTGGGTCTCTTGAGGCTGCTATGTCTCTGTCCATAAGAATCGACAGACGGCTCAGGGAGAGACTATTAAATTTTACGGAGGCCTCTATAGGGCAGGGATCGGTCTGTTATGGTCCAGTCGAACCAATGCAAATAGGGGGCGTCACTAGACGGGTGAATCCTCCTAAGTTCCGCCGTAGGTCAGAGGTTTGTTTTCGTTGTGGGGGGAGGGGTCATTTTGTAAAGGTTTGTCCCTCAGAACCCAAGAGACCACAAACTAAGGAGTCGCCGGAAAACTAGAGTCCCCAGATTGTGCGGAGGAGAACAGTCTGGGCATATTCGTTTCCTCCATACGCATGTCTCAGTTTTTGTTGTCCGCTACCGTTGAGGCGGGCAATAAAACTGAGATCTGTTCCGTCTTTTTGGACAGTGGGGCGGGGGTCAACTTGGTGGATTCACGGTTTGCTCAGGCTCTGGGTTTTACTCCGGAACCGGTATGCAGAACTATTCCTGTTTTTGCCATCGACTCCTCCCCTCTTACTCAGAGAGAGTTAACTCAGATCATCCATAATATCCATCTGCAGGTAGGGGACCTCCATAAAGAGCATATCTCTTGTTATGTCCTGGACGGTCTTCCGGCTCCTATGGTATTGGGGCTTCCCTGGCTGGTGACTCACAATCCAGTGGTGGATTGGCAGGCCGGGGAGATTGTGGAGTGGAGTGAACATTGTAAGGACAACTGCTTGAGTAGTAGGTGCTCTACACTCTCTGTAACATCTTTACCTGCCTTTCTGTCAGATTTTATGGATGTGTTCTCTGAGAAGGGTTGTCAGGGGTTACCACCTCATCGTCCATATGATTGCCCGATTAATCTATTACCTGGGGAAAAACTACCTAAAACCCGGTTATACAATCTTTCCGGCCCGGAGAGGAAGGCTATGAAAGATTATATTTCGGAGAGTTTGGCTAAGGGACACATCAGACCCTCTTCTTCACCTGTGGCTGCAGGGTTCTTTTTCGTTAAAAAGAAAGATGGGGGCCTACGTCCTTGCCTGGATTTCCGGGAATTAAACCGGATAACTATCCGAGATCCCTATCCTCTTCCTCTCATTCCTGACCTCTTTAATCAGGTTGCTGGTGCTAAATGGTTCTCCAAAATGGATCTCAGAGGAGCCTATAACCTGGTTCGCATCAAAGAGGGGGATGAGTGGAAGACGGCTTTTAATACTCCGGAAGGGCATTATGAAAATCTGGTCATGCCATTTGGTCTTACTAATGCGCCTGCGGTATTCCAACATTTTGTCAACTATATTTTTAGTCACCTTATCGGGAGATTTGTTGTGATATATCTTGATGACATCCTGGTCTATTCCCCGGATCTGGATACACATAAGATCCATGTGAGACAAGTGCTGCAGATATTAAGGGCCAACAAATTGTTTGCTAAGTTAGAAAAATGTGTGTTCGCCGTAAAAGAACTGCCATTTCTGGGGTATGTGTTGTCAGATTCAGGTTTCCGCATGGATCCAGAGAAAGTCCGGGCGATTATAGACTGGGATCTGCCTGAGAACCTGAAGGCATTGCAACGCTTCCTGGGGTTTGCTAATTTTTATAGAAAATTTATGAAGAACTATTCCTTGGTGGTCAAACCACTGACGGACATGACCCGAAAGGGATCCGATTTTTCCAAATGGTCACATGCAGCCAAAACTGCCTTTGCATCTCTGAAGGAGAGATTCACCTCGGCCCCTATTCTCGTACAGCCAGATGTCTCGCTTCCTTTTATTGTAGAGGTTGACGCATCAGAGGTGTGGGTGGGAGCGGTACTATCTCAGGGCCCGTCCCCTGGTTAATGGCGTCCGTGTGCTTTCTTTTCGAAGAAATTGTCTACTGCAGAAAGGAACTATGATATTGGCAACAGGGAACTTTTGGCTATTAAGTTGGCTTTTGAGGAGTGGCGTCATTTTTTGGAGGGGGCGGTTCATCCCGTCACGGTGATTACTGATCACAAAAACTTATTATATCTGGAGTCTGCTAAACGTCTCACCCCTAGACAGGCTCGGTGGTCGTTATTTTTTACTAGGTTTAATTTTGTAATAACCTATCGCCCGGGGGCAAAAAATACTAAGGCGGATGCATTGTCTCAAAGTTTTCCTGGAGGGGGTGATGTTGAGGTACCAGAGCCCATTTTGCAAAAGGGGGTGGTGGTCTCTGCATTACACTCAGGTTTGGAGGGGAGGGTGTTGGAAGCTCAGGGGGATGCCCCGGCCTCCTGTCCCTCGGGTAAACTGTTTGTGCCAGAAAATTTGCGACTGGAGATACTAAAAGAACACCATAACTCCACACTGGCAGGACACCCAGGTAGTAGGGCAACCTCTGAGTTAGTGTCTCGTCGGTTCTGGTGGCCTAAATGGCGCCAGGAGGTGTTGAATTTTGTGTCTGCATGTGCTACCTATGCTCGTTCTAAGGTAGATCATACTCGTCCGGCAGGGCGTCTTTTACCTCTGGCCATCCCCAACAGGCCTTGGACGCACCTGTCAATAGATTTCATTACGGATCTACTAGTATCAGCGGGGAAGACTGTTATTCTTGTAGTTGTTGACAGATTCTGTAAAATGGTGCACTTTATTGCTCTTGCCGCATTGCCTAATGCTAACACACTGGCTCAGGTTTTTATTGACCACATCGTGAAGCTTCACGGGGTCCCTTCCGATATTGTTTCGGATCGTGGTATCCAATTCGTTTCTAAATTTTGGAAAGCTTTTTGTTCTCGTTTAGGGGTTCATCTGTCGTTTTCTTCATCTTTCCATCCACAGTCCAACGGTCAGACTGAACGTACCAATCAAAACCTAGAGACATATTTGAGATGCTTTGTTTCCGAAAATCAGGAGGAATGGTCATCTTATTTACCGTTAGCCGAGTTTGCCATTAATAATCGTCGTCAAGAATCCACCGATAAGTCACCATTTTTTGGTGCGTATGGTTTCCATCCTCAATTTTGTACGTTTAGTGAGGGGGGTCCGTCTGGGATTCCCGAGAAGGAACGATTTGCGTCTTCACTTTCTTCAGTGTGGCAGAGTGTGCAAGAAAGTTTGAAGAGAATTGGTGGTGGATACAAACGTGCGGCTGATAGGAAGCGCTCTGAAGGTCCGGACCTTGGGGTGAATGACTTGGTGTGGTTGTCTACCAGAAATATCAAGTTGAAGGTTCCCTCGTGGAAATTAGGTTCGAGATTTATTGGTCCTTATAGGGTAATTAAGATCATTAACCCGGTGGCTTTTCGTCTGGAGCTACCTCAGACTCTAAGGATCCATAATGTCTTCCACAGATCTCTGCTTAAGAGATATGTAGAACCTCCTGAAGCATTGCCACTACCGCCTCCACCGGTGGTTGTTGATGGCAGTCTTGAGTTTCAGGTAGAAAAGATTGTTGATTCACGATATGTTCGCCGCTCTCTTCAGTACCTGGTGCACTGGAAAGGTTATGGTTCCGAAGAGAGAATGTGGATTCCAGCATCAGAGATAAAAGCGGACAGACTCATTCGGGCTTTTCATAGCTCCCATCCGGAGAGGCCTGGTCTTGAGGGTCCAGGGGCCCCTCGTAGAAAGGGGGGTACTGTCACGACTGTGACTGATCCAGACAGGTCTGGGAGGAGAAGGTCGCAGCGACTTGCTACTCGCGATAGCTTGTGAGTTTGCTCCGTGGTTCAGGGTATGTCATCTGGGTTTTGCCTTGTGAACCTTTTTGTCCTGACTGGGAGTTTGTAGGCATCCTTCTCAGGTGAGTCCTGTCTGCCACTCCCAGCTACTATATTAGTTTCAGTTTCACTTGCAGTCATTGCCAGATATAGTCCTTACTTCCATTGCTACTCTGACCTTGGAAGGAGATCGTTTGATGGTGTTGCTGTGGAGCTCTTGTCCGGCGTGGACTGTCGTGTTTGGGATCGCCTTCTCTGCTCGTGACTGGATAAGTCTATCTCTGCTATAGTTTGTTTGTTGCTGTCTTCCCCTGTTGTTTTCCTAGACGTGAGTGATGGTGACTAGCGCTCCCATCGGCCTTTCCCCAGTCCAGTCTTGTTAGGGCGACTGAGGGTTTAGGCATCCTGCTCGCCGCACGGGTTCACACCCCGTCTAGGGTATCAGGGCAGACAGGTGCCAGCTTAGGGTTAGTCAGTGGTGGTCATTCTATTTCCCATCCGTAGATAAGGGTCCCCCTTCCCCTCCGTCTGGTGCGACACGACTGCTGCTGGGCTAGCGGTCGTGACACTGGAGGGGTGAAAATGGGGGTATGTGCGGGTTCAGCTCTGAACCCGGACAACCCCTTTAAGTTTACTTAACTAAGTCCTTTTCTGTGTCAATTTTTTCCAAGTGTTTTCCCATGTACTGGTGTCATGTATTTCTTTTCTCATGTTTGTAACTTACATTTACAGTATCAGTTTTAACCTAATTTTCCATTTCTTTGCCCAAGCCTCCAATCTATCCAGATCCATCTGTAGCAGTGTACTGTCCTCTTCCTCTATATACAGTTTAGTGCCATCTGTATAAATTTATATTTTACTGTGTTAAAGAGAATATGGCCGAATACTGACCCCTGTGGTACTCCACTAGTGACAGTGACCAAATCTGAGTGTGTATAATTAATTTTATAGTATATAGTGTATTAATAGTATTAGAGCTAGCATAAAGAACCATGGCACACTACATTAATAGTGTGGGCACTTCACTTTCTTTTAAAGGCTACTGTACAGTACAGACCAAAAGTTTGGACACACCTTCTCATTCAAAGAGTTTTCTTTATTTTCATGACTATGAAGGCATCAAAACTATGAATTAACACATGTGGAATTATATACATAACAAACAAGTGTGAAACAACTGAAAATATGTCATATTCTAGGTTCTTCAAAGTAGCCACCTTTTGCTTTGATTACTGCTTTGCACACTCTTGGCATTCTCTTGATGAGCTTCAAGAGGTAGTCCCCTGAAATGGTCTTCCAACAGTCTTGAAGGAGTTCCCAGAGATGCTTAGCACTTGTTGGCCCTTTTGCCTTCACTCTGCGGTCCAGCTCACCCCAAACCATCTCGATTGGGTTCAGGTCCGGTGACTGTGGAGGCCAGGTCATCTGGCGCAGCACCCCATCACTCTCCCTCATGGTCAAATAGCCCTTACTTTCAAAGTTTTCCCAATTTTTCGGCTGACTGACTGACCTTCATTTCTTAAAGTAATGATGGCCACTCGTTTTTCTTTACTTAACTGCTTTTTTCTTGCCATAATACAAATTCTAACAGTCTATTCAGTAGGACAATCAGCTGTGTATCCACCTGACTTCTCCTCAACGCAACTGATGGTCCCAACCCCATTTATAAGGCAAGAAATCCCACTTATTAAACCTGACAGGGCACACCTGTGAAGTGAAAACCATTTCAGGGGACTACCTCTTGAAGCTCATCAAGAGAATGCCAAGAGTGTGCAAAGCAGTAATCAAAGCAAAAGGTGGCTACTTTGAAGAACCTAGAATATGACATATTTTCAGTTGTTTCACACTTGTTTGTTATATATATAATTCCACATGTGTTAATTCATAGTTTTGATGCCTTTAGTGTGAATCTACAATTTTCATAGTCATGAAAATAAAGAAAACTCTTTGAATGAGAAGGTGTGTCCAAGCTTTTGGTCTGTACTGTATATGCAAAAGATAGTGTTAAAACGCAATGTGAACATAGCCTAAGAGTAATTATTAGTGATTGATTACTAGTGAATATGAATTTTGTTCACGAGTTGTAATCGATATGAATAAGATCATAAGCTGATGGTAAAAAGATGAGATTTACATCAGGTTTCCTATTGTTCATTCATTGCATATTGCAACTAATGAGGGTGTGCAATACCCAAGATTGGCATTACCACCTCCTTTATACCCCCACTATCTTGAAGGTCAGTCTAGCCTTCCCCTCCTTGAGGAGAGGTTGTGAGTTCAGAGTAGCTCCTTTAAGGGGAGGCTGTGTGTCAGCCAGCAGAGCATTGCCTGCTCTGATGGGCCCTCAGGCCGTGCCTGCGAGATCTATATGGTGGCTTGTCCCCTCCTGGGCTTGCATTGCCTAATATCCAAGCTAAGTGAGCTTGAAGCCAGTAAGAAGTTCCTAGGATTAAAGATAAAGATAAAGTAAGAGACCGACTACAGACAGCTAAGTAAAGTTCCAACAGAAGAGAAGAAGTTCCCTGTTTAACCCAGCTAGCATAGCAGAGCTGAGAAAGCTACAGCATAGCAGAGCGGAGATTTTTTAGAAGTGTTTGCCTGCCAAAGTTAAGCCAATACCTGCTGATGACCAAGATAAAATCTGGAAACTGTTTGGATTACTGTTTATTCAAGTAAAGCTGTGTTCAACGTTCATGCAAAGTCTGGAGTTTATTCTTCTGCCTTTATCATCCAAGTTAACAACCCCCTTTTTTGCACTGCTTCGGACCAACACGTATGGGATCCAAGGATATCCAGGTAGGTGCACCGTGACACGTGCATATTACACCTTCAGATAGACTGTAGGCTTCTCTACAACCCTCTGGAAATCGTACATCTGGGTACCCAGACTACCATCTACAAAGGGGACTCCATGTCCTTGTTGCTTAACCGCAACTGGCATCACGACTACTTGCTCTATAAGAGGGACATATTTCGTAGAAACCGCCTAAGGGGCAATGCATACCCCAGACGCCCCCCTGGTGGGCCCTTTGCAGGTGTAGCTATAGGGGGTGCACCAGGGCCCTAGTTCCTTGGGAGGTGCTTTGCTGCATAAGAATAAATCACCAAGGGAATGTGGGGAAGGGACACTTGCAGATTTTGCTTTGGGAATCTTATATATCTGGCTATGATTAACGGAACTAGTGCAGAATATTATCCTTATATACAGTCTGAAAATTGCTCCCAAGTAGTATCAAGCTCTATTTTAAATATTTCCCAAAATGATGGTGAATGAATGTCTATTATTCTGTAAGAATTGCTCTTCTTGGGACCTGTCAAGAAGAGAAAATGTCTAATTGCTATTTATAAATGCATTCAGCGCTGATATGAGGAACGTGCAATTGGAATCTGTAATCCGCTTTAGAATTTAAACAATGAACGATTAAATTCGAGGAGAATAACATTTACTCAACCACTGCTGAGAATTACATTAGTAATAAAATTCCATAAATGAGAAGCAGTAGTGATATGACTCCATACCTGCTAATTACAGTCATATTTGATTATGTGTGTGTTTAACAGGAATGTATTACCTTTTTTTACTAATTAAATCCAGATAATGATATTCTTTTAATTTATTTTTTTATTGTAGAGTTATTTTGTACATAGTTAAAGGGGTTGTCCGGGTTCAGAGCTGAACCCGGACATACCCTTATTTTTACCCAGGCAGCCCCCCTGAGGCTAGCATCGGAGCATCTCATGCTCCGATGCGCTCCCTTGCCCTGCACTAAATCGGCACGGGCTCTTTTGTTTATCATAACACAGTGGCGGGCGGAAGCTTCCGCCCGGCAGTGTGTTCGGTGACGTCACCGGCTCTGATGGGCGGGCTTAAGCGCTGCCCTAGCCGTTTTACTGGCTAGGGCAGCACTAAATCCCGCCCATCAGTGCCGGTGACATCACCGGGCTTCCTGGCAGCCCCATGGTGAGCCCGGTACGTCACCGGATCTCCAAAAAATGCCTTTGCCCTGCGCAATTTAGCATGAACTGCTCTGATGCTTAAAGGGGTTCTGCAGTTTGTTTAAACTGATGATCTATCCTCTGGATAGATCATCAGCATCTGACCGGCGGGGGTCCGACACCCGGGACCCCCGCCGATCAGCCATTTGAGAAGGCAGCGGTGCTCCAGCAGCGACGCGGCCTTCTCACTGTTTGCCGCTGGCCCAGTGATGTCACGACTAGTATCAACTGGCCTGGGCGGGGCTAAGCAGCATTCACTTGAATGGAGCTTAGCCCCGCCCAGGCCAGTTGATACTAGTAGTAACGTCACTGGGCCAGCGGTAAACAGTGAGAAGGCCGCGGCGCTGCTGGAGCCCCGCTGCCTTCTCAAACAGCTGATCGGCAGGGGTCCCGGGTGTCGGACCCCTGCCGGTCAGATGCTGATGATCTATCCAGAGGATCATCAGTTTAAACAAACTGCAGAACTCCTTTAAGTCAGAGGGGTTGCCTGGGTGAAAATGGAGGAATGTCCGGGTTCAGCTCTGAACCCGGACAACCCCTTTAAGGGGTGGCCATATTGCCTGAGGGCTGTTAACAGCATTCAGAGATCTGCTTTACAGCAGACACAGGGCCATAAAAAGCACAGGATATATTTAATGACTTCTACAGGAAAGTGTTGTGGCCATGAACAGTGACTTTGTGCAGAGGTCATTGTGCAGGGAGGGGAAGGAGGTATATTGGGTCCATTTCTTATTGTGAATGGTGGATCCTGAGTTTATATATACAGAGGTGTTATCTTTTTTTTTATAATCCTGCTTGTGATGACCTCTACAGAACAGGAAGAGTTAGCCTTTCATGAGGCTTAGTAGACAGAGTTAAAACTGCAAGATTTCAGGTTTTTTTTTATATATTATTTCATAGAACATAAAAAATTTACAAAACGTTCTTAAAAACAGGGGCGTTGCTAGGGTCTCAAAAGATCCGGGGCCCAAGCCCCAATGAATATGGTCCAGTTCTCAAAGTCATCCCCCCTCCCCCCACACACGGCATTTTGCTGTACTTGCTATACAGCACATACCTGTCACATCCAGGGCCTCCCAGGTGATGTCTCCTCGGATGTAGATCTTCTCTGTCATCATCTTCTCCATTCGGTCCGTACAACTTCTCTCAGCCGCCTCGTCTCTGCAGAGTGTGACACATGGACGTCTTAGCTTCCTCACTTTTCTATCATCATCCCCCAACCTAGAGTCCCCACAGAGTTGCTGCTTGCTGTGCCCCCCAATACCCCCAGATACTATCCTGAAGAAAAATTTGTGCCCCATAGTAATACTGCCCCTACAGTGCCCCCAACCGTGATAATGCTCCCCAAGAGTGCCCCCATTAGTAGAAGAGCTCTCCAGTATTAATAATACCCTCACAGAGCCCCCAGTAGAAATAAGCCCCCCTATTGTTCCCCCAGTGCTAATAAAGCTATCTACTGACCCCTCAGTAGTAATAAGTCCCCCATAATGCTCTTAGTAAAGATAAGGCAGATCTATAAGTCCCTCCTATAGAGCCCCCAGTAGTAATAGGAACTCCTATAATGTCCCCTGGATTTGCAGTGCCCCCTGTTGTTATATTCCGCCTCTACCATACATTCCCATGTAAATAACATCACACCATCTCTCCTGCCCCCTCCAAAATTCAGTCTTATGTAAATAACATCACTGCCCTCCCTTCACCCCCTCCAAAATACAGTCCCATGTAAATAACACTATTTCCCTCCCTCCCCCATACAGTCCCATGTAAATAACATCACACCATCTCTCCAGTCCCCTCCAATATACAGTCCCATGTAAATAACATCCCTCTCTATCTACAGCCCCCTCCAAAATACAGTCCCATGTAAATAATATCACCCCCTTCCCAGACGCCTCCAACATGCATTCCCATGTAAACATCACCCCCTCAACATTCACTCCCATGTAAATAACATCATTCCCCCCCACCAGCCACCTTCAACATACAGTCCCACATAAATAACATCGCCCCCTGAACATTCAGTCCCATGTAAATAATATCACTCCCTCCCACAGCCGCCATCAACATACAGTCCCAGGAAAATAACATCACTGCCTCCCCCAGCCCCCTCCGACATACAGTCCCATGTAAATAACATCACTCCCTCCCACAACTGCATCCAACATACAGTCCCATGTAAATAACACCCCCCTGCCCCAGCCCCCTCCAACATACAGTCCCATATAAATAACATAATCCCCTACCACAGTCGCCTTCAACATACAGTCCCATGTAAATAACATCACCCTGCCCCAGCCCCCTCCAACATACAGTCCTATGTAAATAAGATCGCTCCCTCCTACAGCCACTATCAACATACAGTCCCATTAAAATAACATGACCCCCTCCCCAGCCACCTCCAACACACAGTTCCATGTAAATAACTTCCCTCCCTTCAGCCCTAACATAGTCCCAGTTAAATAACCACAACTCCTAGGATTGCTCTTCCTCTCCCTTCACTTACCTCTCCTCATGTAGCAGACATCACCTCAGCTTCTTCCCCTCTTCACTGCCGCCCTCTCCTGCACTGGTCACATGATGGTGACATCATCGCAGGTTCTTCTCAACCACTGACTGTTTTACTAGTCACATGACCTGTGATGTCACCACAGGTCCTTTAGCTCTTCCTCCTGTGGATGGCAATACAGTTGCATCTAGTAGGCAGGCAGGGCATTCGGGGCCTGGGACAAAACATCAGGGGCCCAGGCCCCAAATGTTTTAATCTAGCAACGCCCCTGCTTAAAAAGTATGCTTCCAAATACATGTTCCCCTTGAATGTACATTATTCTCCAAGAAAATAACTTGGGTGTCTCACTGGCTAGCCCTGATGCCTTGCATCACTGGAGTTGTAAGTTCTTTCCATGTTTCATGTTCCATGTTCCATCTTCCATGTAGATTTCCTATGGGTGCTCCAGTTTCCTTCCACATTCCAAAGACATGGGACAGGGAATTTAGATTGTGAGCTCCACTGGAGACAGTGAGTGTTGATAATTAGAGATGAGAGAATTTTTCAAAAATTCGATTTGGCCGGTTTGCCAAATTTTATGAAAAAATTTGGTTCAATCTGAATTTATTCGTGGCAAATCGCATTAAAAACTGTTATTTCCTGGCTGCAGAGAGCCTTTATAGTGGTGTAGAACACTGTGCCTTGCAGTAACACGCATAGGGAGTCTTCAATGGTAGTAAAATAATACTGTGAGTCTGTATGACATGCAGATGACAGGCGTCCCTCTTAGAATCACTGCACACTTCACTTATTTGGGCAGTTACGGGGCCAAAACTGACCAAATAACTCAAGTATGAACTCAGCCTTACAGGTTGATGTTAGCGCCAAGAAGAAGCACACTCCTTTTACACTGTCATCAGCTGATTACACATAGATGTCTACAGAACCTGTTCTATTAAACGCTTGTACAAGTAGAGCCCCCCCGACAGGGTGGAAAGGGGGTCAGCAGTAAGGTTGACGTCACTGATTATTTTGCCCTTCTCCTGATCCGTCAGAACAATAAGCCCCACAAAATGGATCCTGTATATTGAGCATCCGCCTTCACTCGGTCAGCATTTGGTCAGTAATCTATCAGTATGTCTAATGCCAAAAAAAACATGAGTGGATCCAAAACAGAGATGACCAAGTCAACCATTCAAGAACTGCTGGGTTGCTGGTCAAGACACGTCCGCTAGCTGACACTGAGAGCTCAGCAGGGCTCGAGTCCTGCGGGAACATGTGGGAACGGCGTTCCCATTCAGGGCCGCCTGTCTTTAACGCCGGGCAAAAGGACCAGGAAGTGGTGACGGCTTTGTACTCACCGATTCCTGGTCCTCTGTAGGTAACGCGCTTGAAGTTCAAATATGCCATCGGATTGGAGAAAACGCTGATCCGATGGTATATTCTAAATCCGAGGCGTTCCCATGGTGAAGCTGCATCATTGGTGGGTAGACTTGCACCCTCCCCCCACCTTCCCCGGTATTAAAATCATTGGTGGGCAGTGCGCCCTCCCCGCCCTTCCCAGTATTAAAAATCATTGGTGGGCAGTGCACCCTCCCCCGCCCTTCCCAGTATTAAAATCATTGGTGGGCCGTGCGCCTTCCCCCCCAGTATTAAAATTATTGGTGGGCAATGGGCAGTGCACCCCCCCTCCCCCCCATCATTGGTGGCAGCAGCAGCTCCGATTGATTACCATGGCAGCCAGGATGCTACTGAAGTCCTGTCTGCCATGGCCAGTTAGTCAGCAGCATACTTACATGCGCTGTGGCCGCCCGGTTGCTCTTTTTTCTTGTAACTCACAGGTCTGTGCAGCGCATTGCTATAAGCATAAGCAATGCACCGCACAGACCTGTAAGTTGCAAGAAGAAGGAGCGCTGGGCGGCCACAGTGAATGTAAGTATGCTGCTGACTAACTGACCATGGCAGCCAGACAGGACTTCAGTAGCGTCCTGGCTGCCATGGTAACCGATCGGAGCACCAGCATTACACTGCTGGGACTCTGATCAGAACTGCCTCCGCCGCCAATGATGGGGGAAGGGCACTGCCCACCAATGATTTTAATACTGGGGGGGAGGGCGCACTGCCCACCAATGATTTTAATATTGGGGGAAGGTCACACTGCCCACCAATGATTTTAATACTGGGGGGAATTTGGCGCACTGGCCACCAATAATTTTTTTAATACTGGGGAGGGGAAGGGGGAGGGCGCACTGCCCACCAATTATTTTAATACCGGGGAGGGCGCAGTGCCCACCAATGATTGTAATACCAGGGAGGGCGCACTGGGGGCTGTAGGAGAGGCACTGGGGGCCGGTGAGAGGCACTAGGGGCCAATGGAGAGGCACTGGGGGCTGGTGAGAGGCACTGTGGGCTGGTGAGAGGCACTGAAGGCTGATGGAGAGGCACTGGGGGCTAGTGAGAGGCACTCAGGGCCGATGGAGAGGCACTGGGGGCTGGTGAGAGGCACTGGGGGCTGATAGAGAGGCACTGGGGGCTGATAGAGAGGCACTGGGGGCTGATAGAGAGGCACTGGGGGCTAATGGAGAGGGACTGGGGCTGATGGAGAGGCACTGGGGGCTGGTGAGAGGCACCGGGGGCTGATGGAGAGGGACTGGGGGCTAATGGATAGGCACTGGGGGCTGGTGAGAGGCACTGGGGGCTGGTGAGAGGCACTGGGGGCTGGTGGAGAGGCACTGGGGGCTAGTGAGAGGCACTCGGGGCCGATGGAGAGGCACTGGGGGCTGGTGAGAGGCACTGGGGGCTGATAGAGAGGCACTGGGGGATAATGGAGAGGGACTGGGGACTGATGGAGAGGCACTGGGGGCTGGTGAGAGGCACTGGGGGCTGATGGAGAGGGACTGGGGGCTTATGGATAGGCACTGGGGGCTGGTGAGAGGCACTGGGGGGTGATAGAGAGGCACTGGGGGCAGATGGAGAGGCACTGGGGGCTGATAGAGAGGCACTGGGGGCTGCTATGAGGCCACTGGGGGCTGATATATGGCTACTGGGGGCTGCTATAATGCTACTGCGGGCTACTATAATGCTACTGGGGGCTGCTATAAGGCTACTGGGGGCTGCTATGAGGCTACTGGGGGCTGCTATGAGGCATGGGGCTCTTATCTGAGGTCTGATTGGGGGTCATTCATATTGGCATCTGAGCTGAGGTGTGATCTGAGGTCTTATTGGGGTCTTATTAACATTGGGGATCTTATTGGGACTGTTAGATGAGGTCTGATTAACATTGGGGGTCTGATTGGTGGTCTGACCTGAGGTGTAATGAAAAATATTTTTTTTCCGGAGCAGCTTGGAGAAAAAAGGCCTCACAGTCTCCCACACTCCTTCTGCTCGGCCAAGCCAGCCAGCACCCCTGAGGCCAAGCCTGCCAGCACCCTTGAGGCCAAGCCTGCCAGCACCCCTGAGGCCAAGCCTGCCAGCACCCCTGAGGCCAAGACTGCCAGCACCCCTGAGTCTTCAGAATTGTAAGTAAATTATATATAAGGGAGCTTATAATATGAAAGAGACTAATTACGTCTGAACAGACATATAGAGCAAATTCCAGTTTTTGTTTACGTTTTATGTTGCACTAAATTTTCAGCAAAATATATATATTTTTTTTTTTTGGGGGGGGGTCGGCAGTGGATCTTGGGTGAGTTCCCACACTTTTTTTTCCCAGGATTTGACCCCTGGAGCTCTGGCCTCTCAAAGTGACCCCTGCTGCCACGGCCCCTTACTCTACTAAGACCTCTGCCTATGCCAGAAACATTTAGGCCTCTGCCACTCCCCTGGGCACGGCCTGGCACTTCTCTGTCTGACATACTGTTAGTAAATAAATAAAATGGAAATTAAAACTCCCCGAAAAAGTCTGTAATTTTCTCACTTCACCACACAACGGCTAATAAGCCCTTTTTCTCCCACTAATACACACAAAAAAGGGCTTTAGAACATATAACTGCGTCCCTGAACGGCAAATAGGCCCTTATTTTTTCCACTTATACACACCACAGAAGGCTTTAGAACATATGACTGCACTGCTGAACGACAAATATATTTTTCTTTTGCCACTAATACTGTACATGGCAAAAAAGGCTTTAGAACATATAAATGCACCGCTGCATTGCAAATAGGCCCTTATTTTTTTCCACTTATACATGCCACAGAAAGCTATAGAACATATAACTGCACTGCTGAACGGCAAATATATTTTACTTTTGCCACTAATACACGCCACAAAAGGCTTTAGAACATTTAACTGTTCCGCTGAACGGCAAATATATATTTATTTTGCCACTATTACACAACAAAAAGGGCTTTAGAACATATAACTGCACCTCTGAACGGCAAATATAGTTTTCTTTTGCCACTATTACATGACAAAAAGGGCTTTAGAACATATAACTGCACCGCTAAACGGCAAATATACTTTTCTTTTGCCACTAATACACGCCACAAAAGGCTTTAGAACATATAACTGCACCGCTGAACGGCAAATATATTTTTCTTTTGCCACTAATACACGATAAAAAGTGCTGTAATTTTAGCACTTCACCACACAACGGCTAATAAGTAGGGATGAGCGAACCCGTGAATCGCTGGGTTCGCCCGAACTTCAGGTCAAAGTTCGGGTTCGGGACCCGAACTTCACCCCAAATCCATACACCATTAAAGTCAATGGGGACCCGAACTTCACTTTATTATTTTCCGTTCTAACGTGGTTATAACGGAAAATAATAGCATTCTTAAGACAGAATGCTAAATAAAATGGCCATTGAGGGGTTAAAAATAATTTTAAAAAACTCACCTCATCCACTTGATCATGCAGCCAGTATCTCTTCTTTCTTCTTTCTGCAGGACCTGCGATGACATCACCACGCTCAACACGTGATAAGCGTGATGACGTCATCGCAGGTCCTTTTGCAGGTCCTGCAGAAAGAAGAAAGAAGAGGATACTGGCTGCATGATCAAGTGGATGAGGTGAGTTTTTTAAAATTATTTTTAACCCCTCAATGGCCATTTTAAGAATGCTATTATTTTCCGTTATAACCATGTTATAATGGAAAATAGAAAAATCCCCGAACACCGAACCCGAACTTCAGTGAAAAAGTCCAGGTTCGGGTCCGGGTACCCGAACCCGCAAAGTTCGGTACAAACTCGAACTTTGCAGTTTGGGTTCGCTCAACCCTACTAATAAGCCCTTTTTTCCCTCTAATACAAGTCAAAAAATGCTTTAGAACATATAACTGCACCGCACAAGAGCAAATAAGACGTAGAAATATTTCCTTGTAATAAACCCTGTTAATAACTGTAACACCCCAATAACAAGAACGACTTGCTTGAATTACAGAGCTGTATAATGGCAATTTGGGTGCCCAGTCAGTGCAGCAAGGTGTAATAGGATTGTTCCTATTACCCAGGCTGTATCCTCCTCTACTGAACCATGTCTAACATAAATGCTGTGGAATGATTCCTCCCTATCCTTTCCCTGCACTTATAAATATTTTTTTTTAGCACAATGAAGTTTTTTCTAGCACTGTCCCTAGCGCCTGCTGATGTCTCTCCCTGCACTACGTACACTGGAAAATGGCAGAATCCAAGATGGCTGAGGCTATTTATAGTGCTGTGACATCACAGGCCTGGCTGGCTGCTCATTGGCTGCATGCATGGCATTATGGGCGATTCCGCCTTCCGAGAGTTCCTTTCTCCATGTCCTCACACGTGCAGCAGCCATTTTCGGAAAAAATGTGATTTGTTACCACGAAGCTTGAGGAAATTCGGATTTGGTGCGAATTCAATTTTTCCTGAAATTCAGATCGAATTCCAGTTCGTCAGTTTCGATTCGCTCATCTCTAGTGATAATGTCTGTAAAACATTGCAGTATATGTCAGTGGTATAAAAGCATGTAAAGTAATAATTATTGTAAGAAATATAACAATTTTTAATATATTTGTAAAAGTAGATGTAGTAGTAGTAGTTTAACTTCTTATGATAGTAGTAGTTGTAGTATTATTAGTAGTCCATGCAACCGTTTCTGTCTGGTTGAAACCTGGCACCCCTGCTGAAAACGGCTAGAATTGGCCCTATCTGGCTATGCTGGATATGGAGAACTCCGGCAGGCTGTTTCTCTGCTGAAGCAGCCTGCTGCATACCTTTACCTCATATATGAAAGTAGCCTTCCCACGACTTGAGCCATCAAACATCTTTTGAAAGGCTATACATTAACTTATAACTTGTAGCCACTTAATACAGTAGGTGGTACTAGATGGCCAGCGTGTGTCCTCCTTCTGAATAAGCACTTATTTTCTTTTTCTTTTTCCAGGGAGCATTATCTGGCCTATAAGACTCCCTACCTCAACTTGACAGTCTCCACAGGGAGAAACATAATTCTTTCAGATCTAAAGTACAAAGACAATTCCAAACAACATCTCATGTCTCGGTTTTCTATGTCATTGTGAAAACTGCTATACCGCTTCCCTTACTTGCCTTGACACTACTATATGAATTCACTCAATGGCATAACTTGAAATTCCTGTGCAAAATCTATAGTCACAAAAGCTGGACAGTCAGCCACGGGGGGCCATTATGTCCAAATAAAGATGGTCAATTAAACCAAGAAATCACAAAAGGATTGATCGCCCCTTAAAATGTAACCTTTAATGTAAAATCAATAATATCATCCCTGCTCTGTCCCTAGATAACCATCCCCAAAGCAAGACACCCGCCCTGATAAGAATGATTCCACTATTTGGAACCTAGCCTGGAAAGCCCCACTGCCTTAATTTCACATACTGTATGTAGTAGTGATAATAAAATGTCAGATGGCGGTGTTCTACTAAGAACATGAACCATCATCGAAAGAATGGTGCTAACCTCGTAAGCCACCCTTGAACATACAAGGTGGTGAATATTAAATACCCCTACTCAATCCCTAAATCACCCTGCCTAAAATCAGGACACCCACCCTGACAAGGATGATCCCACTATCTGGAATCTTACCCTAAGGGTAAAACTCATAATGTCCCTAGTGGGTTTATTACCAGAATGTACCAATAGCAGAAGGGTGGTTATTTCAGGAATGCTTAGTTGAGCCCTGTGAGTGCTTATTAGGGCATACCTGAGATACTCCTCTAACAGCTGCTATACCATTTTACAGTACATGCCCAGGCAGCAATGCATTGGAAATTGTTTACTGTATGTCCCAATGCCTTATAATGCTATTACAAAGTAAAAGTATAATCTGTGACATAAAAATTAAACAAGATTTTTAATAAAAACTATTTATATTTAACACAAATAAATTATTATGTAAATGTAATTTAGGGTGTTCAGAGAACATGGTGAAAAAAATTTGTAGCACAAATGATAAAAATGAAGCAATAATTTGTACAAGGTTTACTGACAAAAATAGACAAGAAAACACTCCAGTAAAAACAAGATCTTAAATAGCAAAGTCAGTGAATTTTTTTTTAAAAAGGTATGGCTCTCAGTCAACAGTGAGGAAAAACAATGCTGTAATGGGTTAAAAGCATGCTTTTTTAAAAACCAGAAAAGTATAGAATTAGTCACCCAGATGTAAACCACATCTGTTCAAGAACAAGTTAAAGGCTATTGACAGCTTTGGAGGTAAGTTTTATTTTTTATTGTTGCACTTTACTCATTTTAAGCTAAAAATCATTGTTTCAATTAGTCTTTATTAAAAATTATGAGCCCGTTTCTCTGTACAGCTTTGAGATTCTCTAGTAACAGGTTATGTATTTTTACTGTGTTCCATCAGGCAGAGTAGCTGATGGCTTCTTATCTCTGATCTCTGACCTTATAAACAGTCATTATAGTTCAATTATTATCTTACTGATAAGAATGTGGCTTAACCCCTTCAACCCAGCACCTGTTTTCACCTTCCTGCCCAGGCCATTTTTTTAAAATCTGACATGTGTCACTTTATGTGGTAATAGCTTTGGAACATGTTTACTTATCCAAGCCATTCTGAGATTGTTTTCTCGTGACACATTGCACTTCATGATAGTCATAAATTTGAGTCAATATATTTGACCTTTATTTGTGAAAAAATCCCAAATTTACCACAAATTTTGAAAAATTCCCAAGTTTTCAAATTTAAATTTCTCTACTTTTATAATAGATAGTGATACCTCATATAATAGCTATTACTTTACATTTCCCATATGTCTACTTTATATTTGGATCATTTTTAAGATTACATTTTATTTTTTGGGGACGTTAGAAGGCTTAGAAGTTTGGAAGCAAATCTTGAAATTTTTCGGAATTTTTTTTAAAGACCAGTTCAGGTCTGAAGTTACTTTGTGAGGCTTACATAATGGAAACCCTCCAAAAATGACCCCATTTTAGAAACCACACCCCTGAAGGTATACAAAACAGATTTTATAAACTTTATTAACCCTTTAGGTGTTCCACAAGAATTAATGGAAAATGAAGATGAAATTTTAGAATTTCACTTTTTGGCCAGATTTTACATTTTAATCAATTTTTTCCAGTAGCAAAGCAAGAGTTAACAGCCAAATAAAACTCAATATTTATTACCCTGATTCTGCGGTTTACAGAAACACCCCACATGTGATCGTAAACTGCTGTACGGGCACACGGCAGGGCGCAGTAGGAAAGGAACGCCATAAGGCAGATTTAGCTAACTGGTTTGCCATGTCCCATTTGAAGCCCCCGTGATGCACCCCTACAGTAGAAACTCAAAAAAGTGGCCACATTTTGGAAACTTTGGGATAAGGTGCCAGTTTTATTGGTACTATTTTGGGGTACATATGATTTTAATTGCTCTATATTGCGTCTTTTGTGAGGCAAGGTAACCAAAAAATGTATGTTTTGGCACCGTTTTTATTTTTAATTTTT
Organism: Bufo bufo; assembly: GCF_905171765.1. Taxonomy (NCBI): domain Eukaryota; kingdom Metazoa; phylum Chordata; class Amphibia; order Anura; family Bufonidae; genus Bufo; species Bufo bufo. Next base: position 66,895,161 of record NC_053391.1, on the reverse strand, counting down.
AACAACATTCATCTGACAGGTTAGATCATGCGCTATTTTTATAGAGCAGGTTGTTACGGACACAATTATATCAAATATGTCTACTTTCTATGATGTTTGTTTTAAATAATAAAGCATTTCTGAAAACAAGAATTAGGTTTTTGTATCTCCATTTCTGAACACCCTATTTATTTATTTTTTTCTGCCGATCGTCTTGTGCAGGGGCTCGTTTTTTGCAGGAAGAGTTGATGTTTTTATTGGTACCATTTTTGGGTACATATGATTTTTTGATCATTCGTTATTACACTTTATGGGGCAAGGGAACCAAAAAATTGGTTGTTTTGACGCAGTTTTTATTTATTTATTTTTACAGCGTTTACCTGAGGGATTAGGTCATGTGAATTTTTTATAGGGCAGATCGTTACGGATGTGGCAATCCCTAATATGTCTATTTTTTCTTATTTAATTTAGTTTTACACAATAATAGCATTTTTGAAACCAAAATAATGATATTTTAGTGTATCCATAGTCTGAGAGCCATAGCTTTTTTTTTTTGACCAATTATCAAAAAGGTAAGGACTCATTTTTTGTGGGATGAGGTGACAGTTTAATTAGTACTATTTTAGGGGGTATATGCCTTTTTGATCGATTGGTGTTGCAATTTTTGTGATGTAAGGTGACAAAAATGAGGGGTTAGGTCATGTGATATTTTTATAGAGCTGGTTGTTACGGACGTGGCGATACCTAATATGTATACTTTTTTTATTTATTTCACTTTAGCACAATAATAGCAGTTTTGAAGCAAAAAATAATCATATTTTTGTGTCTCCATTGTCTGAGTGATAGCTTTTTTGACCGATTCTCTTAGCTAGGATATCATTTTCTGTGGAATAAGGTGACAGTCTGATTGGTACTATTTTGGGGGGCATACGCCTTTTTGATCATTTGCTGTTGCAATTTTTGTGATGTAATGTGACAAAAATGCCTTTTTTACAGTTTTTTTTTTTTACGGTGTTCACCTGAGGGGTTAGATCATGTGATATTTTTATAGAGCTGGTTGTTACGGACGTGGCGATACCTAATATGTATATATTTTTTATGTATTTCACTTTAGCACAATAATAGCAATTTTGAAACAAAAAAATTATGTTTTAGTGTCTCCATGTTCTGAGAGCTATAGTTTTTTTTATTTTTTGGGAAATTATCTTAGGTAGGGGCTCATTTTTTGCGGGATAAGGTGACAGTTTTATTGATACCATTTTGTGTGACATACGCCTTTTTGATCGCTTGGTGTTGCACTTTTTGTGATGTAAGGTGACAAAAATGGCTTTTTTCACACCGTCTTTATTTTTATTTTTTTATGGTGTTTATTGGACAGGGTGGATCATGTGATATATTTATAGAGCCGGTCATTACGGACGCGGCGATACCTAATATGTGTGGGTTTTTGTTTTTTTTCTTTTTTTTTTCTTATAAAACAAGGGGAAAGTGGCGTTTTTTCTTTTTTTACTTTATTAATTTTATTACTTTATTAATTTTATTTCTTTATTAATTTTATTAAAAACTTTATTTTCTTTACTTTATTACTGATGTTCCCTTTTGGGGGTCTGATCCCCTCTGCAATGCATTACAATACATCTGTATTGTAATGCATTGCCTGTTCGTGTACTATAGGGAGTAGTACACGAACAAGTTGCCTAGGAGACCCAGCCTGAGGCTGGATCTCCTCGGCACCCGTAGAAGGCAGGTCCTGATGCCATGCAGCTGCGCGTGGACTCGATGCGCTCACTCGCCCGACACAAACCCCTTCTATGTCGCGGTCAGCGCGAACCGAGGCATAAACAGTTTTATTGATACCATTTTGTGGGACATACGCCTTTTTTCCCCTAAAGTGAGGAAAATTGGCTTCTACCTCACAGGTTTTTTTTGCCTTCCTCTGGATCAACTTGCAGGATAACAGGCCGAACTGGATGGACAAATGTCTTTTTTCGGCCTTATGTACTATGTTCATATGTTACTAAATTGCGGGAACGCAGTGGTTCCCATGACGTAGTAGTACATCATGGGTCGGGAAGTGGTTAAATAAGTTCTTATAACCTTTCAGTAATTTAGAGATAAGGTTTATTAGATGACTGGCACAAAGTGAAAGTACGATTCACACAGTTAACCCTTTGTGACAGATCGCCTCAATATTTTTAATAAAGATCAATTAAAAAATATATTTTTAGCCCAAAATGAATACAATGCAATCATAATTTTTTTTAAATTGCCCTTTTAATACAAAGATGTAGAGCTGGAAATATCAGCCAAATTTTAGGGTCAGCAAACGTTTAGCGCCTACAGCACTGGGTCATTTATGGATATTTTTGTCATTTTTAGTATAAATATCATATCTTTCACTTCATATATTTTTTAACTCATAAAAGATTAGACTAAGAAATGATTTGTCATGTGATGACTGGAATAAATGAAGCGCTAATCGCTTGCACAATCTGTGAGTCCAGGTAAAATTAAATTCTCAGCTAAGATGAATGAACTCCAGCTCTAAGTCACCGAGGCACAAAGCATGTTGACAGACCTGTGTAGATTTATATGAAAATCAATGCCCTACGAGTGACAAAGCCCTGATAGCCCTGAATTCCCTCAAGCTGGATTTTTAAATCTCTACAAAATGACTTTTTCAAAACTTGCATCCAATAAAGTTATATAAAGACACTGTACATGTCGGAGGCTCCGTGAACTTAAAAGGACAGCAGGATCCAGTATGTATCTCCAGGATCACACAGAACTGTGCTGAAAAAATGGACTGAATGAGATAATGGTAGTTGTATTCAAAACAGTTCAAAGCACCAGGATTATTCAATGCCGCCTTTTAATTCCTAGGGTTTTACCACTAAGTATTTTTTCTAAAAGGGAATGCCTTACTTCTTTATTTTGTAATAATTACATCTATATACTGGTACGAATTATTTTTTTCTTAACAGTTTTTTATTTTCTGAATGCAGCCTTTTTTATTCTGTTTTCTGTACATGATTATAGGAACAGCCATCTTGTCTGAGCTGAATTCAGAGATATGCTTTACAGCAGCAATGTGAACTATAGGACACAATGGACAGGAGATAATTATGGACAGTAGGGCACAGTCTTGTGGGCATGCTATGTGGCCTATGCAGAGGTCAATGTGAAGGGAAAGGGTAGAAGGTGAGTGTAATATTACTTATTGTGAATGGTGTATCCTGTGTTATCTATATTCAGGTCTATCTTTCATTGTAATTCTGCCTGTTATAATAATGAGTCCTACAAGAAAATTTAGACTGGCACATTCTTATTCATAGTCATAGGTGCACATCCATAAAGCAAACATGGTTGATAAAAAAAATTATGGCTGCGCAAACATAAGCAGTAAAGCTGAGAAATAGGGAACATTCTAAATTCAAGTGGTATTATACCTACTATAAATGGATCAATGGAAGCTCTTAGCGCACATTTTTAACAAACTTGTGTTGGGCCCATCTACCAATTATCAAGGTGGCTTCCGCAGACGGGTCCCTATCACTAATATACCGCCTCTCTTGGACTTATCCAAGTCCACATTTTCAGGGCAGCCATTATTTTTTTATCAACCATGTTTGCTTTATGGATATGCACCTATGACTATGAATAAGAATGTGCCAGTCTAAATTTTCTTGTAGTATTTATTGAGGGTAGCTCCTCTTTTAGACTGAGCAAACGCCCATCTGCCTGGGGCTTCTGAGCAAAGTACAAATGAAATCAAATGCGGTCACCGGGATCAGGCAGTTCCGAGAACAGCCCGATGAAGGCCCCCGGCGGCTGTTCTCGGAACTGCCTGCTCCCGGTGACCGCATTTGATTTCAGACCGGCTCCCGTCACAGGCACAGGTAAGGGCTTACCTGTGCATCGCCGGACAGGTGAGTCAAGATGGCAGCCCGCATGTGTTCGCTGGCGAACACTGCGAACTGACCGTCACTGGTTCCTACACTGTCCTGAAAATGTGGACTTGGATAAGTCCAAGAGAGGCAGTATATTAGTGATAGGGACCCGTCTGTGGAAGCCACGTTGACACTTGGTAGATGGGCCCGACACAAGTTTGATCAAAATGTGCGCTAAGAGCTTCCATTGATCCATTTATAGTAGGTATAACACCACTTGAATTTAGAATGATCCCCATTTCTCAACTTTACTGCTTATATGTGTGTGCAGCCAAAATGGTTTTTATCAACCATGTTATAATATTGAGATGACTGTGGGAGAACAGAAAGTGTCAGGCTATTATTAAGCTTAGTGATCAGGATATCAGGGGGGGAAAAATTGCGAAATAGAAAATTTTAAAAGAAACCACCAAAAAGTCTTAAAAAATAGTTAAGATAAAAAATTGATTTAAACTATACTTTCCCTTTAAATCCTCTTGTAATCACAACCTTTATTTAACCCCTTTTCTGCTGCAGCCATTTTCCGTTTTACTTGTTAAATTAAGCATTATAAAGTTTTTTACTTTTTTATTCACATGTTTTCTCCAAGACAAGTTGTATTTTCCAGTGGCAATATTTAATGATCTGTATGATTTATTGGGAGGCTGGAAGATGGCTAATAGGCCATACTGTTTTTTTTTTTTTGTTTTATATTTTTTGGTTTTATATGTATCTTTTATATTTTAATAGTTCAGGCATTTTCAGATGTGGTGATACCAATGATGATTGGTGATAACCAAATGTGATTTGTCTTTTTAATCATTTTTTATTTGTACTTTTTTTTTTCTTTACTTTTTTAACTTTATCTTTAGGCCCCCTATGGAACTTGTGATCATTGAATTGCTATTCCTATTAAGTACTGCCACAGACAGGGCTTAATAGCAACTTTACTATGGCAGGCCTGGGAGCCTTCACAAGTCTTCTGGCTGCTATAGCAACCAAATGACTCAGATGCCCTCATCATTGGGGGACTGATTGGTCACTGGTAAAAGTCTACTTCTAGTAAATGACCACTCACATGCTGTGGTCTCGAGTGACCAAGGTATAAATGAGGGTTTAAATGTCTGTTGTGTGAAAAGGTAGGCATCCACTGGGTAGAGTACCTATTGAGCTCCTGAGCGATCACCATCTTTATGAAGCATCACTACAGTTAAACATTATCTTTTCAAACTGAATACAGAGATCTAGGTCCAGAGAAACAGTTGGTAACACAGTCATACCATACACACCAATACACAAGTGGCACTCCCCTCCAAACATCCTTCCATAAGAAAACACCGTAAAATTACCAGATTAACCAAAATGACAGAAGAAGCTACTAATCAGCTGGCAGGTCGGCACACATATTCACAGATTCAGATGTCTTTAGCCAAGATAGCTAAAGTTTTTAAAATTTGTGAGGACACTTCCTAGACATGTAGAGTAGTTTATAGAATGCTACGTACATGTTTGTTGACCAGGCATAGCCACTGGGAGAGTAATGAGGAACAGGTCAATGTTCATTACATTATAATTATCTTCTGAGCACTAAAAGGCAGGCTATGACAAAGGAGTCTTTTATAGGACCTCTGGACTACCTCTTCAATGGTTCCTACCTAGTAGAGAGTCCTGGGAGATAGATTTATAAGAAATTGAAAGTATATATGCAAAAAATAAAAATAAATGATCTACAACCAATAAGAAGTCAATTTGGAGCTGGACCAGACAGCATGAATAAAAGTACCTGTACTGACGCCATACCAAAAAAAGACATCTATGGTATGTCAGAGATACTATTCTTTTTATTTTGATCAGGGTATAGCATACTCCATGTACAGTACAAATATGTATTGATTGACATATAGCAACAGCCAATGACTCTAGTCTATTGCCATAAAAAGCAGAGAAAGGAGACATCATCCTTGCACTGCATCAACACCTGCACTGCTGCAATATTGACCGACACCAAGGGCAACCCACCTACCATGAGACAGGAGGCCCCAAACTAGAGTGCGCCCTGAGGGGAAGAAAGGGCACACTTCTTCCTTCTTTGTCAGTGGTCAGATCAGGGAGCACTAGAGAAGGATCGCCACCATGAGTACCACTACCACTATCCTCAATGCCACCCCTAACATCCTCTCCATCTCACTCTTACCCCTGCAGAACGCTGTTCACCATACAATCTGCAAATATTGACCATACACAAAGAGGCAAGGAGAGTTTCTAGACTAATCACTGGGATAGCTATTGTAAGAGAACTGTGCCCAAGGACACAACGCAACTCAGTCATCATGGCATCCAGAAACAAAGTGCCAAAAATAATTAACTAAAATCTGGTTATTGTATTGTACTTGCCCATTGACTGCGGATTGTAAGTCAAAGAAAAGTCCAATTTGACGTCTTTCTGTTTACAGATGTCTCCCCAGAATTTAGCAGTAAATTGCACACTTCTATCAGATACAAACCATGTAACCGTAAAATTTGTTTTAGAAACAAGTTGACCTATTGACTAGCTGTAGAAAGGCTAGATAGATATATGAAGTAGGCAATTTAGAAAAATCGGTTAGCCACCAACCAGATTACAGTGTACCCCAAGGAAGCAGGAAAATCAGTGATAAAGTCCTTGGCTATGTGTTGCCACAGTGCTTCCAGTACAGGTAAAGGAAGCAAGAGTCCTGCAGGTTAATGTTTAGGAGTCTTATTCTGGGCACAGGTGGTACAGGAGACTACATAATCCTTGATGTCCTTCGAGATTATAGGCCACCTCTAGGCCATGGGGACATATGTCTTACCAGGCTGAATGTCCTTATGCTAAACTGGAGCAACGGAAATGATGCGGGCAGGATCAATATTATGCTGGAGTTCCTCTACCAGGTCAGCTGGATTGAACAAACAAGAGAGCATTAGTCTTGTAATTCTTCTCAGCTGGGTGGAAGTGCAGAACAGAATCAAACCGAGCAAATGCCGTTTTCTACTCATCACCCTCATTTATTCAAACTGTAAGCCCCCAGAGTTACCTTGTGAAGAACTTGGCGTCACAGAATCTATCAAAGAGCTCAGAGATTACCGATAGAGGGTACCTGTTTTTCACAGCGCTTATTCAAACAGCAGTAGCTGATACACAACTGAAGGGAACAGTCGTTTTTCTTAATGAAGAAGAAAAACAATTGCCGGGCCCAGAGAGCAGGCCTTCCATATTAACCCTCTTTCCAGATTCTCCCAGACATACAGTAGTCTGACATAGCTTGAGTGTCAGGCAGACACAGATGATAGACATGGCCAAATGGTGGAGTATTCCCTGGTAACAGATGGATGGGAAATTTGCAGGGCCAATGTGTCAACAGGGTCTAAGCCTTCTTTTTGTCAAAGACATTTGTGTAGCTGGCATGGACAGAAGGCAGACCCTGCAGAGTGGGCAGAACCTGTGATGTCCAAACTGGAAACAACCAGTCAGACTTCTCTAGGCACACAGTAGATATACAGTACTGGGTCACTATGGCCTGATGCAGGAAGTTTCCAGGTGAACCAAAATCCATGAAGTCCTTTTCGGCAAATTAAACATCACCTCATGACAAGTTCACACGAACAGTTAGTTTTAGCGAGAGAATATTCTCACCCAGGGTGATCTCTGCAACAGCCCTAGACATTAAAGACTCGCCTTTAGAGGACAGGTCTTCACATAGTGACCCTTGCCAGTACATACACAAATTGTTACTGCAACTGTGCAGTAATGGCTGTTGTGCAGGAGTAAAGGGAGCAGGAAGCATGGGTTTCAGAAATGTGGGCACCAATTTGGAGGTTCTCCTCTGTTCTCTGACATGCTCCCTAAACCAAAGATCAATCTGGGTAGCTAGGGAAATCAGATCATCCATAGTTACTGGTATATCCCAACCTGCCAGTTCATCTTTAATGTGCCCTCACTCACCCTACCAAAAAACATCCATCTGGGATCCATCCATATTGTTGTTCCAGGACAGTTCTGAGGGAAATGTATGGAAGTGTATTGCATATTGTGCCACAATAAGAGTGCCCTGATGGAGACGCAGCAAAGAAGCTGTCCGTCCAAAGATCATAGGTCAATGGACCATCCTATTCCCAGACAACAGTTCAAACAATGGTCGCAGACAAAAAAAAAGGTTCCTAAATGCATGATTATGCATGAGGTAGCCGCATGCATTCCCTAACTGCATCATGACTTCATCAAGACTGTACCGTGTGATCATACCCTAAATCTTTTTCCTTGTCAGTTTTATCCAATGTTTTCCCATTTAGCGCCTACCAGTGACATGTACAGGAATATTAAGTGACTACCGGCACACTACATTATTGTAAAGCACATGTCTTTGAGCTCTACCCTATTTGTGTAGCACCTCTGTTCTCATTCAAAGTGGTCTTTTTTCAATTTCATACAACTATATTTTCCACCTCCACCTGCACGATCTTAACTTGTGTGTCTGAGACAGGAATATTAGATCGTGAGACCAAACAGGGACAGGGACTGATGTGAATGTCTGTGCAGTACTGCAGAAAATGTTAGTGTTTATAAGTAGCAAGAATATGTACATTTAAACACTAAAAACCTATAGCTAGGAGCTCTTTTGGTCTTGACTTTACATACTTCTAAGAATAAGGGCTGTGTTTATTTAAAGTTTTGATATTTTATTTCCCGCTGTTACAGATTTTCACACAGATCAGTACAAGCAGATGACAATTATTTCTCCATAAAAATATAAAAAGTTAATATTTTTATGGAAAATCAGAGAAATAAACCATGTATCCATAATAGGAAACAAACTGTAAGATGTAAAATGGCACAGACCAAATTGTAATAATAAAAAAAAAAAATCTACTATTCAATGTACCCAGTTAAATACAATTTATTTTACACATTGCAAGGAAGTTTGAAGTGGTGGGAAATAAAACAACAGGGAAAGGTAATTCTCTTAGGATTAATAGGTTGGGAAAGAGAAAAAAGAGATATTACAAATGGCGAGGATGAAATACTGTACATCAGGGGAATATGGAGGCAAAAGATAGATCACCGAGCACTTGTGAGTTACTATACCTCAGTACCCGGTGTATGAATCTCAGACTTCACAGATAATTGTTATATTCTCAGACTGCTCCACCAGCCATTGATCACACAAAAGCAAACACCATGGACTGAGATGAAAAATCAGCTGCAGATAAATCTTTTATTTCTCCTGATGTAAATATTTTCTGCTTTCTTACATGGCATTTGAATAATTTTTGTCTCGCTGCCTTTGTGACACTTGATACAAGACCTTACACATAATGCGGGAGCCGTGTTATCACTGATAGCATTTCTCTATACTGAATAAAACATCTGTTTATGAAATATGTTTGTTTCCTCTTCTTCCATTCATTCCTTTTCCGAGCTGGACTCCCATTCTCTATTATTTCGTGTTGCTGCCATTCCAACAAGATTAATACATATGTATGGAAAATGTTGATTTTTATTGGCCGAATGTAACGGGCACCTCCCCCTAGGGCCCTCTATATCACGTCCCAGGTGTAGGAAATGCAGAGTGGTATGTTGCGGTCTAAATGTCTCTTTATGTGTGTCACGGTGCTCCTATCTGGACACGGCTGGACCCCAGGCTTTGGCTCCAAAGCAATAAATAGGCGGAATAATTGAGGGATAAAAGAATAACTTGACTCCAGACCTTGAGATGAAGTTCAATGGCAGCTTTACTTTGCATAAATGTTCTCCAAAATGGTTTACAGGCTTTATCCCGGTTCCAGTAGGCTTTAGCATGAAACTGGCAGGCAAACTCCATTCTGCTATATCTGTTTCTCTCTGAATCTGCTGTACTGACAGGCTGGCTGTATAACTCAGCTTCTTTTGTATACTGCTCTTCTTCTCTGTAGTCTGACTCTAGGTTATGCCAGGGAACTTTCCTCCTGGCTCCTGAGGCTTTGAGCTTTGGCCTCCATGGTCAGCATAGCTTAAGGTGATCTGGCTGGCGTGGGCACGTCTAGCAGAGACATGCCCCTGCACACCCTTCTCTTAGCAGGGGGTAAGCTAGACTAACTGGAACTTCTGCCCCACCCTTCCTGCAGGAAGTAGGACTAGCCCACTTCTCTCCAGAGAGGGGTTAAGATGGAATGGTAGGTTCCATTCTATCTAAGTATAGCTCGGCCAGGTTTGCTGCCACCTGATGGTGAACCAGGCATATTACATGTTAACATAACAGTTGCATAACAAAATAGGAATGCACATTGTGGAGAACCTGGAATAAATACACAAGATGACATGAGGTTAGACCAATAAAGACAGTAGCAAGGTGCAGAAGTGGTAACACCACTCTGGGGTGTTACACGAACAGTTGTTGATTCCTTGTTGATTGTATTTGACTTATCTTTATGTTGTCTTTCATATTCATTATATGCACCCTAACACAGGTACCTTGTCTAATTCGAGTCGTTGGATACAGTTTCAGAAAGTTCAATGAGAAAGCAAAGTGAGAAAAAAATGTTTTGCTTTTCCATTTAAAGGTAAGAAATGTATGATTTTAATTAATGGTCTAATAGGGTTTATCCTGCTGACAGAAGCCATTTAAAATATATGTCTTTAGGGCTGGGATTGGTATAAAAAAAAAAAACTCTCAACATTATAAAGATAAATTAAAGGAGACCTGTCACCATGAAAATGCTAAATAATCTGCAGGCAGCGTGTTTTAGAGCAGGAGGAGCTGAGAAGATTGATATATAGTTTTAAGGGAAAAGGTTCAGTAAAACTTGTATTTCATTCATTTAAATTCCTGTTCTTTCAGAGATTTGAAGTCGAGGAGTGGGTCTTATCAGTGACTGGCAACTATCTCTGTATACACAATCACACAGTCAATCACTGATAGGACCGCCACCTTGACTTCAAAGTCCAGAAAGAGCACGGATATAAAAAAATGTATTATAAGTTAGGCCTCATGCACACGAACATATTTTCATTACGTGTCCGTTCCATTTTTTTGCGGACCGTACACGGAACCATTCATTTCAATGGGTCCGCAAAAAAAAGGAAGGTAATCCGTGTGCATTCCGTTTCCGTATTTCCGTTCAGCAAAAAAATTGAACATGTCCTATTATTGTCCGCATTATGGACAAGGATAGGACTGTTCTATTAGTGGCCGGCTGTTCCGTTCTGCAAAATACAGAATGCACACGGACGTCATCCGTATTTTTTGCGGACCGCAAAATACATACGGTCGTGTGCATGAGGCCTTATACTGAATATTTTCCAATAAAACTATATATCAATCTGCTCAGCTCCTCCTGCTCTATAACCTGCTGCCTGCAGCTCAGACACTAATGTTCAGGTGACAGGTTCTCTTTTGGCCTCATGCACACGACAAGTGTTGAGCGAAGCGTTTGAATCGGAATTCAGTCCGAAGTTTAGAAAAACTGTGATTCGCAACGAAGCCCAATTTTCTCATGCTACGTGGTAACAAATCAGTTTTTCCTAAAATGGCGGCTGCACATATTACAAAGTGAAAGTAAGAAAAAGGGGTGGTGGTGGTAGCTACCGCAGCAACAGGCCAGAGCTCCCACTGTCATCCAGCGTACCAGTTAGCAGTTAACTGCCCCGACCACTGCGCAATAGAAGGCACTATGTAGTTCTGCTGCTGACCATGATAAACTTACAGAGAGGGGATGAAGGTTGTTAGCTTCCCGCTGATTAGATAGTGATGGCATATCCTGAGCACAGTCGATTACTGGTAAACATCTTGACAACCCATTTAAGCAATTTTAGGGTTTCTAAGTATGACAAATGTAATACCCCAAAGTTGGAGTTATTACTATAATGTTTTTTAATTACTGCATTTTGTATGTTTCATATGCAATTCTATGTAATGTTATATTTCTCTTGTATTTTGTCATCTTATCCAGCAGGGGGTGGTATTATGTAGCAATGGCTGGCTGTACACCCTCCTGGTAGAGTGGGTTGGTCTGACTTCCTGCCAGGGGAAGTCTAGGGTGATTCAGCATTCTATGGTCAGAGTTAGGTTACTTTTACACTCGCGTTTTGTGCGGATCCGTCATGAACGGATCCGTTCAGATAATACAACCGTCTGCATCCGTTCTGAACAGATCAGTTTGTATTATCTTTAATATAGCCAAGACGGATCCGTCTTGAACACCATTGAAAGTCAATGGAGGACGGATCCGTTTTCTATTGTGCCAGATTGTGTCAGTGAAAACGGATCCGTCCCCATTGACTTACATTGTGTGTCAGGACGGATCCGTTTGGCTCAGTTTCATCAGACGGACACAAAAACGTTTTGGTGTCCGTCTCCAAAGCAGAATGGAGACGGAACGGAGGCAAACTGATGCATTCTGAGCGGATCCTTTTACATTCAGAATGCATTAGGGCAAAACTGATCAGTTTTGGACCGCTTGTGAGAGCGTTTTGGGGGCGGATCCGTCATGGATCTGCAAAAACGGATCCGCTGCAATAATACAACCGCATGCATCCGTCATGAACAGATCTGTTTGTATTATCTATAACATAGCCAAGACGGACCCGTCATGAACTCCATTAAAAGTCAATGGAAGACAGGTGCGTCTTCTATTGTGCCATAAAAAAACAGATCCGTCCCCCTTGACTTACATTGTGTGCCAGGACAGATCCATTTGGCTCAGTTTTATCAGACAGACACCAAAACGCTGCAAGTTTGGCTCAGTTTCGTCAAGCGGATAGCAAAATGACCCTGACCGGAATAGAGACTGAACGGAGACAAACTGATGCATTCTGAGCAGATCCTTTTCCATTCAGAATGCATTAGGGCAAAACTGATCCATTTTGGACCGCTTGTGAGAGCCCATGACGGATCTCACAAACGGAAAGCCAAAACGCCAGTGTGAAAGTAGCCTAAGGATCCAGATACTCTCTCCTGTCGGAGAGGGAGGATGCAGCTTCTAGAGCACCCACTTCCCAGAATTGAACTAAGGATTCAAGTAAAGTCTTGAGATCTGAGACCGCAGAACTGTAGTCATCCAACCTGCCACCATACCTCCTAAGCTGGTGCTAGAGCAGAATTATACTAAAGCCTGCTGCTATTATATGTATTTTCAAGTTGCACGTAGTAAAAAGGACTTTGTTATGTTTAACTCTGGCCTCATTCTTCAATGCCACAACTTTCACTGCAACGGTCCCCCAGGGAGCAACGGCCTGAGGTAGGACACCGTGACACAACCACACTACATCAGGGCCGCTACCACTCACATGCTCTACACCAGCTCCCACTGGGGCTTGCTGCACAAACTATGAAGAAACCATGGGCTAAGCAAAAGTCAATGAGAAAAATGGGAATTGTTGTGTTGGGGTGAGGGTTTGCACCTATTTTATATTTTAAAAAGTTGGAGGACATAAAACTTTTCTGGATGAGAGCGGGCAGTCCTGAAATATTAGCATTGTCATCGAGTCCATCAGATATAATAAAACAACCCTTTTACAGTTTATCCCCTCATTGCATGAGGGATATCAATGGTCACATCCTGCAGGAAAGTGCGAGAAATATTTTACTTCAAGGTTGTTGATTACCGTTACAAACCTCTAGAATGTTCTGCGAAATGTGAACACATTCATATATGAAGTTCAGCCGCTGCCAGCCAGATGAATGAAAGGTGAAGCACTCATCTTGTCATAGGACTCCTTGCCAGTTTCATAAAACCTCATAGTGATTAATTACAGAAATCTGCAGGACTGTTAATTGATAAATCCAATTAATCTAAGCAAATTGAATTTGGCAAGTAGAACATTTTCTCCATGTTTTTAATTGTAGGACATTTAATTGTAGGACAATTTAATCTTAAATCAGTTATCACACCTATAAAGAAGGAAGATCGTACAATTATACTAAGAATGTAACTTATTAAAAAGAACATGTCGTCAAAAAATACCGACATATGCATTGTTTAAATGATGTTTTTGTTAAACACATTTTTTTTTTGATGAGTTTTTTTTTTTTCCCATGTCACTATCTATATTTAAAGGGGTTGTGTCTCTGCAGCAAATGCCATTTATCATGTAGAGAAAGTTAATACAAGGCACTTACTAATGTATTGTGATTGTCCATATTGCCTCCCTTGCTGGCTTGGTTAATCTTTCCATCACATTATACACTGCTCGTTTACAGGCGTTACAAGCACATACGAGGTGGCCTGGACGGGAGCTGCTGTGCATGTGCGCCTATAAGCGTTCCTATAGTCCCGGCCACCAGAGAGGCCGGTGCTTTTTCCTATAGTGTACAAGCATGACCACTAGGGTTGAGCGAACCCAAACTGTAAAGTTCGGGTTCGTACTGAACTTTAGGATTTTTGGACCCCGGACCCGAACCCGAACATTTCCATAAAAGTTTGGGTTCGGTGTTCGGCGCTTTCTTGGCACTTTTTGAAAGGCTGCACAGCAGCTGGACTTGTGATTTCAGGGAGAGCATAGGAGAGAATCTAACTCAGCGATCTACAGAGAAATAGTTGTGTGGGTGCAGGGCACTATCGTTTTACCCTGCACTGAGGCCATTGACCAAAAAATACTAACTTTTAGAATTCTGTTAGTTAGGTGGGCGGCGGCGGCCATTTTATGCATGCTCAGTGCACCAGCACTGCATCTGAGCTTTTGGGACATTGCAAATCACCATTTTTTTGGGGCAAACTACAAGATCTGGATTAGTCAGTGTGCAATTTAAGGTAGAAATAAACCCATCATTTTCTGGGGTTTTAAAAACACACTATTTTTTTCAAAAAACTGTATTTTCCAGATCTGCAAGTGTTAAATTCAAGTTTAATATATACAGCTTTCATATTCTGTTAGCAAAAAAAGACTTTTTTGGCAATCTACAACAACTGTATTAGTCAGTGTGCAGTTTAAGGTAGAAATACACCCATCATTTTCTGGGGTTTGAAAAACACACAGTCTTTTTTCAAAAAACAGTATTTTCCAGATCTGCAAGTGTTAAATTCAAGTAGTACTCTGTTATAGCGGTGGTTCACTCCCTATTACCTATGGTATGGTGCAGTGGCGTACATAGAGAAGTAAGGGCCCCATAGCAAGGATCAAACCAGGCCCCCCACACAGGACAGAAGGGTTTCCACCTAAACCCCTTTCAATGACCCATGGGCCATTTTTTCCACTGCCTCGTTTGTTCCTTTAGAGGGTAGAGTCCTGACCAAGTTTTCACTCCCAGTAGAAGAGAGGATGATCCCAACTGGGCCCTCTCTTGCCCTGGGCCCCATAGCAGTCGCATGGTCTGCCACTATGGTAGTTACGCCCTTGGTATGGTGCTACCAACCCAATGGAGAGGACACCCTACCTCTCAAAAGAGGAGAAAGCTAAAGTAAGAATGTGTTGGGCGAGCACTCTAACATCAAACACACATTTATTATATAAATATAATGCTATCAGACACTATAAAATTAATATAAAATCAAATAAATCAAATAAATCACAATGTCCTCAAAAGGGGGCAACTGTTGTGCACCACTATGAGAGTCCGTAATAAAAATAAAGATCTCTTTACCATACAAGTGCATATATTGCTCTTTGTTTCCTTATGGAGCCTGGAAAGTTGATGTTGTGTCGACAAAAATAATCGCAAATGATGCAAGTAGTGTTGTTACTTTCGGGTAAGTTCTGATACAATCCAAAGGGTAATAGCATCAGTAGTGATCGTATATGATTTAGGCTACATGCACACGACCGTATGTGTTTTGCGGTCCACAAATTGCGGATCCGTTGTTCCGTTGTTATGTTCCGTTGTGCTTCCGCTTCCGTTCCGTGTTTCCGCAAATGACATCCGTTGTGTCTCCGTGTGTCTTCCGTTTTTTTTTGCTGACCGCAAAAAAAACGGAAGGAGGAAATTGTGTAAAATTTTAATATCCCCACCCAGGAAAGTTGTATATAAGCTGGTCATGTGAGTGTTTGGTCGCCATTTTATATGCTTTCTTTCCAGGGTACAGAGTGTTGTTGTATTCCTTGGCTTTTCTCGCATTGTATTCTTGCAGTTTGGGTCTTGCATTCACCATGGCAGATGACTCTAATAATGATGTCCTCATGCACTGGCTTATTTCTCGGCGATTTGGACAGCAGTCCGTTCTGTTGCAAGAGGAACCGAGGAGAAGGAGGAGATTTTGGGTCCATCCCATTGTTTCCCAACGGTACAGGAAAGGACACTTCCATACACTGTACACTGATCTTCGTCAGCATCCTGAGAAGTTCTTTGCGTACTGTCGGATGTCAGTACCTACCTTTGATCGCTTGCTGTCGTCTCTACGTACTGTCCTTACCTTCATGGACACCAATATGAGGCGCAGCATTTCTCCTGAGGAAAGGCTCATTGTCACGCTGAGGTAAGCAATGTGTTATTTATTGCTAACATTAATGTCCAGTGCTTATGTCCTTAGTAAAATGTTTTAAAAAGTGTGTGATGTCAGACAATGTGGTGATGTAAGCTGAAGTTAACCTTGTTTGTTCCTTTTTTATATGTGCCATTGTGTATTTATTTTTTTTCATGCCAAATAACATGCAAAGATAAAAGGTAGTGTTGTGTTTTCCACGTAATCATCATGCTGATAGAGTACTTACAGCATCCTGCGTTGTCCATACAGTGTGCATTGAAATTGCGTGACCATAGTAGTCGTAACCTAGATTGTAGTACTATGGGTCACACACACATTTTTTTAAAGTTCGTTACTCAGAAGTGAATATTTTTGTAAAAAAGCAAACTGGTGTATTCGAAAATATATTTATTTTTGTATGTTTTCCTCATTCCACAGATTCCTTTCTACTGGTAACTCATTTGCATCCCTGCATTTTGAGTTTCTTTTGGGAACCTCAACGATCTCTCGGATCGTGCGTCACACTTTCCACGTCATCTGGCATCAACTCCGAGAGACGGTGATGCCACAGCCCAATGCGGATGATTGGGTCAGAATCGCTGAGGGCTTCAATATTTCTGCGCAGTTTCCAAACTGCATCGGGGCAATGGATGGCAAGCACATCCGTGTGAAGAAGCCGCCACAATCAGGGTCCCGATTCTTCAATTATAAACAATATTTTTTGGTAGTGCTGATGGCTGTTGCTGACAGTAACTACCGGTTTATAATGGTTGATATCGGGGCCTATGGAAGCACTTCGGATGCTTGCATCTTTAGTGCTTCTAGAATGGGTGAGTGGCTTCGTGCCAACCAGCTTGCCCTGCCCGAGCCCAGAAGACTGCCCGGATATGCAGGTCCGCCAGCTCCATTTGTCATCGTGGCGGATGAAGGATTTGCATTAACTCCCCATGTTATGCGGCCCTTTCCAAAACATGGTTTGGATGACAGGAGGCGTATTTTTAACTACCGGTTGACTCGTGCCCACCGGTATGTTGAGTGCGCCTTTGGAATACTCTCTGGCAAATGGAGGGTGTTTTTGTCATCCATACAGATGGATCCAGAGAATGCTACCCTGGTGATTCAAGCTTGTGTTGTTTTACACAACTTCACCAGGATTCACGAGGCTTCCTCTTCTGTTGACATGGATGAATTTCCGTCGCCAACAGCTTTGGAATTGGATATGACCCAACATAGACAACCTGCGACAGGCATTGCAGTTCGGGAACTCTATGCAGATTTCTTTTTCAGCCTAGAGGGGTCTGTGCCTTGGCAGATGGACGCTATTCGTGGCAGGATTTGATTTCTTCTGGGCTTGTTAGTTTATTTTTTGTTTTCACAGATAGATTTGTCAATTTATTATGGTGTAGTTGGGGTTTGAATTAGGCATTTGAAATGCAGCAATTTGACATAACGCCATTTTGTGCAAAGATAAATTTACTTCAGGCCTACACTGGTTCAGACTGTGTGAGATACCCCCCTACATACAGGGGTTTGAATTAGGCATTTGAAATACAGCATTTTTGTGCAAAGATATATTTACTTCAGGCCTACACTGGTTCAGACCGTGTGAGATACCCCCCTACATACAGGGGTTTGAATTAGGCATTTCAAATACAGCTATTTGAAATACAGCCATTTTGTGCAAAGATATATTTACGTCAGGCCTACACTGGTTCAGACCGTGTGAGATACCCCCCTATATACAGGGGTTTGAATCAGGCATTTGAAATACAGCCATTTGAAATACAGCCATTTTTGGCAAAGAAATATTTAGTTCAGGCCTACAGAGGTTCAGGCCCTGTGAGATACAACCTCTACATACAGGGGTTTGAATTAGGCATTTGAAATACAGCCATTTGTGCAAAGATATATTTACTTCAGGCCTACAGAGGTTCAGGCCCTCTGAGATACTACCTCTACATACAGGGGTTTGAATTAGGCATTTGAAATACAGCCATTTGAAATACAGCCATTTTGTGCAAAGATATATTTACTTCAGGCCTACACTGGTTCAGACCGTGTGAGATACCCCCCTAAATACAGGGGTTTGAATCAGGTATTTGAAATACAGCCATTTGAAATACAGCCATTTTGTGCAAAGATATATTTACTTCAGGCCTACAGAGGTTCATGCCCTCTGAGATACTACCTCTACATACAGGGGTTTGAATTAGGCATTTGAAATACAACCATTTGAAATACAGCCATTTTGTGCAAAGACATATTTACTTCAGGCCTACACTGGTTCAGACCGTGTGAGATACCCCCTTACATACAGGGGTTTGAATTAGGCATTTGAAATACAGCATTTTTGTGCAAAGATATATTTACTTCAGACCTACACTGGTTCAGACCGTGTGAGATACCCCCCTACATACAGGGGTTTGAATTAGGCATTTGAAATACAGCCATTTGACATAACGCCATTTTGTGCAAAGATATATTTACATCAGGCCTACACTGGTTCAGACCGTGTGAGATACCCCCATACATACAGGGGTTTGAATCAGGCATTTGAAATACAGCCATTTGAAATACAGCCATTTTTGGCAAAGAAATATTTAGTTCAGGCCTACAGAGGTTCAGGCCCTGTGAGATACAACCTCTACATACAGGGGTTTGAATTAGGCATTTGAAATACAGCCATTTGAAATACAGCCATTTTGTGCAAAGATATATTTACTTCAGGCCTACAGAGGTTCAGACCGTGTGAGATACCCCCCTACATACAGGGGTTTGAATCAGGCATTTGAAATACAGCCATTTGAAATACAGCCATTTTTGGCAAAGAAATATTTAGTTCAGGCCTACAGAGGTTCAGGCCCTGTGAGATACAACCTCTACATACAGGGGTTTGAATTAGGCATTTGAAATACAGCCATTTGAAATACAGCCATTTTGTGCAAAGATATATTTACTTCAGGCCTACAGAGGTTCAGGCCCTGTGAGATACTACCTCTACATACAGGGGTTTGAATTAGGCATTTGAAATACAGTCATTTTGTGCAAAGATATATTTACTTCAGGCCTACACTGGTTCAGACCGTGTGAGATACCCCCCTACATACAGGGGTTTGAATCAGGCATTTGAAATACAGCCATTTTGTGCAAAGATATATTTACTTCAGGCCTACACTGGTTCAGACCGTGTGAGATACCCCCTACATACAGGGGTTTGAATTAGGCATTTGAAATACAACCATTTGAAATACAGCCATTTTGTGCAAAGACATATTTACTTCAGGACTACACTGGTTCAGACCGTGTGAGATACCCCCTTACATACAGGGGTTTGAATTAGGCATTTGAAATACAGCCATTTTGTGCAAAGATATATTTACTTCAGGCCTACACTGGTTCAGACCGTGTGAGATACCCCCTACATACAGGGGTTTGAATTAGGCATTTGAAATACAGACATTTGAAATACAGCCATTTTGTGCAAAAATATATTTACTTTAGGCCTACAGAGGTTCAGGCATTCTGAGATACCACCTCTACATACAGGGGTTTGAATGAGGCATTTGAAATACAGCCATTTTAAATACAGCCATTTTGTGCAAAGATATATTTACTTCAGGCCTACAGAGGTTCAGACCGTGTGAGATACCCCCCTACATACAGGGGTTTGAATCAGGCATTTGAAATACAGCCATTTGAAATACAGCCATTTTTGGCAAAGAAATATTTAGTTCAGGCCTACAGAGGTTCAGGCCCTGTGAGATACAACCTCTACATACAGGGGTTTGAATTAGGCATTTGAAATACAGCCATTTGAAATACAGCCATTTTGTGCAAAGATATATTTACTTCAGGCCTACAGAGGTTCAGGCCCTGTGAGATACTACCTCTACATACAGGGGTTTGAATTAGGCATTTGAAATACAGTCATTTTGTGCAAAGATATATTTACTTCAGGCCTACACTGGTTCAGACCGTGTGAGATACCCCCCTACATACAGGGGTTTGAATCAGGCATTTGAAATACAGCCATTTTGTGCAAAGATATATTTACTTCAGGCCTACACTGGTTCAGACCGTGTGAGATACCCCCTACATACAGGGGTTTGAATTAGGCATTTGAAATACAACCATTTGAAATACAGCCATTTTGTGCAAAGACATATTTACTTCAGGACTACACTGGTTCAGACCGTGTGAGATACCCCCTTACATACAGGGGTTTGAATTAGGCATTTGAAATACAGCCATTTTGTGCAAAGATATATTTACTTCAGGCCTACACTGGTTCAGACCGTGTGAGATACCCCCTACATACAGGGGTTTGAATTAGGCATTTGAAATACAGACATTTGAAATACAGCCATTTTGTGCAAAGATATATTTACTTTAGGCCTACAGAGGTTCAGGCATTCTGAGATACCACCTCTACATACAGGGGTTTGAATGAGGCATTTGAAATACAGCCATTTTAAATACAGCCATTTTGTGCAAAGATATATTTACTTCAGGCCTACAATGGTTCAGACAGTGTGAGATACCCCCCTACATACAGGGGTTTGAATCAGGCATTTGAAATACAGCCATTTTGTGCAAAGATATATTTACTTCAGGCCGACATTGGTTCAGACCGTGTGAGATACCCCCTACATACAGGGGTTTGAATTAGGCATTTGAAATACAGCCATTTTGTGCAAAGATATATTTACTTCAGGCCTACACTGGTTCAGACCGTGTGAGATACCCCCCTACATGCAGGGGTTTGAATTAGGCATTTGAAATACAGCCATTTGAAATACAGCCATTTTGTGCAAAGAAATATTTTCTTCAGGCCTACAGATGTTCAGGCCCTCTGAGACACTACCTCTACATACAGGGGTTTGAATTAGGTATTTGAAATACATCCTTTTTGTGCAAAGATATCTTTACTTAAGGCCTACAGAGGTTCAGGCCCTGTGAGATACCACCTCTACATACAGGGGTTTGAATTAGGCATTTGAAATACAGCCATTTGAAATACAGCCATTTTGTGCAAATAAATCTTTAATTGAGGCCCAGTCTGGTTCAGGCCGTGTGAGATACACTCTTTACATACTGTCGTTCTATTCTACAATTAATTAAACACCTATTTAGGGCAAGATCCTAAATTAAAAAAATATGAGGAGAGCGTCAAATAAGGGACGTGGCCCAGGTCGTGGTGCTGCTGGTGGAGCTCCTGTTGCAGGGAGAGGACGTGGTCGATCTGTGCCAGCTACATGCACAAGTTAAACCCCTTCCTCATGTGCGAGTCGGCGACAAAACCTGCAGCGGTATTTGGTCGGGCCTAATGCTGCTCTACGAATGTTGAGGCCTGAACAAATACAGGCGATAGTAGATTGGGATGCTGACAGTGGATCCAGTTCCTTCACATTGTCTCCCACCCAGTCTCCTGCTGAAAGACCACAGTTGGCACCTGCAGCAGATGTCTATCAGTCTTTCACCTCACCCCCTTGCAAATCAGCCAAGCAGTCTGAGCCCCAAGTCATGCAGCAGTCTCTTCTGCTTTTTGATGACTCTGTTAGCAGGGTTTCCCAGGGCCATCCACCTAGCCCTGCCCCAGAAGTGGAAGAGATTGAGTGCACCGATGCCCAACCACTAATTTTTCAAGATGAGTACATGGGAGGACCATCGCAGCACGTCTCGAATGATGACGAAACACAGGTGCCAACTGCTGGGGCTTTCGAAAGTGTGCAGACCGACAAGGAAGTCAGGGGTGAAGACTGGGTGGAATATGATGTGGAGGACGATGAGGTCCTCGACCCCACATGGAATCAAGATCATGCGAGTGACCGATGTAGTTCAGAGGAAGAGGCGGTGGTCGCACAGAGCCACCAGCACAGCAGAAGAGGGAGCAGGGTGCAAAAGCGGAGCGGCCGTCCTCTAGACAGTACACCTCCAACTGCCCACCGCAGCAAGGGACTGAGCACACCAAAGCCAGCTCCAAGGAGTTCCCTGGCGTGGAAGTTCTTTAGACAATGTGCTGACGACAAGACACGAGTGGTTTGCACGCTGTGCAATCAGAGCCTGAAGCGAGGCATAAACGTTCTCAACCTGAGCACAACCTGCATGACCAGGCATTTAAGTGCAAAGCACGAGCTGCAGTGAAGTAGACACCTCAAAAACCAAGAAAGGTCTCTGGCTCCTCCTGCTTCCTCTTCTGCTACAGTCGCGGCCTCTTCATCCAACTCTGGAGTGACAGTGCCACCTGGCACTCCACAAACAGAGGATCTGCCAGCAACACCAACACCTGGGTCACCAAGCATCTCCACAATGTCACACAGAAGCGTTCAGCTCTCCATATCCCAAACGCTGGAGAGGAAGTACCCCCCTACCAACCCGTGATCCCTAGCCCTGAATGCCAGCATTTCTAAATTACTTGCCTTTGAAATGCTGTCATTCCGTCTGGTGGAGACAGATAGTTTTAAAGGCCTTATGGCGGTGGCTGTCCCACAGTATGTCGTGCCCAGCCGCCACTACTTTTCAAGGCGAGCCATCCCTTCCCTTCACAACCAAGTAGGGGACAACATCAGGTGTGCACTGTGCAACGCAATCTGTGGCAAGGTGCACCTGACTACGGATACGTGGACCAGTAAGCACGGTCAGGGCTGTTATATCTCCATAACAGCACACTGGGAAAATGCAGTGGCGGCTGGGCCTGAGGCGGATAGCAGTTTGGCGCATGTCCTTCCACCACCGAGGATTGCAGGGCGCTTCAGTTTGCCTCCTGTTGCTTCCTCCTCCTACTCCGCTTCCTCATCCTCTACCAGCTCCTCATCCTGTCAGCGTAACACCTTCACCACCAACTTCAGCACAGCCAGGGGTAAACGACAGCAGGCAGTTTTAAAACGTATCTGTTTGGGGGACAAACCCCACACCGCGCAGGAGCTGTGGACGGACTTTGAACAACAGACCGATGAGTGGTTTGTGCCAGTCAGCCTCAAGCCCGGCCTGGTGGTGTGCGATAATGGGTGAAATCTCGTAGCAGCTCTGGGACTAGCCGGTTTGACGCACATCCCTTGCCTGGCGCATGTGCTGAATTTGGTGGTGCAGAGATTCCTTAAAAATTGCCCCGACATGTCAGAGCTGCTGCATAAAGTGCAGGCCGTCTGTGCGCTCTTTCGGCGTTCTCACCCTGCTGCTGCTCGCCTGTCAGTGCTGCAGCGTAACTTCAGCCCTCCCACTCACCGCCTCAAATGCGACGTGCCCACAAGGTGGAACTCCACCTTGCACATGCTGGCCAGACTGTGCGAGCAGCAGCAGGCGATAGTGGAGTTTCAGCTGCAGCACGCACGAGTGAGTCGCTCGGCGGAACAGCACGACTTCACCACCAATGACTGGGCCTCCATGCGAGACCTGTGTTCCTTATTGCGCTGTTTCGAGTACTCCACCAACATGGCCAGTGCCGATAACGCCGTTCTCAGCGTTACTATCCCACTTCTATGCCTCCTTGAAAAAACGCTCCTGGCGATGATGGAAGAGGATGTGGCACAGGAGGAGGAGGAGGAAGAGGGATCATTTCGTAGGGTTTCCGGCCAGTCATTCCCAAGTGGCTCCGAGGGTGGGTTCCTGCACCAACAAACCCAAGGTACACAATTGTCCAGCCAGGGCACAGTTCTGGAGGATGAGGAGGTGGAGGATGAGGAGGAGGAGGTGCAGGAGGAGGAACCATGTTCACAGCAGGGTGGCACCCAGACCAGCTCATGGCCATTACTGGTGCGTGGATGGACAGAGGACACAGACGATACACCTCCCACAGAGGACAGCTTTTCGTTGCCTCTGGGCAGCCTGGCACACATGAGCGATTACATGCTGCAGTGTCTCCGCAATGACCGCCGAGTTGCCCACATTCTAACTTGTGCAGATTACTGGGTGGCCACGCTGCTGGATCCCCGTTACAAGGACAACGTACCGTCCTTAATTCCGTCACTGGAGCGTGATCATAAAATGTGCGAGTATAGGCGCACGCTGGTAGATGCGCTGCTGATGGCATTCCCACCTGACAGTGGGGGCACAGTGGAAGCACAAGGCGAAGGCAGAGGACGAGGAAGAGGTCGCCAACGCAGCTGAGGCACCGCAAGCACCTCAGAAGGCAGGGTTAGCATGGCCGAAATGTGGAAAAGCTTTGTCAGCACGCCACAACAACCAGCACCACCAGCTGATATGGAACGTCTTAGCAGGAGGCAGCATTTCACCAACATGGTGGAGCAGTATGTGTGCACACGCCTACACATACTGAATGACGGGTCTGCACCCTTCAACTTCTGGGTCTCCAAATTGGGCACATGGCCAGAGCTTGCCCTTTATGCCTTGGAGGTGCTGGCCTGCCCTGCAGCCAGTGTATTGGCTGAACGTGTATTTAGCACGGCAGGGGGCGTTATTACAGACAAACGCAGTCGCCTGTCCACAGCCAATGTGGACAAGCTCACGTTCATTAAAATGTTCCAGGCTTGGATCCCACAAGACTTGTCTGTACCTTGTGCAGAATAGACATTTATACCACCATCAAACATACATTCTTGTACTCAAGTCAAGGGCAATGATTCTTTGTTTCATATT
Source organism: Bufo bufo (assembly GCF_905171765.1). Classification (NCBI taxonomy): domain Eukaryota; kingdom Metazoa; phylum Chordata; class Amphibia; order Anura; family Bufonidae; genus Bufo; species Bufo bufo. Next base: position 66,870,265 of record NC_053391.1, on the reverse strand, counting down.
TTTTTATTTGTCCCAATATTTTGGGGGCTACCTACACCAATAAAAAATTAATAAAAAAACATTGTTGGCTACCTCCTCCTCCTCCATTGCTGCATCCACCTACAACACCACATTCACCGCCTCCTCAACCTCCGACTCCATATCCACCTCCTCCTCTGAGTTGCAGGTTAATAATTTGTAATTTTTAGTTATTTTATTTTATTTTAAGTTATTTCCCTATACACATTTGTTTGCAGAGCAGTTGCCATGCTCTTAAGCACATTTTACTGCCTTTTACATCTAGCATTTTTAAGGACTATTTTAGAGCCATTTTAATGCAAAAAAGTGCCAATTCTAGTGCCCTAAATTGAAAAAATTCTTATTTTCAATTGTCGGGTGACATTTTACAATTTTTGGCGTATACAAACCCCTGCTGTGCCTGGGTGACAGGGGCCTTAATCTCTCAAAATCCTCTGTTCTATTGCTGGGTGACATGAAGCTAGTTTTGCCGTGAATGAACCCCTGCTGTGCCTGGGTGACAGGGGCCTAAATCTCTCAAAATCCTCTGTTCTATTGCTGGGTGACATGAACCCCCTTTTGCCGTGAATGAACCCCTGCTCTGTATTGCTGACAGGGAACTAAATTTACTGAAAACATCTGTTACTGATCGGAAGATGCGCGACTACAAGCGCACGCTGCTGATGGCATTCCCACCTGACAGCGGGGGCACAGTGGAAGCACAAGGCGAAGGCAGAGGAGGAGGAAGAGGTCGCCAACGCAGCTGGGGCACCGCCAGCACCTGAGAATACAGGGTTAGCATGGCCGAAATGTGGAAAAGCTTTGTCAGCCTTGGAGGTGCTGACCTGCCCTGCAGCCAGTGTATAGTGTGAACGTGTGTTTAGCACGGCAGAGAGCATTATCACAGGCCACAGCCAATGTGAACAAGCTTACGTTTATTAAAATGAACCAGGCATGGATCCCACAGGACTTGTCCGTACCTTGCGCAGAATAGACATTTATACAGTGGGATGTGAGAGTTTGGGAAACCTTGTTAATCGTCATAATTTTCCTGTATAAATCGTTGGTTGTTACGATAAAAAATGTCAGTTAAATATATCATATAGGAGACACACACAGTGATATTTGAGAAGTGAAATAAAGTTTATTGGGTTTACAGAAAGTGTGCTAGAATTGTTTAAACAAAATTAGGCAGGTGCATAAATTTGGGCACTGTTGTCATTTTATTGATTCCAAAACCTTTAGAACTAATTATTGGAACTCAAAATGGCTTGGTAAGCTCAGTGACCCCTGACCTACATACACAGGTGAATCCAATTATGAGAAAGAGTATTTAAGGGGGTCAATTGTAAGTTTCCCTCCTCTTTTAATTTTCTCTGAAGAGTAGCAATATGGGGGTCTCAAAACAACTCTCAAATGACCTGAAGACAAAGATTGTTCACCATCATGGTTTAGGGGAAGGATACAGAAAGCTGTCTCAGAGATTTCAGCTGTCTGTTTCCACAGTTAGGAACATATTGAGGAAATGGAAGACCACAGGCTCAGTTCAAGTTAAGGTTCGAAGTGGCAGACCAAGAAAAATCTCGGATAGACAGAAGCGACGAATGGTGAGAACAGTCAGAGTCAACCCACAGAGCAGCACCAAAGACCTACAATATCATCTTGCTGCAGATGGAGTCACTGTGCATCGTTCAACCATTCGGCGCACTTTACACAAGGAGATGCTGTATGCGAGAGTGATGCAGAGGAAGCCTTTTCTCCGCCCACAGCACAAAAAGTGCCGCTTGAGGTGGGCTAAAGCACATTTGGACAAGCCAGCTTCATTTTGTAATAAGGTGCTGTGGACTGATGAAACTAAAATTGAGTTATTTGGCCATAACAAGGGGCGTTATGCATGGAGGTAAAGGAACACAGCATTCCAAGAAAAACACCTGCTACCTACAGTAAAATATGGTGGTGGTTCCATCATGCTGTGGGGCTGTGTGGCCAGTGCAGGGACTGGGAATCTTGTCAAAGTTGAGGGACGCATGGATTCCACTCAGTATCAGCAGATTCTGGAGACTAATGTCCAGGAATCAGTGACAAAGCTGAAGCTGCGCCGGGGCTGGATCTTTCAACAAGACAACGACCCTAAACACTGATCAAAATCCACTAAGGCATTTATGCAGAGGAACAAGTACAACGTTCTGGAATGGCCATCTCAGTCCCCAGACCTGAATATAATTGAAAATCTGTGGTGTGACTTAAAGAGAGCTGTCCATGCTCGGAAGCCATCAAACCTAAATGAACTAAAGATGTTTTGTAAAGAGGAATGGTCCAAAATACCTTCAACCAGAATCCAGACTCTCATTGGAACCTACAGAAAGTGTTTAGAGGCTGTAATTTCTGCAAAAGGAGGATCTAGTAAATATTGATTTCATTTCTTTTTTGTGGTGCCCAAATTTATGCACCTGCCTAATTTTGTTTAAACAAATATAGCACACTTTCTGTAAATCCAATAAACTTCTTTTCACTTCTCAAATATCACTGTGTGTATCTCCTATATGATATATTTAACTGACATTTTTTATTGTAACAACCAATGATTTATACAGGAAAATCATGACGATTAACAAGGTTGCCCAAACTTTTTCATACCACTGCAAATGATGATGTCAACCAGGCCAAAAAGGCAAAATAGTGGCCCAGTCATGGAGCAGGGAGGGTGGGAGAACAGCTTGAGAAATCCACAGAGTGTCCCAATGATATAGTGTTGAGGTAGCAGCAGCATGAGGAGACCACAGAGTGGCCCGTTGACATAGTGGGGAGGTGGCAGCAGCAGCATGAGGAGACCACAGAGTGGCCCATTTACATAGTGTTGAGGTGGCAGCAGCATGAGGAAGCCACAGAGTGGCCCAATGACATAGTGTTGAGTTAAAAGCAGCATGAGGAGGCCACAGACTGGCAAGGTGACATAGTGTGGAGTGGCAGCAGCAGCAGCATGATGAGGCCACAGAGTGGCCCAGTGACATAGTGTTGAGTTAACAGCAGCATGAGGAGGCCACAGAGTGGCAAGGTGACATAGTGTGGAGGTGGCAGCAGTAGCATGAGGAGGCCACAGAATGGTATAATGACAGAGTGTGAAGGTGGCACCAGCAGCATAATGAGATCTGAGTGGTGAGGTGTCAGCAGCATGAGGAGACCACAGAGTGACCCGGTGACAGAGTGGGGAGGTGGGTGGCAATAACAGTACACGCTGACGATGGTGGGTGTAAGAAGGAGCACTTGGCATCAGATGTGTGTTATCAGGCGGGTGGCAGCATCAGAATAGTAGCTGAGGCAGGTAGCCAGAAGAAAACGGTCTCTTTTGTCAAGGTTTGGGTGAGACAGCACGGATGATCTAATCTGATGCATCAGGCATTGGTGGGTGGAAATCCTGGCTGATCCACGCTTGATTTATCTTGACAAAGGTCAGTCTACTCACATTTTGGGTCTTCCTTCAATTTCCTGCTTACAACATGGGGTAACTTTTAATCTTTGTTCTGGGCCACTTTATGTTTCTAGTCCACCTGTGGATAGATATATAGAGAGATAGATAGATATGTTTCACATGTCAATATAAGTCTATAGAGCGGGAAAGGGGGAGGACTGAGCAGTAGCTGAGACAGAAAAGACATAAACAAACAGACTATTGCAGCTAAATAGGAAGTTTATATCTCAGCACAAATGTTTTATTCACCACCATATAGGTCAGTAGTTTTCTGTAATGTCCTCCATGATCCTGGGGCTGCTTCTGATTTAGTAAGATAAGTTTATGAAGCAGACTTTCTGTGTGCAGTGGATGGCAGCTTTTCTCCACCCACCAGATCTAAGAGCACTGCAAACTAGACACTCAGCATGCTCAGGGGAAAACTACCAAAAAAGGCCAGATACAAGTGATATCATGGCCAGAAATAGTGTCCATCCTCATTTACACAAATTGATTAATGCAGAGTTTGTGACATTTTAAAGAGACATAGGAACGCTTATAGGTGCACAATTTCATTTAATAGAGAATGGTATAACTAGCAAATTACTTAATTGCTTCATTTGAAAAATACTGTATATGCCTGCATCCACCTGGACGCTAGAGGTCTCACTTCCACCTGTTGTAATCCACTGCCTGTCAGGCAAAATATGTTCCTGGTAACAGAGACTCAGAAGACAGCTGAGAGGAAGTTGGGACATGTCAGAGCTAGTCGACATTGTGAGCTTGATAAAACAACAGCTTCTACAATGCTTCTGAATATCACAGGTGATTCCTGCCTTTCTATAAGGGTGATTCCCTCTCCTTATTTGTTCTGTGAGCTCAGGGGCTGAAAACAAACATAGTGGAAGGAAGGGAAAAGGTGTCATAGCTGTACAGTGTTGGCAGAAAGGAGACACCTTCTGCTTGTAAGTGAAATGCATCTACTTATGCAGCTGAAACAGGGACTAATATGGCAGAAAAAATTATTAGGGCAGCCCAAACATAACTGTTCTTTCACAGTTATGACTGTACAAGCACAGCTATTATCTAAACTTTTTTTGAAAGGTAAGGCCTGGTAAGACCTGAGATACCATTAGTGTGACGGCTGTGTAGAAATTATACCTTGTAGACAATGCCAGGAAACACAAGTACAAATGCCCTCCTATGAATATATACTGCTTTTAAAGAAGTAAACTAAGTTATGTTGTACAGCACTTCTATCTGTGTGGATCTACTGGTGAAAGTCCCATTTACTGTATGTTAAAACTTAAAACGTCTACCCATGACTTTACAGATAGATATGAGATAGATATTAGATAGATAGACATTCATACCAGAGATGAGTGAATCAATTTTAACCCCTTAACGCAGAATGCCGTGCATGTACGACGGGGGATGCATTGCCAGAATGAATGCCGCCGTACATGCACAGCGAGATGATCGGGCGGGCACCGGAGCGGTGCGCGCCCGATCACTGCAGGGGTCTGGCATTCCCTGGTAGCCGGGCCCCTGATGTATCCGCCGGCATCACTGTTTACAGCGATGCCGGTGGATTAACCCCTTCTATGCCACGGTCCACGCTGACCGCGACATAGAAGTGGTTTGCAGCGGGGAAAGCAGCGCATCGGATCCCCGCGCTGCTGTGTCGGGGACCCGATGCGTGACAAGGCAGCCCGATGCCGTGCAGAGGCTGCCCAATGCCCTGCATATATATGTGAGGAAAAAAGAAACCCAAAAATGAGGATGATGAAGAGGGTGGTAACAGAAGCGCCAGGGAGACTACTAGGTGGTGGAAAAAGAAAGAAGAAAAAGAGGCGTATTACCGTTCCCGAGGCAGCACCCTTACGTATGCCGTGAACTCCTGTGCACTGCAGGTGATTGTAGTAAAAGGAAAAAGGGAAAATGTGTGTGCTAGGGATTCCCCTAAGTAGCTTGGTGGTAGTGGAGGGGGGATTAGCACTGGGGCGCCAAGGAGGGTGGTCAGATGACCAAAATCTTATGCTAAAATCTTATATTAAAAAGGAAAAAATATATATGTAAAAAAAAATATAATTATATACAGTACAGACCAAAAGTTTGGACACACCTTCTCATTCAAAGAGTTTTCTTTATTTTCATGACTATGAAAATTGTAGATTCACACTGAAGGCATCAAAACTATGAATTAACACATGTGGAATTATATACATAACAAACAAGTGTGAAACAACTGAAAATATGTCATATTCTAGGTTCTTCAAAGTAGCCACCTTTTGCTTTGATTACTGCGTTGCACACTCTTGGCATTCTCTTGAAGAGCTTCAAGAGGTAGTCCCCTGAAATGGTTTTCACTTCACAGGTGTGCCCTGTCAGGTTTAATAAGTGGGATTTCTTGCCTTATAAATGTGGTTGGGACCATCAGTGGCGTTGAGGAGAAGTCAGGTGGATACACAGCTGATAGTCCTACTGAATAGACTGTTAGAATTTGTATTATGGCAAGAATAAAGCAGCTAAGTAAAGAAAAACGAGTGGCCATCATTACTTTAAGAAATGAAGGTCAGTCAGTCAGGCGAAAAATTGGGAAAACTTTGAAAGTAAGGGCTATTTGACCATGAAGGAGAGTGATGGGGTGCTGCGCCAGATGACCTGGCCTCCACAGTCACCGGACCTGAACCCAATCTAGATGGTTTGTGGTGAGCTGGACCGCAGAGTGAAGGCAAAAGGGCCAACAAGTGCTAAGCATCTCTGGGAACTCCTTCAAGACTGTTGGAAGACCATTTCAGGGGACTACCTCTTGAAGCTCATGAAGAGAATGCCAAGAGTGTGCAAAGCAGTAATCAAAGCAAAAGGTGGCTACTTTGAAGAACCTAGAATATGACATATTTTCAGTTGTTTCACACTTGTTTGTTATGTATATAATTCCACATGTGTTAATTCATAGTTTTGATGCCTTCATAGTCATGAAAATAAAGAAAACTCTTTGAATGAGAAGGTGTGTCCAAACTTTTGGTCTGTACTGTATATATAATTAAATAAATGAATATACGAACATATGTAGAGGAAGAGAGAGAGGAAAAAAATAAAAAGAAATAAATAAATAATTTTTTATTTTTATTTTTTAAAGAAATTAACAAGGAAATATGTATATATGCATATGCATATTTTCCTATAAAAAGAAGTCTGTGGTTGTGTGTATTAAAATCTGGAATTAGTGGTATTAAAACAATAATAACAGTACAAAATTATAGTACTGGAGAAGAGTGTAATATATAAATGTGTATATATAAAAGGCGGAGATAGGGGACTTACTTCACCAGGGGGAAAAGCATATGACACCTATACCCTTCCCTACCCCGCCGAGATCGCTTGATAGAGTGGTATGAACTCGCCTCCACGTCCCAGAAGAATGACACCAGGGTTCCAAGTGGAGAGTTCTTTATTGGTTAGTAGCTCAGGGTGTATACTCCCCTTTCTCAAGAGCAAATAAAATACCATACAAGAGTGTACAAGGTAGCATACATATATAGGGGTGATAATCATCCAATAAGGTATCAAATGGCGGCAAAATTTGGCACGGACCGGAAGTGGGCGGGGCTTCACTTTGGTCTAATCAACCTAGTCATGTGGCTTCTAGTGATTAAATAATAATGCTTTTTCTATAGGGTGGCGGCATGTGGGGGGGTCTCTTTTGGAGTTTTAGGACCCTTTGAGAGAGATTTCTCCTAGCTGCGCCGTATCCTCGGCTGTAATTGTCCATCAGGCATTCCAGAGTGGAAAGAACGGGACGACTTCCGGTTCTTACTACATGAGTTCCAAGGTGGAACGCACGCCCGAACTTCCGGTTCACGGCCGGAAGCCCAGAAGTGCGGACGCATCCTCGATCCGCCCCGAGGTGGATCGCTAATGGGAGGCACAGTGCTGTTGCGTTCCGCCCCGAGAGTGGAGAGCAACATGTGTGGAGTTTGGTCTGAAATAGATGGGTCTATACAGTGGAAATGAAAGTGGAGACGGGGATTCTGTTCATGGGAAAAAGGTCAATAAGGGGATATCTACTGGCGTAACCTATCTAATGGT